>NC_079197.1:126076934-126676934 GCF_029499605.1 Hyla sarda | reverse complement strand
ATTTCCTGTTATTATCTACACCGACCACAAGAACCTCTCCTACCTCCAGTCTGCCCAACGGCTGAATCCTCGCCAGGCCCGGTGGTCTCTGTTCTTTGCCCGATTTAATTTTGAGATTCACTTTCGTCCTGCCGATAAGAACATTAGGGCCGATGCTCTCTCTCGTTCCTCGGATGCCTCAGAAGTTGATCTCCCTCCGCAACACATCATTCCACCTGACTGCCTGATCTCCACTTCTCCTGCCTCCATCAGGCAGACTCCTCCAGGAAAGACCTTTGTTTCTCCACGCCAACGCCTCGGAATCCTCAAATGGGGTCACTCCTCCCATCTCGCAGGTCATGCGGGCATCAAGAAATCTGTGCAACTCATCTCCCGCTTCTATTGGTGGCCGACTCTGGAGACGGATGTTGGGGACTTTGTGCGAGCCTGCACTATCTGTGCCCGGGATAAGACTCCTCGCCAGAAGCCCGCTGGTTTTCTTCATCCTCTGCCTGTCCCCGAACAGCCTTGGTCTCTGATTGGTATGGATTTTATTACTGATTTACCCCCTTCCCGTGGCAACACTGTTATTTGGGTGGTCGTTGATCGATTCTCCAAAATGGCACATTTCATCCCTCTTCCTGGTCTTCCTTCTGCGCCTCAGTTGGCTAAACAATTTTTTGTACACATTTTTCGTCTTCACGGGTTGCCCACGCAGATTGTCTCGGATAGAGGTGTCCAATTCGTGTCTAAATTCTGGAGGGCTCTCTGTAAACAACTCAAGATTAAATTAAATTTTTCCTCTGCATATCATCCCCAGTCCAATGGACAAGTAGAAAGAATTAACCAGATCTTGGGTGATTATTTGCGACATTTTGTTTCCTCCCGCCAGGATGACTGGGCAGATCTCCTTCCATGGGCCGAATTCTCGTATAACTTCAGGGTCTCTGAATCTTCCTCCAAATCCCCATTTTTCGTGGTGTACGGCCGTCACCCTCTTCCCCCCCTCCCTACCCCCTTGCCCTCTGGTCTGCCCGCTGTGGATGAAATTTCTCGTGACCTTTCCATTATATGGAGAGAGACCCAAAATTCTCTCTTACAGGCTTCTTCACGCATGAAGAGGTTCGCGGATAAGAAAAGAAGAGCTCCCCCCGTTTTTTCCCCTGGAGACAAGGTATGGCTCTCCGCTAAATATGTCCGCTTCCGTGTCCCTAGCTACAAGTTGGGACCACGCTATCTTGGTCCTTTCAAAATTTTGTGTCAAATTAATCCTGTCTCTTATAAACTTCTTCTTCCTCCTTCTCTTCGTATCCCTAATGCCTTTCACGTCTCTCTTCTCAAACCACTCATCCTCAACCGTTTTTCTCCCAAATGTGTTCCTCCCACTCCTGTTTCCGGCTCCTCGGACGTCTTCTCGGTCAAGGAAATCTTAGCTGCCAAAAAGGTCAGAGGAAAAAATTTTTTTTTAGTGGACTGGGAGGGTTGTGGTCCTGAAGAGAGATCCTGGGAACCTGAGGACAACATCCTAGACAAAAGTCTGCTCCTCAGGTTCTCAGGCTCTAAGAAGAGGGGGAGACCCAAGGGGGGGGGTACTGTTACGCCGAGCGCTCCGGGTCCCCGCTCCTCCCCGGAGCGCTCGCTTCTCTCTCTCCGCTGCAGCGCTCCGGTCACGTCCTCTGACCCGGGGCGCTGCGATCCCGCTGCCAGCCGGGATGCGATTCGCGATGCGGGTAGCGCCCGCTCGCGATGCGCACCCCGGCTCCCCTACCTGACTCGCTCCCCGTCTGTTCTGTCCCGGCGCGCGCGGCCCCGCTCCCTAGGGCGCGCGCGCGCCGGGTCTCTGCGATTTAAAGGGCCACTGCGCCGCTGATTGGCGCAGTGGTTCCAATTAGGGTAATCACCTGTGCACTTCCCTATATTACCTCACTTCCCTTGCACTCCCTTGCCGGATCTTGTTGCCTTAGTGCCAGTGAAAGCGTTCCTTGTGTGTTCCTAGCCTGTGTTTCCAGACCTTCTGCCGTTGCCCCTGACTACGATCCTTGCTGCCTGCCCCGACCTTCTGCTACGTCCGACCTTGCTTCTGCCTACTCCCTTGTACCGCGCCTATCTTCAGCAGCCAGAGAGGTGAGCCGTTGCTAGTGGATACGACCTGGTCACTACCGCCGCAGCAAGACCATCCCGCTTTGCGGCGGGCTCTGGTGAAAACCAGTAGTGGCTTAGAACCGGTCCACTAGCACGGTCCACGCCAATCCCTCTCTGGCACAGAGGATCCACTACCTGCCAGCCGGCATCGTGACAGTACATAAATAATGGAATATATCCCAATTCAAACATAAAAGGTATATGCATATAAACAGATGGCATAAGCACATCTACAGTACATGTATATAGCTATTGCACATTAAAGGATATTGCACATAACAAAGGTAGCTCATATACAGAGCTTAACAGTGTAAACATTTAGAAAAAGTGCTATGTGCATATAACAGCTGCCTGTGGATGCAGCATGAAGGGATACAGACCTAATAGCAGTGTGTAAAACAAAGTGCTGTGCACTGGCAGAGACCGGGATAGCACCACTCCTATGTGCACCAACGGCCATTAGGGCTAAGATAAGGGAGTCGGTCGCCGCTGTGCTAGTGGGTGAGTGAGGAAAATCCACATTGCATTCCTATCTGTGTTACACTATTGTATTATCCTATGTATGTTCTTTATTTACTACTTACTATATAAAGTTAGTTCACATTAGGCTGTGTCAGACTCATTGTAGCAAGTATGTTCCCAGTGGGACCCCACATCCCTACCACGGATGCTCCACTGGGTGGAGGCACTGCCGCAGACATGTACCCCAGCTCCCAGATAGCGGAGGCTCAGGATCCGCCTGTCGGGCATAGTGAGGTAGCTAGGGTAAGGGACCCCAGAGACACTAGCGGGTGCTCCCAAAAACCTGCTACATATGGAGGCACTGCTGAAATCATAAATTGGGGTACAGCCAGTGAGAATAAGTTAAGTCCCCGGGCCACTGCCTCCTTTGCAACAGAGTGGGCCCAGCAACTGAATGTACCATTACAGCAAGCCGTAGTATTATGCCAAGTACCACCCTGCTGTGAGATGAGCCGTGTCATCTTGTGTGGAAATCCGACTGGGAATAGAAATGGCGATTGTCAGGGATATCCTACAAGATCCTGATGGCTAAACGTACATAGTAATATATTGTCATACAGATCTAAGAGACCATGAGAGGCCTATCAACATCCATTTGTATGGAGCCACAGATGAAGGATGCTCCTTAGTGTACGCCCTCCCTGATAAGAAAGTGTCTCAACACAACAACCCTTTGGATTTGGACCAAAAGACTATGATGCAGAAAAGCTTGTGACTCCCATCTCTGGAAAGGCCGGAGCCATTCCTAAACAAGCAGCCCACCTTACTAGAGAACAGGGGATGATTACTCCTAAAACAGAGTCTTCCCCATCTCCAACATTACAGAAACAAGACAACCCTGTATTTAGTAGCACATCTACAGGAAGTAGTGAATTATCTGACATGTTACAAAAGCTCTCAGAGGCCATAGTGACAGCAAGCCAGCCCCCATAGTTACCGAAAAATTAAGGTGTTTTTTCGGGAATCAGCCTGTCCCTCCAGGAGAAGAGCCTTTTGAGGTCTGGAAGGACAATGCTATGCAATTGTTGGAGGAATGGTCTTGTACTGATACCATAAAGAAACAGCGGTTGGTGGAGAGTCTTTGTTTTCTGGCTATAGACATGATAAGACTGTGCAAGGGAGTGGATAGACAAACTACTGTGCAAGACTATCTGCAAGTTTTACAGGGTGCTTATTGAAAATCTGAAGATTTGGATAATCTGTTGGTTAAGTTCCTAACGACTGTGCAGAAGGAACATGAAAAAGCCACTGACTATATCAACCATTTACAGTTATCTCTGGGAAAGTTATTCCATAAAGGAGTAGTCACCACCTCTGAGTTGGACGCTCTGCTATCTTAGGCTGGGTCCACACTGCGTTTTGTCCCATACGGGAGCGCATACGGCAGGGGGGAGCTAAAATCTCGCGCTCCCGTATGTGACCGTATGCGCTCCCGTATGTCATTCATTTCAATGAGCCGACCGGAGTGAAACGTTCGGTCCGGTCGGCTCATTTTTGCGCCGTATGCGCTTTTACAACCGGACCTAAAACCGTGGTTGACCACAGTTTTAGGTCCGGTTGTAAAAGCGCATACGGCGCAAAAATGAGCCGACCGGACCGAACGTTTCACTCCGGTCGGCTCATTGAAATGAATGACATACGGGAGCGCATACGGTCACAAACGGGAGCGCGAGATTTTAGCTCCCCCCTGCCGTATGCGCTCCCGTATGGGACAAAACGCAGTGTGGACCCAGCCTAAGCAAATTCAGAGAGGTGGTTTGACCAATAATCCAGTTATGATTCTGCTGAGAGCCAATTTGGATGGTAAAGTTCTTCCCTATTCCACATTAATAAATACAGCCAAGAAATTGGATGGCCAGATGTGTCCACCTCCTCTACGGAAAGAGAAAGAGGATACAGAACTGTCAGCCCTTAGGACGAAGGTGGCTGAATTGGAGCTTTTATGCAAATCACCGCCAGAGAGAGCAGATCCTTTCCCCAGAAGTGGGGGCAACACAGAAAGACTCTGCGGAAGCGGTTTCCTGAGGATTCACCCCGTCGAGGGGACTGCTTTAAATGTGGAAAGGGCATTTTCAGTGGGCATGCCCTGCGAATTCCATGGAGGTAGATGTGGAGGTGATGGCAACCGAGCTTGAGGAGAGTCAAATGACCAGGTCTTACAAGCGAAGGATGCACAGGCCTACACATAGTCTATCCATAGGGGCCAAGATTGGGCCTAAATCCCTGATACACATGCAAGTGGAAGGAATTTATACTTCAGCATTGCTAGATACAGGGTCTCAAGTCACCATCATCTACAAAGACTTCTATGAACGTTATTTGAAACACATTCCCATGGAACCTGCTGGAGAGTTTCAGCTATGGGGCGTGGGGTCTCAAGATCAACCGATGGAGGGATGCATAAAAGTGACCATAACTATTCTCCAGTTAAACACTGGGATGATTTGTCCTGTGGAGCTGGAAACTCTCATGTGCCCTGCAGCCAAGAAAGTGTGCGCCCCAATAATCTTTGGTACTAATACAAAGATGGTACAGGATGTATTCAGGGCCTACCTAACAGAAGTGGGAGATGTTTCTTTAGCCCGACTGATGGAGGTCAGCCCTGTCCTAGGGAAAGAGTGCCAATGACTAGCCCTTCAAAATGAAACCAGGATCGTGCCACTATTCAGGGACAGAACCTGTATTTGTGAAGCCTGATTAGACCAAAATCTTACGAGCCATAGCCTCAATGCACCGTGAAATGTTGGGGGGAACTGAACAATATCTTATTCAGTCTCTACCTGAAGAGGATCAGAAGAAGGGGTGGACTCTTATACCTGAGGTGAAAGATTGGCGCAAAAATTGGTTTCAGAGCTTTCCTGTGATGGTACAGAAGTTATTCCCACTGAAGTCCGGATTGATCGTCATCAGAAGATTGGTGTGATACACCTATTAGATCAAGTTTCGTCCATCATGTCTGTGAGTGCAAAACAGAAGGATCATGTGAAAGCACTGGAAGATTTTCATTTGGAAGATTCTCCTCTGCCACAACAGTGGAAAGACAGCCTTCGTTCTAAACTAGCTACTCGAGAGGGAGTTTTCTCCAGAGCAGAAATGGACATGGGATGTTCTAAAAGTGCCACCCATTCTATATGACTTTCTGATCCTACTCAAGATGTGATCCCCTCAAGATGTGGAAGATGTCCGAGACATACTCCAATGATTGGAAGGAGCTGGCTTCATCACAGAATCCAGGAGTCCATATGCTTCACCCATTGTAGTAGTAAGAAAAAAGAATGGTGGAGTTTGGCTATGCGTGGACTATCGTACTCTGAACAAGAGGACTGTGCCTAATCAGTAAACCTTGCCCCGGATAGAGGATCTGCTGAACGCCCTATCTGGCAGCCAGTGGTTCAGTGTGCTTGACCTGAGATCTGGGTATTATCAAGTACCCATGAATAAGATTCAGCTTTTATCTGTCCCTTGGGGTTTACCAGAATGCCACTACGAGTCACTAGGAGTCACAGGAGCTCTTGCTACCTTTCAGAGGCTGAGGCAGAAAACTGTGGAGGATATGAATCCCAAAGAGTGTCTAGTGTATCTGGATGACCTAATTGTGTTCGGGAAGACACCAGAGGAGCATGAACAGAGGTTATTGAAGGTGTTGGATCGACTTCAAGCAGAGGGACTGAAGCTATCAGTGGACAAATGCCGATTTGCCCAGAACTCTGTCACTTACGTAGGGCACATAGTCTCTGTTGAAGGAGTAGCCACAGACCCAGCTAAGATTGAAGTAGTGTTGAATTGGCCAAGACCCAATAACATCAGTCTTTCCTTGATTTCTGTGGTTACTATCGAAGGTTCGTGAAAGACAACTTGAAGATTGCTCGAGAGTAACTTGACCTGCTGAAGCTTACCTCTGACGTAGGGGGTGCTAAAGCACCATGTCTTAAAGATCCCTTTGGAGAGAAATGGACTTCAGGATGTGAAGAGGCTTTTCTGACATTGGAGAAGAAACTTACAGAAGCTCCTGTTTTGGCATATGCAGACCCTGAGAAACCATATATCCTCCATGTGGATGCCAGTATGGAAGGCCTAGGGGGTGTATTGCACCAAAGTTATCCAGAAGGATTAAGATCAGTGGCTTACATAAGTAGAAGTCTTAAAGGAGTATCCCAGTGCAAAATAACTTATCCCCTATCCAAAAAATAGGGGATAAGTTATAGATCACGGGGGGGGGGGGTTGGCCGCGTGCTGGGGCCCCCCCCGGGATCTCCTGGACGGGGCCGTGGCAGTCTGCAGGAAGTGGGTACATGGAGGGGGAGTGTCTGCCGCCGCGTCATGTGGGGACAGAATGCCCCCTTTCCTGCATACTGCTGAGGCCCTGTCCAGGAGATCCTGGGGGGGCCCCAGATTTCGGACCCCCAGCGATCTATAACTTATCCTCTATCCTACAGATAGGGGATACGTTATATTGCGCTACAGATCTCATTTAAGGGTGCTGAGAAGAACTATCCAGTCCATAAGTTGGAATTTCTGGAACTCAAGTGGGCCATCATGGATAAGCTGCATGACTATTTGTATGGAGCAACATTTGAAGTAAGGACTGATAATAATCCACTCACCTACATTCAGACTACAGCCAAGCTGGATACCACAGGATATAGATGGCTGGATGCCTTGTCAAACTACAGTTTCAGCCTGAAATACAAGCCCGGCCACAAGAATGTTCGTGCGGATGCCCTGTCCCGCAGACCTGGACTCCCTCCTCACCAACAAGAAGAGGAATAGGAAGAGATCCCTGGACCGGGGATGGGAGCCTTTTGTCAAATGTATGTAGTGGCTGAGAGTCAAGAGGAATTTGCTGAGCTAAGAGGGATAGACTCTATTAGTCACACCCCAGGAGCAGTGCCCGAGGTGTTCCATGCTCCAGTCATACTTCAACAGTGGTCCAGCATAACCACAGAAGACAAGAGGAAGGCTCAAGCACAGGACTGGTATATTGGGACAGTTCTCAGAGCAATGAAGACTAAGAATCCGAAATTGCTGACTTCTCTCCCTGTGAGTCAGAGAGATTTATACCGAAGAGAATGGAGCCGACTACGCCTGGAAGATTGAGTCCTCTATGGGGTTGTGAAGTATCATGATCACCCTGGCAGAAAACAATTGGTACTACCATACAGATACCGGGGCATGGTCCTGAGAGCCCTCCACGATCAACATGGGCATCTCGACAAGACCTATGGCCTAGTACAAGATCGGTTCTATTGGCCTCGCATGAGGGAACATGTCGAGCAACATGTAAAGACCTGCAGAAGGTGTATCCAGAGGAAGACCCTGCCTGTGAGAGCTGCCCCTATGGGTCATCTGAAAAGTACGTGTGCATGGACTATCTCTGCATTGAAAACGATACAGCAGGGATTGGGAATGTGCTGGTGGTAACAGATAACTTTACAAAATATGCTCAAGCCTTCCCCACAAAAGGTCAAAAGGCTGTCACTGTAGCCAAAGTCCTTTGGCAGAAGTATTTTATACACTATGGACTACCCAATCGGATACACTCTGATCAAGGTAGAGACTTTGAGAGCAAGTTAATCAAGGAACTGTTGGACATGTTACATGTGCATAAGTCCAGAACCACACCTTATCATCCGGAGGGTGATGCACAGCCAGAACGGTTCAATAGGACCCTCCTAGACATGCTAGGGACTCTCAAGCAAGTTGAGAAGTGATCTTGGAGTAAATATGTGGAAGCCATGGTCCACGCAGACAACTGTACAAGGCATGAATCTACAGGGTTTTCCCCCTATTTCTTAATGTTCGGAAGAGAAGCCCGATTACCGATAGATGTCCGGCTGGGAGTGTCTGCTGATGGAACAGATTCAACCTCACACTTTCAATATGTGAGGAACCTCAAACAAAACCTTCATTGGGCCTATGAGTTGGCCACCCAAGCTGCAGCAAAAATGGAAGAATGGAACAAAAGAAGGTATGATACTAAGGTAAGACATCGGGAGATTCGAGCAGGAGATAAAGTTCTTCTCCGGAATTTAGGAGTGCCTGGAAAACACAAACTGGCTAACAGATGGAAAGATACCCTGTTCGAAGTTGTGTCTAAACTGGAAGAACTGCCAGTGTACACCATTAAGGGCCCAGAGGGCCGAATAAAGGCTTGGCATAGAAAACATCTGCTTTCAGTTGTGTATGCTGATGAAGAGGAAGAGAGTAGTGAGGAACTGGAGGAAAACATTACAGAGAGTCCTGTGAATCGGGCAGAGGAGACCCTGGGAACCCTCAGTACAGAGGATCAGTGGTGGTCATCTCCTGCTGAGGAAACAGCAACTGCCTCCTTTAACTCCTGTGGTTTCACAAAGTCCTGGAACCCCTCCTGGGTCACGAAGTTCTCCAAGGTTGAACCCAGAAAGTCCCTGTTTTGTGCCTGGAACTCTCCTTAGAAACTCTAGTTAGAGGGCAGGAGCCAAAGTTCCAGATTTGCATTCCCAAGGCCCTCTCCCACAGCGAGAACTGAGACACAGCACCAGAGTGCGGCAACCCCCTAGGGCCCTATTTTATGATAATATAGGAGAGCCCAGTTATGCCCCACTGACACAGGCAGCATCTAAATGACCACTTTCCTACATACACTGGCTGAAGGGTAAATGTTACTCACTCTTTGCCCTAGATCAATAGCTAGCTAGGATGTTACTGTGCTAGTTGTACTGTATGTAGGATGTATATATATATGCTATACCTTGTTTTTTGTTAGCCTCCTGGCTAGGACTTGCCAGTGGAAGGGGGAGCATGTAACCCCTGTGGAGTTGGCAGCATTATCCAAAATGCCCAGTAGATGGCGGATAGAGACCACAAATTAACTAGAATGCTGTTAATAAAGACTGGAGCTGTGATCACATGATTAGCAGCCATTTCATGAGAGATGAATTCAAGTAGAGAAAACAAACATGGTCGAACATCTACATATTGTATTTTGTTCTAATTGCTTCTCAGCATAAATTCAAAAACTAACAGGTTGTTAGTATACATTTTGATCAAAAGGTACAAGCCCAATCGCCACATCAAGGCCACCTATTTAGAGTGGGTCCCTAACGTCGCTAGCATAAAATGGCGTAGCACTGGGCGGTGACCACCACCGTCACAACACCAGTGCCCACAGGGGGAACAACCCACCGGCAGAGTGGCCCCAATGCCACTCAAACCAGTCCCTGGGCCGCACCTCCCCACAGACATGGTGCCATGGCAGCAATGGATGCCGCACAGCACCACACCAGTGTGAACAAGGTGTAAAAGCTCACTTATCATGTGCTCCCAGTAAGACTGGGAGGCTGCCAGAAATGAATGGGCCCTGTGTAGCTACCTGCTACTTTACATAGGGTTGGGCTGAGGGGTGGGGCAGAGTGCAGACCAAGTGAAAGCAACAAAAAAAGGAGGGGATAGAAAACACAATGTGAATTCAAGTAGAGAAAACAGACATGGTCGCACATCTAGATATTGTATTTTGATCTAATTGCTTCTCAGCATAAATTCAAAAACTAACAGGTTGTTAGCATACATTTTGATCAAAAGATACAAGCCCACTCGCAATGTCAAGGCCACCTATTTAGAGTGGGTCCCTAGCATAAAATGGCGTAGCAGTGGGCGACCACCACCGCCGCAACACCAGTGCCCACAGGGGGAACGGCCCACTGGCAGAGCGGCATTTTATGCTAGGGACGTTAGGTACCCACTCTAAATAGGTGGCCTTCACGTGGTGAGTGGGCATGTACCTTTTGATCAAAATGTATAATAAAAATTTGTTCGTTTTTTTTAATTTATGGTGAGAATCAATTAGATCAAAATACAAAATGTAGATGTGCGACCAGGTTTGTTTTCTCTACTTGAATTTCATGAGAGATAATGCTGATTGGTGGAGACTTCTGTCACATGATTGTGACATCACACAGCACACAGGTCTTGTGCCCTGAATATTTGCACAGACGACTACAAGCTTAGCCAGTGGAAAAAGTGGTGAGAGACTGCACCACAGAGACAGCACCTAGCTGAGAGAACTTGCTTCACACAGGACCACACCAGCTGAGAGTGAGACCTGCTGGCAGAGACAAGCACTGAGTTCAGACGTCAAGTGAATACAGTGAGAGGAGACTGCTGCTGGACTGACCTAGTTAATGGTGTGAGTTTAAGCCTAAAGTCTCTTCCCTGTTCCACTACAGGGCATCTGTCTACTTACTCAAAGTAAAGACCCTGAGGTCCAATGTGGATGTTACACAGCGCAGGCTGCTTCAGTGATGCTGCAGAGCAGGACTTATAAGGGCCCAAACACTAATATATGCACCAATGGCCATTAGGGCGAAGATAAGCCGGTGGGTTGCAGGTGTGCTGGTGGGTGAGTGAGGAACATCCACATTGCATTCCTATCTGTTACACTATTGTATTATCCTATGTATGTTATTCATTTGCTACTTACTATATAAAGTTAGTTCACATTAGGCTGTGTCAGACTCATTGTACCAAGTTCTCAGTGGGACCCCACATTCCTACCACGGATGCTCCACTGGGTGGAGGCACTGCCCCAGATATGTACCCCAGCTCCCAGATAGCGGAGGCTCAGGATCCGCCTGTAGGGCATAGTGAGGTAGCTAGGGTAAGGGACCCTAGAGACACTAGGGGGCTCTCCCAAAAATCTGCTACATATGGTTTGTACCCTCACAATAGGCTCTGTAGAATTAGGCTCTGTTTATTAATTGTCATAAATCCAGTGGCATATCTCTGACTAGGCCTCAAAACCTAAGGTGCTCTCAGAGAACCCCCACATTCATACCTGTAGTAAAATGCTTTCGTTTTCAGTATCCTCTTCCACAATCTGCCGTGTGCACAGGACAGCAAAGAGCAAACTGTCCACTTGTTAGTTCGGCTAGGGGGCCCACAAACCTCTCAAAAGGGAACTTTTCATCAATTTCATGCTGTCTCAATTATAGACAATAATAAACTGGGACAGGATCCCTTATCACAATAGACTAGGAGTCATGCTGAAACACTGGCCCTCATTTATTATTGCAAACCCAACATGTTTTGTCAGGCCGTGCGCCAGATTCTGTCTGTGCCAGAGTTTGTGGAAGAATTTGCGCCAGAATTGAAAAAAACCTGACTAACTCTCCATTTTGCTAAGAAAACCTGAAAAAGGGGTGTGGCCGCAGTTAAAGGGGCATGGTCATCAAAAAGGGGCGTGTTCCCGACATTTTCACAAAAACCCAACATATTTACTAAGGTTTCCACAGAAAATGTGGTGAATTTCAGCTGAGGAAAACCCCACAGATAAGAGCATGAGTAAAAAAAAAAAAGCAAAGTGTAAGGAAAGTGGAAAATGTAAGGAAACCTTAGTAAATACTATGGAAAATAAATTGTAGGGAATTAAAACCCACAAAGAAACCTACACAACACTCTTAGTAAATAAGGGCCACTGTGTATTTTCAGGGAAATCATTTTAAAAAATCACTGAGGAAAAGGCCTGCAGTCATTGGAACGGTTCCACCAGCTTCCCCTCGCCCCAATGGGTCTGATTCATAGTCCTATTTATGTATAGGGGGAATTATGGGGAATCAAGTTGCCACCCATATGTCTGAAATGTAGGGGGTGTTTCTTTGACCAGGGCCCTTTGAAAGTTTCTATTATGAAACGTGTTGCTCCCATATTAACCCTTCATTTTATTTATTTTATCTTATCATGTTATGCTACATTATATTTTATATGAATAAACAAGTAGCACAATAAGCCCAGGACACTTGTTTCTTTGCAACTTACCCTCAAGGCGCCATGGATACCATCCTTATTTTCTCACCCTGGTAACTGTTGGAGCAGCTTCCTTTTGGGACCACTCTTCTCCATTTACTAGACCGACACAGCCGATGATCAGGTTTTGATGCTGGGCAGCCAGAGGACTTTGGGAGAACTACCACACTTCCATGCGCTAAACAGTGTTGTGCCTGCAGCGCATCACGAATAGGTGAGTGTGATATCATCCTCTACCTATACCCGCAGTTGATTTAACCATCACTGTTATCCATCTCATGGAGATCTATGTGTGTATATGTGTCCATTTAGGGGAACATATATATATATATATATATATATATATATATATATATATATATATATATTTATATATATAAATACAAGCAAAAAGAAAAATAGCCAGCACAACAACCTAATACACGGGTGCACACTGCTGTGGCAGATACAGAGTATACAAAAAAGAGGATTGCAGCAGCACACATTGGTCAAAAAATTGAGGCTCTTAGCGCACTTTTTTGATCAAAAACGTGTCCCCCATCCACCACGGGGAGGTGGCCTCATTTAGGATGGGGGACACGTTTTTGATCAAAAAAATGCGCTAAGAGCCTCAATTTTTTGGACCAATGTGTGCTGCTGCAATCTTCTTTTTTGTATACTCTGTATCTGCCACAGCAGTGTGCACCCGTGTATTAGGTTGTTGTGCTGGCTATTTTTCTTTTTGCTTGTATTTACTACACAGGGGGAATGGCACCCTCTTTAGCTGTGCACCCCTCCCCCTTTCTCCCAGGTGGTGTTTTAAATTGTATATGGATCCAGCATGTCACCCAGTCAGAGGCTATATGCCCAGCAGAGGTGAGTTGGTATCTGAGTGTTAGGCTCAGAATGTCTGTTAGGGTCCCATCCTAAATGAGGCCACCTTCCCGTGTTGGATGGGGGACACGTTTTTGATCAAAAAAGTGCGCTAAGAGCCTCAATTTTTTGACCAATGTGTGCTGCTGCAATCTTCTTTTTTGTATACTATATATATATGTATATATATATATATATATATATATATATATATACGTTCACATATACATTTGGATATTTAGCTCCAACCATTATTTACGGCACTTAAATAGCGCCATTGTGTTTTCTGTTTCTACTTTTTCCATATATACCACATCTATTATGATATTTGGTAGACAGATTGGGAAAGAACTAAAACTTTGGACAATGAAGTCTGTAGAGTGTCTATAGTTTGCTGATTGTTGATGTAGATTTCTGTGAGAGGTAAATATATCCTGAGAAGGATGAGGATTTATGATAGTAAAGGAAAGAAGACTGTGGTAAGAGAGAGTTGGAAAGAAACTGATCATCTTCATGTGTCAGTTGTGACGCCCTACAGCAGAGAATAAAGATTCCATGAAGCAGATGGGGAGATTGGGTTGTCAATGGGGATATTAAATGGGTACTCTGGTGCAAAACTTTTTTTTTTTTTAAATCAACTGATGCCAGAAAGTTAAACAGATTTGTAAATTATCGAAAGAAGGTAGGTAGCCAGTGGTAACGATGTAAAACTCTGCTTTATTCGGATCCTTATAAAACCACGTGCAAGCGGGATTCAGCCAACAGTTACAGGTAAACATTGACGCATTTCGGGAATACACCCTTTGTCGTCCACATTTACCTGTAACTGGCTGAATCCCGCTTGCACGCGGTTTTATAAGGATCCGAATAAAGCAGAGTTTTACATCGTTACCACTGGCTGCCTACCTTCTTTCGATTGCTTATGCTGGAGCATATAGCCGTGTTGGGTGTCCTGAGAGCTGACCATTCCTGTCTTGAGATTTGTAAATTACTTCTATTATAAAATCTTAATCCTTCTAGTACTTATTAGCGGCTGTATACTACAGAGGATATTCTTTTCTTTTTGGATTTCTTTTCTGTCACAACCACAGTGTTCTCTGCTGACACCTCTGTCCATGTCAGGAACTGTCCAGAGCAGGAAAACATCCCCATAGCAAACATAAGCTACTCTGGACAGTTCCTAAAATGGACAGAGATGTCAGCAGAGAGCACTGTGGTCGTGACAGAAATGAAATCCCAAAAGAAACAAATTTCCTCTGTAGTGTACAGCTGCTAATAAGTACTGAAAGGATTAAGAATTTTTAAAAGAAGTAATTTACAAAGCTGTTTAACTTTCTGGCACCATTTGATTATAAAAAAAAAAAAAAAAAAGTTTTCCACAGAGTACCCCTTTAACCCCTTATGGACTTAGCCCTTTTTTTGCAATTCTGACCAAGGTGTTTTTTCGTGACATATTCTACTTTAACATAGTAAATTTTCGTTGTTACTTGCATCCTTTCTTGGTGAAAAATCCCCAAATTTCATGAAAATTTAGCATTTTTCTAATTTTGAAACTCTCTGCTTGTAAGGAAAATGGATACTCCAAATACACTTTATATTGATTCACAAATACAATATGTCTACTTTATGTTTGCATCATAAAGTTGACATATTTTTACTTTTTGAAGACATGAGAGGGCTTCAAAGTGTAGCAGCAATTTTCTAAATTTTCACGAAAATTTCAAAATCTGAATTTTTCAGGGACCAGTCAAGCGGATTTGAGGAGCCTTTCTGTTAAAAATACCCCATAAATGACCCCATTATAGAAACTACAACCCTCAAAGTATTCAAAATGACATTCACAAAGTTTCTTAACCCTTTAGGTGTTTCACAAGAATAGCAGCAAAGTGGAGGAGAAAAATCTTCTTGTAGCCTCATTTTTTTCATTTTTACAAGTGGTATAAGAAGAAAAAGTCCTCCACAATTTGTAGCCCAATTTCTCTTGAGTATGGAAATACCTCATAGGTTGAAATAAAGTGCTCTGCCGGTTCACAAAATGGCTTAAGAGGGAAAGAGAAACTGTGGGATTTTTTAAAACAAATTTTGCTGTCATGGTTTTTGGGGGCCATGTTGCATTTAGGAAGCCCCCATGGTGCCAGAACAGCAAAATAACCCCCAACTGGCATGCTATTATGGAAACTACACCCCTCAAGGAACCTAACAAGGGGTATAGTGAGCCTTAACACCTCACAGGTGTTTGACGACTTTGCGTTGAAGTTGGACGGAAAATGGAAAATTAGATTTTTAACACTAAAATGATGGTGTTACCCTAAATTTTTCTTTTTCACAAGGGGTAATAGGGAAAAATTTACCCCAAAATTTGAAGCCCAATTTCTCCCCATATGTGGACGTTAATTGCTCCGCTGGTGCACTACAATACTTAGAAGAGAAGGAGAAAAATTTGGCTTTTTGAAAGAGAATTTTGCTGAAATGGTTTTTGGGGGGCATGTTGCATTTACAAAGTCTCCAGGGTGCCAGAACAGCAAAAAAAAACAAAAAAACATGGCATACTATTTTGGAAACTACACCCCTCAGGAAACGTAACAAGGGGTATAGTGAGCCTTAATACCTCACAGGTGTTTGAAGACTTTGCGTTGAAGTTGGACGTGAAAATGGAAAATTTTAATTTTAACACTAAAATTATGGTGTTACCCCAAATTTTTCTTTGACACCATTTTCTTTGACACTATTTTTGAAACTACACCCCTCCAGAAACATAACAAGTGTTACAGTGAGTACTTACACCTTACATGTTTTTAGAACAGTGGGTCATAAAAGTAAATAATTCGATTTTTAACACTAAAATGATGGTGTTGCTCCAATTTTTTCATTTTCACATGGTGTAATAGGAGAAAATGTACCCCAAAATTTGAAGCCCAATTTCTCCCGATTAAGAAAACACCCCATATGTGGATGTTAGGTGCTCTTCTGGTGCACTACAGGTCTCAGAACAGAAGGAGCGCCATTGGACTTTTGGAGAAAGATTTTGGTGAAATTGAGGTCTGGGGCCATGTGCATTTTCAAACCTCCCATGATGCCAGAACAGCATAAACCCCTCACATGTGACACCATTTTGGAAACTAGACCCCTCCAGGAACATAACAAGGTTTACAGTGAGTACTTACACAGCACAGGTTTTTTTGAACAGTGGGCCGTAAAAGTAAAAAATTTGATTTTTAATACTAAATTGCTGGTATTAACTAAAAAAATTTAGTTTCACAAGTAGTAAGAGAAAAAAAATCTCCAAAAGGCATCAAATTACAGATTAGACATTCTTATAATATGTCAACAAAAGTTAGATTTTATTTCCATCATTTACACTTTCAAAATAACAGAAAACAAAAAAATGTCATCTGCAAAAGTTTGGGCACCCTGCAGAGTTAATATCTTGTACTGCCCCCTTTGGCAAGTATCACAGCTTGTAAACGCTTTTTGTAGCCAGACAAGAGTCTTTCAATTCTTGTTTGAGGTATCTTTGCCCATTCTTCCTTACAAAAGTCTTCCAGTTCTTTGAGATTTCTGGGCTGTCTGTCACACACTGCTCTTTTAAGGTCTATCCATAGATTTTCAATTATGGTGAGGTCAGGAGATTGTGAAGGCCATGGCAAAACCCTCAGTTTACGCCTCTTGATGTAATCCCCCGTGGATTTTGAGGTGTGTTTAGGATCATTATCCATATATAGAAGCCATCCTCTCTTTAACTTCAGCTTTTTCACAGATGGCATCAAGTTAGCATCCAAAATATGCTGAAATTCTATTGAATCCATTTATCCTTCTACTCGTGAGATGTTCCCTGTGCCACTGGCTACAATACAACTGTCACGATGCCGGCTGGCAGGTAGTGGATCCTCTGTGCCAGAGAGGGATTGGCGTGGACCGTGCTAGTGGATCGGTTCTAAGTCACTACTGGTTTTCACCAGAGCCCGCCGCAAAGCGGGATGGTCTTGCTGCGGCGGTAGTGACCAGGTCGTATCCACTAGCAACGGCTCACCTCTCTGGCTGCTGAAGATAGGCGCGGTACAAGGGAGTAGACAGAAGCAAGGTCGGACGTAGCAGAAGGTCGGGGCAGGCAGCAAGGATCGTAGTCAGGGGCAACGGCAGGAGGTCTGGAACACAGGCTAGGAACACACAAGGAAACGCTTTCACTGGCACGATGGCAACAAGATCCGGCAAGGGAGTGCAGGGGAAGTGAGGTGATATAGGGAAGTGCACAGGTGAACACACTAATTGGAATCACTGCGCCAATCAGCGGCGCAGTGGCCCTTTAAATCGCAAAGACCCGGCGCGCGCGCGCCCTAGGGAGCGGGGCCGCGCGCGCCGGGACAGGACCGAGGGAGAGCGAGTCAGGTACGGGAGCCGGGGTGCGCATCGCGAGCGGGCGCTACCCGCATCGCGAATCGCATCCCGGCTGGAAGCGGAATCGCAGCGCCCCGGGTCAGTGGATCTGACCGGAGCGCTGCAGTGGGGAGAGTGTAGCGAGCGCTCCGGGGAGGAGCGGGGACCCGGAGCGCTCGGCGTAACAGTACCCCCCCCCTTGGGTCTCCCCCTCTTCTTAGAGCCTGAGAACCTGAGGAGCAGACTTTTGTCTAGGATGTTGTCCTCAGGTTCCCAGGATCTCTCTTCTGGACCACAACCCTCCCAATCCACTAAAAAAAAGGTTTTCCCTCTGACCTTTTTAGAAGCTAGGATCTCTTTGACGGAGAAGATGTCCGAGGAGCCGGAAACAGGAGTGGGAGGAACAGATTTGGGAGAGAAACGGTTGATGATGAGTGGTTTAAGAAGAGAAACGTGAAAGGCATTAGGGATACGAAGAGAAGGAGGAAGAAGAAGTTTGTAAGAGACAGGATTAATCTGACACAAAATTTTGAAAGGACCAAGATAGCGTGGTCCCAACTTGTAGCTAGGGACACGGAAGCGGACATATTTAGCGGAGAGCCATACCTTGTCTCCAGGGGAAAAAATGGGAGGAGCTCTTCTTTTCTTATCCGCGAACTTCTTCATGCGTGATGAAGCCTGTAAGAGAGAATTTTGGGTCTCTCTCCATATGATGGAAAGGTCACGAGAAATTTCATCCACAGCGGGCAGACCAGAGGGCAAGGGGGTAGGGAGGGGGGGAAGAGGGTGACGGCCGTACACCACGAAAAATGGGGATTTGGAGGAAGATTCAGAGACTCTGAAGTTATACGAGAATTCGGCCCATGGAAGGAGATCTGCCCAGTCATCCTGGCGGGAGGAAACAAAATGTCGTAAATAATCACCCAAGACCTGGTTAATTCTTTCTACTTGTCCATTGGATTGGGGATGATATGCAGAAGAAAAATTTAATTTAATCTTGAGTTGTTTACAGAGAGCCCTCCAGAATTTAGACACGAATTGGACGCCTCTATCCGAGACGATCTGCGTAGGCAACCCGTGAAGACGAAAAATGTGTACAAAAAATTGTTTAGCCAACTGAGGCGCTGAAGGAAGACCAGGAAGAGGGATGAAATGTGCCATTTTGGAGAATCGATCAACGACCACCCAAATAACAGTGTTGCCACGGGAAGGGGGTAAATCAGTAATAAAATCCATACCAATCAGAGACCAAGGCTGTTCGGGGACAGGCAGGGGATGAAGAAAACCAGCGGGCTTCTGGCGAGGAGTCTTATCCCGGGCACAGATAGTGCAGGCTCGCACAAAGTCCACAACATCCGTCTCCAGAGTCGGCCACCAATAGAAGCGGGAGATGAGTTGCACAGATTTCTTGATGCCCACATGACCTGCGAGATGGGAGGAGTGACCCCATTTGAGGATTCCGAGGCGTTGGCGTGGAGAAACAAAGGTCTTTCCTGGAGGAGTTTGCCTGATGGAGGCTGGAGAAGTGGAGATCAGGCAGTCAGGTGGAATGATGTGTTGCGGAGAGAGTTCAACTTCAGAAGCATCCGAGGAACGAGAGAGAGCATCGGCCCTAATGTTCTTATCGGCAGGCCGAAAGTGAATTTCAAAATTAAATCGGGCAAAGAACAGAGACCACCGGGCCTGGCGAGGATTCAGCCGTTGGGCAGACTGGAGGTAGGAGAGGTTCTTGTGATCGGTGTAAATAATAACTGGAAATCTTGATCCCTCCAGCAGATGCCTCCATTCCTCAAGTGCTAATTTGATGGCTAGAAGCTCTCGATCCCCGATGGAGTAGTTCCTCTCCGCCGGAGAGAAGGTCCTAGAAAAAAAACCACAAGTGACAGCATGCCCGGAAGAATTTTTTTGTAGAAGAACAGCTCCAGCTCCCACTGAGGAGGCATCAACCTCCAATAGGAAGGGTTTGGAAGGGTCAGGTCTGGAGAGCACGGGAGCCGAAGAAAAGGCAGACTTGAGTCGTTTAAAGGCGTCTTCCGCTTGAGGAGGCCAAGACTTGGGATCGGCATTTTTTTTGGTTAAAGCCACGATAGGAGCCACAACGGTAGAAAAATGTGGAATAAATTGCCTGTAATAATTGGCGAACCCCAAAAAGCGTTGGATAGCACGGAGTCCGGAGGGGCGTGGCCAATCTAAGACGGCAGAGAGTTTGTCTGGATCCATTTGTAGTCCCTGGCCAGAGACCAAGTATCCTAGAAAAGGAAGAGATTGGCATTCAAACAGACATTTCTCAATTTTGGCATAGAGTTGATTGTCACGAAGTCTCTGAAGAACCATACGGACATGCTGGCGGTGTTCTTCTAGATTGGCAGAAAAAATTAGGATATCGTCCAGATATACAACAACACAGGAGTATAAAAGATCACGAAAAATTTCATTAACAAAGTCTTGGAAGACAGCAGGGGCGTTGCACAGGCCAAAGGGCATGACCAGATACTCAAAGTGTCCATCTCTGGTGTTAAATGCCGTTTTCCACTCATCCCCCTCTCTGATGCGGATGAGGTTATAAGCACCTCTTAAGTCCAGTTTAGTAAAGATGTGGGCACCTTGGAGGCGATCAAAGAGTTCAGAGATGAGGGGTAGGGGATAGCGGTTCTTAACCGTGATTTTATTAAGACCGCGGTAGTCAATGCAAGGACGTAGGGAGCCATCTTTTTTGGACACAAAGAAAAATCCGGCTCCGGCAGGAGAGGAGGATTTACGGATAAAGCCCTTTTTTAAATTTTCCTGGACGTATTCAGACATGGCAAGAGTCTCTGGGGCAGAGAGAGGATAAATTCTGCCCCGGGGTGGAGTAGTGCCCGGGAGGAGGTCGATAGGACAATCATAAGGCCTGTGAGGAGGTAGAGTCTCAGCTTGTTTTTTGCAGAAAACATCCGCGAAGTCCATATAGGCCTTAGGGAGACCGGTTACTGGAGGAACCACAGAGTCACGGCAAGGGTTACTGGGAACCGGTTTTAGACAGTCCTTGGAACAAGAGGGCCCCCAACTCTTGATCTCCCCAGTGGACCAATCCAGGGTTGGGGAATGAAGTTGAAGCCAGGGAAGTCCAAGGAGAATTTCCGAAGTGCAATTGGGGAGGACCAAAAGTTCAATCCTCTCGTGATGAGATCCGATGCTCATTAGAAGGGGCTCCGTGCGGAAACATATGGTACAGTCCAATCTTTCATTGTTTACACAATTGATGTAAAGGGGTCTGGCGAGACTGGTCACTGGGATGTTGAACCTGTTGACGAGAGAGGCCAAAATAAAATTTCCTGCAGATCCAGAGTCCAAGAAGGCCACAGTAGAGAAGGAGAAGGCAGAGGCAGACATCCGCACAGGCACAGTAAGACGTGGAGAAGCAGAGTAGACATCAAGGACTGTCTCACCTTTGTGCGGAGTCAGCGTACGTCTTTCCAGGCGGGGAGGACGGATAGGACAATCCCTCAGGAAGTGTTCGGTACTAGCACAGTACAGGCAGAGGTTCTCCATGCGGCGTCGTGTCCTCTCTTGAGGTGTCAGGCGAGACCGGTCGACCTGCATAGCCTCCACGGCGGGAGGCACAGGAACGGATTGCAGGGGACCAGAGGAGAGAGGAGCCGAGGAGAAGAAACGCCTCGTGCGAACAGAGTCCATATCTTGGCGGAGCTCCTGACGCCTTTCGGAAAAACGCATGTCAATGCGAGTGGCTAGGTGAATGAGTTCATGTAGATTAGCAGGAATTTCTCGTGCGGCCAGAACATCTTTAATGTTGCTGGATAGGCCTTTTTTAAAGGTCGCGCAGAGGGCCTCATTATTCCAGGATAATTCTGAAGCAAGAGTACGGAATTGTACGGCATACTCGCCAACGGAAGAATTACCCTGGACCAGGTTCAACAGGGCAGTCTCAGCAGAAGAGGCTCGGGCAGGTTCCTCAAAGACACTTCGGATTTCCGAGAAGAAGGAGTGTACAGAGGCAGTGACGGGGTCATTGCGGTCCCAGAGCGGTGTGGCCCAAGACAGGGCTTTTCCAGACAGAAGGCTGACTACGAAAGCCACCTTAGACCTTTCAGTGGGAAACTGGTCCGACATCATCTCCAGATGCAGGGAACATTGGGAAAGAAAGCCACGGCAAAACTTAGAGTCCCCATCAAATTTATCCGGCAAGGATAGGCGTAGACCAGGAGCGGCCACTCGCTGCGGAGGAGGTGCAGGAGCTGGCGGAGGAGATGACTGCTGAAGCTGTGGTAGTAACTGCTGTAGCATAACGGTCAGTTGAGACAGCTGTTGGCCTTGTTGCGCTATCTGTTGTGACTGCTGGGCGACCACCGTGGTGAGGTCAGCGACAACTGGCAGAGGAACTTCAGCGGGATCCATGGCCGGATCTACTGTCACGATGCCGGCTGGCAGGTAGTGGATCCTCTGTGCCAGAGAGGGATTGGCGTGGACCGTGCTAGTGGATCGGTTCTAAGTCACTACTGGTTTTCACCAGAGCCCGCCGCAAAGCGGGATGGTCTTGCTGCGGCGGTAGTGACCAGGTCGTATCCACTAGCAACGGCTCACCTCTCTGGCTGCTGAAGATAGGCGCGGTACAAGGGAGTAGACAGAAGCAAGGTCGGACGTAGCAGAAGGTCGGGGCAGGCAGCAAGGATCGTAGTCAGGGGCAACGGCAGGAGGTCTGGAACACAGGCTAGGAACACACAAGGAAACGCTTTCACTGGCACGATGGCAACAAGATCCGGCAAGGGAGTGCAGGGGAAGTGAGGTGATATAGGGAAGTGCACAGGTGAACACACTAATTGGAATCACTGCGCCAATCAGCGGCGCAGTGGCCCTTTAAATCGCAAAGACCCGGCGCGCGCGCGCCCTAGGGAGCGGGGCCGCGCGCGCCGGGACAGGACCGAGGGAGAGCGAGTCAGGTACGGGAGCCGGGGTGCGCATAGCGAGCGGGCGCTACCCGCATCGCGAATCGCATCCCGGCTGGAAGCGGAATCGCAGCGCCCCGGGTCAGTGGATCTGACCGGAGCGCTGCAGTGGGGAGAGTGTAGCGAGCGCTCCGGGGAGGAGCGGGGACCCGGAGCGCTCGGCGTAACAACAACGCCAGAGCATGATTGATCCACCCCCATGCTTAACAGTTGGACAGAGGTTCTTTTCATTAAATTTTGTTCCCCTTCTTCTCCAAACGTACCTTTGCTCATTCTGGCCAAAAAGTTCAATTTTAACCTCATCGGCCCACAGAACTTGT
This sequence comes from Hyla sarda, assembly GCF_029499605.1. Classification (NCBI taxonomy): domain Eukaryota; kingdom Metazoa; phylum Chordata; class Amphibia; order Anura; family Hylidae; genus Hyla; species Hyla sarda. The sequence continues at coordinate 126,654,022 of NC_079197.1, read as the reverse complement.
TTCCAAAATGCATCAGGCTTGTCTATATGTTCATTTGCAAAGTTCAAATGCTGATTTTTGTGGTGAGGACGTAGAAGAGGTTTTCTTCTGATGACTCTTCCATGAAGACCATATTTGTACAAGTATCTCTTTATAGTGGAATAGTGTACCACAACTCCAGTGTCTGCCAGATATTTCTGGAGGGATTGTGCAGTCAAATGTGGGGTTTGAATTGTTTTTCTCACAATCCTGCAAGCTGTTCTGTCTGATATTTTTCTTGGTCTTCCAGATCTTGCTTTAACTTCCACTGTTCCTGATGACTGCCATTTCTAAATAAAATTTGGAGGATATTGACATCTGAAAACGTTTTGCTATCTTCTTATAGCCTCTCCAGCTTTGTGAGCGTCAACTATTTTCAGTTTCAGATTTCTAGACCACTGCTGAGAAGATTGTTGGGGCAAGGTCAGATGTCTCTGGGCATTTAAAACCTTTGAGATTGACATCACCTGGTCTTCCCAGATAATGATTGAGAACAATCCATGACACTGGCAGGTCTCAGCTTTGCAAAGGGGGCAATGCATGCTATAAATTCTGCAGGGTGCCCAAACTTTTGCATACGCCATTTTTTTTGTTTTCTGTTATTTTGAAAGTGTAAATGATGGAAATAAAATCTAACTTTTGTTGACATATTATAAGAATGTCTAATCTGTAATGTTATGCATTTTGGAGATTTTCCATCTTTCCTTGGCTTCTTTATGCACATTAATACAAATTTTTACCTGGGGTGCCCAAACTTTTGATCCCCACTGTACTAGTGTAAAATGTATCCACGTAAAGGTGGTAACCTTTATCTAGTAATGGGTGAAAAAGGCCCCAAACAATTTTCACGCTAACACCCAGAGTGGGGGGGACATTCTGGGGGTCAATACGGGAATCTCGTCCCTCATACACCATAAACTTGCAAGTGTATCCTGAGGTACTCTCGCAAAGTTTATACATCTTCACGCCATACCGCACTTGCTTGGTTGGGATGTATTGCCAGAAGCTGAGTCTCCTCTCCTTTAAGATGATGAGATACTCATCAATAGCGACCTCCCGCCCAGGGACATAGGACATGCCGCATTATCAGCATAATGCAAACATTTCCGAATGGCCTTGAACCGGGGACGTGTCATGGCCATACCGTACAGCGGGGTGTGGTAGAGGACGTCCCCACTCCAGTATTGCCTGACCCTGGGTTTTTTAACTAGACGCATATGCAGCGCAAGGCCCCAAAAGATCCTCATTTCGGCTGCATTAACGGCGTACCATCCATTAGGTCTAGCTAAAAATGAGCCCGGGTTTGCAGCGACGAAGTGTTGGGTGTAAAGGTTCGTCTGGTCAACCATTAGATTGACAAAGTCGTCACTGAAAAAAACCCGACGAGGTCAATCTTGATTCCTGAGTCGCCAACAAACTCAGGAATCACGGGCTCGTGATCCGCTGGCAGAGTCCAGGCAAGTTCGCCGCTATGAGGCACCAGTAAACCTGGCTGTTGGGCTTAACTAGTATGAGCACCAGGGGGGACTCATACTAGCATGGGGCACAGGGTCAGGAGAAGAGGAGGTTTGCGGCCTCGCACGATAGCGTCTCTGCCGCCTTAGTGGGTCATCATCAGAAGTAGATGATGAGGAGGATGAGGAAATAAGGAAGGTGGGGTCTTCCTCGTCCTCTGTGGCGCTTTCAGAGTCGGAGGCAAGTATGGCATATGCCTCTTCTGCTGAAAAGGCCCTGCAGGCCATTTCTCTACTCTAATGGGGGGGTGAAGTGTATATTTGTGGGGGGAAAACTTTATTAGTGTGTGCTGCGTGTGGTGTGGTGCGAGACTTCCTACCCTAACCCGCCCTAAACTACTAACTAACCCGCCCTAAGAACAAAAATATAAAAATATAAAATAAAACTAAACTAAATAAAAGAAAAATAAACTTAAAAAACAAACAAACAAGACTTCTAGCGGAAAAAAAAATCTGCATAAAAAAAGCGTTTACCTAATCAGTGGTGTGCACACTGATTAGCGATTGGCAGCGGCTGGGGATGCAGAAGTCAGTGGGGTGTCTGGCCACTCAGCCCAGAACAGTGGCTGGTGGCACATACACAGACCTCCACACAAAAAAAAACGAAAAATAAAATTAAAAAAACTATTAAAACCCCCTCAAAAAGCACCCGCCTGAACCTAAAGAAAACGCTGATCAGTGATAAATCACTGACAGCGGTGGGGCAGGACGCACACACAGGTACGGTCCGTCCACACAGCACATGCCTGCTACTGGTGGCACGGACCGCCTATAGGTGCAAAAAATAAAATAAAAAAGACGCTTTAATCCCCGAAAAAGCGCTTCCCAACAAAAAAACGCTGATCAGTCCCACCTATAGGCAGTCCGTGGGTAGGTGGGCTTTAGCTAACCATGGCGGACCGCTCTTTTATAGATAAAACGGCCCGGCCACACGTTTAGCAAAAAAAAAGAAAAGGTCTGTGCCCAAAAATAAACGCTGGGGGAAGACCGTAGTGACCCTGTAGGGCCAGGGTCACATAGCTAAAGGTGCTGCGGACCTGCGGACACCTACAGATGGTCCACTGAAAAAAAAAAAGGTCTGCGTCCCAAAAAAACGCTGGGGGCAGACTGCAGCGACCCTGTATGGCCGGGGTCACACAGCTAAAGGTGCTTCGGACCCGCGGACACCTACAGATGGTACGCCCAAAAAATAAAATAAAAATAATATTTTTTTTTTAACTCCTAACCTGTCTCTACCTAATCTAAACTGTCCCTGATTGCTTTCTGTGCCAAGGGGGCAAGGGAGCACTTTTTTAACTGTGAGGGGCTAGATGGCAGCACGGGGCTCCATCCTGCACACCAGATCTCTTAGTAATGGTGGGCAGAACGGAGCAACATGCTCCTGCACCCACCTCCCCCCTCCCTATACTGCCGTGATTGGTGCGGTCACTACGGCCACCCAATCACAGCTGTACTGCGGGGTGGCAACATTGCCAACTCCCAATACTGTACGGATGATGATTGGTTACACCACCGATCATCATCATTATCCGGGTAATCGGGTCACACGTGACCCAGATGACCCGGAATCGCAGCAGATCGCCGGTTAGTATTTACTGGCAATCTGCGGCAATTGCCGATATGGGGGATCGCCTCAGGATCCCCCTCGGTACTCTGCCGGGATGCCTGCTGAATGATTTCAGCAGGCATCCGGCTCCGATCCCCGCCTGGCGAGCGTCGGGGAACGGAATCACAGCAAATTGCCAGTCTGAATTGACCTCAGGACCCCCCCTGGGCGATATGCCAGCATGTCGGCGAGTGGTAGGGGCCAGAGGAACGAGGAGGACTAGGAAATGGGGGCGGATACGCCCTGCGTCCTTAAGGGGTTAAAGGGCTACATCTTAACCCCTATGCACAGGGTAGGGGATAAGTGTCCGATCGCTTGGGAGGGATTTGGGGGTGCATCAGACCGCTGGGACCCCCCACGATCTCCTGCATGGCACCCCATCTCTCTCCGTGCACAGAGCGATTACTGTCGACCACTGCACGAAGTGGTGACCAACACGCCCCCTCCATGTAGCTCTATGAGAGCGCATGGTCCCCTTACCTTCTGCTGCCGACGGGGCTGGGACTCGCATCACGGGACGTGCCTGCATGCGAGCCCCAGTCCGTCACTCTCCGGGTGTTTCTCCTGCCTCTGCCTCTCTGCTCCGGCACGCGTGTCCCCTAGGGCACGCGTGCGCTGGAGCTATAAGATTTAAAGGGCCAGTACGCTTATTCGTGTAATCCACCTGTGGCTCATTTATAAATTCCTCCACCCTCCTCAGTTCCCTGTCAAATCTTTGTTGCCTTGTGCCTTTGAGAAAGCGTTCCTGTGTATTGCCTTGCCATGTATCAGATCTCTTGCTCTTGTGACTTGACCTTGCTCCTCTGCCGCCTGCCTACTGAACTCCTGCTTCGCTTTGACTACGCTACTGTGCCGCCTGCCCTGACCTTCTGCTATCCAGACCACGAGTGGCCTTATCCCTCCTATGCCTCGCATCTCCTCAGCCACCTGTGTGGTCGAGCCGTACCAGGGGTAGCGACCTGGGTGCCGCCTGCAGCAGCAAGTCCATCCCACTTTGCGGCAGGCTCTGGTGAAAACCAGTGGCACCTTAGACTCCGCTCCCTGGTACGGTCCGAGTCATCTGCCACACAGGTCCAGTGGATCCACATCCACCGGTGTTCCTGTTTTCAGAAACGTGAGTGTTACAGTAAGATCCGGCCATGGATCCCGCTTCCTGCCTGAAGTCGCGGATCTTCCCTCCATTGTGGTACGTCAGTCGCATAAGTTGACCTGACAGGCGCAGCAATTTTTTCAACTTTCAGCCATGATGCAACAGCTTTTGGCCTTGCAACAGCAGCAGGTACCACAATCTGGCCCACTCCCACCTCCAGCTCCTGCAGTGTCTTCTGGCTCCCAGCTACGCCTGCCTTTTTCTTCCAAGTATGATGGGGATTCCAAGTCGTGCAAAGGCTTTGTTATACAGTGCTCCATGCACTTGGAGCTCATGTCTGAACTGTTTTCGATGGAACGTAGTAAGGTGGCCTTTGTCATTAGTCTACTGTGCGTAAAAGCCCTGGCTTGGGCTACACCCCTTTGGAACCGTGGTGATTCAGTATCCTCCAATTTGTCGGCATTCATGGCAGAATTTCGCAGTGTCTTTGAGGAACCTGCGCGTGCCTCTTCAGCTGGGACGGCATTGCTGAACCCCTGTCAAGGGAATTCTACCGTTCGTGACTACGCGGTTCAATTCCGCATTCTAGCCTCTGAACTTGCCTGTAATGATGAGGCCTTGTGTGCCACATTCAAAAAAGGATTGTCAAGCAGGATTAAAGATGCCCTTGCAGCACGTGACCCTCCATTTTCTTTGACAGAACTTATCCACTTGGCCACACGCATTGATGTGCGTTTTGCCGAGAGACAGGAGGAATTGCGCTTAGAGAGGGAATCTGCCCCCCTGACACCCGTGTTTCAACGTCCACCTCTTCAGTTTCTTGCACCTCTTGCGGAAGAGGTTATACAAGGAGATAATTCTCGTGTTACGCAACAGGAAAGGTCACAACGACGCAATGAGAATTTGTGTTTCTATTGTGCTGGCCCGGAGCACTTTCTCAAGGACTGTACAGTTCGCCCGCACCTAGGGTATGTGGGAGAGGCATCCCTGGGTGTGAATACTACCTCTCCACGCTTAAAGTGTAGCTCCCACCAAGTTATATATAATCTAATATGTCCCTACCTATTAGTAATCTAGCCCTAACCCCCTACCTGGCTTTAAAAACATTTTAAATCGCTTTAATAGAGCAGATTTAGTGCTTCTAAATCTGCTCTATCAAGCAGGGCAGGAAGCAGCGCTTACCAGCAGGAACGACGTCACTGATGCCTTGCTGGGTGCTTGCTTCCGCCCTCAGATCGTCTATGCAGCGCTCCTGTCAGGAGCGCGCATGGATAATCTGCCAATAGCACGGCAGGCAGCTCTGGGGTCTCCTCCTCCCTGTTTAGCTGTGCATGTGCTATCCAGGGAGGAGGAGTAGAGGAGCAACGCCGGCCTGCCGTGCACGATATTACTGCCGGTGTGAGGTGGTTTTTTGCACCCCCGTAGATCCATGCGTCCACCTCACACCGGCTAATATAAGACCTCAGATCAGACTTACCCATCCTGAGGATCAGCGCGGCAATGAGTGCTCGCGCTGCCTCCGGACAGGGTAACGGGGGTGGGCGGGGCCGTGCGCAAGGCCAGTGTTGCTGGCCAATGCGCGCAGCCCCAGCTATCAGCGTGCTCGCTCTTGCCTGTTTGAATGACAGGCGGGAGCGAGCACAGCAGTGCCTGAATTTCGACTCATTGCCAGGCTGAAATGAGTCGAAATTCAGTGGTGACGTCACTGCTGAATGCATTCGGCCACTAGGAGGGCGACACCTAGTGGCCGAATTTAAAAGTGATTTTAAACTTGTTTAAAATCACTTTTTTAAATTAAAGTATATTAGAGATATGGATTCTGGATTCTGGATCAGCAGGTGACTTTATTGATGCAGCTTTAGTCCACAAGTATCATCTTCCCATTACTCGACTTGCCAAGCCTTTGTTCATCTCCTCTGTTAATGGACAAAATCTGGACTGTAAGGTTCACTTCCGTACTGAATTTCTCGTCATGCAAGTGGGAGTATCGCATAAAGAAAAGATTGAATTCTATGTTCTGCCACATTGTACTTCTGAGATTCTTATTGGCCTTCCTTGTCTGCAACGCCATTCCCCGCATCTGGATTGGAGAACTGAAGAAATAATTAACTGGGGACAATCCTGTCAAAATTTTTGCCTCCAATCTGTTCTGCATAAAGTTGTTTCTCGTCTTCCTCCTTTACCTGGCCTGCCATCAACTTACCAAGAATTATCTGATGTTTTCTGAAAGAAACAGGCTGAGTCTCTTCCTCCACATCGTCCTTACGACTGCCCTATTGATATTCCTGGTACCACTCCTCCTTGTGGGAGGATATACCCTCTATCAGTTCCTGAGACCAAAGCCTAAGTATGTCCAGGAGAATCTCCAAAAAGGGATTTATCTATAAGTCCTCTTCTCCTGCTGGAGCAGGTTTCTTCTTTGTAGGGAAGAAGGATGGCTCACACCGTCCATTCCTTGACTACAGGGGACTTCAAAATCAAGGTCAAGAACCGTTACCCTCTACCTCTTATCTCAGAACTTTTAGACTGTCTACGTGGTGCCAAGGTCTTCTCCAAATTGGACTTACGCGATGCGTATAACTTCATTCGTATCCGCAAGGGAGATGAATGGAAAACGGCCTTCAATACTCATGACGGACATTTTGAGTATCTTGTAATGCCTTTTGGTCTCTGCAATGCTCCAGCAGTTTTTCAAGAGTTCGTCAATGATATCTTCGGTGATCTTCTCTAAACCTGTGTTGTCGTATACCCAGATGACATCCTGATCTTCTCCTCCAACCTAGAGGAGCATCGTACTCATGTTCGTCTGGTTCTTCAGCGACTTCGGAAGAATCATCTCTAAGCCAAACTGGAGAAAGGCCTGTTCGAGAAATCTAGTCTTCCATTTCTTGGCTATATTGTCTCTCATCAGGGCCTGCAGATGGATCCAGGTAAGTTGTCTGCAGTATTGGATAGGCCTCGTCCTTCGGGCCTAGATGCTATTCAACGCTTTCTGGGATTCACTATTATCGTCAATTTATCCCACATTTTTCATCCTTGGTTGCTCCTATTGTGGCTCTCACTAAAAAGGCATCTAATCCTAAATCTTGGCCTCAAGAGGCTGAAGAGGCCTTCTCCCATTTAAAGTCTGCATTTGCCTCTGCTCCCGTGCTTACAAGACCTGATCTGGAGAGGCCCTTTGCTTTGGAGGTTCATGCATCATCTATTGGAGCGTGTGCCGTTCTCACTCCGATCATAAGAATCTTCTATACCTTCAGTCTGCACAGCGTTTGAACCCCTTCCAGGCAAGATGGTCACTGTTCTTTTCTAGGTTCAACTTCTTCATTCACTTCCATCCAGCAGACAAGAACATCAGGGCTGATGCTCTCTCCAGGTCCTCAGACAGCATTGGTTTGGACTCCACGCCTAGGCATATTATTCCTCCTGACCGTTTGATTCCTGCCACTCCTCCCGAGATTCAGCAAGTTCCTCCGAGAAAATCCTTTGTGCCCGCCAGATTGAGACGCAAGGTCCTGAAATGGGGTCATTCTTCCTTGACCACCCGGATGGGCTGGTAGTTAGGTTTTAAACGGTGGATGATTATATGATAGCAATGAGCAGTGAAAGTACCTTGTGCTAAAATAAAAGTAAGATTAGCACGGGGAAGTGATATACTAAAAAACTCTTTATGTAAATAAAGAAGAGGAGTAATTCATAGCTCCCTAAATATAATAACATCCACTGATAATTTTAACTTTGCATTAGGGGTAATATTTTAATAGGATACCAATAAAGAGTTGTTTTTAAGGGGGGTTCTAGTGAAGGGTTATTTCCCCGCGAGGGGGTAACCCCTCAAAGGTTGTGTAGTTTATGATTTACCCTGCAACCTCCAGGGACATTTTTTGTATATATAATTCTTCCTTGACAGCATGACATCCTGGAATATGCAAGACTCTACTTCTTATTTCCCGGCACTACTGGTGGCCCCATCTTGAACGTGATGTTTCTGATTTTGTTTGGTCCTGTTTAACATGTACCCGTGACAAAACTCCTCGACAAAGACCTTCAGGACTCTTACAGCCTTTACCCATTCCAGAGACTCCCTGGTCCCATATCGCCATGGATTTCATCACCGATTTGCCTCCTTCTCATATTAACACTGTCATCTGGGTCGTGGTAGATCGGTTTTCCAAGATGGCTCATTTCATTCCTCTACTAGGTCTTCCTTCTGCTCCGCAGCTGGCGAAGTACTTCTTGTTGCATGTCTTTCGTTTACATGGTCTTCCTCAGCATATCGTTTCAGATCGAGGTGTGCAATTTGTCTCTAAGTTCTGGCAAGCCCTTTGTAACCGTCTGGACATCAATCTGGACTTCTCCTTGGCCTACCACCCTCAGTACAACGGTCAGGTGGAGAGGGTTAATCAAATCCTTGAGACTTATCTTCAGCATTTTGTTTCAGCTCGCCAAAATGATTGGGTCGACCTTCTCCCCTGGGCTGAATTCTCATATAATCATAAGGATTCCGAGTCCACAAGGTCGTCCCCCTTTTTTGTTGTCTACAATGCCTATTATAGAAAAGACGCTCCAGTCCAACGCTATGGCTCCAATAAAAACAGTCCTTTATTAAAGCATAAAATTTAAACAGCAGTTACATCATGGAGGGTGGAAACAAGTTTTTATACAGTTTAAGAATATGTTCTTCCTCAGAAAAGCATACTTTAATAAAGGACTGTTTTTATTGGAACCACAACGCTGATTTGGAACTTCTTTATTATTTGTGTTGGGGCTGTTGCACTCACAGCCTGTCCATGCGCCAGGTGGAATCACAAGACTAACGGACAGCTGATAAATTATTTTCTCCAATATTAACCCTATGGTCTCCTCCAACTTTAACCTCATAAATAAATTGATTAACATTGAAATTGTACATTGTATGTATGTCCTTCTCGGAAAATGTAATGAAAAATGTAATTGTGTAAGGGATGAGTAGTGAGTTAATAAATACTTGCTGTAGGACTTGCTGAATTTCTTCAAATAGTAACTAAAGAGTATAACAGATAAATATGTAGTTTCTCAGATAACAAATACTAATGTGTGTGGTCATCCTGGCAGTTTGCAGTCTGGTGTCCTACAGTACTGATTTGCTAATGACTCCTATTGCTGCCAGTCATTCTACATAACTGGAACATAAAAATGTATGCATTACTTTCCTCTCTCTTCCTAGCATAAGTGCATAAAGGAATATTTTAACCTCTTTATAAAAGTACTTCTCACCCTCAGTAAAAGCCTTTGTTTCCAGTTACTCATTGACCCAATCAGTGGGTCACGACCTGTACCTTGAGAACTTGAGTTAGTGAGTGTTAGTTTCCGTCACAAAGTTGATTGTCAAAGGCGGATGCTGTTTTATTGCAAAAAATACCGTAGTGTGTAACAGGATGGATTACTTGTCTTTCAAGTATGTTTTAGTGGAAATGCTGTATTTCCCTTTAATTTCAGATTTAAGTGAGGATTTATGATGGTATTAAGTAGGAAGCCGTTTTTCACATTGCAATGCATTTATATACATTTTAGCATTTTTTTTAAATGTTTCTAAGGGTCATTTAAAGTACATATAACCAATCTTTACTTCTAAAATATTGTACTTACAGTCCATTAAGTCATTTTTTTTATTTAAACTTTAGAGAGATACATTTGTTTATCATTTAACCTTATTTTTATTATTTTAGTTTATCATAATTTTGTTTCAACATTTCAATTAAAATGTTTAGTTTGTTTTATTTTTATCCACAATAAATTTTAATATGGAACCATTCAATAAAGGGGTAGATGCACGTAAGCCAGTCCTGGTCTTGCCCTTTAATGTATATTTATACATGGCAGGTTGCTGAATTAATTTCTGTAGATGAAAATCTATTTCATTTATGTAAGTGGGATTATTTTGGAAGCAAGCACAAAGATTTCAACAAATCCTATTTAAATGAACTGGACATAAAATTTAAATGATTTTTTTATACAAATCTTTGTTAATATACACTTAAAGGTGGTAATCTAGGAATAGAAAAATATCTTCCAAAAACAGCACCACACCTGTCCTCCGTTTGTGTTGGGTATAACAACTTGGCTCCATTCACGTTAATGGAACTGAGCTTCAAAACTGCAAACTGAGCACAGGTGTGGGGTGTGGTGCTATTTTTTGGAAAAAATTTGCTAAATTTTCCTATTCTTATAGGTGTCTGATCTCCTGAATAAGAACTGAGCCCCATCTCTCCCCACGTCCTCTCCCCTGAGCGCTCTGTCCCCACCTTCAGAGACACGCTCATGGTGAACAGAAGTTACAGCCAATCATAGGTCATGCAGGCTGCTTGGTGCATGGTTTAGCATCACAGACTCTGCTATCGTATGTGCCCAGAAGGTGCAGACTCTTCATGCAAGTGCTTCCCTGGCCCATTTTCTATGTGCTGAGTAACAGAAATAGGATCCAATTAGGAGACCACTAAGGATCCAATTAGGAGACCACTAAAGTTATTATTCCAACTAGAGAGGGGTGCAAAAAAAATGCTCCTTAAGCAGAGCTTGTACGCACAAAGAATGAAGGGTCCACCTTCTGGACAATTGCGATAGCAGTGCCCAGGACATTTCTCAGATGAGTGTTGGAGGTTATTTACCTTGACTAATATAATGCCGTACATGGAGTGCCAACTATTCCACTGTTGATTACATTACTCTTCACCCATCCTCTATATGAGGTGTCAAAACTTCTGACAAATTTCCCAACCAAGAGCTTACCTCAAAAACTTGGAATCACTAATACCAGGGGTGACGATCAGGAGGCAAAGCTCTTTTCCTTTGTAATGCCATGATCGATATTGATCATAGTTCATAAAAGTTAAATAGCCATAATCAAAGAATACTCTTTGTCAATCAAAGTCCTCCCCCCCCCCCCCCCCATGGCTAGTGGTTGGCTGAGTAGATGATTCTTGAGTGTCAAAACATATACCTTTTTTTGTTGGACAACTCCTTTACGTACCAACTATCTACACCACACATTAGCGGTACTGGTAGGAAAGGGGTTAAAGCTAATAAGCTGCTTACTAATTACTATGAGTGATTATAATGTCTATGCCAAGAACTGGTTTGGCGTACATTCCCAGTCTGTTTCTAAGACTCTGAGCTTGCCACTGGCAAGGTTATGAAAAGGTGGTGTGAGAGCTGCATATCCTTTCTTTCAAATACTAAGGGCGTCATGGTCTCAATTGGGAACTACCCAGTAAATAAAGAATAAGTGCACTCTATATAATAATGTGCAGCGCCAGATTTTATCACTAGATGTCACCCAATCTCTGTTTTGTGTAAGCATTGGTCGAAGCATGCATACCGTGATCACGTAACGTATTCCACAGAAAACAGACTCACAGGCCCAAAGCATAAACACATTTCATCACTTTAGCCAAGACCAAAAACATGTCTACACAGCTCACATTAAGAAATGGTAAGAGTATTAGAAACCATCAATACACTATGGTGCAACCATGTCTACTGGGCTATAATAATATAGGCCAAAAAACTAGGAGGTAATTTTTCATATATAAGTTCTCAAGCCTGTGCCCAAATTAGACAGCGCCAACAGGCAAAGCTGAAGAAAATAAATAAGATGGTAATTAAATATATGGAAGTTTTAAGAAGATTTTCTGTGGCAATTATTTGTTTTTATTTTATGTGTTAATACAAATAGCTCAAGTTGCTTCCTTTGCTTTGTCATCCAAATTTTTATCACATCTATCAGTGACTTGGTCCATACTGGCATCAATTCCTGTGGTTGTGTATCCTACCACATTATTATATTATTATTTATTTTTATATAATAAATATATTTATTATATTGTAAATATACTTATCTTTATATACATATTATAAGGGGTTAACCTATATGAGTAAGACAGTAAATGACAGCCTGCTGCAGATAGAGAGGGAGAGAGAGAGCCAAAGGAAAGGAGACAAAATGTCTGATTGTGGGGTTTCCCACCGCTGGTCTCCCTGCTGCACCCGGCATTCGTTTAGAGCATCGGGTGCAGTGCCCGGAGGCTTGTGATGTCCCGACCACACCCCCTCAATACAAGTCTATGGGAAGGGGCGTGGCGGCCATCACACCCCCTCCCTTAGACTTGCATTGAAGGGGCGTGGCTGCGACATGACGAGCGAGGCGTGACAGTGACGTCACGGGCCTCCACCGCGCATCGCCAGTCATCCAGCACGGAGCGAAGAACACTACATGCACTGGATGTCTAGGGTGCCGCAGCCGAGATCGTGGGGGTCCCGCCGATAGGATAGAGGATGAGATGTCTAGTGGAGGAGTACCCCTTTAATTATAAACCTGTATGTGTTCAGCACTAGGCTGGATGATGCAGCAACGTGACTAGATTCTACAACCATTATATGTGACTACTGGATATGACACAAGTATAGACCACCTATTAAATGACTGCTAACATGATACCAGGATGATATATATGGATCCAAAACTGGATGATGCACGTCAATGCACTTGCTAACACTAGTTACATATTGCTGCACATCTATTGCAGTGTATAATCTAAACATATATTGTAAAAAAATATATATTGGTAAGAGATTCCCAATCTGCATGAAGCAGCAAATTTACATGTAAAATACAAATCATTGAGTTTTTAGAAAATCCCTTTAACTAGACATAAGAGTCTTTCAAAACATATTTTCTTATTGGTCATATTAGAGTATTGTACTCACATATGGTTGGGCCATCTGTTTATCCCATTAGCTGCATATTCAGTTTCACTGCAGCAGCAGAGATATGGCAGCATTTTCTTTATATTCTTTTTGTAATGCCGTTAGTATATCTTGCCATAATTTATGGGATCTTTTATATATTGTATTTATATATTCCTTTTTTCTTATATGCATTTTTGCTCATTTTATTTGTATCCTTTGTACTTCCCTTGTGGGAGTGGATTCAGCTAATTGACCCAGGTGTCTACCTGGGCGGTCCGTTGATCCCCTTTTCCCATAAAGGAATGGCTGTATCATTTTGTACCCTTGTATGAGTAAGGCTGGTCACGCGTTGTATCCTGCTGTCTTGTGGCTTGAATAAAGAATCGGCTTTTATTTGCACTAGATCCTGCGCTGGACTCCTGCTTTCTTATACTGCCTCCGTGATGTCCGCACCTTCATCGGCTTCTCCAGGCTACTGGCTAGAGAAGCAGTGCCAATAACACTGAACAATGCAATCGCATAGCATTAAACAGTACTTGCAATTGAAATAGCGAAAGTAACCTATGGGTAGTAAAAATTATTTTAAAAAAGTGGTAATAAATGTTAACATGCCCCTCCTCTAATAAAAGTTCAAATTATTCCCCCGTTTCTTATTTTTCAAATAATGTAAGAAAAAAAACATAAACATATGTGGTATTGCTGCGCGCAGAAATGTCTAAACAATTAAAATATAATCTTAGTTAAACTGCACGGTGTTACAGTGGCGCTCCGGACGAACTCTCCGGCCTGTCCCCGCTGCCGGCGGGGCTGAGATTCGCATCGCGGGACGCGCCCGCATGCGAGTCTCAGCCTGTCACTCACCTTCTTGTGTCTCTGCTTCCTGGTGTCCCCGCAGCTCCAGCGTGCATTCCTTCGCCCCCTAGGGCGCGCGCCGGAGCTTTGTTACTTAAAGGGCCAGTACCAATTAATTAAAGTGTCTGCACCTGTCCCCTGTCCATAAGTATCTGCTCCTCCCTGTTCCGGATCTTTGGCAGTTTATGCCATTGTGAATTCCTGTGCTCCTGTCACTGTGTATCCATTCCTAGCTACCCTACCTTCCCTATCCCAGTGTTACCCGCCTTACCTTCTGCCATCTTGCTACATCTTGCCAGTCACCTTGTGTGCCACCCCACCCCCCAGCTACCTGTGTGGACGAGTCGTGCCAGGGGTAGTGACCTGGGTGCCACCTGCCGGAGCAAGACCATCCCGCTTTGCGGCGGGCTCTGGTGAAAACCAGTGGCACCTTAGACTCCGCTCCCTGGCACAGCTCAAGTCTCCATCCACACAGGCTCAGAGGATCCACCACCTGCTGTGATTCCTAACACATGGTAAGTGGCATAAACATAAAAAACAGAATTGCTGATTTTTAGTCACTTCATATACCAAAAAAAAAAATGTATAGAAAGCAAAAAATTCATAAATACATTTTTTAAAAATTGTACCGATAAAAACCACAAGTCTCGGCACACAAAATGAGCCCTCATACTTCCCCATATACAGAAAAATAAAATTGCTCTATGGCTCAGAAGAGGATAATTTTAGGATACTTTTTTTTCTTACAAAGTTATAATTCTTTTAAAGCAGTAAAATAAGACAAAACCTATATAAATTGGGTATCACTGTAATCGTGTTGACCTAGAGAATAAAGATAATGTATCATTTTATTCAAAGAACAATTGGTCCAACATAAAACAAACTCTTTTTTATGTGTCTGTAGGTGGACAATTGAAAGATTTATTGCTATAAATATGCGATGAGGAAAAATATGAAAAGGTAAAATCGCTGTTTCCTCAAGGACCTGCTCTGTACTTGCTTTTTTTTATATGTAATATGCAGAGAAACTTTTATATTGCGCCATAACTATGTTGTGTTACAAAATAAAATACATATATGATGCTGCTCTCTTCCCATAAAGGCACAAACATCTTACAACCCCCTCCCTCCTAGATCTTCTCATTCAGCTCTACGGAGCCCATGTGACCCTAACCACGTGATGTTTTCATAGTCCCTGCACCAGCTCTTTAAAATAACCATGGCTAAAGCTGATTGGCTGGTGCGGGTCACATGCTTGTTGGTCTCTAGGCTATGAGTCATACGGCGTGTGTTTCTGGTTGCTAGGATGAGGGTCGCAGGGCTGCTTCCGGGAGAGGACGAGCTACTGCTCATGCGCAGGTTTGAATCTCTGCCATTGAGTCCTGCAGAGGAGCGGGGTCCCCGGCTGAGCTGTAGGATACGTGAACAGAACGTGCTGACCCTATGTAAAGACACAGCAGGTACTACAGCATAGATATAATGCAGCAGTGGTCCCCAAAACTACAACTCCCATCATCAACAGCTGGAGGGCACAGGTAGGGCAACAGTGCATTAGATAGTTGTTACATGCATATTAACCCTTTCACAACCCCTGGAATTTTGACTTATGGTTCACCTTTCCTTCCTCCTAACCTTTTAAGACGCACAGCTTTATTTATTTTTTTCCTCAAGTTGTATTAAGCTCAGTTTCCAATTGTTTTTGTGTGTGTGTGTGTGTGTGTGTGTGTGTGTGTGTTTTTCCCCCAAAAAACGCCAAAATTTCCCCCATGGGGTTTTTTCATTGAAAAAACGCTGTGGCCAGATGTTAGCTGTAAATCAATGAGAAATCGCAACATTCTTTTTCCACTTTGCGTTTTTCAGTTTGGTGTTTTTTTTTAATCCCATTGGCGTTTTTTCACTTTTTTTTTTTTTTTTTTTTTAGCTCTTTGGCGGTTTTGCAATGTCGTAACTTGTTGAGCCTATGACGTTTTTTTTTCCCCCTGAAATTGTGGCGTTTTTCTCCCACAGAAGTCTATGGGAGTACAAAAACAGCAAGAAAAACAACGTGTGGGTTTTAACTGGCGTTTTAGCAGGTGGTTTTTATTTATTTTTTGACTTTAGCGATCCAAAAAGTGTTGGACATACCTTTTTTAATAAAATTTTGTAAGGTACCATTAAAATAAAATATTAAAAAAGATACAGTAGTGATGGAAAAAAATTGTATTTAACAAAATGTATCTATTTTATAACAAAATTTTTATTACTTTTTAAACAGATCAATTTATGTGGGCAGGCAGGGCACTAAAAATGTACCCAGCAATAATAAAAATGTAGTGTGTGTGTGTGTGTGTGTGTTTTTTTTTTTTAAATATATATATTTTTTTTTAGGTAGTACTACTACTCCCAGCATGGAACACACTGTTCCATGATAAGAGTAGTAGTAGTACATGTACTAATTGACAGATCGCCTGTGTCACTTCTGACACCCACTGTGATCCTTCTGTATAATGTGTAGATGCGGCGGACACTCTTCTATGGTCCCCTGCCCTGATGTGTATATATACACATATTGATATTTCCCGCAGAGAAATCTATACATTATACAGGAGGATTGCAACAGGTGTCAGGAGTGACATCTGCTGTGATCTGTACTGAAGCACACTCTGCTCCATGTTGGGCGTAGTAGTATCTGCACATAAGGACAGACCACAGCGGGTGTCACTCCTGACACCCACTGCGATCATCCTTCATCCCTGAGATGCGGAGCCACTTTCTCCTGCGCTCGCATCTCTGCTCTGTACTCCGGCCGACCACTCACCATTCATATTTCCCGCTGAGAGCTGTGATTGGCTGCCACCATCCAGCCAATCCCCACTCTGGGCGGAAAATATGAATGAGTGATCTTCTATTCACATCACTGGCCGGAGTACAGTGCAGAGATGTGAGCGCTGTATAGTGCCGCTCTGCATCTCTGCTATATTATGGACGATTGCATGGGGTGTCATGACTGACACCCGGGGCGATCTGTCTATTAGTACAGGTACTACTACTCCCATCATGGAACAGTGTGTTCCATGCTGGGAGTAGTAGTACTACCTAAAAATATAAAAAATAAAGGGGGGGGGAAAAGTGAAAAACACGCGCGCACACACTACATTTTTATTATTGTCGGCTACATTTTTAGTGCCCTGCCCGCACACATAAATTGATCCCTGTTTAAAAATGTATAAACATTTTGTTAAATACCGTATTTATCGGGGTATACCACGCATTGGCCTATAATACGCACCCTCATTTTACCAAGGATATTTCGGTAAAAAAAAGTTTTTTACCCAAATATCCTTGGTAAATTGAGGGTGCGTGTGTGTATGTGTATACCCCGATACACTGTTTCTGACCCCGCAGAAGCCCCCAGGAAAGGCAGGGGGAGAGGGGCCGTCGCTCCCCACTTCTCTCAGCGCATAGCAACAACGCCGGAGACACCACACCGGAGCCAGAAGCAGCGCAGACCCGACCCCGGCAACAGGTAATTATAAAACCGGGGATGGGGGAAGCAATGGGGCAGCGGCGCCGATAGCCAGGGGAGAGAAGCAGCGCCGATAGCCAGGGGCAGAGAAGCGGCGGCAGCAGGGCTCTAGACCCCAGGAAAGGCAGGGGGAGAGAAGCAGGCAATGACGGCAGGTCTCTGGACCTGCAAAAGCCGCTGCAGTTCAATGATTTAAAGCACCCGCTTTAAATCATTGAACTGCAGCGGCTTATCAGTGTATAACACGCAGATAGACTTTAGGCTAAAAATTTTAGCCTAAAAAAATGCGTGTTATACGCCGTTAAATACAGTACATTTTTTTTCAATCACTACTGCATCCTTAATTTTATTTTATATTTTTTTTTGGTACCCAACAAATTTTGAAAAACCGTCAAAGGGGCCAAAAATGCAATTTCTACTCGAAGGCAAAAAACAGCAGAAAAAAAAAACACAAGATAAAACGCCAAACACAGGAAAATGCTGTGGCGTGTTTTTTTTGGGCCACAAAAAACAAGTAGAAACTTATCCTTAGGGCTTGTTTTTTGTGGGACAAGTTGTACTACGTAATGTGAAAAAAAAAATCTGCAATAATAGCATTTACATCAGTGACCGTGCGGGATCAGGAATGTAATAATTTAGTAGGTCAATTAGGGTACGTTCACACGGGCGGATTTATTTGCGGGTTTCCCGCTGCCTATTTGAAAGGGGGCAGGCCCTTTTCGGCTGTCCGCAGCAGATTTTTCACTGAGGGAAATTCGCCACAGACCCTACTGACTTCAATGGGGCTTACGGCGGATTTTCTGCAGCGTAAATTCCACTGCGGAAAATCTGTTGTGGACAGCCGAGAAGAGCCTGCCCCCTTTCAAAAAAGTAGCGGGAAACCCGCAAATAAATCCGCCCGTGTGAACGTACCCTTACACATGCAGTGATACCAAATACTTTTAGCTGTTTGTTTTTAAAGGAGAAAATGGGTGCTTTTATTTTTTATTTAGGAGGAGGGAAGAGGAGGGTATAATTTTTTTTTTTTTTAGATATATATATATATATATATATTATTTTTTTACTTTTCCATATATTTTTATAGTGCTGCTCTGAAATAAAAATTTGGGCTGGAACCTAAAATTTAGGCTGTGCATGGCCAAAAATAAAAATGCATATCCCTGCTCCAAAAAGTTAAATCTTGCGCAAAATTCTGCGAACACTGCATTGCCATCAGTGGTGATGGCGTAGGGCCACACGGTCTTACCATCAAAGATCACCACAAGATGAATTCTCCGCTTGTGAAATTCCACTGAAATTACTCAGTGTGAACATACCCTAAGGCTAGGCTTACATTGCTGTTAAACATAAAGTCCTGAGACAAAAAAAGAGAAACTCCAGCTCACCGGTAATTATGCAGTTTTCACATGGAAGGTACGTTCAGGCAGGGAGCACGAGAGCACAGAGCCAAGCCATATTCTTGGTTAACATAGTCCAGATCCAACAAGAGGTAGGGGGAGGGGTGGGGAAGGACACGGGGAAGCTCCAGCTCCACTTGGAAGTGAAAAAATTCCTTTATTGGTAGTCCATATTAAGAAAAAAGATAAAAAAGTGCAAAAATCAAACGTGCATGGTGAGTTAAAATCTCACGTCCACCGACGCGTTTCGGGCTGTCAAAAGCCCTTAATCTTGGTGTATGATCTACATGCTTCGAGCTGCTTATATACACTGACAACCTTATCACAGGTCACATGATCAGAGGCCACATGACCAGACACATCTGATGCTTAATTAACCTAAACTTACTACGAACCACATATCACGGTTAAAACATAATCTTCTATATTGACCATAAAGATAGATATACAACATGAATTTCAATAGATATATGCCAAATAATTTCTGTAATTCATCCCTGCTGGAAATCTAGTTTCCAGCATAAGAATCCAATATGCCTCACGTTTAAGCAATAGGCGGGTCCAGTCTCCACCTCGTTGAGGAGGGGAAACCCTTTCAATGCCGCATAATTCAATAACGTCTGAGTTACCCTGATGGGCCTCGGCTATATGCCTGGACAGACCAGACATTGACCGTGAGTGAAAAAACGCAATGTGTGCATTGTGCATATGTTCATATATGCGTTTCTTCAGTTTCCTAGTTGTGCAACCTACATATTGTTTCTTACACTCTTTACATGTAGCCACATAAATTACATGTGTAGTGTCACAATTGAGAAATGATTTTATGGGATATTTTTTGCCATTCGTGATGGAAACAAAAGTGCTGGATTTGCAGGCATATCAGCTGAGATTGCATCTATTTTTGCACACTTAAAAAAACCCTTTAAATGTAACCACGTATTTTCTTGAGATTTGTGTGTAAAATCACTCGGGGACAACTGGTTGCGCAGAGTGCGACCTCTTTTCGCCACTATGTTTACACCTTCTTGGAGAACATTGTACAATGTGTCATCTTCATAAAGAACAGGTAAGTTTTGCAACATAATAGATTTTATCTGTGAAAACTGCATACTGTATTGTGTTGAGAATGTAACTTTGCCATCATTTGATGTACCTTTTTTATGTCTGTTACATAATAACTCATCCCTGTCTTTATGTTGAGCTATACGTTTGGCTCTTGTTAAAGTAGATTTTGAGTATCCCCTTTTTAATAATCTGTCATCTATGTCTTTACTTGTTTGTTCAAAGATTTCTTTGGTGGATGATGCCCTTTTTGCACGAATGTATTCTCCAACAGGTAGATTACGGGTTACATGACAGGGATGACAACTGTCAGCAAACAAAATACTGTTGCCAGATGTAGGCTTTCTGTAAATGCCATCCAATGGTACGGGCGCTATATAGATGACCTCCTCCTGGTGTGGTCAGGCACCAAGGAGGAGTTCTCTCTGTTTTTGAAACACATTAATCATAATAATCTGAATTTAAAATTCACCACGGAATGGGGTGGTATGAGCATCAATTTTTTGGATGTTAATTTGAAAGGAAACCTTAAAGAAGGAATCTGTACGAGCATTTACAGAAAGCCTACATCTGGCAACAGTATTTTGTTTGCAGACAGTTGTCATCCCTGTCATGTAACCCGTAATCTACCTGTTGGAGAATACATTCGTGCAAAAAGGGCATCATCCACCAAAGAAATCTTTGAACAAACAAGTAAAGACATTAGATGACAGATTATTAAAAAGGGGATACTCAAAATCTACTTTAACAAGAGCCAAACGTATAGCTCAACATAAAGACAGGGATGAGTTATTATGTAACAGACATAAAAAAGGTACATCAAATGATGGCAAAGTTACATTCTCAACACAATACAGTATGCAGTTTTCACAGATAAAATCTATTATGTTGCAAAACTTACCTGTTCTTTATGAAGATGACACATTTTACAATGTTCTCCAAGAAGGTGTAAACATAGTGGCGAAAAGAGGTCGCACTCTGCGCAACCAGTTGTCCCCGAGTGATTTTACACACAAATCTCAAGAAAATACGTGGTTACATTTAAAGTTTTTTTTTTTTAAGTGTGCAAAAAATAGATGCAATCTCTGCCGATATGCCTGCAAATCCAGCACTTTTGTTTCCATCACGAATGGCAAAAAATATCCCATAAAATCATTTCTCAATTGTGACACTACACATGTAAATTATGTGGCTACATGTAAAGAGTGTAAGAAACAATATGTAGGTTGCACAACTAGGAAACTGAAGAAACGCATATATGAACATATGCACAATGCACACATTGCGTTTTTTCACTCACGGTCAATGTCTGGTCTGTCCAGGCATATAGCCGAGGCCCATCAGGGTAAGGCTGGGTTCACACTACGTTTTCCCCCATACGGGAGCGCATATGGCAGGGGGGAGCTAAAACCTCGCGCTCCCGTATGTCACCGTATGCGCTCCCATATGTCATTCATTTCAATGAGCCGGCCGGAGTGAAACGTTCGGTCGGCTCATTTTTGCGCCGTATGCGCTTTTACAACCGGACCTAAAACTGTGGTCAACCACGGTTTTAGGTCCGGTTGTAAAAGCGCATACGGCGCAAAAATGAGCCGATCGAACGTTTCACTCCGGCCGGCTCATTGAAATGAATGACATACGGGAGCGCATACGGTGGCATACGGGAGCGCGAGGTTTTAGCTCCCCCCTGCCGTATGGGAGAAAACGTCGTGTGAACCCACCCTAACTCAGACGTTATTGAAGTATGCGGCATTAAAAGGGTTTCCCCTCCTCAACGAGGTGGAGACTGGACCCGCCTATTGCTTAAACGTGAGGCATATTGGATTCTTATGCTGGAAACTAGATTTCCAGCAGGGATGAATTACAGAAATTATTTGGCATATATCTATTGAAATTCATGTTGTATATCTATCTTTATGGTCAATATAGAAGATTATGTTTTAACCGTGATATGTGGTTCGTAGTAAGTTTAGGTTAATTAAGCATCAGATGTGTCTGGTCATGTGGCCTCTGATCATGTGACCTGTGATAAGGTTGTCAGTGTATATAAGCAGCTCGAAGCATGTAGATCATACACCAAGATTAAGGGCTTTTGACAGCCCGAAACGCGTCGGTGGACGTGAGATTTTAACTCACCATGCACGTTTGATTTTTGCACTTTTTTAAATCTTTTTTCTTAATATGGACTACCAATAAAGGAATTTTTTCACTTCCAAGTGGAGCTGGAGCTTCCCCGTGTCCTTCCCCACCCCTCCCCCTACCTCTTTTTACATTGCTGTTCACATCCGACTCATTAAGGGTCCGGTGTTTTTTATTTTTTTTTTTTATTTATTTTTTTTTTTGTGCCAATTGGACCCCAAAAAGGTTCGGAAGCAAACAGCTACTATTGGGTCCCAACGGACCCTATTTACTTGCATGGGGTAAGTCGGTGATCCGGTAATTTTACAGGAATTTAGTGGAGATAAAATATTCATTTATTTATTTTTCTCCGCTAAACTCTGGTCCTTCTGGCCGGATTGCTGACAGAACTCCGAATAGCAGAGTCCGCCGGCAATGTGAAAGAGGCCTAAGAAAGAAAATACCTTACAGTATAATGTTTTGAAAACAGAACAGCAGGAAGATACAAGTGTAAAAGTCACTAGCACAAACAAAATGCTCCAAATTTCTGCAGATAAGCGATAATAAATTCCCCCATAGTGCTCAGTGCTGCATACTTATTTATAAGGCAGTGACCTGTGGCATTTGTTGTGAATCATTCAAATCAAATTATGCTCTGGCCTGTGGTCTAAATTCATTTTGGGGTCTAGACCTGTTTATTTTTCTTTTTGCTTTGATCTGGGGTTTGTATTAGTTCAAGATGTCTGATTTGGGGCTCGTCTACATAGCGGACATTCCATGCTTTCAGTTCAGACAGCGGAATCGCTGCAGCAGAATTTTGCCAGCGGAAAGTGTGTCTGCGCAAACAATAAATATGTTCATGTTTGGGAGGAATTCCACTGGGACTGTATTGCCAGTACAACAATGTCCACACAGTCCTACCGCCGAGGTATTCTGCCAACTGCAATCCCGCTTGTTGAATGTTCGCAGTGTGGACAAAGCCAAAAGGGTGTCTCTGACTCTTTAGGGCTTTGGTCTGAATGTATCTTAAGTACATTTTCGAACCTTATTATGGGGGCAGCCATCTTGTATGTGCAGTTTTTAATAGCATTTAGAGAGATTCTTTACAGCAAGCCCAAAGACCGATTGGTCTGGAGCAAACTCTATTCAGTAGAATGGGAGCATTTTCTTTGCATGCTCTGTGAACTGTGCAGAGGTTATTGTACTGGAGATGGAAGCTGAGCTATGAGCTTCAACTATTGTGAATGGCCTAATCCCATCTTATCTATTTACTAGCATCACCTATCATTATACTCCTGTCTGTCATGATAAGAAGTAGCCTGATGGAACATGATCTGCGCAGAACAAACAGGAAGTCTCATCTTAGTGGTCAGAATGAAAATTGCACGATTTATTTATTTTATTATTTATTTTAAAATATAGCTTGGAAAATAGAAATTGGGAAAAAAAACTGTTGTTAAACATTTTTGAGAGCCTATTCCCAGGGTCATGCCTGAACTTTGACTTTTTTTTTTAGGTTGCCTACACTACCCCCATCTTACATTTTTTATGCGATTCATTGTTTGGATTTTTTACCTTCCTAGTGTGCAAGACATCAGAGCAGAGAAGCAGACAGTCAGTGGGGCCTACAGAGGAAAAGAACAGCGCAGAGAGAAAGACCCTGACAAGAGAATGTCCAGCTCTGTGCACCCATGTCTCTCCTCCTCCACCACCCCAGGAGAAGGATGATGTGGCAGACATATCAGGAAACCTGTCAGTGGGTTAACATCCACATAATTCCTCTCTTTTATGACTTTAGCATCATGCTTTTAGGAAACTATATGATACTGGATTGTGTAAAAAAAAAAAAAAAAAAGGACGTTCTATTCATGTGTGTTGAGTATTATGCAGACTACCTCCTACTTATAATCTGGGAAGTGCCATTCCTGGGAGTAGTTGCGCAGTCCAGGCTGAAGCCATGTCTCCAGGCACAGTGCAGTACTTTCCTCAGCATTGTCAGCATCAGATACTGGCTTTAACCATCAAACAAAGAAGCTTTATTGAGTAAAAAAGAATACACATACAGATGGTCCATCAGGTATTAAACTAGGTCTGTTGACCCAAAGAAAACAACATCACCAGGTACAATCAGTTAGGTAACTTGAGAGAGCCCACAAATGGTAATAACACAGATGTCATACAAGTTCTGGTACAAAGTTAGGGCAATATAATAAGGCTCATATAAATAACATCACAGGATCCCAAAAAACATTCAAAATATACCGGCCTCCCCAATAAAAGAAACCCCCGCATCTCAGAGAATGTAAAACATCGAAAAAACAGGGTCAATACAGGGAAAAGCAATGACGTACGTCAGGGCAGTGGTGGGAAGACATCTATGGTTCCCATACATCCATCCCAGACATCCATGGTTCGTTCAACCTCATTCTCCCTAATAGCCGTCAGTTTTTCATTCAGCATAATACTATTAATCCGCTCAACCACCCTTGAAAATTGTAGATCCGGCCTCTTCCATTGTGAAGCTATATGGATACGAGATGCCAATAAGACCTATTGGGACAATTTAAAAATACGATAAGGCATTCTATTAGGTTTGTGGCCCACTAGGCGGAAGGACGGCATACGCGGTACATGACATGGGAGAATCGAGAAGAGCATGTCTGGAACTTGCCTCAAAAAAAAAAAAGCCACTATAGGACAACTCCACCAGGTATGGTACAGAGTGCCTCCCACTCCGCACCCCCTAAAACATAGTGGAGAGACAAGAGGGAAGATGGCGTGGAGAAATGTTGGCACTCAGTGGGCCCTGTGCAATATTTTCAAAGAAGTCTTGACAAGGGAGACCGGCCAACTGCCTTTGGTAACTGTTGTGCAACATTCTCTCCATTGGGACAATGAGAGTGTGGCATGCAGGTCATCCTCCCAAGCTAACATGAATGGAAGTTTATTGTCTATTGGGAGGCATTAAAGGAGGCATATAAAACAGAAGGCAATCCAGGCATATCCGCTGAGAGACATGGCTTTAGTCTGGACTATGGGACTATTAACAGAAAAGGCATTGTCCAATTGACTAGCAGAAGATAATTTTCATACAGTGCACATGACTGCAATTTTCACAGTGTAGTATCATACAGTTTAACTAAAAGCATAATGTTAATTCAATTAAAGAGCTGAATAAGGGTCCTCTTATACTGGCAGAGACCAGTGCAGATGGAATATGTATAAGTCAATACCGTGTTCTTTTCTGGACCGTTGTATCCTGAATTTATACTCGACATACAATGCCACCGCCAGTCCAGATCCACAGCATGCTCAAAATCAAAGTAGTTATTTCACTGGTAAAACCCCTGCACTACTGAAGTGCATGCACTGGCTAATTGTCTTGTAGCACCACTTTACAGTGCAACATGGTACTATACTGCTTTAACTGTGCCAGGATGAGCGGACACCAGGTGAGGGCAGCTCCATTATATCTTTCTGACATACTGTGTAACGTACAGGACCCTGAAGATGAAAAAGTACCTGCCCTCTACTTATAAAGTGAATTGTAGTTTTTATCAGCTATTTCACACATATAGTTAAAGGGGTAATCCAGGAATTTTTATTATTTGACTATGCTACAGTGCTGTAAAGTTATTGTAGTTCATAATATAGTGTCTGTACCTGTGTGTGATGGTTTTCCAACAATTCTTCTGTGATTTTCACCCCACTATTTATTTTTACCAGCATACAAAGTGACTGTTGTCTCAGATTTTTCCCAGGTTGCAATGTGGCCGAGACCTGACTCCCTAGTCAGCTGATGACAGGGAGCCTGTCTGCTTCAATGGGTGGAGGGATCGCTTGGTGGGAGAGATATCAATCTGCTAACTAATGCAACAGCTGTGGGCACTCTGAAAACCACAGGTCTTTTGAATGGATGCAGCTCATTTATGTTTCAATGGGTGGGGTCACTGATGTGTGGGAGGGAGGAAAATGGAATTATGGGATTTGTAGGCAAAGAAGAAAACTCAAAAAGGAAATACCAGTTCACAAATAGCTGATGTTATGGTAATCTCACAACATAGTCATTTAGCCCCAAGACAAGCGCAGATCCTTCCTAAGCATGTCCATTACTGTCTGCCAGGTACGTACTAAGATCACCTTATGGTGGATAACCCCTTTAAGGACTTTATCTGTATTAGTTATTTGGTCATGTATCAAAAATGTATACTTTTTCTTATTTAAGGGTTACATTTTGGGAGCTCTGGAACCAGGTACTCATTTATGGTCCCAAGATAGAATATTTTTACAGTGGTCACTCCAGAACCAATTAGTATTTTAACTTCAAGGGGTACTTTTCTTTTTGGATTTCTTTTCTGTCTAACTACAGTGCTCCCTGCTGCCATTTCTATTTGTGTCAGGAACTGTCCAGAGTAGGAGCAAATCCCCATAGCAAACCTCTCCTGCTCTGGACAGTTGCTGACATGGACAGATGTGTCAGCAGAGAGCACTGTGGTCAGACAGAAAACAAATCCAAAAAGAAAAGAACATCCTCTGGAGCATTCAGCAGCTGATAAGTACTGGAAGGAGTAGGATTTTTATATAGAATCAATTTACAAATTTTTCTAGCACCAGTTAATTAAAAAAAATTAAATGTTTTCCACTGGAGTACCCCTTTAAAGAACCAGTATACAAGGAAACATCTACAAAAGAATATCTCTATAAGAAGACCACCATCTTGACCAGACCCACATTTTCTGTGACCGATTTTCAGTGCCACCATATATTGTGCATACTGATCATCTTCTTTGAAAAGATCACTTCCTGAGAAGACAATTTTTTTTTTTTTTTTAATGTGGTCATCCCAAAGAGTTGTCACAGTACCTACCTCTTTTTCTCTCGCGCAGCCACCAGTATCACAGAACTCCGGTCCCTAGTGCAATGCTCTTCCGGTTCAGGGACGTGACATCATAGGCCCAGTTTCTACTAAAAAATGGTAGCTCCTCCATTGGATGGCAGATTATGGAGCAATGTTCTTTATTAAGCCATTTCAAGTTCCCTACAGTATTACAAGAACAAAACTAAAAGGGGTATTTCACACTCATAAAGTGATGGCATATCACTAGTATATACCGTATTTTTCGTCATATAAGACGTTCCGGCATATAAGACGCACCTAATTTTATAGGATAAAAATCTAGAAAATAAAGATTCTGAACCAAATACAATGTAAAGTATAGGACAGTGATCTTCAACCTGCAGACCTTCAGATGTTGCAAATCTACAACTCCCAGCATGCCCGGACAGCCGTTTGCTGTCCGGGCATGCTAAGAGTTGTAGTTTTGCAACATCTGGAGGTCCACAGGTTGAAGACCACTGGTATAGGAGGTAATACTCACGTGTCCCCGCCGCTCCGAGCCGTCGCCGCTCGTCACCGCTGCCCTGGATGTCGCCTTCCATCGCTGTCGACGTGTCCCCGGGGTGTCCCCGTCGCTCCGGAACGTCTCTTCTGCCCGGCATCCTCGCTCTCCGTCACGTCCCTTCGCACGCCGCTCCTATTGGATGATGTGACTGCGTGCGCGACGACGTGATGACGACGAAGGAGAGCTCCGGCCATGCAGGGGATCCCGGCACGGAGCAAACACCGAGGAGGCAGGTAAGGTCCCTCCCGGTGTCCTGTAAGCTGTTCGGGACGCCGCAATTTCACTTTGGCGGTCCTGAACAGCCGGGTTAGTGTTTTTTTCGCTTCAGACGTGGCAGTCAGCTTTGATCGCCTCGTCTGAAGGGTTAATACAGGGCTGATGTCCTGTATTAGCCACGGGTCCCGGCCGTTGATGGCCGCAGGGACCGCCGCGATAGGTGTGTATTCGCCTTATAAGACGCACTAACTTTTCCCCTCCAGTTTTGGGGAAGAAAAAGTGCATCTTATACGGCAAAAAATATGGTAGCTTGTATAGCAGAACGAAAGCACTGCATTGACCACATTTGATCTTCAAATAGCATATTAGTCGAAGCTCAGTTCTGGTCAGTGATTTTTTTTTTCAAGGCCTCCAGGCCTTCACATACAAGTGAGGTTTTGTCAAGGCCATCAGGGGATCTCCAAGATTTTATTTTTTTAAACTAAGCTGTTGCTTCAGTATAATTTGCATTTGAAGTCAGGTGCATTTGAAGACATTGGGGGACATGTATCAAAGATTTTACCCCTGTTTTTTGTGCAAAATTTTGCGCAAGCCCTTTTTTGCGCATTTTTTTTTTTTTTTGCACACGTTTTGGAGCATGTCCTCCAGATGTGGCCTAATCGGGGTACCTTGGAGTGACATCTATAGTACACATGGATTTATTAACTGCATACTTTTCCTTTACACCTAAAAAATTTTGCGCAAATATAAGCCATCTTGGACTTAACATAGCAAGATGCTTTAAATCATCGATTCTATTTTCCAAAGAGTGGATTGAGGAGATTACTATATTTACCCACAATTTATGAAGCTCATTGTGCTTGATTGATAAATTTAGCGCTTCTGCACATAATTTAGAATTCGGGAAAAGGGGTAAACTGCTGCTACCATACACAAATAATGATACATGTCCCCCTATGTTCTTATAAACAGCTGTTTTGTACACACAGGTCAATTGGTAAAAGATGGAAAACAATAAAAAACATTGGATTGAAGAGCTGTTCTCTCCACACTTCAGTGCAGAAAGTTTTGAGGCAGAACTGCTGATATCAGAAAAACAGGCGAAGGAGAGAGCCCAAAAGGTGGAAGCAATCTACAAGGATGTATTGTGTGAATTTCAGGAAAATGAAACAAAGAAGAAAAGAGACCTCCTGTCTAAAATGATCATTCACGAGTCTTCTGTGCAGGACCAGCCTGGTCCAGCCCAACATGCCACCTGTGAGTCCTGTCAAAAAGCGAACAATGATTCTGCTTCAGCCAGTAAAAGCAGCAGGTATTGTATATGGAATGAGAAGGAATTAAATCTCTTAAGATCTGAAATGAATGAAAAACATTCTGAGGGAGCTCATTTGAGCCTTCAGCTTAGTGCTTGCAAGCTTGAGATATCTGAATTGAAGGCCAAACAAAAGGAGACTGAAAGGGAGTTGGAAGCTCTGAAAATGGCATTGGCAGCATCAAAAAGAGCGAATGAATGTAAACGTGTTCTGATAAATGAACTGAAGAAAGAGGGAGAGAAAAAGGAGGCAAATCTACAGGCCCTGAGGAAAGACATGCATAAAAAATGTGCCGTGGTGCAGGAACTTACAACAAGCATGAGTAATGCCAGAGAGGAGAAACGACATCTCCAGCTCCGAAATACAGAACTGCAGCAGGAGATGAGTACTTTACAGCAGCAACAGCAACTTAAAGTTATCATTGCTTCAGAAAAGACAAAACTCAGGTATGATGCACAAATAAAGAAGCTGCAGCAGGAAATAGAGACTCTTAAGGAAGAGAGGCGAGTAGAAAGACATCAGCGTGGTCAGGATGTTGCTGAACTGGAATTCTTACGGAAACTCTACATCAATGAAAAATGATATTTTTTGTATAGAAATGTATAACCAAACTAAAAAAAACTTGTTGGCATCTGTTTGAAAACATGTCTTTCATAACTAGGGGGAGCAGAGCCATACCTGTAAGAACTGTCTTAGGATGTATTCACCTGCATCAGATTTGTTGCAGAAATTTCTATATTTCATCCATCTGAATGTGCATGGATTTTTTTGGAAACTAGACTCACATAAATGGGAGGAAAAAGGACATTGCTGCAACAAATCTGCTGCATGAGCACTTTTAAAGGAGTTGTCTAGGGGGGGAAAAATGTTACATGTGGCTGGGGGTGACATAAAATTCAAAAAGGATCTATACTCACCTACGATCTCAAAATAGAAGAAAGGAAACATCAGAGCACACACCTGAAAATCCAGCTGCAGCGATTTATTCAGCGTTCATGAATGGAACATAGATGTTACTTTACCCTGTGTCACAAGCAGAGCTGGGACGGCAGGAGCGTACACCCGGACATGGACCAGTCCGGGTGTACGCTTCTGCCGTCCCAGCTCTGCTCGTAACATGGGGTAAAGTAACATCTATGTTCCATTCATGAACGCTGAATAAATCGCTGCAGCTGGATTTTCAGGTATGTGCTCTGATGTTTCCTTTCTTCTATTTTGAGATCATATCTTGAATGCTTATTCTTGTGTAGCACCCTATATGTTCCTGGACTGCTAAAGATACTCACCCCGGTATAGCCTCCGCTAAATCATTGTTCTCCTGCATAGTCCACGCAGGCAGTGCCCAGCTTCTTGTCCATTTGGAATATTTTCTATACTCACCTACCTTGATTCCCTGCAGCTGCTGTGCAAATGCTCCCAGTTCTCTTAGCTGCTTCCTTGTTCCTGAGGATGTGCAATTTCTGAAGAAGCTGTGACCTGTGAGGGTGATGCAACATCAGGAACAGAGAGGCATCCAAGAGAACCGACCGGGACTTGGAATGTCAGCGCAGTAGCTGTGGGGGATCAGGGTAGGTTCTTTTTTTATTTGACCCCAGCCAGGTTTCCTTTATTTTTTTTTTTTACTGGCCAGAAAGGTGGAGCACATTAACCTACACTATTCTGTCAGGAAGCAAGGAAACATGACAGAAAATAAAGTGGGAATGGAGCCTGTTTTTATGTATATACTGTTCTCCTCTCAATGGACACCATGACACCATGCCAAATCTATTTTATGGATACCAATGTTGCTGAATGGACAGAATCTGTGATGCAGGCTTTGAACTGACCCTCTGACGCAGATGTGGATGTGCATAGATTTTAAAGGGTTTATCCAGGATTATAAAAACAGCTGATTTCTTCCAGAAACAATGCTGTTCTTGTCCTCAGTTTGTGCCTGGTATTGCAGCCCAATTCCATTAACTCCTTAATGACGCAGCGATTTTTCATTTTTGCATTTAAATTTTTCGTCCTAGTCTTTAAAAATATTCAAATTTTTAATACATTTTCCATCTATAGGGGCGTTTGTGGGATTTATTGTACTTTGTGATGACATCACTCATTTTACTAAAAAAAGTATGGTGAAGCCAAAACAAAAATACTTGCGGGGCAAAATTGAGGGGGAAAAAAAGGCCATTATGCAACTTTTAGGGGTTTCGTTTCTACGTAGTGCACTTTTCGGTAAAAATTACACTTTATCTTTGTTCAACCTCCAACAATAATTGACAATAATACTGAAATAACCAATGCAGATCTGTGTAGCGTAGAGTAACCAAACCAACCCCGAATTATAACACTACCACCAGATATAAATTTAAAAACATAAATCTTTAGTGAAAATAAGCATATATTAAAAACATTTAATATAAATACATAGGCACAAAAAAATCAGTTCATACAGGAAAACAGAGCAGAGGAAGGCAGAGTAAATCCACATAATAATAATAATCAAAAGCTCAGTCTCAATTCATATGTGTGTAATATTAATATATATATATGCAAGTACACCAATAAAGTCAAAGAAAGGCAAACATAGGGCATGTTCACACTACGTAATTCCCGTGGAATTCCGTGAGAGGAATACCGCGAATGGAATTACGTTGTGTGAACATAAACATCAGTGTGAATGGGTTTCTGCGAGACCAGTTCACACTGCGGAATTTCAGCAGCGGACAATTCAGTCGCTGAAATTGTTCCGCGCAAAGAAAGAACATTTTCATTCTTTGCGCGGAAATCCGCGAACACTCCATAGCAGTCAATGGTGACGGCGCAGTGCTGCGCGGTCCTACTGCCGAAGTATTGCGGCGGCGGCCGCTAGAATGGAATCTCCGCTTGCGGAATTCTGCGAGCGGAGATTCCGTTCATAGTCCATAGTGTGAACATACCCTTAGAAAGGAGACAGAGCGTAACACAGAAAAGTCCCAGCAAAATACCATACAAACGTAAGCTCCAACATATGTTTCGCTCAATGCTGAGTCTCCTGAGGAAACTCAGCATTGAGTGAAACTTTTTTTTTTCCTGCTGTATAAAGTGACCAAAAATTCTGGACTGAATTTTTTTATGTTTATGCCATTTACTGTGTTGTTTATATAACATTATATTTTAACCCCTTAAGGACTGACCCATTGTTTACCTCTATGACAAGGCTCTTTTTTTATTTGACATGTATCTCTTTAAATGGTAATAACTTTAGAACGCTTTTTCTGAGCAGAGCGATTCTGAGAGTTTTTTCGTGACATATTGTTCTTTATATAACTGGTGCATTTTTGTTGACACATGAAGCATTTTTTGTGAAAAACTTCAGAATATTGTGAAAAACTGGAAAATTTCTGGCTTTTTATTTTTATGGTGTACACTGTGCGGTAAAAGTGATGTTATATTTATTCTGAGGGTCAGTACGATTATGGCGATACCCATTATATATCGCTTTCTATATTCTTTTTCCTTTTCTGAGCAAAATTGTTTTGCTGCCATTCATTTTCCAACAGCCGTAACTTTTTTCTTTTTTTTCGTCTGACGCCATTGAGTAAGGGCTTATTTTTTGCGGGATGAGCTGTACTTTTTATTGGTATCATTGTTGGGCTACGTGCTACCTTTTTGATCTTTTTTTATTCCGCTATTTGTACCAAAATTGGTGAATTTTGCGTTTTTTTAATGTTTTTTTTTTACGGCTTTCACCGTGCGGGATAATTTACATTATAGTTTTATAGTACACGTCATTACGGACGTGGCAATACCTAGTATGCATATGATTTGTGTTTTTGATCTTTTTTGGTGATAATACAGGGCTTTTATTGAGAAAGGGGCATTTTTCTATTAATTTTTTTTTACACTTCATACTTTTATTGAAGAACTTTTATTTTATTTTTTACACTTTTTTTTTACAGGTTATACTTATGCTGCAATACATTTGTACTGCAGCACAGTATAACCTGATGAGCTGCAGACACTACAGCCTGTGCGATCCAGCCTCTGGGCACGGGGTGGGGAGACATTTAAAGTCCTCATTTCAATAACTGTGGTACTCGGGTCATGTGGATGACCCTCCCAGGGGGAGAATAACTTGCAGCTCTGTGGGGCTTAAAATTCTGCTCTGGAATCCCAGTGGAGGGCTTGCGGCTCTCTGCTCACTGTCATGCCCGTCCGTACCCCCCCCCCCTTCAATATACCCCCAAAGGCAAAGAGAAGATCTACCTCTCCCAAAGGATCCTCTGGGGTTGGTGAAATTGATAAATTTGTGAAAGCCTCCCCAGGATGGACAAAAAACAAGAAGTAATAAAGTTTCACCCACTAAAGGTGGTATGGAAAATACAGGTTCTCGATTTTCAGTGGCTGATAGTGGGGAGGAAGAGGAGGCAGTTGGCACTAAAAAGTCAAAACTTGAGATAATCCTCGAGGAGGTTCAAAGATGTAATCAATCCTTGACAGACCTCCATATACAGGTCGGATCTCTCATTGGACATTTCTATAATAAGAGATGAGACTAATAAAATCCGTGACCATACTAAAGCAATTGAGAAGGTCTTACCAGCAGTGGAGAAAGAGGTCTCAGCCTTGACAGAGGAATCAAAATCCCTGAGGAGAGAAGTGGGGGAGTTAAAGTCCAAGGTTATTGACCTAGAGGAGAGAGCCAGAAGATCTAACATTAGAATGGTGGGCTTCCCAGAGGATGTGGAATATGGGGACATTAGATCCTTCTGTTCCAACTGGCTTCAAGAATTGGTGGGGCAACAGGCACTTTCCCCCGTATTCGGCCTCGAATGAGCACACCGAATTCCCCTTATCACCCCCGTCCTCCGGGAGGGGGAGATGAGGGGGCGTGGCTTCTTTCTCTCATGCAGACCTCTGCCCTCCGTGAGGGGGACAGGAGAGGGCGTGGCTTATTTCTCATGTAGACCTCCGTCCTCCGGGAGGGGGGAGATGAGCGGGGCTTATTTCTCTCATTCAGACCTCTGTCCTCCAGGAGGGAGAGATGAGGGGGGCTTGGCTTATTTCTCTCATGTAGACCTCCGTCCTCCGGGAGGGGGGAGATGAGCGGGGCTTAGTTCTCTCATGCAGACCTCCATCCTTCAGGAGGGGGAGATGAGGGGGCGTGGTTTCTTTCTCTCATGCAGACCTCCGTCCCCCGGGAGGGGAGATGAGGGGCATGGCTTCTTTCTATCATGCAGACCTCCAGGAGGGGGAGATGAGGGGCGTGGTTTCTTTGTCTCATAAAGACCTCCGTCCTCCAGGAGGGGAAAATGAGAGGACGTGGCTTCTTTCTCTCATGCAGACCTCCGGAAGGGGGAGATGAGGGGGCATGGCTTCTTTCTATCCGGGCTCTGAAAGAACA
Source organism: Hyla sarda (assembly GCF_029499605.1). NCBI lineage: Eukaryota > Metazoa > Chordata > Amphibia > Anura > Hylidae > Hyla > Hyla sarda. The sequence continues at coordinate 126,619,834 of NC_079197.1, read as the reverse complement.
GAGGAAAAAAAAGCCCTGACTCATTGTCCTATAAATCCTAACATGGCGACAGCCTAATCCTAACATGGAGATCCAACTTAGAACTACAGAACTTCCTGTCCCACAAACAGGTAAGAAAAAAGACACATGCTACACAAACATACAGTGGGGATCAAAAGTTTGGGCACCCCAGGTAAAAATTTGTATTAATGTGCATGAAGAAGCCAAGGAAAGATGGAAAAATCTCCAAAAGGCATTAAATTACAGATTAGACATTCTTATAATATGTCAGCAAAAGTTAGATTTTATTTCCATCATTTACACTTTCAAAATAACAGAAAACAAAAAAATGTCATCTGCAAAAGTTTGGGCCCCCTGCAGTGTTAATATCTTGTACTGCCCCCTTTGGCAAGTATCACAGCTTGTAAACGCATTTTGTAGCCAGCCAAGAGTCTTTCAATTCTTGTTTGATGTATCTTTGCCCATTCTTCCTTACAAAAGTCTTCCAGTTCTTTGAGATTTCTAGGCTATCTGTCACGTACTGCTCTTTTAAGGTCTATCCATAGATTTTCAATTATGTTGAGGTCAGGAGATTGTGAAGGCCATGGCAAAACCTTCAGTTTACGCCTCTTGATGTAATCCCCTGGGGATTTTGAGGTGTGTTTAGGATCATTATCCATTTGTAGAAGCCATCCTCTCTTTAACTTCCGCTTTTTCACAGAAGTTAGCATCCAAAATTTGCTGAAATTTTATTGATTCCATTTTTCCTTCTACTCGTGAGATGTTCCCTGTGCCACTGGCTGCAATACAACCCCAAAGCATCATTGATCCACCCCCATGCCTAACAGTTAGACAGAGGTTCTTTTCATTAAATTCTGTTCCCCTTCTTTTCCAAACGTACCTTTGCTTATTCCTGCCAAAAAGTTAAATTTTAACCTCATCGGTCCACAGAACTTGTTTCCAAAATGCATCAGGCTTGTCTATATGTTCATTTGCAAAGTTCAAATGCTGATTTTTGTGGTGAGGACGTAGAAGAGGTTTTCTTCTGATGACTCTTCCATGAAGACCATATTTGTATCTCTTTTATAGTGGAATAGTGTACCCTAACTCCAGTGTCTGCCAGATCTTTCTGGAGGGATTGTGCAGTCAAACGTGGGTTTTGAATTGTTTTTTCTCACAATCCTGCGAGCTGTTCTGTCTGATATTTTCTTGGTCTTCCAGATCTTGCTTTAACTTCCACTGTTCCTGATGACTGCCATTTCTTAATTACATTCCGAACAGAGGATATTGACATCTGAAAATGTTTTGCTATCTTCTTCTAGCCTTCTCCAGCTTTGTGAGCGTCAACTATTTTCAGTTTCAGATTTTAGACAACTGCTTAGAAGAACCCATGGTGCTGATTGTTGGGGCAAGGTCAGATGAGTCTGGGCATTTAAAACCTTTGAGATTGACATCACCTGGTCTTCCCAGATGATGATTGAGAACAATCCATGACCCTGGCAGGTCTCAGCTTTGCAAAGGGGGCAGTGCATGCTATAAAGCCTGCAGGGTGTCCAAACTTTTGCAGACGCCATTTTTTTGTTTTCTGTTATTTTGAAAGTGTAAATGATGGAAATAAAATCAAAAAATTTTTGGGACAAATTATAAGAATGTCTAATCTATAATTTGATGCCTTTTGGAGATTTTTCCATCTTTCATTGGCTTCTTTATGCACATTAATACAATTTTTTACCTGGGGTGCCCAAACTTTTGATCCCCACTGTATAATACATGTCAATTGCAAAAAAACATGCAAAAAGAAGATGCAGTATAGCCAAAAATCTTAACCACCAGAGTACCCCTTTAAACAGGTGGAACAGGACCTCTGGGAGAAGGTTAGAGATGCAGAGGAAGGATATGAGAGTACTCTGTCTGCAGATAGCTTCAGGGAATTGGAGATGGCGCAAGATAAAATAACAGGGTACTAGTTAGAAAAAGCCCAACACAAGATCTTTTTCGCTGGACAGAAAGACTTTGTAGAAGCAGCTCGCCCCGGGAAACTACTAGCTAGTGTAGTTAGAGCTCAAAGAGGAAGAAGTGATATGTTAGCATTGCAGGATAATCACAGTGAAATACAAACAGATCAGGAGATAGCTCGCTCCTTTCATCAACAGCTATATAGCACAGAAGAGCATCTGGGAGAGGAATATTTAAAAGCGTGTGATTTGCTGGCTATAAATAGTGATCGTGGACATTCTGAACAAGGAGGTTTACAGTAGAGGAATTAGAAGAAGTGTTGAAAGGATGCTCCTCTACATCAGCCTCGGGATTAGATGGGCTGCCCTATTCAATATATAAAGAGTATAAGGAGGTTCTATTACCAATTTTTGGAATGGTTCTGGAGAAGGCCCGGAAGGAAGATGCCTTGCCTCCCTCCATGCTTGAAACTATAATAGTCCTAATATTAAAAAAGGATAAGATAAGGATAGTATTAAAATTGAGTCTCTACCGGCCTATCTCACTGATAAATTCAGAAACTAAGCTATTGGCAAAGCTTCTGGCCAGAAGATTGTCTATTCTCCTCCCTGACATGGTTGGAACTGAACAAACTGCGTTTGTTCTGGGGAGATCAATTCATAGTAATTTGCTTCGATCTCTAGTTAATAAACAGTTGGGATTTAGTCCATCCCGCTCCGCCCTGTCACTTGATGCTATGAAAGCATTTGACAGGGTGGAGTGGAGTGGAGATTTTTGTGGGCTGTTCTTAAAATTTTTTGTATGGAAGGGGCGATAGTAGAATGGATTAAATTACTATATATGAACCCAAGGGCAAGGGTAGCAGTTAATGAGTCACTGTCTCCACAATTGATAATAGAAATAGATCACCGATAATACTGATCAGTGCTATGCCCTATGCATAGCACTGAACAGTATTAGCAATCAAATGATTGCTATAGATAGGCCCCCATGGGGACATAAAAAGTGTAAAATAAATAAATAAAAAGTAGAAAAATGTAAAAAGAAAAAAAAAGTGAAAAATCCCCTCCCCCCAATAAAAATGAAAATTGTCAGTTTTTCCCATTTTACCCCCAAAAAGCGTACATTTTTTTTTTTTAATAAACATATTTGGTATCCCTGCATACATAAATGTCCAAACTATCAAAATATAATGTTAATGATCCGATACGGTGAACGGCGTAAGCTTACAAATGTCCAAAAATGCTACTTTTTTGTCACATTTTATTTAAAAAATGAATAAAAAATATGATCTTAAAGTTTTATATACAGATGACGGCGGAAAAACTGAGCCCTCATACCGCCCTATATACGGAAGAATGAAAAAGTTATAGGTGGTCAAAATAGGACGATTTTAGATTACTGGTTTATACAAAAAGCTTTAGATTTTTTTTTAAGCGGTACAAAAATATAAAAGTATCTAGCCATGGGTATCATTTTAATCGTATTGACCCACAGAATAAAGAAAACATGTCATTTCTACCATAAAGTGTATAGTGTGAAAACAAAACCCTCCAAAATGTGCAAAATTGTGGTTTTCATTTAAATTTCCTCCCTAAAAAAAAATTTGGGGGGGTTCGCCGTACATTTTATGGTAAAATGAGAGGTTTCATTACAAGGAACAATTGGTCATGCAAAAAACAAGCCCTTATATGGGTCTGTAGATGGAAATATAAAAGAGTTATGGATTTTAGAAGGCGAGGAGGAAAAAGCAAAAAAATAATTGGCCTGGTCCTTAAGGGGTTAAAGACTATAGGGGTAAATTTGAGAATTTCATGGAATTTGTGAAGGCGGGTTTACCAGTAAATGAGGATTTGGTTCATATTTCACTGATAAAGTTGCTTAGGCGAGTTTGGCAGGAGCTCAAAAAGAGATGTAATATAGAGGGTAGTATAATAAACAGTGATATGGGATAATATAGCATTTTAACAATTTAGGAAAGGGATGAGTAGTTACTTTTGGAAGGGGAAGGGTATTAAGTATGTGGCACAGATTTGTGAGAAGGGGGAGATTAAAAAATATGAAAATTTTCAGAGAGAGGTTGGTTTGAGGAATGAACATAAATTTTGGTGTATACAGTTGGGTGAAGCACATAGATACACTACAAATAAGGAGAAATTCAAAATAAGTACACACTGGCCCTCATTTACTATTCTAAACCCGACCTCTTTTGTCGTTTTTTTTTTTGTCGCATCTTTGTCTGCGCCATGTCGCAGACATCGTGCGCCAGTCTGCGACACGATGCAACATTTTTTCCCGATGGACCCGATGTGGATTCTCCCAAACCCGAAAAAGGGGCGTAACCCAACATGTCTGAGCTTTCCCACATATTTATAAAGGTTTCCAACCCGAATTTGTTGAATTGTTGTGGATTTTTTCCCGACAGCTCAGAGGAGTTGGAAACCAAAACCTACAAAACCCACGTGCGACAAACAGGATGCGACATAATAATAAATACCAGGGGAAAAAAGCAGTCGGGTAAGAAAGCAAGATAGACTTACAACCCGATTTTCTAAGTAAATGAGGGCCATAGTGTGATAGAATTTATGAATATGGAGGGAGGTGGTAAGATAAATCAGATATGTTATTCCAAAAAACTGTACCTGTGATATTTTCATGGGGGAAAAAAAGGAAGTGGGGGGGAAAAATGTTTTGGCCCGATCTCATTGGATTCGTGGAAAAGAATTTTAATGAATGTTAAGAAGTGTTTATCTAACAAGAAATATCAAATTATGCCATTAAGATTTACCATCTATACTACTCACCGTTACATTTAAAACAGATAAGGTGTTGGAGAAATGCAGATTGTCCTAAGTGTGGGATTATAGATGCAGACCTGGTTCATTTATTATGGGAATGTCCCAGAGTTAAAGGGGTACTCCGCTGCCCTGTGTCGGAAGCTCCGCTCCCCAGCGTCCGGAAGTTTATTGTTCCGAACACTGTGTGCGGGCTTCCGTGTTCAGGGCCGCCCCTCGTGACGTCACGCCCGCCCCCTTCGTGACGACACGCCCGCCCCCTCAGCAAAAGTCTATGTGAAGTTGGCTCGATGGCTATCACGCCTCCTTCCCATAGACTTTCGAAGGGGGCGGGCGTGACGTCACAAGGGGCAGCCCTGAACACGGAAGCCTGCACACAGCGTACGGAACAATAAACTTCCGGATGCTGGGGAGCGGAGCTTCCGACACAGGGCAGGGGAGTACCCCTTTAAAGAATTTTGGCAAAAGGTATTCCTAATGATTGAAAATAAATTGAGAGGGGGATTGGTTGGGGACAGAGATCATTCTAGGCGATCTGGTTAATATTAGTAAGGGCCGAGAATTATTAAATCGTGTTTTGATGCTGGCAAAAGTGGTGATCTTGAGAGGGCTATTTGGCAAAATGGCCCTGAAATAGTTGTTTGAATAAAGATAGTTCCAAAAATTCAAAAATTTGAGAAGTGGTGAGCTATAAATACACAGAAAGGTTTGGAAAAATGTATTGTTTGATGGTCTCTTTCCCCCCCCCCCTTCTGATAGGGGGGGGGGTTGAATAATAAAAGTTGAGAAATTGTTGTATATTTTGTACTGTAAGAGGTATTGTAATTAATAAAAATTCATTGAAATAAAGAATAGACCTGTCTATTCTTTCTGCAAAGTCCACACAGAAATAAATTGCCGTCTATGAGACAGCGCTTTCCCGAGTGGTCCTGGCTGTCTGTGGAATGTATACATAGCCTGACTCTTACCTGGCTGTCTGTGGAATGTATACATAGCCTGACTCTTTCCTGGCTGTCTGTGGAATGTATACATAGCCTGACTCTTACCTGGCTGTCTGTGGAATGTATACATAGCCTGACTCTTACCTGGCTGTCTGTGGAATGTATATACATAGCCTGACTCTTTCCTGGCTGTCTGTGGAATGTATACATAGCCTGACTCTTACCTGGCTGTCTGTGGAATGTGTATATATAGCCTGACTCTTACCTGGCTGTCTGTGGAATGTATATACATAGCCTGACTCTTACCTGGCTGTCTGTGGAATGTATATACATAGCCTGACTCTTACCTGGCTGTCTGTGGAATGTATATATAGCCTGACTCTTACCTGGCTGTCTGTGGAATGTATATATAGCCTGACTCTTACCTGGCTGTCTGTGGAATGTATATACATAGCCTGACTCTTTCCTGGCTGTCTGTGGAATGTATACATAGCCTGACTCTTTCCTGGCTGTCTGTGGAATGTATACATAGCCTGACTCTTACCTGGCTGTCTGTGGAATGTATACATAGCCTGACTCTTTCCTGGCTGTCTGTGGAATGTATACATAGCCTGACTCTTACCTGGCTGTCTGTGGAATGTATACATAGCCTGACTCTTACCTGGCTGTCTGTGGAATGTATACATAGCCTGACTCTTACCTGGCTGTCTGTGGAATGTATACATAGCCTGACTCTTACCTGGCTGTCTGTGGAATGTATACATAGCCTGACTCTTACCTGGCTGTCTGTGGAATGTATACATAGCCTGACTCTTACCTGGCTGTCTGTGGAATGTATACATAGCCTGACTCTTATCTGGCTGTCTGTGGAATGTATACATAGCCTGACTCTTTCCTGGCTGTCTGTGGAATGTATATACATAGCCTGACTCTTACCTGGCTGTCTGTGGAATGTATACATAGCCTGACTCTTTCCTGGCTGTCTGTGGAATGTATACATAGCCTGACTCTTACCTGGCTGTCTGTGGAATGTATACATAGCCTGACTCTTTCCTGGCTGTCTGTGGAATGTATACATAGCCTGACTCTTACCTGGCTGTCTGTGGAATGTATACATAGCCTGACTCTTATCTGGCTGTCTGTGGAATGTATACATAGCCTGACTCTTTCCTGGCTGTCTGTGGAATGTATATACATAGCCTGACTCTTACCTGGCTGTCTGTGGAATGTATACATAGCCTGACTCTTTCCTGGCTGTCTGTGGAATGTATACATAGCCTGACTCTTATCTGGCTGTCTGTGGAATGTATACATAGCCTGACTCTTTCCTGGCTGTCTGTGGAATGTATATACATAGCCTGACTCTTTCCTGGCTGTCTGTGGAATGTATACATAGCCTGACTCTTACCTGGCTGTCTGTGGAATGTATATACATAGCCTGACTCTTTCCTGGCTGTCTGTGGAATGTATACATAGCCTGACTCTTACCTGGCTGTCTGTGGAATGTATATACATAGCCTGACTCTTTCCTGGCTGTCTGTGGAATGTATACATAGCCTGACTCTTTCCTGGCTGTCTGTGGAATGTATACATAGCCTGACTCTTTCCTGGCTGTCTGTGGAATGTATATACATAGCCTGACTCTTTCCTGGCTGTCTGTGGAATGTATACATAGCCTGACTCTTACCTGGCTGTCTGTGGAATGTATACATAGCCTGACTCTTTCCTGGCTGTCTGTGGAATGTATACATAGCCTGACTCTTTCCTGGCTGTCTGTGGAATGTATACATAGCCTGACTCTTACCTGGCTGTCTGTGGAATGTATACATAGCCTGACTCTTACCTGGCTGTCTGTGGAATGTATACATAGCCTGACTCTTTCCTGGCTGTCTGTGGAATGTATACATAGCCTGACTCTTACCTGGCTGTCTGTGGAATGTATATACATAGCCTGACTCTTACCTGGCTGTCTGTGGAATGTATACATAGCCTGACTCTTTCCTGGCTGTCTGTGGAATGTATACATAGCCTGACTCTTACCTGGCTGTCTGTGGAATGTATACATAGCCTGACTCTTTCCTGGCTGTCTGTGGAATGTATACATAGCCTGACTCTTACCTGGCTGTCTGTGGAATGTATACATAGCCTGACTCTTTCCTGGCTGTCTGTGGAATGTATACATAGCCTGACTCTTACCTGGCTGTCTGTGGAATGTATACATAGCCTGACTCTTTCCTGGCTGTCTGTGGAATGTATACATAGCCTGACTCTTACCTGGCTGTCTGTGGAATGTATACATAGCCTGACTCTTTCCTGGCTGTCTGTGGAATGTATACATAGCCTGACTCTTTCCTGGCTGTCTGTGGAATGTATACATAGCCTGACTCTTTCCTGGCTGTCTGTGGAATGTATACATAGCCTGACTCTTACCTGGCTGTCTGTGGAATGTATACATAGCCTGACTCTTTCCTGGCTGTCTGTGGAATGTATACATAGCCTGACTCTTACCTGGCTGTCTGTGGAATGTATATACATAGCCTGACTCTTTCCTGGCTGTCTGTGGAATGTATACATAGCCTGACTCTTACCTGGCTGTCTGTGGAATGTATACATAGCCTGACTCTTATCTGGCTGTCTGTGGAATGTATACATAGCCTGACTCTTTCCTGGCTGTCTGTGGAATGTATATACATAGCCTGACTCTTACCTGGCTGTCTGTGGAATGTATACATAGCCTGACTCTTACCTGGCTGTCTGTGGAATGTATATACATAGCCTGACTCTTTCCTGGCTGTCTGTGGAATGTATATACATAGCCTGACTCTTTCCTGGCTGTCTGTGGAATGTATATACATAGCCTGACTCTTTCCTGGCTGTCTGTGGAATGTATATACATAGCCTGACTCTTTCCTGGCTGTCTGTGGAATGTATACATAGCCTGACTCTTACCTGGCTGTCTGTGGAATGTATACATAGCCTGACTCTTTCCTGGCTGTCTGTGGAATGTATACATAGCCTGACTCTTTCCTGGCTGTCTGTGGAATGTATACATAGCCTGACTCTTTCCTGGCTGTCTGTGGAATGTATATACATAGCCTGACTCTTTCCTGGCTGTCTGTGGAATGTATATACATAGCCTGACTCTTTCCTGGCTGTCTGTGGAATGTATACATAGCCTGACTCTTACCTGGCTGTCTGTGGAATGTATACATAGCCTGACTCTTTCCTGGCTGTCTGTGGAATGTATATACATAGCCTGACTCTTTCCTGGCTGTCTGTGGAATGTATACATAGCCTGACTCTTACCTGGCTGTCTGTGGAATGTATATACATAGCCTGACTCTTTCCTGGCTGTCTGTGGAATGTATATACATAGCCTGACTCTTTCCTGGCTGTCTGTGGAATGTATACATAGCCTGACTCTTACCTGGCTGTCTGTGGAATGTATATACATAGCCTGACTCTTTCCTGGCTGTCTGTGGAATGTATACATAGCCTGACTCTTACCTGGCTGTCTGTGGAATGTATATACATAGCCTGACTCTTTCCTGGCTGTCTGTGGAATGTATACATAGCCTGACTCTCTTTCCTGGCTGTCTGTGGAATGTATACATAGCCTGACTCTTTCCTGGCTGTCTGTGGAATGTATATACATAGCCTGACTCTTTCCTGGCTGTCTGTGGAATGTATACATAGCCTGACTCTTACCTGGCTGTCTGTGGAATGTATACATAGCCTGACTCTTTCCTGGCTGTCTGTGGAATGTATACATAGCCTGACTCTTTCCTGGCTGTCTGTGGAATGTATACATAGCCTGACTCTTACCTGGCTGTCTGTGGAATGTATACATAGCCTGACTCTTACCTGGCTGTCTGTGGAATGTATACATAGCCTGACTCTTTCCTGGCTGTCTGTGGAATGTATACATAGCCTGACTCTTACCTGGCTGTCTGTGGAATGTATACATAGCCTGACTCTTTCCTGGCTGTCTGTGGAATGTATACATAGCCTGACTCTTACCTGGCTGTCTGTGGAATGTATACATAGCCTGACTCTTTCCTGGCTGTCTGTGGAATGTATACATAGCCTGACTCTTACCTGGCTGTCTGTGGAATGTATACATAGCCTGACTCTTTCCTGGCTGTCTGTGGAATGTATACATAGCCTGACTCTTACCTGGCTGTCTGTGGAATGTATACATAGCCTGACTCTTACCTGGCTGTCTGTGGAATGTATACATAGCCTGACTCTTACCTGGCTGTCTGTGGAATGTATACATAGCCTGACTCTTACCTGGCTGTCTGTGGAATGTATACATAGCCTGACTCTTACCTGGCTGTCTGTGGAATGTATACATAGCCTGACTCTTACCTGGCTGTCTGTGGAATGTATACATAGCCTGACTCTTATCTGGCTGTCTGTGGAATGTATACATAGCCTGACTCTTTCCTGGCTGTCTGTGGAATGTATATACATAGCCTGACTCTTTCCTGGCTGTCTGTGGAATGTATACATAGCCTGACTCTTTCCTGGCTGTCTGTGGAATGTATACATAGCCTGACTCTTTCCTGGCTGTCTGTGGAATGTATACATAGCCTGACTCTTTCCTGGCTGTCTGTGGAATGTATACATAGCCTGACTCTTACCTGGCTGTCTGTGGAATGTATACATAGCCTGACTCTTACCTGGCTGTCTGTGGAATGTATACATAGCCTGACTCTTTCCTGGCTGTCTGTGGAATGTATACATAGCCTGACTCTTACCTGGCTGTCTGTGGAATGTATATACATAGCCTGACTCTTACCTGGCTGTCTGTGGAATGTATACATAGCCTGACTCTTTCCTGGCTGTCTGTGGAATGTATACATAGCCTGACTCTTACCTGGCTGTCTGTGGAATGTATACATAGCCTGACTCTTTCCTGGCTGTCTGTGGAATGTATACATAGCCTGACTCTTACCTGGCTGTCTGTGGAATGTATACATAGCCTGACTCTTTCCTGGCTGTCTGTGGAATGTATACATAGCCTGACTCTTACCTGGCTGTCTGTGGAATGTATACATAGCCTGACTCTTTCCTGGCTGTCTGTGGAATGTATACATAGCCTGACTCTTACCTGGCTGTCTGTGGAATGTATACATAGCCTGACTCTTACCTGGCTGTCTGTGGAATGTATATACATAGCCTGACTCTTTCCTGGCTGTCTGTGGAATGTATATACATAGCCTGACTCTTACCTGGCTGTCTGTGGAATGTATACATAGCCTGACTCTTTCCTGGCTGTCTGTGGAATGTATATACATAGCCTGACTCTTACCTGGCTGTCTGTGGAATGTATATATAGCCTGACTCTTACCTGGCTGTCTGTGGAATGTATACATAGCCTGACTCTTTCCTGGCTGTCTGTGGAATGTATACATAGCCTGACTCTTATCTGGCTGTCTGTGGAATGTATACATAGCCTGACTCTTTCCTGGCTGTCTGTGGAATGTATATACATAGCCTGACTCTTTCCTGGCTGTCTGTGGAATGTATACATAGCCTGACTCTTTCCTGGCTGTCTGTGGAATGTATACATAGCCTGACTCTTTCCTGGCTGTCTGTGGAATGTATACATAGCCTGACTCTTTCCTGGCTGTCTGTGGAATGTATATACATAGCCTGACTCTTTCCTGGCTGTCTGTGGAATGTATACATAGCCTGACTCTTACCTGGCTGTCTGTGGAATGTATACATAGCCTGACTCTTACCTGGCTGTCTGTGGAATGTATATACATAGCCTGACTCTTTCCTGGCTGTCTGTGGAATGTATACATAGCCTGACTCTTTCCTGGCTGTCTGTGGAATGTATATACATAGCCTGACTCTTACCTGGCTGTCTGTGGAATGTATATACATAGCCTGACTCTTACCTGGCTGTCTGTGGAATGTATATACATAGCCTGACTCTTTCCTGGCTGTCTGTGGAATGTATACATAGCCTGACTCTTTCCTGGCCGTATTCCGCTTGCTTTCATGTGTAGGTTCTGCTACAAAACATTACAATGTAAGGGACAGGTCACTGCAAATCATGTGTCTTGGTGAGGGAAGCATAACCAATGTTACAGGTTCCCTCTGTGTGTTACAGAAACCTTCATGTAGCCTAACTACATCTGCACATAAAAAAAAATCAGCAAAACTGTATATTAATTAGGAAATCCCCTGTGGCCTTAGGGGTGTTTTCCAGCTACAGCAAATTCAGACGGCGTGTCCTGCTACTATTGTCAGCACAGAGTGATCTACTGTAATAGAAAGGTCTAATTGCTGTGCATACACTGCTTACAGCCCTAGTCTTGTCAACAGGTTGTCTTTATATATTTAACCCCTATATATTTTAAGAGGAACGTACATTAGCCACACTTCTGGTTTATGTAGCAATTCATTTATACTACACTGATAACTAAGACCACCAATTTTGACATGACAAAACATTTTGGGAGGTATCTTGCAATGTATGTTACTTATTGGATTGTGGTTTATGCAAGAACACAAACTGCAATATGGGGTTTATACTGCAAACCTTATTTGCTGTCTGGCTAACTCTATTAAAGGGGTACTCCAATGGAAAACTATATATAAATAGAGTTAGCCAGACTGCAAATAAGGTTTGCAGTATAACCCCATATTGCTGTTTTTTATTTTTATTTTAAAGAAATAATTTACAAATCTGTTTTGTTTTTTTATTCAAGTCAACTGGTGCCAGAAAGTTTAACAGATTTGTAAATTCCTTCTTAAAAAATAAAAAATAAAAATAAAAATAAAAAAAATCAGCTGCTGTATGCTACAGAGAAAGTTCTTTTCTTTGTTAATTTCCTTTCTGTCTGACCACAGTGCTCTCTGCTGACACCTCTGTCCATGTCAGGAACTGTCCAGAGCAGGAGAGGTTTGCTCTGCACAGTTCCTGGAATGGATAGAGGTGTCAGCAGAGAGCACTGTGGTCAGACTAACAAGGAAATTCAAAAAGGAAAAGAACTTCATGTGGAGCATACAGCAGCTAAGTACAGGAAGGGTTAAGATTTTTAAATAGACGTAATTTACAAATCTGTTTAACTTTCTGGTACCAGTTCATAAAAAAAAAAAAAAAAAAAAAAAAAAAAAAAAAAATGGCATCCATTATTGCTTTCTGCTGCTTTTTCTCTCCACTGCCACTGCAGTTTTTGAGCCAAAGCCAGAAGTGGGTTCAGCAGGAAGGATAATTTTAACCCTTCCTTTATAACGGTATTTCCCATTCCGTTTGAATACACTTCTGGCTTTTGCTCAAAAACTGTGGTGGCGGTTTTACCAAAAACGCCAGAAAAAAAACCTGCGTGGAAACCTAGCCTAAGTTTATTTGAAACTCGCAGAGGTTTTCCTGCTGCCAGTTTAAATGGGTACTTTTAAATCAACTGGTGCCAGAAAGTTAAACAGATTTGTAAATTACTTCTATTAAAAAAAAAAAAAAATCTTAAAGGGGTACTCCTGTGCAAAACATCTTATCCTCTATCAAAAGGATAGGAGATAAGATGTTAGATTGGGGGGGGGGATCCCGCCGCTGAGGACCCCCGCAATCGGTTATCCGTGCACAGAGCGAACTTCGCTGTGTGCTGGATGACTGGCGACTACAGCCGCCGTGCCACCTCCGTTCAGGTCAGGACTATGGGAGGAGGCGTGACAGCTATGTACTAACCAACTAACCATCATGCCCCCTTCCATAGACATGAATGGAGGGGGCGTGGCTTGATGTCATGAACATGGGAGCTCCCTGCCGCTGATGCTGGCCCGGAGATTGCTTTTTTGATAGGGGATAAGATGTTTTGCACCGGAGTACCCCTTTAACCCTTCCAGTACTTATCAGCTGCTTTATACTACAGAGGACGTTCTTTTCTTTTTAAATTTGTTTTCTCTCTGACGGTCCAGAGCAGGAGCAAATCCCCATAGCAAACCTATCCTGCTCTGGACAGTTTCTGAGACAGACAGAGGTGTCAGCAGAGAGCACTGTGGTAAGACAGAATAGAAAAAAAAATAAAAAAATAAAAAGAACTTCCTATAAAGCATACAGCAGCTGATAAGTACTGGAAGGGTTATGATTTTTTAATATAAATAATTTACATATTTGTTTAACTTTCTGGCACCAGTTGATTTAAAAAAAATAAAATAAATAGTTTTTCACTGGAGTACCCCTTTAAAAGGGGTGGGCTGTTCTCAGCAGATTTTCAGCATCTGCTTTAATGGGGTCTGTGGCGGATTTTCCGCAGTGGAGATTCTGCTGCTGAAAATCTGCTGTGGATAGTCTGCGGAGAGCACCCCCCTTTTTAAACTCGCAGCCGGAAACAAAATTCTCTTGTGTAAACGCACCCTTAGGGTATGGTCCCATGTAGCACTAACAGTGTCATAATCATGCCAGCGCGTGGCCCGCCCCCAAACCTCACTGAGCACACAGGACTGCCGCAGGTAGCCCTTTGCGTATGCTGATCGGAGAAAATGCTGTGTATTTCCCGCTGCACAGCGAGAAATAGGCTTTGTAAGTGCTACGTTCCCTTATTGTGTAAGGGAGAAATAGAAGAAATCCTAGCCACACCCTTGGACTTCTGCTGCAGGTATACAGCTTGTAAGCTCCGTATTTACCTGACGTTTTGGTCGTTAAGTATCCCCCATTCATCGGTTTATTCTGTACCCAGACTACCTGACAAGTAATTCTGTGTCAAAGAATTGGCATGCAACATAATAATTTCATAACTGAACACATAAGAGAAAGAATTGCGGAGCAGCTCACCAGTTCCAGGAGATCAGGCATGTAGCATCGCGGTCAGGCGGTGGGAAGACGGGGAGGCTGAGATGTTACGGGGGGAATCAGACGTCAGGGACACAGCCGTATCGTGACACAGGGGCCTGACTAAGCATCATAGGGTGCGATACGGCTGTGGCCCTGACGTCTGATTCCATCCATAACATCTCAGCCTCCCCGTCTTCCCACCGCCTGACCGCGATGCTACATGCCTGATCTCCTGGAACTGGTGAGCTGCTCCGCAATTCTTTCTCTTATGTGTTCAGTTATTCGCTTGCCTTATTTCAGCGTGAAGCACCATCTGCATCGATCTTTGGACTTATAGCATTCAGTTAGCAGCACATACTCACATTTTAGGAAGGAATTATAACAGTGCTGGATTTCTTTTCTGTTACTTTATTGTAGAACAATAATTCATAGTTTATGTGAAAATAAAGTGCTGTGTGAACTATGCTGCAGATTTCTATTAAAGCTAATGGAATGCAGAATTCACACTGAGTGCTTGTACAAATGACTGAGCAGTGATCAGGCCTCCTATAAATGACTGGGGAGGGAGTGATCAGCGATTGTATAGATGACTGGGCATTGATCAGGACATGTATAGATGACTGGGCAGTAATCGGAGCACATATAGATGACTTGGCAGTGATCAGGAGAATGTACAAATAGATGGGTAGTGATCAGAGAACGGACAGATGACTTAGCAGTGATCAGGGATTTTATAGATGACTGGACAGTGAGCAGGGATTTTATAGATGACTGGACAGTGATCAGGGATTGTATAGATGACTGGACAGTGATCAGGGATTGTATAGATGACTGGGCAGTGATCAGAGCACATATAGACGACTGGGCAGTGATCGGCGCTTGTATAGATGACTGAGCAGGGATTGGAGCTTGTGTAGATGACTGAGCAGGGATCGGGGCTCGTATAGATGACTGAGGAGTGATCAGAGCATGTACAGATGACTGGGCAGTGATTAGGGTTCGTATAGATGACTGAGCAGGGATTGGGGCTCGTATAGATGACTGGGCAGTGATCAGAGCACTTATAGATGACTGGGCAGTGATCAGGACACAAATAGATGACTGTACAGTGATCAGAGCACGTATAGATGACTGGGCAGTGATCAGGGCACGTATAGATAACTGAGCAGTGATCAGAGCACATATAGATGACTGGGCAGTGATCAGGGCTCGTATAGATAACTGAGCAGGGATTGGGGCTCGTATAGATGACTGGTTAGTGATCAGAGCACGTATAGATGACTGGGCAGTGATCAGAGCACGTATAGATGACTGGGCAGTGATCAGGGCACGTATAGATGACTGGGCAGTGATCAGGGCTAGTATAGGTGACTGGGCAGTGATCAGGGCACGTATAGATGACTGGGCAGTGATCAGGGCATGTATAGATGACTGGGCAGTGATCAGAGCACATATAGATGACTGGGCAGTGATCAGGACCGGTATAGATGACTGGGCAATGATCAGAGCACGTATAAATGACTGGGCAGGGATCAGGGCACGTATAGATGACTGGGCAGTGATCAGAGCATGTAAACATGACTGGGCAGTGATCAGGGCTCGTATAGATGACTGGGCAGTGATCAGAGCACGTATAGATGACTGGGCAGTGATCAGGGCCAGGGGCGAACTGACCGGCCGGTCCATTCAGCCGTAGTCCAAAGGGCCCGCTGTCCGCCGCCTGTCATATAAAATCTTAAAAAAATTGATTATTTTTCTTTTTTTTTTAAATAGCCGGAGCTATTACAGTTATACCGCTCCCAGACAGCCACTGTAGCAGCAGCCCTTTAAGAGAACCGCAGTACCTGCCTGGGAGCGGCGCTTAGGTCACGTGAACTTCACGTCCGGCAGTGCCGGCGTTTACTGCTGCTGGCTTTCTCACACGCTGCTCCGTTCTGAGAGTGAGAGCCGCGGGGACGTGATCTCCGTGTGCCGGCGCGATGATGTGATGTCATCGCGCTGGCCTGCCGTGGATGGCGTCCCCGTGGCTCTCGCTACAAGAATGGTGAATGGAGCAGCCGCAGCGTGTAAGAAAGGTGACCATGATTTAGTACGGGAACGTCAGGAGGGGCAACAATCTCGGGCCCCCACTGGATCCGCCACTGGGGTGAGCAGCAGCGGCTCGGGGCTCCCTTCTATTTACTCAGTGCACCGGGCCCGGAGCAGGTGCTCCATGAGCACCAGTGATGATCTGGCCCTGGCTGCCGCCGAAGACCAGTGCGCAGGCCTGCTTGTCCTCAGTGTACAGAGCCCTGCTTGTTCTCAGTGTACAGGGCCCTGCTTGTCCTCACTGCATAGAGCCCTGCATGTCCTCAGGGTACAGGGCCCTGCTTGTCCTCAGGGTACAGGGCCCTGCTTGTCCTCAGGGTACAGAGCCCTGCTTGTCCTCAGTGTACAAAGCCCCGCTTGTCTTCTGTGTACAGAGCCCCGCTTGTCTTCTGTGTACAGAGCCCCGCTTGTCTTCTGTGTTCAGAGCCCCGCTTGTCCTCGGTGTACAGAGCCCCGCTTGTCCTCAGTGTACAGAGCCCTGCTTGTCCTCAGTGTACAGAGCCCTGCTTGTCCTCAGTGTACAGAGCCCTGCTTGTCCTCGGTGTACAGAGCCCTGTGAACAAGTGCCCTGATATATAGCTTTCTCAGTCGGCATCTGCATGGACACATAAACAGTCTAGCCTGGCCAGACAGGTGGGTGGCTTATGAACATTATAGTTGCGTCTATCTTCTACCTTTCTTTCACCGCCCCCTACACGATGGCACAGTCTGACTTATAAGTTATATGTGAAATATAACTTATATCTCTGACTGTGGCATCATGGGGGGGTGGGGGGGGTGAAAAGCAGGTAGAAGATGGAGTAAGCTTCCCAGCAGCACAGAGTATTTCTGGCAGGGACTGTAGTGAAGCAAACAGTCTGCCTCACTACAGTTCTCTCCAGAAATACTCTGTGCTGCTGTGCTATTTCTGTAATAAATGTAAGAGGCCTCAGCCTCACCCAAGCAGGGGGCAAAAAATGCAAAGTGTGTGGCTTATGAATGGACCAGTTGCTATTTTCTACCTGCCTTTTACTGGTCACTATATGATGTCTTAGACAGAGATATGAGCTATATATCTGACTGTACCATCATGTAGTGAGTGGTGAAAGGCAGGTACTCAGGTGGAAAACTTTTTTTTTTTTTTAAATCAACTGGTGCCAGAAAGTTAAACAAATATGTAAATTACTTCTATTAAAATTGTATAATCCTTCCAGTACTTATTAGCAGCTGTATACTACAGAACAAATTCTTTACTATATGGAATTTATTTTCTGTCACGACCACAGTGCTCTCTGCTGACACCTCTGTCCATTTCATGAACTGTCCAGAGTAGGAGAAAATCCCCATAGCAAACCTATGATGCTCTGGACAGTTCCCAAAATGAACAGAGATGTCAGCAGAGAGCATTGTGGTAGTGACAGAAAAGAAATCCCAAATAGAAGAGAATTTCCTCTAGTATACAGCAGCTAATAGGTACTGGAAGGATTAAGAATTTTAAATAGAAGTAATTTACAAATCTGTTTAACTTTCTGGCACCAGTTGATTTAAAAAATAAATAAATAAATAAAATAAAAAAGGTTTCCACCGGAGTACCCCTTTAAAGTTGAGTGGAGGCTGGAGCCAAGTTGGACTGGGTATCACAGACAGAGATCCCAGATTGGCACAAAAAGGAGGAGTTCAGTGTTTTAAGGCACTTGGTGTAGTTAAGGTGATTGGCATTGCCATCCCTCAAAGTACCCCATAGCCTCAAGCGCACTGCACCCTCTATTCCTTTCTATGGCAAATATTCATATACATACTGGGTGCAGATGTGGAGTCTTGCTGGGGGCCCTTGCTTTATTTAGTCCGGGGGCCCTGAGTGGTGTCAGTCCGCCCCTGATCGGAGAACGTATAGATGACTGTGCAGTGATCAGAGCACGTATAGATGACTGGGCAGTGATCAGGGCACGTATAGATGACTGGGCAGTGATCAGGGCACGTATAGATGACTGGGCAGTGATCAGAGCTAGTATAGATGACTGGGCAGTGATCAGAGCTAGTATAGATGACTGGGCAGTGATCAGGGGATGTATAGATGACTGGGCAGTGGTCAGGGCACGTATAGATGACTGGGCAGTGATCAGGGCACGTATAGATGACAGGGCAGTGGTCAGGGGATGTATAGATGGCTGGGCAGTGATCAGGGCACGTATAGATGACTGGGCAGTGATCAGAGCTAGTATAGATGACTGGGCAGTGATCAGAGCACGTATAGATGACGGCATTGATCAGGGGATGTATAGATGACTGGGCAGTGGTCAGGGCACGTATAGATGACTGGGCAGTGATCAGGGCACGTATAGATGACTGGGCAGTGATCAGGACACGTATAGATGACTGGGCAGTGATCAGGGCACGTATAGATGACTGGGCAGTGATCAGGACACATATAGATGACTGGGCAGTGATCAGGGCTAGTATAGATGACTGGGCAGTGATCAGAGCACATATAGATGACTGGGCAGTGATCAGGGCACGTATAGATGACTGGGCAGTGGTCAGGGCACGTATAGATGACTGGGCAGTGGTCAGGGCACGTATAGATGACTGGGCAGTGATCAGGGCACGTATAGATGACTGGGCAGTGATCAGGGCACGTATAGATGACTGGGCAGTGGTCAGGGCATGTATAGATGACTGGGCAGTGATCAGGGCACGTATAGATGACTGGGCAGTGATCAGGGCACGTATAGATGACTGGGCAGTGATCAGGGCACGTATAGATGACTGGGCAGTGATCAGGGCACGTATAGATGACTGGGCAGTGATCAGGGCACGTATAGATGACTGGGCAGTGGTCAGGGCACGTATAGATGACTGGGCAGTGGTCAGGGCACGTATAGATGACTGGGCAGTGATCAGGGCTCGTATAGATGACTGGGCAGTGATCAGGGCACGTATAGATGACTGGGCAGTGATCAGGGCACGTATAGATGACTGGGCAGTGGTCAGGGCACGTATAGATGACTGGGCAGTGATCAGGGCACGTATAGATGACTGGGCAGTGGTCAGGGCACGTATAGATGACTGGGCAGTGGTCAGGGCACGTATAGATGACTGGGCAGTGGTCAGGGCACGTATAGATGACTGGGCAGTGGTCAGGACACGTATAGATGACTGGGCAGTGGTCAGGACACGTATAGATGACTGGGCAGTGATCAGGGCTAGTATAGATGACTGGGCAGTGATCAGGACACGTATAGATGACTGGGCAGTGATCAGGGCTAGTATAGATGACTGGGCAGTGATCAGGGCTAGTATAGATGACTGGGCAGTGATCAGGGCACGTATAGATGACTGGGCAGTGATCAGGGCTAGTATAGATGACTGGGCAGTGATCAGGGCTAGTATAGATGACTGGGCAGTGATCAGGGCACGTATAGATGACTGGGCAGTGGTCAGGGCACGTATAGATGACTGGGCAGTGGTCAGGGCACGTATAGATGACTGGGCAGTGATCAGGACACGTATAGATGACTGGGCAGTGATCAGGGCTAGTATAGATGACTGGGCAGTGATCAGAGCACATATAGATGACTGGGCAGTGATCAGGGCACGTATAGATGACTGGGCAGTGGTCTGGGCACGTATAGATGACTGGGCAGTGGTCAGGGCACGTATAGATGACTGGGCAGTGGTCAGGGCACGTATAGATGACTGGGCAGTGATCAGGGCACGTATAGATGACTGGGCAGTGATCAGGGCACGTATAGATGACTGGGCAGTGATCAGGGCACGTATAGATGACTGGGCAGTGATCAGGGCACGTATAGATGACTGGGCAGTGATCAGGGCACGTATAGATGACTGGGCAGTGGTCAGGGCACGTATAGATGACTGGGCAGTGGTCAGGGCACGTATAGATGACTGGGCAGTGGTCAGGGGACGTATAGATGACTGGGCAGTGGTCAGGGGATGTATAGATGACTGGGAAGTGGTCAGGGCACGTACAGATGACTGGGCAGTGATCAGGGCACGTATAGATGACAGTGATCAGAGACTTCAGACAATAGCCAGTGAGTCATATCGTACAGTCAGCATGATCTCCATTGTGCAGAATTACAGCTTTCGGGCGCTGAACGGGTTAAATACACTGCGTGCCGTGCGTACAGGGGGGCGTGTGACGGCTCTTCCCGCCGTTGGGCGTGACGTCAGCACGTCGTGCGTCTTCGAATGAAAGGAAACAAACACTAGAGATCGCGGAGCTGTTCCTGGAATAAGAGTGACAGTGCTGGCCGGAGGGGAGCGGGGCACAGCCGGTGAGTGTGGCCGGGGAGCAGGCGGAGGAGACCCGGACGATCAGCGCCGCAGTGTCAGGGCTTCAGAGCCCGCCTCCTGGAGAGGCCGGGCAGCCTGGGACTCCCGCCGGATCCCATTGTGGGGAGAGGGGGATGCTGAGGGACATGTGGTGAGGATGAATGAATCACTGCTGGGGGGCGGTCACGTGATGTAGGGGCTGTCATACAGCAGGGGGTGACAGGAGAGACCCTCACACATGTCACACAGCTGTGAGGAGATGTCACCTGGTGCAGGCTACACAGCCATAATACCGGATGGCATCATTCACACTGTAGTCTGGTACCAGACAGTCACCTGCAGAAGGCGGAAGTAAGAGAAGTGGTTGTCCCTGAGCAGGGGCCTGTCCTGGGGGGATAAACAGACACGTGACATGGTTTAGAGGGGCCCTGTCCTGGGGGTATAAACATACACGTGACATGATTTAGAGGGGGTGGGGGGCTGTCCTGGGGGTATAAAAAGACGGGTGACATGGTTTAGAGGGGGGGGGGGCTGTCCTGGGGGTATAAAAAGACGGGTGAAATGGTTTAGAGGGGGGGGGGGGCTGTCCTGGGGGTATAAACAGACGGGTGACAAGGTTTAGAGAGGACCTGTCCTGGGGGGATAAACAGATGGATGACATGGTTTAGAGGGGACCTGTCCTGGGGGTATAAACAGGTAACATGGTTTAGAGGGGCCCTGTACTGGGGGTATAAACAGACGGGTGACATGGTTTAGAGGGGCCCTGTCCTGGGGGTATAAACAGATGGGTGACATGGTTTACAGGTGCCCTGTCCTGGGGGTATAAACAGAGGGGTGACATGGTTTAGAGGGGGGGGGGGGGGGCTGTCCTGGGGGTATAAACAGACACGTGACATGGTTTAGAGGGGCCCTGTTCTGGGGGTATAAACAGACGGGTGACGGGGTTTAGAGGGGGCCTCTCCTGAGGGGATAAATAGATGGGTGACATGGTTTACAGGGGGCCTGTCCTGGGGGGATAAACGGACGGGTGACATGGTTTAGAGGGGGCCTGTCCTGGGGGTATAAACAGACACGTGACATGGTTTAGAGGGGGCCTGTCCTGGGGGTATAAACAGACGGGTGACATGGTTTACAGGTGCCCTGTCCTGGGGGTATAAACAGAGGGGTGACATGATTTAGAGGGGGGGGGGGTTGTCCTGGGGGTGTAAACAGACACGTGACATGGTTTAGAGGGGGGCTGTCCTTGGGGTATAAACAGAGGGGTGACATGGTTTAGAGGGGGCTGTCCTGGGGGTATAAACAGAGGGGGGACATGGTTTAGAGGGGGGGGCTGTCCTGGGGGTATGAACAGACGGGTGACAAGGTTTAGAGGGGACCTGTCCTGGGGGGATAAACAGGTAACATGGTTTAGAGGGGCCCTGTACTGGGGGTATAAACAGATGGGTGACATGGTTTATAGGGGACCTTTACTGGGGGTATAAACAGACGGGTGACATGGTTTATAGGGGACCTTTACTGGGGGTATAAACAGACGGGTGACATGGTTTAGAGGGGACCTGTCCTGGGGGTATAAACAGACGGGTGACATGGTTTAGAGGGGGCCCTGTACTGGGGGTATAAACAGACGGGTGACATGGTTTAGAGGGGGCCCTGTACTGGGGGTATAAACAGACGGGTGACATGGTTTAGAGGGGCCCTGTCCTGGGGTATAAACAGACGGGTAACATGGTTTAGAGGGGCCCTGTCCTGGGGGTATAAACAGACGGGTGACGGGGTTTAGAGGGGGCCTCTCCTGAGGGGATAAATAGATGGGTGACATGGTTTACAGGGGGCCTGTCCTGGGGGGATAAACGGACGGGTGACATGGTTTAGAGGGGGCCTGTCCTGGGGGGATAAACGGACGGGTGATGTGGTTTAGAGGGGGCCTGTCTCTACCTTCATGCTGCAACATTCTGGCTAAATGTGGCCATCTGGGCTACAACACTACAGCCTCCTGCCAATGGCTCTCTGGGCATGCTGGAAGTTGTAGTTCTGCAACAGCTAAAGCACTGCAGTTTAGAGCCCGCTGCTCTATCACAACCACCTATGATCTACACCAGTGACCTTCAGATGTTGCAAAACTACAACTCCCAGCATGCCCGGACAGCCAAAGGCTGTCCGGGCATGCTGGGAGTTGTAGTTTTGCAACATCTGGAGGTCCGCAGGTTGGAGACCACTGATCTACACCATTGTTTCCCAAGCGTGGTCCTCAAGTCCCCACAACAGGCCATGTTTTCTGGATGTGCTTAGTCTTTCACAGGTGATGTCATTATGATCAGTGAATCAGGTATCACCACAATTATATCATCTGTGAAGGACTAAGGAAATCCTGAAAACATGACCTGGTGGGGGGACTTGAGGACCGCGTTTGGGAAACACTGATCTACACCATTCAGTCATAGGGGGAACTTCGGCCCAAATCATTGGGTTGGTCCCCTATATTTGTTGATGGGTCGCCCAATGACTCGGGACGTGGCCCTATTCCCAGCAAAAGTCACAACTGTGGTTTCCCTGAAACTGCGCAGAGTCATAGGGCTGTGATAGAGCAGCCTGTCAGTGTTTCATGCTGCGCGTGGTTTAGGCCGCATAAAACTAGTGACAGGTTCCCTTTAAAAGTACTCTTGCCATAGAAGATATTTAAAGCCATATCAATATATAACCAGTTAAAACTTCACATTCGGACCCCAGTTGATCCTGAGATGAGGGGTGCCTGATCCTGTTCCTTGTGGACAAGGCAGTTACTGTGCCTCTGATTCCGGACCCCACAGATTGACATGTCTACTTGAATATGCATTGCCGTCTATGGAGGTGGCACATTTCCGAGCGGTCCTAGTGCCGGTTTGTTGCGGGCAGGCGTTCTGCTGTGAACATACCATAAAGCAGAGATCAGCTGACAGCTCTACATCTTGCTCCTTGCACCCCCAGCAAACAGCCTGGTAAACGCCCTGGGCACCCAAGAGACATGTAGTATTACACAGCAGTCATTCTGGTGAATGGCCTTCCATTTATTTGAAGGATGGCTCAAGTTTTCCAAAACAGCAGCCACTTAAGCAGAGCAGCGCTCTAGGGGGTTCCTAAGGGAGTCCGGACATGCTGGGAGTTGTAGTTTTGCAACAGCTGTAGGCATGCTGGTTGGGGACCACTGGTTTAATTGGTAATGGAGACTGTTGTTGTCAGGGGAGTAATAGATCAGACTTGTTGGGTTTCAGCTCTTGGGGAGGTGGGCTATCACCAGAGGTGTCTGGCAGCCCATTACCCCTTCTCCTTCAATTCAGAACACATGAAAGCTTTTCTGAGTTGAGCTTTCATATGTATGGGGCAATGTCTCCAGCAGCATAAGCTAAAATTGAATTAATGGAACACTACTATATTTTTCATATTTTATTTATTTTTAATATATTTTTTGTCCTTCTCCAGTGTCTTCTAAACTTGTCATACAACGAGCTGCAGAACATGTCTGGCTCTTCTGGACAGAAAAAAGGAGCGTTGCGTCAACATAAATGTGGATTCTGCAGGTCGAACAGAGAAAAGGAATGTGGGCAGCTACTGATGTCCAATAACCAGAAGGTGGCAGCACACCATAGATGTCTGGTTGGTATCAACAGTTTCCTTTTCCGTTTTCCCTATTGTGTGAAATATAATGCAGTCATAGGCAACCTTCAGCACTGCAGATGTTTTGGAATTCATCTCCTATGATACTATTACAGTGACCCCCTGACCTACGATGGCCCCAACATATGATTATTTCAACATGTGATGGCCTCTCAGAGACCATCGCATGTTGAAGGCAGCATCAACATACGATGCTTTTGTATGTCAGGGCCATCGCATAAACGGCTATCCGGCAGCGCAGACTGCTTCAGCTGCCACCGGATAGCCATTTACGGTGCCCCGTGTGGTCCGCTGACGATCACTTACCTGTCATCGGGGCTCCGGCACCTCCTCTTCGGGATCCTCTCAATCGTCTGTGCTCTCCATCATCGTCATCACGTCACTGCGCACGCCGTCCCATCATCAAATAGGAGCGGCGTGCACAGCAACATGATGGTGGCGACGGAGAGCGAGGATGCCGGGGAAGTAGAGGCCTTGCCGGAGCATCGGGGACACAACAACAGCGATGGAGGGCAACATCCAGGGCAGCAGTGACGGTCCGGAGCGGCGGGGACAGGTGTGTACAACTTCCTATACCAGTGGTCTACAACCTGCGGACCTCCAGATGTTGCAAAACTACAACTCCCAGCATGCCCGGACAGCCGTTGGCTGTCCGGGCATGCTGGGTGTTGTAGTTTTGCAACATCTGGAGGTCCGTAGGTTGTAGACCACTGTCCTATACTTTACATTGCACAAATCTCTCAACATACGATGGTTTCAACAAACGATGGTCCATTTGGAACGGATTACCATCGTATGTTGAGGGACCACTGTACAGCCAAAATGTCATGGGAAATGTAGTCCAAAACACCTGCAGTGCCGATGGTTGCCTGTGTCTGAATAGTGTCAGTGTGGAGTATAATGCTTTTTCTTTCGGAGTAAAGTAAATACAGTCCAGACTGACTACTTATGGTATTTTTTTTTCATTATTTTCTTAGCTGTTTTCTTCCGGACTTGTTTCCTCACAATCTGACAGTGAAAACCTTGGCGGATTTTCCATAGAAGACATACAGAAAGAATTGAGAAGGGGCAAGAAACTGGTACGGTATTTTTCGTCATATAAGACGCTCCAGCATATAAGACGCACCTAATTTTATAGGATAAAAATCTAGAAAATAAAGATTCTGAACCAAATACAATGTAAAGTATAGGACAGTGGTCTTCAACCTGCAGACCTTCAGATGTTGCAAAACTACAACTCCCGGCATGCCCGGACAGCCAACGGCATGCTGGGAGTTGTAGTTTTGCAACATCTGGAGGTCCGCAGGTTGAAGACCACTGGTATAGGAGGTAATACTCACATGCCCCCGCTGCTCCGGACCCGTCACCGTTGCCCTGGATGTTGCCCTCCATCGTTGTCGCCGCGTCCCCGTCGCTCCGGAACGTCTCTGCTGCCCGGTATCCTCGCTCTCCGTCGCCGCCATCATGCCGCTATGCACGCCACTCCTATTGGATGACGGGACGGCGTGCGCGACGACGTCACAGCAACTAAGGAGAGGGCCGGCCGTGCAGGGGATCCCGGCACGGAGCAGACACCGAGGAGGCAGGGAAGGTCCCTCCCGGTGTCCTGTAAGCTGTTCGGGACGCCGTGATTTCACCGCTGCGTTCCCGAACAGCTCGACCGAGCAGCCGGGTTAGTGTTGTTCTCGCTTCAGATGCGGCGGTCAGCTTTGATCGCCGCATCTGAAGGGTTAATACAGGGCATCACCGTGATCAGTGATGTCCTGTATTAGCCGCGGGTCCCGGCCGTTGATGGCCACAGGGACTGCCACGATAGGTGTGTATTCGCCTTATAAGACGCACCAACTTCACCCCCCCCCCCCAGTTTTGGGGAATAAAAAGTGCGTCTTATACAGCGAAAAATACGGTATGTTGCGGAGTTAAAAAATAAATAATAAATAGGACTAAATAAATGTTTTGAATTTAACAGAACAGTACAAAGTGTATTTTAATCTTAGTATAGTTGAAGGTGTCTCAGTGACATCTGTAACTCCCTTCCCTAGTGATGACAGCTGATCGTTGGCCTGGGTTCTTAGTGCGTACGGGATGTCTTGTCAGAGATTACTCCTTTTAGAAATGAGCCACTGTAACAGTAAGCGATCAGCACTGGTCCTGCACACCCAGGCAAACAAGAGAAGCTTCTGGGGAAATCCCAGAAGTAAGCCCCTCTTACAAAGCATAAAGAGTTCTTAACAAGAGACCCCACTAAGTCTTGTTTCTTAATAGGGCATAAGGAAAATTGTCTGAATCAATATTTATTTAAAGGGCTACTCCAGTGGAAAACAATAATAATTTTTTTTTTTTTTTAAATCAACTGGTGGTAGAAAGTTAAACAGACTTGTAAATTACTTCTATATAAAAAAAAAAATTTGTTGATTTTTTTATTTTTATTTCTTTTGTCTGACCACAGTGCTCTGACACCTGTCCATGTCAGGAGTTGTCCAGAGCAGGAGGTTTGCTATGGGTATTTTCTCCTACTCTGGACAGTTCCTGACATGGACAGAGGTGTCAGCATAGAACACTGTGGCCAGACAGAAAAGAGATTCAAAAAGAAACAAACTTCCTCTGGAGCATACAGCAGCTCATAAGTCCTGGAAGGCTTAAGATTTTTATATAGAAGTAATTTACTAATCTGTGTAACTTTCTGGCACCAGTTGACAAAAAAAATAAATCCACTGGAGTACCCCTTTTAATAATGCTCTTAAAATGTTCTCTCCATATGTATAGTCAGCAGTGTATTGAGTTGGGCAAAGAGCAGTGTACCAGCCTGTATGTCATGTTTGTGAGTATGTGTTGCAGATTGCCAGTCTGAATTTCACACCCCCCAAAAATGATGTGGAATTGTGGGCATGTTGTTTTCCATACCTGCAGTGTGCCCAGTCACAGGATGCTTCAGGTTTTGCAGTTCAAAGTTGAAAATCTGCAACAAAATATCAATGTACCGTATATACTCGAGAATAAGCAGAGTTTTGCTGGGAGTTGTAGTTTTGAAACATCTGAAGGTCCGCAGGTTGAAGACCACTGCCTGGGCCTTCGTCATTATCCAGCCCCCCCTCCCCCCTTTAGTTTTGTACTCTCCTCCACTCGGCGGGAAGTTCGGGTGAGCTGGTCCGGGCCATCTGTGCTGCAGGACCGTCCGGTGGGGAGGGATAGTCGTACCGGGCTGTCCATCTTCACCGGGTGGGCCTCTTCTCCGCGCCCGGCCCCGGAATAATGACGTTGCCTTGATGACGACGCACAGGGACGTCGTCAAGGCAACCGGACGGTCCTGCAGCACAGATGGCCCGGACCAGCTCACCCGAACGTCCCGCCGAGCGGAGGAGAGTACAAAACTAAAGGGGGAGGGGGGGGGGGGGCTGGATTATGACGAAGGCCCAGGCAGTGGTCTTCAACCTGCGGACCTCCAGATGTTTCAAAACTACAACTCCCAGCATGCCCGGACAGCCGATGGCTGTCCAGGCATGCTGGGACTTGTAGTTTTGGAACATCTGGAGGTCCGCAGGTTGAAGACCACTGTTAAATCAGACATTGACAAGCGGTGATGATGAAGGGGGTGGTGTGGGATGATGACAGGGTAATGATGAAGGGGGGGATGATGACGGGGGTGTTAATGACGGGGGTCTGGATGATGACGGGGGGGGGGATGATGTATTTCCCACCCTAGGCTTATAGTCGAGTCAATAACTTTTCCTGGGTTTTTGGGGTGAAATTAGGGGCCTTGGCTTATATTCGGGTGGGCTTATACTCGAGTATATACGGTATTGATGCATAAAAAATACAGTAAGACTGATCGGCTCTTTTTTTTTAGGGTATGCACAGGAATTTCCTCACTGAATTTTCACGAGGATATTTTGCATAGATGCCAACTGCAGCATCCTCCTATTGATCTCACTGTGAAGCTGCTGCCCTGTGTATACTGCAAAAGTTTTGCTCACGCAAATTCCGACGAGGAATTGTTTCCGCTAAAAGTTCATACTCATTATTTTGGCGGAATCTGCCTGGGACACCGCTTAATGCCCGCACGGACATTAAGAGCCAATTCCGGAGGAGACTGCTACATATAGACTCTGCTGAATTCCCCACAAGGAGAATCCGTAGTGTGAACATACCCTTAGGCTCCTGCGTTGGTGCTGTAGGATTTGCTTTTTCTTTTTTCTTTTTTAGTACATGTGCCCACAAAGTAATAAATGATAAGGCAGTCCAGTGTGACCCTCTTGCTTTGTGCTGTGGAGTTTTTTTTTTTTTCTTTTCTAATCTTTGTTTGTTTTTCTTCCTAGATGTGTACCTTGTGTCACTGTCCTGGTGCAACAATTGGGTGTGAGGTGAAGACGTGTTGCAGGACATATCACTACCACTGCGCTCTGCACGATAAAGCTCAGATACAGGAAAACCCCTCACAAGGACTATATCTGTAAGAACAATGAAATCTTAAGTGTTTCACTAGTTAATGATCACATAGTAAGATCTATTGTAGGATTGTATCTAGGGATGGACATTTGCACAAGTACTTGTAATCTTGCTAATGTCCCCCATACCTAATCTGATACTCGCCAGTGGGACCCCCGCCGGCAGGTATCACTGACGTGCCGAATTATGCAGTGCGCCCAGCAGCTGTGCACCAGTTATAGCCGGCACCGATCACGGTGATGTCCTGCATTAACCCTATAGACGCCGCCATGAAAGTTGATTGCAGCATCTTAAAGTCCTGAAGTTAACTGCTGGTTAGCTCAGGGATGCTGATCGGGATCACCGTGGTGTCCCGATCAGCTGTGAAGACGGCCGGAGGTCCTTTACCATGCTCCGTGCCGTCCAATCGTCGCTCCTTTACTGCAGTTATCCATGGCAGGAAGTAATAAAGGAGTGCTGATAACACTGATCATGACTATGCTTTGGCATATCATTGATCAGTGTATGCAATGTACAGGTTGCATGTAAAAGTGCCCTATGGGGACTAAAAGTGGGGGGCAAAAAAGGTGAAATAAAAAATGTTAATTAACTCATTCCCTAAATAAAATTAAAATAAAATCATTTTTTTTTTTTCTCTTGAGCATTTCATTGGGTATATTCTGCTTGCTGCCAGGAGGCTGACACTAGGCAAAAAACAAAAGAAAGTCGTCTCCTCCCAGCAGAATATACCGCCCCCTGGTTCTGAGAAACTCTGTTTTAGTTTAGTGTCAGCAGGATGCAGACACAGATCTGAAGTTCTCCAGACCTGGTCTTATCTCTTTCTTTCTTTTTATTTTTTAATTTTTTTCTTAGTCTGTCTATAGTTAGATTTTCTCTCCTTCTTTTTTTTTTTTTTTTTTTTTTCTAGCTCTATGTGGGTATCTGCTGGAGAGCCAGCTTCACAAGCTGTACTTAGTTCAGGCGGTCCAGACCGGTTTGTACTTCCCGAGGGGCGGCGCAAGGGCGCCCTGGCTTCCAAGGGCACTATCTCCCGGTGGATCCAATCCGCCATTTCGGAGGCGTATCTTTGCAAGGCTCTGGTACCCCCCTTTCGAGTGGCTAACTCCACCTACGTGGTGGTGGCCTCCTGGGGGGTCAGCCATGGGGCTTTGGCTCTGCAAGGCTGCTACTTGATCATCTCTGCATACTTTTTTGCCAGCTATTACCGTGTTCATATCTTTGGTCGCGGAGTTTTGCAGGTGGCAGTTCAGTCGTCCGCCTGAGTTTTTTTTCTGGCTGGGATGTTGGTCTTTCCCTCCCCAGGGACTGCTTTAGGATGTCCCAGGGTTCCTGTGTGCCCCAATGAAGTGCTCGAGTAAAGTAGATATTCATACTTACTGGAAAATATTTCTGAGCTTCTGTTGGGGGACACAGCACCCACCCATTGGTTTGTTTGTGTTCAGCCAGTTTCTGCTGCTGTTGTGCAGGGTCCCCTTGTTTTGTCTGGGTTTTGTTCGGACTGTTTCTTTTCCTGGTCGGTTCTCCTTCTGCTTTGGGACTAAACGGAGTTGCTCAGAGCCAGGGGGCGGGTATATCCTGCCGGGAGGAGACGACTTTCTTTTTGTTTTTTGCCTCCTAGCGGCAAGGAGCATATACCCATGGTTCCTGTGTCCCCCAATAGAAGCTCAGAGAAAGAGTTTACAGTAAGTATAAAAATCTACTTTTTTAAATATAAAAAAGCCCTTCCTCTAATAAAAACAAAAAACACCCCTTTTCCCCTTAAAAAAATAAAAATACCCTGTCACATGACAGAAAAAAAGTATCTGTACTCGTACTGGGTCTGGAAAAAAAAAATTGTATTCGAACATCCCTAATTGTATCCTGGAAGATTGGAAAGTATAACTGAACTATATAAGTGGTGCACTTTGTATCTCATAGTAAACTTCTTAATGGCATCTATAGCCAAGTGTTTTGTGTTTAATTTTTAATTTTTTTTTTTTTTAGTTCTTTACTTTTGTGTTACCAATTAACTATTATCCATACAAAATATTAAAGTATCCAAACAATCCTAATCCATTGTTAGAGGGAGATGACAAAGTCTGGGGTGCCCAGAACCCCACCTGCCCCCAGTTTTACAGAAAGAAGCTTCTCCTCTCCTTTCTGCCCCAATAGGCAATTTTCTTTTCACGATGGCTTTGTTTAGTTTTTCCCTATTAGCAACAGTACCTTTTTACAATGAATAACCTAGCATAAAAAATTCTCAATTAGAATATCAGGGTGAGTAAAATCTTAATACTGCTTTGTATTAAAGGAGAACCGTGGTTTAACATTTTATTTCCCCTGTGCCCGGGCTGCAAAAAAAAAAAAAAAAAAAAATTTAACTCGCCGTCTTATGTTCCCTGCTATTAGCATCCCGGTCCTCTGGTGCTGGTGGTCTTCTTACTACTTGGGCTCGGTGCGATGTCCTGCCTTGACCGGTGATAGGCTGAGCGCCTTGTCATGTAAGGAGCCTAGGCCTTGCCTTCTTCTCCCTGTTGCCTGGGCCCCTTACATGACAGTGCGCTCAGCCTATCACCAGCCGAGGCGGGACATCGCTATGGCTGATGATGCGCTGAGTGCACACGGGAGCACCGGGATGCCAATATCTGCGCAATGGGGGGGACGTAGGAAGGGGAGTTTGTATGTATTTATTTATAATTTTCTTTTTTTTTTTTTTTTTTTTTTTTTTCCCCTCCTCTGATGCCAAATATTGGTTTAAAACATCTGAGCATACTGAATCCTTTCTCTATCCTATTTTATATAGCCCTATAGGAAATAATGTCACCTAAATGTTAGTTTAAACTGCACTAACTCATGATTGTAATTGGGTTTTGTCTCCCTTTTACGCAATCACTGCTCACATGAGGCAGTAAATTTTGTTTATAATGGTCCGTGGATATTTCCAATGTGTGCTAAACTGGTGCCATATTTATTGCCTTCTCTATGATATGATGTGGAATTCCTATCACCCAACGCCTGGGACATGTAGTTCCGGGCACCAGGCAGGTGAATTTTTCCGGTCCTCAGTCCTGCTTCAGGCAAGCAGAGCCAGACCTGATGAGTGGGGCGGTGCTCAGCAGTCTGTATGGAGCGGGCTCCCGACTCCAGCCTGCGCCATACTCTGCAGCCCTACGCTGATTTCAGTAGCCGGGGGGCGCCGCTAATAGCCAGCATGTGGGGATCGCCGCGGCTGGCTATTAACCCTTTAGATCGCAGCTGTCAAAGCGGCATCTAAAGGGACATGTGAATGCTCCCAGTCAGGCAGTATCAATGACAGGGCTGCAGACACCAGGGAAGGAGAGGTAAGCCCTCCGGCTACCTCTGTAGTGGATTTCCCTGCTCCCCCCCCCCCCACATCATGATCGCGCGGGGGGGGGGGGGGGGGGGGGATCCACTATAGAGGTGGCCAGAGGGCTTACCTCTCCTTCCCTTGTGTCTGTGGCCCTGTGATTGATACTGCCTGGCTGGACAGACCTTAACCCCTTCCAAGTTAAGTGCAATTCAAAAAATGCGAAAATGTTCAGAATTTTTTTTTAAATTTGTAAAACATGACTGAAACTATACAAATCTGGTATTGCCGTAATCAGGCCGGCATAAAGTATCAAAACATGTTGGCTCAACCACAAGGTAAATGGTGTAGAAAAGAAAACCACCAAATTTTCTAAATAATTTTTTACTTTTTAAATTCCCCTGAACAAGTAGTTTTTTATTAAATTTCCACACCCCTGTGTGCATATCATTTAGCAATGTCAGAGAGGAGTGAATAGATTGGATGAGTTTGAGCTCTTAATATGTGGCCATGCATTTTTTTGCATTGTGATTTCTTATGTACCAGTGTTCCTGAGGTTAGCATTGGTCTGATGTATGGCTTAAGGTTTGGGTGCTCTATGTTTAGAAACATGGTCATCATACTATTACAGGTGAAACTCGAAAAATTAGAATATTGTGCAACAGTTAATTGTATTTCATTAACCCCTTAAGGACCAATACAAATAAACCTGTACGCCCCTGAAAGACCAGGCCTGTTTTTTCAAATCGGGGATGTCTGTCTTTATTAGAGAATAACTCTGGTAACGTTTTGCCAATCACGATAATTCTGACATTGTTTTTTTGTCACAAGTTGTCCTTCATGTGCATAGTAAAAGTAAGCCGATATCATTTGTAGTTTTTTTTTTTTTTTTTTTTACAATGCAAAAAATCATGAAATTTTTACAAAAAATTAAGATTTTTTGCTATTTTAACACTAGGTTGCATATATTTATACTTACTGACCAAATAGTTTATGAAACTTATACTTTCAGATGTCTACTTTATTTTGACGTCATGTTTTAGTTTTTAATTAACATTTTAAATTAGTTAGAAGCCTAACAATTTAACTTGAAATTTAGAAAATGTTGAAAAGTACATCTTTTTTTATGTGCTATGCAAGGTTTGCAGAAATTAAAAGTAGTAGAACATAGGAGCACCCCCCAAATGACCCCATTTTAAAAACTAGACCCCTTAAGGTATTCGCTAGGGGGTACAGTGAGTATTTTAACACCATAGTTTTTTGGCAGGAATCATTACAAAGTCAGTGTTAAAAATTCGAAATTTGCAGTTTTTCACAAATGCATCATTTGGGGGGCATATTTTTTGTACATCACTTCTGATATTGAAAGAAATGCACGCTATATTTTATTAAGCTGCTTGTCCCATGTTCGGAAATACCCCCGCTTTGGCCATATATGGTTCCTTGGCCGCGTGGTAGGACTCAGAAGGAGAGGAGCGCCATTTGGCTTTCAGGGCAGAACAGTACCCCCACCCCCACAAGTGACCCCATTTATATACCGCACCCCTACAAGTTATTGGCTGCACCAGGGACCTCTCTGATTGGTCCTTGGTCGGCTGGCAGTATAACGCATCTGTCTGTGACAGTTAAGGCTCCTGATGGATATATCCGCCATGTTGTGGGAATAAGCACCCGCTCATGGCGAATATATCCATCACTGCTGCGGCTGGGTAGCTCAGTGTGTCCGCTCATGACTGCTGGCGGGAAATCCGCTGCTATGAGTGGACACACAAAGCTACCCAGCTGCAGCAGTGAGCTCATTACCGTGACTGCTGCATAATGTGTAGGATCACATGGTGGACATCCACAACATATTACATGCTGCGGATGTCCGCCAATGCGATCCTACACATTATGCATTTTTTTTTTATTAGATTCATTTAATGTATTTTTAATAATTTTTTTTTTTTTTTTTTACACTTTTATTACACTTTTATTTATTTTTACACTTTTTAATGCTTTGGAATACTTAGTATTCCAAAGCATTGCAGTTATATGCTGCCTGCCAGTTTTCACTAGCAGGCAGCATATCAGGACGTGCCTCTGGCACATCCTACAGGCAATACCCAGGGCAGACCTGGGGGTCTTTGCCCAGGTATGCAGCAGCAACCCGCGATGCTCCGGGGTGCTGCAGGAGAGACAGAGGGAGCCCCCTCCCTCTGTCATAACACTTACAGCCCGCGGTCACTTCCGACCGCGGCTGTAAGGGTTAAAACTGCCGGGACCGAAGTTTACTTCGGTCCTGGCAGCGCAGCAGGGTCCCGGCTGTGTGATACAGCAGAGTCCCTGCCGCGATCTCGTGGGTGCACTGGGCAGCACCCACGAGAATAATGGACGAGTATAGACGTCCAGGTGCGGGAACGGCCGCCAACCTGGACGTCTATACTCGTCCATGGTCGTTATCGGGTTAAAGAGGGTACTACGGTGGAAACCTTTTATTTATTTATTTATTTATTTATTTATTTTTTTAAGGGGGTTATCCATCGTAAGGTGATTTTAGTACATACCTGGCAGACAGTAATGGACATGCTTTGGAAGGATCTGCGCTTTTCTTGGGGCTAAATGTCTGTCATGAGATTACCATAACACTGTGGCTAGCTTTTTGTGAACTGGTATTTCCTGTTTGACTTTTTTCTTTCAGTACAAATCCCACAATTCCATTTTCCTCCTTTGCACACATCAGCCACCCCACCGATGGAAACATAAATGAGCTGCATCCATTCAAAAGACCTATGGTTTTTAATCAGTGTCTACAGCTGTTGTATTAGCTGCAGATTGATCGCTCCAGGAAAGAGAAATGGAAGTTCCGGCTCCCAAGGCTGGGTAAAAAATTTCAAGTTTATTTCTTCATGTTAAAATCCAGTGCATGAGCAAAAAATAAAACCATAGAAAAGAGAACAACACCAAACGCACCACGTGGTGCGTTTGGTGTTGTTCTCTTTTCTATGGTTTTATTTTTTGCTCATGCACTGGATTTTAGCATGAAGAAATAAACTTGAAATTTTTTACCCAGCCTTGGGAGCCGGAACTTCCATTTCTCTTTCCTGATTGCTTCACCTGAGGACTTGGCCTCAGAGACCATCCGAAGCTCCCGCTGGTGCAGGTGTATTGTGCTACTTTCCATATACCTTGGAGACTACTGGGTGAGCTGATATACGTTTTTCCTAGATTGATCCCTCCACCCATTGAAGCAGACAGGCTCCCTGTCGTCAGCTGACTAGTGAGTCAGGTCTCGGCCACATTGCAACCTGGCAAGTCATTTTGTATGCTGGTAAAAATAAATATTGGGGTGAAAATCACAGAAGAATTGTGAGAAAACCGTCACACACAGGTACAGACACTATATTATGAACTACACTAACTTTACAGCCCCTGTAGCATAGTCAGATAAAAAAAAAATCCTGTAATATTCCTTTTAAGTATACCTTCCCTTTCTTAGATCAGTTAGGATCACTACTATATTTCAGAATACTAAAGAGTAAGATAAGTTCAATGTGTAATGGATTCCAGCTCACCCTTTGTAGCCTCACAACGTCCCGGACTGGAATTGACCAATTCCATAAACATAGAAAGAATGAGAGAGTCCAGCATTGTATAGTCTGTTGAATTTGGAGGAGTTTATTCGTAACCAAACATAGCTACAGGTAAGTGGCGCGTTTCGGCTGTCGGTACACAGCCTTAGTATGACTAAGTACTGGCAGCTGAAACGCGTCACTTACCTGTAGCTATATGTTTTGTTACGAATAAACTCCTCCAAATTCAACAGACTATACAATGCTGGACTATCTCATTCTTTCTAAAGAGTAAGTTATTTAATCATATTCTTGTTGGCTCGGAAGTTTACATACACCTAGTTTAATATTTGGTTACATTGCGTTTACGACTTGGATAATGCATTTTGGGGCCTTTGACTTTGGGCCCATTGCTTTTGAGCGAACTGGTGTATCTGTGTCAGGTTTGTAGGCTGTGTCAGGTTTTCAGTTCAGCCCATAGATTTTCTATAGGATTGAGATCGGACCATTTTGTCATAACTTTGCAGGTGTGCTTGGGGGTCATTACTCATTTGTTACAGAGCTTTAAAGGATAACTCTGGGATGTAACAATTTATCCCCTACCCTAAGGATAGGGGATAAGTGTTAGATTTCGGGCATCCAACCGCTGGGGTCCCCTGCGATCTCCCCAATGGCGCCCCAGCTCCCTGCATGAAACGAGCATTTTCGACCACCACACGAAGTGGCAGCCGGCACACCCCCTCCATGCAGTTCTATGGTAGTCGGAGATTACCGAAAGCATCACTCCGGCTCTCCCACAGAACTGGATGCAGGGGTTGTGTCAGCTGCAGCTTTGTGCGGTGGTCGAAAATGCCTGTTTTATGCAGGGTGCCATTGGGGAGATCGCGATCGGACCCCAGCAATCTAACGCTTATCCCCTATCCTAAGGAAAGGGGATAAGTTGTTACATCCAGGAGTTATCCATTAACTTCTTGGCTGATGTCTTGCACCAGTCTGTCCTTCAGCAATGCACCCCTAACAAGATGATTTGGAACTTCTTTTGCTTAAAAGCATCCCCCTTTTCCCCCTCATTAACCCCTTCATGACCCAGCACATTTAGATTTGTCTCCTATTTCTTTTTCTCCTTACATTCTAACTTTTCTAACCCATAACTTATTTTTTTTGTTTTTCGACTGACAAAGTTGTATTAGGACTTATATTCTGCGTGATGAGTTGGGCTTTCCAATAATTCCTTTTTTCTTTTTTTATATATTTTTTTTTTTCCATTCAGGGCAAAATTTAGAGAAACATGGAATTGCACAATTCAAAATACTGTAAATCTGACATTCCATAATTATTCTTTGGGTCTGTACGATTCCAATGATACCAAACTTGAATCATTTTTGTTTCATTTTATTGTTTAAAAAAAAATATTTAAACTTTGAAATATAAAAAAAAAACTTTGTCCATTACCATATTCTCACCCCTATAACTACATTTTCCACATACAGAACTCTTTTAGAGTTTGCTTTTTGCACAATGAGCTGTAGTTTTTAATGGTACCACTTTTGTGTAGCTCTGGTTTCCTGATCACTTTATAAAAAAATTTGGGGGGATGTAATGGAACCAAAAATCGGCAATTTTGGCGTTTGGAATTTTTTTTCATTTCCGCAATTCACCGCGCAGGATCAGAAACGTAATTTAATATTTCGGGCAATTACACATGCGTCTATAGCAAATATGTGTTTGTTTTTTTTTTGTAGTGTTTTATTTAAAAAAATAAAAAAAGAGAAAAGGGAGTGATTTGAATTTTTATTAGGAAAGGGATGTTTTTTCTTATATTTTTTTTCCCTTTCCAGCTCACCACTGAACAGCCTTGCTGTTCCTCCGTTCCATACTCTTCCCCCCCCCCCACTGCGGGGGTCGGCAGAGCGCTGGGTGTTCAGCCGGCAGAGTCCAGTGGGTTATGGAGGCACATGGCTCCACCCTTCTTCTCCCCCTGAGCCAGCGCTCTAACCGGAGGCCAGGCAGTGCCTCCTCTTAAGAATCGGGGTTATGGCGGCAGTAGCTCAGTCCTTCTTCTCCCTCTAAACAGCGCACGAACCGGGAGGTCAGGCAGCTCCCCCTCGCCAGGGTCGTGCGCCCCACAGATCTTGCTGCGACCGGCGGGTGCTTACTTGTGGCCGTGCTGAGGTACGCCTCCAGCTGCATTAGCTCTGCCCCACCACCATTGCAGGGGTCGGCGGTGCTTTGTTGTCTGCGCTTGTAGTCCTTGGTCTCCCTGAGCTCCCGCACGGCCCACTCTTGTTCCATGATCTCTGAGCTGCGCTGCGCTTCTATGCTCTCTTTTCCTGGCCGTCGCCGATCTAGGGCTCCCGCGGGTGCATTTCCTTTGTGTCCCTGCAGGAGGGGCATGGTGCCGTTGTCCTTGCCCTTCTAACTTGGGAGATCTTGCGGACTGCATCAGCGCAGGACGTCCCAAAAAAATTGCTGCTTGTCGCTCATAACATTTTAGTGGTGTTTGGTGCCCTCTTGTGGTCAATGAGTAAATTGTGCCCTTATTTTCCATTTCTACTTGTGACATCCATTCACCATTACAGCCTTGGCCTGTAATATCTGTTCTTCTCAGCTTAATTTCTGTTGGGGGTTGTTTTGTTTCTGTATCCCTGTACGGGCCCTGACATGACAACATGCCCCTGGCATACCTATTTTCGTCAGGGTTCTCACTCTGTCAGGTTGCGTATGTGACCCGCCATGGCGTGTCCTTGCCAGGGATTTCACTGGGGTTACAGTCAGTGACTGTCCTGTGCCACTGAGTGCCATGTCATGTCCGCCGCTCACCAATCGGGGTTTCTTAGCTTGTGCATACCATTTTCCCTCCTCCACAGGCTGCTGCATCTGCTGCTAGCACCCCTGGTCCCCATGTCCAGTGCGTGGTCTCCCTGGTAGTTTTCCTGCATGGGCATGGACTGGACCTAATATCACTATGATGGACAGTAGTCTCATCGGTCTCTCACTTCACAGCTGCCGCATCCGCAGCTCTTTGCGGTACCCCACTTCTAGTGCGAGGTGTCTGCTGGAGTGACCCATTGTTTACTATGGACCCATACCAGTAGGCCAGACAGTAGTCTGTTTTGGTTTTCTCTACCACCTGTCACTTATCCAAGGAGCGGATATATCTGTGGCTGGAGGTCCAATAGCTCACTGCTAGTGAGATGTGTCCGGAAGGGTAACCTGGCGTGTTCTCATGAACACTTTGCAGGGCGAATGGGATACAATCCACTGCTCCTCAGCCTCCCTCGATCTCACAGGGTAACAAGGTTTCTATCCATGGAGTCTAGGCCTCCCCGCCCTTCCACAGGCATCAAAGGGGCACAGTTATTGCCTATCTGACTGTGTCCCTTATCTCCAGTGCCTGAAGGGGCACTCATCCTGTCAGACCGCTGTCTGCATGGCCTCTCTGCCGTTGGTCTCCCATCTCAGGGCTACCACGTGCTTGGCTGTTTTTATTTTATTTTTTTCCCCCCATACATCACTGTTGGTTTGAGGAATCTGTAAGAGGGTCTCTGCAGGTATGAGGGACTGATAACGGCAAGCCAGACATTGTCTGCAAGGTCTCCTATTCCGCTAGGTCGCCCATCAGTTAAGCCACACTCCTGTGGCCTACGTTCTGTGGGAGGGTTTGAAGGAATGACCCTATGTGTTCAGGAATCCTCTCCAGTCAGCCAGTCGGAAGTTAAGGTATCCCACTGCCAAGGAGTAGTTCAGAGTAGTGATCGACCGATATTGTTTTTTTGGGCCGATACCGATAATCGGTGCAGGTTAGAGCCGATAGCCGATAACTTATACCGATATTCCGGTATAAGTTATCGGCTATTTATCCCCCCGCGACACCACTGCAGATCATTGATTTAAAGCGGGCGCTTTAAATCAATGAACTGCAGCGGCTTTTGCCCCCCCGCACCTTTCCCCGGCCCCATTGCCTCCCCCATCCCCGGTTTTATAATTACCTGGGCCCGGGTCCACTCTACATCTGGCTCCGGTGGCGTCCTCCTGAGCTCTGACTGTGCGCACTGACGGGGACGTCACGTCACTCGTCATTGCGCACAGCGTAACACAGGACGCAGCAGGAGCCAGAAATAGCGTTGGCCCCGGGAACAGGTAATTATAAAACCGGGGATGGGGGAGGCAATGGGGCCGGGGGGGTGCGATGGGGGGTGCGATGCGGGTCAGTGCGGGGGCGGGGCATTATCAGCAAGGTAATTGCTGATACCTATAATGCCCAAAATCGTGATTATCGGCCGATAACATCTGCCAAACCGATAATCGGTCTATCCCTAGTTCAGAGCGAGTCACCCCTGGTTGCTCCAAGGGCCCTATACATTGCACCAATGGCTGGTTCGCGGGGTTCCCTACCATACCAGGTCCCTCCTATATGCCTGCTGCTCCCACAGCTGAAGCCTGTGTGAAGCTCCACATAGTGTCTCTGTAGGTTCATTGGACCATTATGCTTGTCAGTCAGACGGTGTCTGCATTGTTCCCGCTCCACATACATCCTTCATCTCTTGCATCTGCGACAGTAGTCTTGATGTGTAACACCATTAGGAAATGGGGTGTGGTCTGGGCTCATGTGGGACAATTGCTTGGAAGGGTGTTCGGGTGTCCGTTTACTCTATCTGCTATGACATGTATCCTTGGGTACATAGATGGTTTAGATGAGGATAGCGGCTTATATATTGGTATCTGTAGAGTTTTATATCAAGCCCGTAAGTTTTTTGCGCAACATTGGATGAGAGCCTCTCCGCCCACTGTTTCAGAACTCATAACAAAACTGAACCACATTATTTGGTTGGAAAATGGAGTGTATCTTAAACGAAAAATCATGCATCAGTTTGAGCTTGTATGGGGACCCGGGATTGACACTCCAAGTCTGCCATCAATCTATTTGCAGAGGATTCCTATGGAGGTATTGTTGGGTGGAATCGCGATAGTCCGTCTGTTTTTCCTTTTCTTTTTCCTGTGTTGCCTCTGCCTTACATACCCTATTCTCCTATGTTTGTTTTATTCTATATTTTTTATTTTTTATGGCGGTGGTGTTCTTTATAAACTTTTGAGTGTAACCCTGCTTCTATTTTTCATGCCATCCCTTGTGGTAGTCATCACCCGCACCTCTTGTCAACATTGTCTTTGTTTTTTGTGTCACGGTTGTACTGTACCCATACTATATAAACTAATATTGTATTTTATTGCATTTCTCTTGTATGTATCGTGGTATTCTCCATTTTTCATGGATGGCACGGGAATCATGGTGGGGGGGGGGGGTGTTGTTTTGTTTGCTGGTAAACTACAAAATGTTCAATAAAAAATTATTTTTTTTATCAGAAAAAGCGAAATGGGGTGTGGGCGTCTCCTGCAGGTTCCATGGCCTTTCACAGCAACAGCAGTACTCTCTCTATTCCACTCTAGGGGTGCAACGTTGGTCTGCTAGGGACATGGCTGTAGCCCACTATTGGGTACTGAACCTATCTTCCATAGTGCTGGATTTTTTGTGGTCTGCAGTTTCTTTCGTGTCTCCAGTCTTGGTACCCCACTACTTGTGAGGTAACTGTCTGTCCCTACATCTAAGGCCCCCTGCATGTGTTAAGCCTGCCTTCCCTTCTGTCGGTGGACTGTGTGCCTCGGGCCTTCCTGTGGTCTTGTTTCTGCAATTCTGCGGCGGTTGAGCACCTCTGTTCTGTCCTGGGGCCTGGTGGGCCGCCCCCCCAAATTTCTTAGGTATTCTCCCTGAGTTCCTGCGCAGGCTGGCTCAGGTGCCTGCTCTGTTGCATTAGATCGCCGGGTTGGCTCAGTTGGTGCCCATCTAGTCCAGGGTTTCTCTGAGGGGGTGTTCATCTCAATGCTGTTGGTTGCTGTGTATCTGTGTGTGCTCCTTCCTTGCATTCGTAGTCACGTCTTTGTATCTTTGCCCAGCTCCAGTGTCCAGGATTCCGATCCAGTGTCCAGGAGTCCCCTCTGGGGACGCACATTGGCTCCTCTATACCTCAGTGTGTTGTCGCAGAGTTCCTGGGGGCTACGCACGGCAAGTATTTTTGTTCCATTGTCATAGGGCAGCATTCCTTTGATCCTACAGTGCCTTGCACACTTTGACATCCCCCTTCCTCAGGGGGTATGGGGATCAGGGAGTTTGGCTGGTCAGTGCATGGGTTTCCTCTTGACCACCTCTTGTTTTCCCCCTCTTCTAGGGGGGGCTATTTCGCTGAGTGCTTTCTACTACCAAGATGGAGCTTTCTCTCTCTTCCCACTATATCTATATATATCTAGCTGGGCCCTTGTTTTTTGGCTGTGAGCATTCAGATATGCTATTTGCTGTCTGTACTTGTGTGCTTACGGCCCACGATTGCAGCCTGGCTCTTTTTCTGTTTCTTTTGTTGTCTACTGCTGCTCATGTATCCTTGGCTCTTCCCTCTGTTCCCCTTGACATTGTCTGTCCTGCACTGACACACCACCATCTTTTGGAATAACCTTCCAGTGCCCAGAAACTGGGAGTCCCAGCTGGGTTCCCTTTTGTTTCCCC
The DNA here is from genome assembly GCF_029499605.1 of Hyla sarda. NCBI lineage: Eukaryota > Metazoa > Chordata > Amphibia > Anura > Hylidae > Hyla > Hyla sarda. The sequence goes on along the minus strand of NC_079197.1, from coordinate 126,577,501 downwards.
TCTGTTCCCGTCCTGGCGGGATGTTCCTTCGGAGTGCTCTAGTCCGCTTGGACCTCTGGAGTCCAAGGTCCGTTAGTCTCCTTGTCGTTGACACTATCCTAGGATGCTGTGGCATGCTTTCTTTTCTAGGTTGGCCCTCCTGGTTCTTTAGGCCTTAGTGATTGTTCAGGTCTCGGGCAGGTGCAGCTCTTCAGCCCAGACTTCTCCCCAAACCCATTTGTGGGGCGGTCTTTCTGTACTGCGCTTCTTCTCTTCTCGACCCGGAAGTTTGTCACCCGGAGGATTTCGCGGACGTTGGGTTTACTCCCCTTCAGGTATAAGTCTTCCAAGAGACTCATGAAACTCCAATTCCCATGTCGGCAGCTCCGTTGTTCTGGGATGCTCCTTTTCAGGGTCTTCCACTCATATATATATTTGGGCCGTTCATTCTTCCGTGTAAGTCACTCTAGTGTTCCGGGATGCCGGGATCTACTCCTTCTTGACTGTTCTTCCTTCCGCCTCCTTCGGGGTCCTTGTACTCCCGAGATGAAGGGCGTTCCAGTCATCCGGAATCTACCAGTCGAGGTACTTTAGTCTCCCGGGTGCTCGCGGCGGGCCCCTTTTGATAGGGTTTTTTTTTTGGGTCTGCAGATGTTTCGTTCATTGATCTTATGCACCAAGCTTCTCTAGAGTCGGTTTCAGTCTCTTTCCTTTTTCTGGTCTCCACCTTCTGTGCTCTCCTTCTGCTCAGGCGTACTCTGCACTCTGGCGTTTTTTTGCCATGTTCTCTTGAATCGGTTGACTCTGGATGGGGTTCTCTTGTTGTGCCCTTTTCAATTTTCCAGTCGGGCTAGACCTTTGTCTGGTTCTGTGTTCCTACTTCCTCCAGTGTGGTTCCGGCCCATCTGGCTTTCTAGTCGACCTTTTCTTGTCTCTCTCTATATGGACCATAGGTTTATAGTCTCTGCGAAGCACGGTCCCTTCCTTGGCGTCCTAGTCAATCTCCATGGCCGGGAGGGGGGATCTAATGGGAGCTCAGTTTCAGGGCCTCGGTTATCTCTTTGGCCTTGTATCTCATACGCAGGCCTTTACGGCCGAGTGGGTTCGGTCTTGGGGCTTATCCCCTTTTGCTAGTGGTTGTTCTTCCCACCTTTAGGGGACTGCTTTGGTATGTCCCATCAGTATAGGTGTCACCCAATGAAGAGTGCCCAAGAAAAGATTTATTTTATTTTTTATGTACCCACCGTAAAATCTTTCTTTCTTTCTTTATTTTTGTAGCCTTCATTGGGGGAAACCACACCCAGCCACCCATTTTTTGAGGGGGTCTGGATTTGGGATCGACCGATTATCGGTATGGCCGATATTATAGGCCCGATAATCACGATTTTGGGCATTATCGGTATCGGCAATTACCTTACCGATAAGCCAATAATGCACATGCATATGTATATATGTGTGTGTGTGATATATTATATTATATTTAATATTATATATTATATTTAATATTATATATTATATATAATATATATTATATTTAATATTATATATTATATATATTATATATTATATGTAATATTTAATATTATATATAATATTATATATTATATAAAATATATAATATATAATTTATATAATATATATAATATTATATAAATTATATAATATTATATATATTATATTATATTATATATATTTATGTATTTATATATATTTATGTATTTATATATATTTATGTATTTATATATATTTATGTATTTATATATATTATATATATTATATTATATATATTATTTTATATTATATATTTTATATTATATATTTATTTTATATATTATATATTTTTATATATTATATATTATATATTATATTTTATATATTATATATATAAATATATGAGAGATGTGTGTATGTAATTAAAGGGTACCTCTCATCAAATAAACTTTTGATATATTTTAGATTGTTGAATAACTTTCCAATAGCATGTTAATGAAAAATATGCTTCTTTCTATTGTATTTTTCCCGATCAGTCCCGTCAGCAAGCATTTCTGACTCATGCTGCAGTCCTAAACACTCAGAGCTGCCAGCCTGCTTTGTTCACAGCCAAACAGGCTGTGAACAAAGCAGGCTGGCAGCTCTGAGTGTTCTCCTTTGTGAACAAAGCAGACTGGCAGCTCGTAGTATTTAGGACTCCAGCATGAGTCTGAAATGCTTGCTGCCAGGACTGGTAGGGAGACCCCTAGTGGTCATTTCTTCAAAGTGGAAAATTAAATAGAAAGAAGCATATTTTTTAATATCATGCAATTGTAAAGTTATTCTGCATACATTAATCTATAATATATAAAGTTTTTTTGATGAAAGGTACCCTTTAATATAAAGATAGAGATATAGATATATAGATAGAGATGGGGGGAGAGAGATATTGTGTGTGTATTTGTTAATTGCTATGGTATAATTAACTTGCACTGTACTAATTAATAGCAGACTGTGGTAACTCTGGCTTATTAAATTTATAAAAACAAGAAGTAGGGGGGGAAAAAAGTGTATAATTTTTTCTTTTTTTTTTCTTTCTCCTGATATTTAGGATTTATTGCCGGAAACACAAAGAACAGATGCACAATTCAGAAGGTAAATATTAATCTGGAAAAATCTTGGGAGATTTACCAAAATCTGTCCAGAGGAAAAGTTGCCCATAGCAACCAATCAGATCGCTTCTTTCATTTTTAACAAGGCCTCTGCAAAATTAAAGAAGCGATCCGATTGGTTGCTCAGGGCAGCTTTTACTTTGCACAGGTTTTGATAAATTCCCCCCCCCTTGAGTTTAAAGACAGGACTTGGAGCATTAAATTGTGACTGCAGAATTGCTGTACTGAGCTCTTTACTATAGATCAGTGGTTCTCAACCTTTTTCGCAACTGTACCCCCAAAGGGTGAAAGTATGTATGCCGGTACCCCTCGCGGGTAAGTTCACACGGGGGTACAAATAAGTCGTAATAAAAGTACTTAATTTAATTTCATAATGGTGTATGGTGTGTGCTTACCATTCTAATGCAATACTTAATCCCCTTTTGCCATTATTATGCCGTATACCCACACAACCCTTGGTGTACCCCTGTTTGAGAACCCCTGCTCTAGATGGCATCTTTCAATCATCATCAGGGCAAGATTGCTGTAGTTACCTTATTAATCAGTGACCAACCCACTGGTTTGCTGGGTAAGATGCCAGCTCTTATTCAAGAGTACCTTTCATCAACAAAAAATTTTAATATGTTGTTCATAATCATTAATGAAGACATATTGTAATAAATCTTCATTAAAAAATATTAATTTTTATACCAGTTTTTTTCATTTGATATTTTGGCCACTAGGGGTCTCTCTTCTATGCCTGGTCTGCTGGCAGCTTCCTATGCTTTTCATAGTAAGTGTACAGCTCTTAGGACTAATGCTGAAAGGGCTCTGGTCCTTCCACAGGAAGTTCAGTACTCTCAGCTCACTGTGAGCTACAAGCCTGCACATGCCTTTCATATAACAGAGACCAGTCACCTCCCCCTCCCCCCTGCTCGGTGTTCTCCCTGCCCCTCACCACACGTTATCTTATATATTGTATTATCTCACTGCACACCCTGCTCGGTGCCCGCTCCCCCCTGACATTCATCTTAATTACTGCCTCTGTAATTGCTCCCACCGCCCCTCGTTCTCAGCATTGACTTTTTAGTGCAGAGAGACACAGGAGAGAGACAGAGGCTGCCGTCCCTCCCCTGTACTTAGTGTGTATGCACACTGCAGAGTAGTGTTTCCAAACCAGGGTGCCTCCAGCTGTTGCAAAACTACAACTCCCAGCATGCCCGGACAGCTGTTGGGAGTTGTAGTTTTGCAACAGCTGGAGGTACCCTAGTTGGGAAACACTGCTGCAGAGGGAGAGCAGCATACAGGAAGACTGGCAGAAGCAGAGTCCCGGCCAGGCTTCATGTGACATCATGCCTGCCGGGACCCGCCTCCTTCCACCCCTCAGAAAGACAGTGCTCCTGAGCTAATGAAGAGGGATACAAAAAGATATTTTCACAGCGTTTTAATCCTCAATAAACCCAGGGATAGGCATAGTTAGAGTAAGGGACAGATGGGGAGGGGGATCAGGGAAAGTTTAGTTGATGACAGGTACTCTTTAAGGGAAATGCCTGGAACAGATCACTACAGATGGGGTGCTTAATTTTGTAAACATCCCCCAGTAAATTTAAAATTTGCTATATCTGTTTTGATACATGTATCACTGCAAACCAAGTTTAACCTATCATACATTTTGTGATTACTTCATTGTGTTTTTTTTCCCCTTATTCTTTAGATGAATTAGAAGAAGAATTTGGTCACACAGACTTAAGTCCGTCACCTCGTAAACGTGGCAGGGGAAGGGGCTCACGTGGAAAGTCAAGGACTGCAAATTCCAGAGGACAGGCTGAGGAGAGCAGGCTTACATCTTCACACTGTACAGAGGAGACAGAAAGCAGCTCCAGTGTAAGCTGTGGTAGAGAATGTAGTGGAGCGAACATGGAGATGGTTAGAGGAATTCTGTCATAAAGAGCACATCTAAGGCTTCTTTCACACTACAAAATTCTTCGTTTTTAAACATCCGTTTGAAGTCTCGTCTGAAAACCAGTTAAAAATGGCAGTAACAAAATCCTATATGTCCGTTAGAAAATCCCATTATAGTGTATGGGATTTGCTAATAGCCGTTTGAACCCGTTATAGTCCGTTATTAACGGCCGTTATTTTGTGACAGAAGATAGCTCATGAACTATTTCTCCCGTTACTATCGTCCATCACAAAATAACAGCAGTTATCAATAACTGACTATAACGGGTTAAAACGGCTATTAGAAAAATCCCAGATTATAATGGGGTTTATAACGGACGTATAGGATTATGTTACTGCAGTTTTCAACTGGTTTTCAGACTGAACTTCATACAGATGTTTAAAAACTGAGAATTTTGTAGTGTGAAAGGGGCCTAAGCTGAGGTTGGCCACATGGGTGCAGAGATGGTACTTACCAAAAACCATTATAGCTATGCAGTTAGGTCTGCAGGTCGCAATATAAGGGGACCAAGTATACTGTAACACCCACTAAATTTATATTTTAGATGTATTTAATTAAACGAGGAACCTCACTCAACCCACTTGTTGTATAGCAGTCTAATGGGTAGACTTCGGATTTCCACAAATCTCCCTATCATCATATAGGAAACAACTGGTAAGGGAATTTAAATTCTGTACATCCTATTGGACAGCCTAGCTATAATGAAATAAGGCCACTCTTCTGAGCTTAACTTTAGACTTGGAGATATTATACTGTGCATTCATAATTCGTGTATACATACACACACTCTGCAGCAGAGACATTGACCTTCTGTAGGTTCCTCGCATCTGCACACAGGATTTTTGAAGCTCAGCCAGAGTGACCATTGGGTTGACTGGGTTCTCTTACCAAGGCCCTTCTTTTACCAGATAACTTGGTATGGAGGGGCGGGCAGCTCTAGGGAGAGTCCTATTTATTCCAATATTCTTCCATTTAAGAATTATGGTGGACATTATGCTCTTGGGAACTGCAGAGAAGATGCAGTAAAATACAGAAGACATGTGACCCCCTTATACAGACGGGGCTATGTCTTTCCAAATCCTGTCCAATCATCTGAATTTACCACAGGTGACTTCAAGGTGTAGCAACATATTGGAGATGATCAAGAGACATGGGAGGAGCAAGAGCTAAATTTTAAGTGTCCTAGCAAAGGGTCTGAATATTTAGGTCCTTGCAGAATAATTGTAGGTCCTTGTATTGAGGGGGCGGGCCGTGATGTCACGAGGGGCAGAGCCGTGACGTAACGATGCTCCGGCCCCTGTACCGCTCGTCATTACGTGCAGAGCGAACTCGCTCTGTGCAGTAATGACAGCTGGGTGCCACAGTGGCAATCCCGGGTGTCCCCAGCAGCAGGACCCCGGCGATCTGACATCTTATCACCTATCCTTTGGATAGTGGATAAGATGTCTAGGGGCGGAGTACCCCTTTTATTTGTTTTTAACATATGTGCATTTCATATACATTTATTAGATATGTAAATAGTTTTCCTTCGCTGTTTTGCTCAGTTATTCTTTTTGTGCTTTGTTTTATACCAACGTACAACATCTAGAAAGCATTCATACCATATATGTAAACTGTAATGATTTGCTCATTGCTCTCACAGATTTTACAAGGGGAGAAATAGTTTTCATGTTATTCCTTTTTATTTTTTCTCCTAACAGAGAGACAGGTCACCCCACAGAAGCAGTCCCTGTGACAGTAGACCGAAATGTAGTTTCTGTCATGCTGGTGATGAAGAAAATGAAACACGAGGGAAACTTCATGTATTTAATGCAAAAAAAGCAGCAGCGCACTACAAGTGCATGGTATGTGTTTTATACTTCAATTGTAGAATTAGTTCGGGTTGTCCATGTATGTCATAGTGATCACATCAGCTTCTACTGTAGTGGCCAGGATAGGAGAAACCTCTTGTCCCAGCCGTTTAACCGCTTAGTCACAGCAGTAGATGGTGACCATGGATAGTGACCCTTCTTGGTCCACGTAGCCTTTGATATCGCTGCTCCCGTTCTCCAGTGAACTTCACTTCCTGGTACTGGGGCCCGTTAAAGTGTACCCGCTTGGATACATACTAGTCCTGCTGTGTCCATGCATCATCACCTATGTCATGGACACACTTCCTTGATTGACAGCTGTGAGCGCAGGGCGCACAGCTAGAGGAAAAATCCTCCCACTGTCAGCTTGTGTCCCGCTACTGTCAGTGAGGACAAGCTGGGAGTTGTAGTTTTGCTAATGCTAGGGGAGATGTGAGCAGACAGCATACTGAGGGAGGGGGCGGAGACTTGTACAGTGAGGCCACGCCCCCTCCCTTTGAGAGGAATTCAGACTAGTGAGCTAAATTAAAAGTGTAATAAATAAATAAAGGTGATAGACACATAAAAATTAGATGTACATGGTCAGGATTAGGTACTGAGTGATAGATTTAAAATAAAAAATGTTTTTGTTGTTGGATCTGACGGGTACGCTTTAATGACCAGGCTCTTACTTAAATGGTAATAACTTTAGAATGCTTTTTCTGAGCAGAGCGATTCTGAGATTTTTTTTTTTCGTGACATATTGTACTATATATAACTGGTGCATTTTTGTTGACGCATGAAGCATTTTTTGTGAAAAACTTGTGAAACTGGAAAATTTCTGGTGTTATATATATATATATATATATATATATATATATATATATATATATATATATAATTTTTTTTTTTTTTTTTTTTTTTTTTTATGGTGTACAGTGTGTAGGAAAAGTGATGTTATATTTATTCTGTGGGTCAGTACGATTATGGTGATACCCATTTTATATAGCTTTCTATGTTTTTACTTTTCTGAGCAAAATTCTTTATGATGCCATTGAGTGTGATGGCCAATTTTTGGCGGGATGAGCTGTACTTTTTATTGGTATAATTTTTGTGATGCGTGCCACCTTTTTGATCTTTTTTTATTCCGCTATTTTTATAATTTTTTTTACGGCATTCACTGTGCGGGATAATTTAATCATAGTTTTATAGTACACATCATTATGGATATGGGAATACCAATTATGTATACGATTTGTATTTTTGATCTTTTTTTGTGATAATACAGGGCTTTTATTGGGAAAGGGGCTTTTTAAAAAAAAATTTTTTTTTTTTTTTTTTTACAGGTTATACTATGCTGCAATACATTTGTACTGCAACACAGTATGACCCGATCACCTGCACACTGTACAGCCTGTGTGATCCAGCCTCTGGCTGGATCTCGCAGGTTTCTGTAGCAGGCATACAAGAGGTCATGATCTGACCTCCTGCTGCCATAGCAACCAATGGCGATCTGCGATCGTATCGCTGCTGTGCCCTTGGTGAACAGGGGGTGCGCGTTCCCCCTGTCAACACCATAGATGCGTGATCAGGAATGATCACTGCATCTATGGGGTTAATGCTGCCGGAACTGTCACAATCGCGGCCGTGGCAGCTGCGGTGGGACTCCGGCTGTGCACTGATCTCCTCCTATGCATACGTCCCAGCGCGCGAATGTGTCGGGTGCTGGGACGTATGTATACGTCCTATAGCAAGAAGGGGTTAAGTCACATTGCTGCTCAGCCAATGATCAGTCAGTGATTTGGTTGAGCGACATCACCAGGAAGTGAAGTTCACTGGAGGCTATGGGGACAAAGTGAGGTAAGTAGAAGTTATTTTTTTTTTAATTATTATTATTGTTTAAGCAGGCAGCAATGCCATGTTTTTAGGAAAAATTACTTTTTCCGGACAACCCCTTTTTAAGTCTCTCTACCCCTAACCAGCTTGTTCACCTCGTGCATGTTTTTAAAGGCGTATTCCGCCCATAGACATCTTATCCCCTATCCAAATTATAGGGGATAAGATGTCTGATCGCGGGGTCCACCGCGATCTCCGTGCAGCACCCAGCATTCCTTGCGGGGCTGCTTCTCTAGAAGAGATGAGCGAACTTACAGTAAATTCGATTCATCACGAACTTCTCCGCTCGGCAGTTGATGACTTTTCCTGCATAAATCAGTTCAGCTTTCAGGTGCTCCCGTGGGCTGGAAAAGGTGGATACAGTCCTAGGAGACTCTTTCCTAGGAATGTATCCACCTTTTCCAGCCCACCGGAGCACCTGAAGGCTGAACTAATTTATGCAGGATAAGTCATCAACTGCCGAGCGGAGAAGTTCGTGACGAATCGAATTTACTGTAAGTTCGCTCATCTCTAGTCTCGAAAACGTCTGTTTCCGGGACTGGAGACGTGATGTCACACCACGCCCCTCGTGACGTTACTCCTCCATTCATGGCTAAAGCAGCAGCCCAGCACAGAATGCCAGGTGCTGCAGAAGATCGCGGGGGTCCCAGCAGCAGGCACCTGCCATCAGACATCTTACCCCCTATCCTTTTGGATAGGGGATAAGATGTCTATGGGCGGCGTACCCCTTTTAATATCTTGTACCAATAAACTTATGTTTAACCATTTTTTTATTGGACACTATAGTGTATGACTTCCTCTTACAGATTGTAGTGATTGCTCCTAGTTCTTAGCTTTTGTAAAGAAGGTCTTTATACAATTGCATTCAGTCTGAACCATTTATTGCCGCTCTTGAATAAACAGTTTGCTATAAAGCCTGGAGACAATTACATGGGAAAATTATGGGTGTTTTTATATTCTCTGGCTGTGCGGTGTGCCTCGCAGTGCATGGAGCTGTGAAGGTTCTGCATTCTAAAGTCTGTACAAAGAAATAGTTATTCCAAGCCGTTGAAGTTGTTTTGTCTTTCTCCAGCTTTTCTCCTCTGGTACAGTCCAACTGACAACCACCTCAAGGGCCGAAGTTGGTGATTTTGACATAAAAACTGTGATACAAGAAATGAAACGGGGCAAACGCATGGTAAATATATGTACTTTTTACTCGCACTACAATTGCTCTGTTTGCTTTGGGGAATATAAGTGCAGCGTATTGGGCTACATTTGTTGAACAGTTTATGCCTGATTTTGGCAAAAATTGCATACATAATTTTACTGAATTTGCGCAATATTTGGCTTCTCCCTTAGAAAACTAGTGTAAAGTGTGGTTAACTCTTTTAGGACACTGGATGTAAATGCACGTCCTGGTACTCAATTCATCAGAACGTAGATATATACGCCCTAAGTGACATCACAGTCAGACTATGAAGCAGGAGCTCTATTCACCTTTTAGGCTGTAAGTGACCCACCTCCTGTGCAGGAAGGATAAAAAGAAAAAAAATGTATTGCAAGTGTAAGGTGAATCCGAACACACTAGTCCAGATGGACTAGAATTATTACTTAAAGGGGTATTCCGGGCAACCCCCCCCCAGCAACCGCATTGCAGGGGGACTGTGCCTCTAGTTTCCGAAACCTCCGGGACTGGGGACGTGATGTCACGCCACACACCCTCCATTCATGTCTATGGGAGGAGGCGTGACGGCTGTCATGCCCCCTCCCATAGACATGAATGGAGGGGGCGTGGCGTGACGTCACATCCCTAGTCCCGGAAACCTAGAGGTTTCCGAAACTGGGGATTCAGCACCCGCATAGAATGCGGGTGCTGCAGAGAGATCGTGGGGGATCTTAGCAGCAGGCCCCCTGCGATCAGACACCTTTTAGCTTATCCTCTGGATAGGGGATAAAATATTTTTGCCCGGAATACCCCTTTTATGACTTGACCTTTTAAAAATACCTTCCAATCGACCTCTAAGGCTGTGCTTACTGTGCATTTTTTTAGTAAAAATGTCAAATAAAAAAAAACTCTCTGCACAGGCCGAGCTTCATTAAGTCTATGGTGGTTTTGTGCAGCTCAGCCACATGCTTCTTGCGGTTAGATCTTGAGATAAGTAGGGGTCTGACACTCCAAAGTTTTGCGCTTCAAACTTATGACACTTGCAACATTTACGTTTACAACATTCCTATTCTGTTTTGGTTGCTGGCCTTCCATGTCCTTCAGTGAGAGCATATTAAAAAATGCACAGTGAACCCCGCCTAATGGCCATATGTCCAGTCAGCTTACACCAGGTTAGCGTTCCTTTTGGGCACTAGCGGTGGCATGTACTTGTACCAGGATTACTTTGCATTAGGTTTTGTACGTATTTTCACAGTTATTTAATTTAAGCTATAAAAAGCATTTACTGTATTGAATATTGCTTACATTCCACCTCTCTCTCTCCTTCTACCTTTTCATGTTTGTCTTATGCAGAAGTGTACATTGTGTGGCCTTCTAGGTGCTACCATTGGATGTGAAATCAAGGCCTGCATGAAAACATATCATTATCATTGTGGCGTACAGGATAAGGCTAAATACATAGAAAACATGTCAAGAGGAATTTACAAGTAAGTGTTTGTGGCTGTATGAAAAAATGCATTATCCATGTATGTTCCAGGTCTGTTTTCTAGAATCACTGAATAGAAACATTCATGTTTGTCCAAAGGCCTGAAATCCTGTACTGCTGACCTTCTTGAGTGATTTAAGGGTTATGACAAGCCATGCATCCGTGTGAGCAAGACAGGTTTTCGACTTCAGTAGTTAATACAGATTACCACTTATTTATTACCAGCAGACATATTAAAATGTTGAAGCTTGATCTGTAATAGACTGATTTAGTTCCCCCCCGAGTTGAACAGATATGTTTTGCACAAATCATGTATTCACAATAGAGATCACTACTACTAACCTTACACAGCCACACGTCTGATGCCTTGTGAGTCATGTTCCAAACTGTAATGCTGGAAACCCTGCCAAGTCTTAAAGGGGTACTCCCCTCGGAAACTTTTTTTTTTTTTTCCGGTTAAACAGATTTGTTAATTACTTCTATTAAAAAATCTTAATCCTCCCCGTACTTATCAGCTGTTGTATGCTCCACAGGAAGTTATTTTTCTTTTTGAATTTTCTTTCTGCCTGACACTTTGCTTTGGGGATTTGTTTCTACTCTGGACAGTTCCTGACATGGACAGAGGTGTCAGTAAAGAGCATTGTGGTCAGACTGGAAAGGAAATTCAAATAGAAAATCGCTTCCTGTGGAGCATACAACAGCCGATAAGTACTGAAAGGATTAAGATTTTTTTAATAGAAGTAATTTACAAAACTGTTTAACTTATTGGCACCAGTTGATTTTAAAGAAATGTTTTCCAGGGGAGTACCCCTTCAATATTGGAAACTTCTGATACTTAAAACATTTCACTAGGTCATAGTATGTTTGCATTGGCATGGAGTAGGTTAATTGAATATTTCTTCTCAGTACTAGCTTTTTTTTTTTTTTTTTCAGTGGCAGGATTTTAATTTGTGCTCAAGATGACATTTAACTCATTTGTAAAAACGTATTTGTAAAAAAAATAAAATAAAATAAAAACAGGATTCAATACGGTTTGTGTTGTGGAATACAAGGAATTCTTAAAGGAGTACTCCGGCACGCACTTTTTTCATTTTATCCCTTCCGGGCTGCAAAATAAAAGAAAACACACTTTCTCTTACCTGCCAACGAGCCCTTGGAGCTCCGGTACACTCCGGTACAGGTGTTCGGTCCCCGGGCTGTATTCTTCTTACTTCCTGTTAGCCCGGCACGTCACACGGAGCTTCAGCCTATCACCGGCCGCAGCGATGTCCCGCCTCAGCCGGTGATAGGCTGAAACTCCGTGTGACGTGCCGGGCTAACAGGAAGTAAGAAGAATACAGCCCGGGGACTGAACACCTGTACCGGAGTGTACCGGAGCTCGTTGGCAGGTAAGAGTTTTTTTTTTTCTTTTATTTTGCTGCCCGGACGGGATAAAATTAGAAAAGTGCACGCCGGACATGTCCTTTAAGTACTGTAGGGAGTTATGTGGGGAAAATGGGGATATCCATGACCCCTTTTTGGCTCTTCTCTTTAAAGGGTGATGTCCACTGAGCAGCCAAGGGATTGCCTTTTCCCCCTTTTCTGCATTCCAGTTTTGCTTTGAGTATACCTTCCAAGACTAGAGGGAGTGTGTACTATATTGCGATCACTGCCTGCAGGCTTTGTTTAATAACCAATGTTACATTTCTTCAGAAAGAACAATTGTATAGGACAGTCCAAAAGCATACATAACTGGCATGTACAAAAGCATATAAACTTGTCCATACATGAAAACACATATCAGATTTATAAGGTTTTTATCATAAACCCAGTTAATTTTGCTTCAACAATATTGTTCTCATGGCGGTTGGCCATGGTTTTGCGGCATGCAACAATTGTGATAGTACCCGCACCCCTCTCCTCTCATAGGTATACTTCTGAGACGAGCACAGGGGCAACTGGATCAGCACTGTGGCCCCTTCTTTCAGGACTAGTGAGGGTCCCAGCGGTCTGATCCCTTCCAATTATCCTAGAAACCAAAAATACCTGGGTGTGTCAGCCTACTGTATGAATGCCCTTTCAGATTATAATCTGTCTATATATTTTCCTATTCCTCAGGCTGTATTGTAAAAACCATAGTGGAAATGACGAAAGAGATGAAGAAGATGAAGAGCGTGAGAGCAGGAGCAAAGGGAACACAGCCGATGTACATGGCAATAACAATCCACCACAGGTCAATGGAAACTAAGAGCAAAGCAGCTAAAATCAGAGGGATGTGCCAGAAGCATGGCAGTGCACCACACATTTGCGATGGGGGGAATGCTGGACATTTTTCAAGTTGCATTTTTAGCAAAGATTGTAAAAAAAAAAAAAAAAAAAAAAATATGCTGGGGGGTGGTGTTTTGTGTATCCCCCGCCCCATCAATCATTTCTAAATATGAGTACTATGTTTGGTCAATGATATTCGCCAGTCATTACCCCATCCAGGCATTTTGGGTGGTTGTTATCTTTGCATCTACTTTTTTTTTTTTTTTTTTTAATTAGTATTTTATTTTAAAATAGTGTTTTGTTTGTTGTTTTTTTTATGTTCCAGAGAATTCCTGGACACAGGAAGAAATGTCTAGAAGTAGATCGCCAGACATTTTGCTTCCCATGTGGCAGCAAATAAATGAAATATTTCTGACATGCTGTAGCCTTTTTTTTTTATTTTTTATTTTTTTATTTCTTTTGATAAACTTTCTGACTTATTTTTATTTTTATTTTTTTTTCCTCAAACATCCCCTGTCCCTTGGCATTCCAATGATCAGAAAAAAGACTTTTTATATGAGGAACGTCCATAAATACGGCACTATTTTATCGTTTGGTACAGCAATATTGTACATGTCTATTTCCCAGCATAAAGACGCAATGTATTATCAGAATCTAGGGCTGTCTGTTGGTTATTCTAGAAAGAAATCTGTCTTTAGCTGCAAACACTTTAAACTCTACTCTAATGGTATGTTTACATGTGGCAGACTCCGTGCAGACCTATAGATAGATATATATGTATATATAGATATATATGTATTAGACTTTTTTTAGTAAGAATCCTTGCAGAAACAACCCCTTTCAAATCTGTGATGACATTTCTCCAACATATCTGCCATATGTCAGCGTGTCGCTGATACTGTGTATAGCTCGTACCTGCTGGGCATCTTATATAGGTGGCTATACGATGTTTAACAAGCCTATGGCATAATAGGGATTGTTCTCCCAGAAGATACTTCTGTGGTATCTGTCCTTATCACAGTGTTTCCCAACCAGAGTGGCTCCAGCTGTTGCAAAACTACAACTCTCAGCATGCCCGGACAGCCTTTGGCTGTCCGGGCATGCTGAGAGTTGTAGTTTTGCAACAGCTGGAGCCACCCTGGTTGGGAAACATTGCCGTATTATGTCCAGTTAGAACAGGCCAGCAACTAGTATAGATCTCGAATTCTACGCCTGTGTAAGCATAATGACCCAGATTTATCAAACTGTGAGGGAAAAAAAAAAAATTATTTTCCCACAGCAACCAATCACTGCTTAGCTAATGAGTTCAGTAAAGTGAAAGCTGAGCTGTGATTGGCTGCTGTGGGAAAATGTACTATTTATGGCCAGCAAGCAGAGATCATGGAAGTTTTGATTAACTTAAACATTTGCATAATTTTATGTTTTTATGGAGCTTTGTATACTTAAAACTGGAAAACCAGTTCAGGTGACATTCAGGTAAAGTGACGTTGTAAAAATAACAGGACTTTTATATGTAGGGATCTGGCAGGGCTGTCTTTTTCCAGGTTATTTTGTAGAATGATGCACGCATGCAAAGATCGTCTAACGGATAGAAAGATATTATAAATCGAACAAATCCATTAGGTATTAGGCTGCATTGACATCACAATTTTTGCATTCGTGAAACGTATGGCCTAAAATCGTATTGTAAAAAAATAAAGTTTGTTTATATAAATATACACGTGTGCGTGTGTGTATAATATCATTTTGTGTGTGTATATATGTATGCATACATACACACATAAATATACGCACATGTATGTGTGTATATATGTGTATGTATACACGTATGTGTATATACATACACCTATATACGAGCGTATGTACATTTGTGTGTGTGTGTATATACACATATATACATTTTTTTTGTGTGTGTGTGTATATATATATATATAATATATTATAATTTTTTTTTTTTTTTTTTTTTTTGGTGTATTTCGAAGTTACTATGGTATGTGTAGGGGGGGTAATAAAATGTGTTCAATTAGAGATCAAATTAAACAGTGATACTATTCAATACAATTAACAGACGGTAATTAGAAAGAAAAAGAAAATAAATAATTGTATAGACTCGAAAATATTTGAATTTCGTTTAAAAAAAAAAAACTGATTGATTTAAAGGGGTACTCCCGTGGAAACCTTTTTTTTTTTTTTTTTTTTATCAACTGGCGCCAGAAAGTGAAACAGATTTGTAAATTACTTCTATTAAAAAAATCTTAATCCTTCCAATACATATTATGGGCTGTATACTGCAGAGGAAATGCTTTTCTTTTTGGATTTCTGTCATGAATAGAGATGAGCGAACTTACAGTAAATTCAATTCGTCACGAACTTCTCGGCTCGGCACTTGATGACTTTTCCTGCATAAATGAGTTCAGCTTTCAGGTGCTCCGATGGGCTGGAAAAGGTGCAGTCCTAGGAGACTAACTGAATTTACTTTAAGTTTGCTCATCTCTAGTCATGAACACAGTGATCTCTCCTGACCTCTGCTGTCTATTTAACCCGTTTACGCAAAATCAGGTACATGTACCTGATGAATCGCGGTGACTTCGCGCAACATCAGGTACATGTACCTGATGGACATAAACTGTCACAGCGCCGCCGCGCGCTGTGACAGTTTTATGAAACTTGCTGTGCTACACAGCAGGACCTCCCTGAAGCCGGCCAGGGACCAATCGCAGCGGTCCCCGGCCGGCGATCGCTGCTATTGGTCCGTCAGTTCAGACGAACCGAAAGCAGTGATCTGGCGGCGGTCTCCTCCTTCCCCCTCTCCTCCGTCGCTTCATTCAGTGAAGCGATCGGTGGTGAGAGGGGCCCCGTTGGGGGAGGCCGCCCGCAGCACTCAGGATCGGAGCGCAGCTCCGATCCTGAGTTAACCCTGTAGACGCTGCGGTCACTGTGACCGCGGCGTCTATTAGGATTACAGAGGGAGGGAGCTCCCACTGTCACCATCGGCGCTCTGCAAAGTGAAAGCAGAGCGCTGATGGTTGCCATGGCAACCGGAGGACTGACAGTAGCCTCCGTTGCCATGGCAACATGAGTGATCAGTCTCTACCTAAGGTAGGGACTGATCTTTCCTATGCCTGTCAGTACTGACAGACATAGGCAAAATTCAATGGAGTACAGATGTGTACTCCATTGAATTCTGTGTATAACAGTAAAACAAAAAAAAGTTAAATGTGAAATAAAGTGAAAAAGAAATTAAAAAAGTGGAAAAAAAAATAAAAATGTGAAAAAAAATTAAAATAAAAAATATGAAAAATAAAATGAAAAAAATTGGAAAAAAATAGTAAAATAAATTATATATATATATATAATACACCCCAACACAAACTCAAAAATAGTCCCCCCAAAAACATCAACATGTCCCGCAAAAAAAGAGTCCATACACAATTGCGTCAGTGAAAAAATAAAAAAGTTATGGCTCACAGAATACGGCGAATTAAAAACGTGATTTTTTTTACTAAAATCGTTTTTATGCTATAAATGAACTAAAATATAAAAAAAAGCATAGAAATTTGGTATCGCCGTAACCGTATCAACCTGCAGAGTAAAGTTAACATGTCTTTTATACCGCATGACGAACGACCTAAATTCTTTTAATAAAAAACAACTGCAGAATAGATTTTTTTATGTATATCACCTCATAAAAAATAAAATAAAAAACGCTCAAAGTGTCACATGTGTCCCAGAATGGTACCAATAAAAGCGTCAACTTGTCTCCCAAAAATATTTTTTCACCCCAAGGCGTCTGCGACTTTATATGATGCCAACAAAATATCCTAAACTAAAAGGGTGCCCCAAAATCCACATAGCACTCCTTCATGTCTGAGGCCTGCATGAGAGACACGTAGCGCACAAAGGCCACATATGGAATATTTCTAAAAACGTCAGAATTCAGGGAATAAATCTTGAGTTTTATTTCTTTGTCAACACCTATTGTGTTACAGAAAAAAATGGATAAAAATGAAAAATCTGCAAAAAAAATGAAATTTTTAAATTCAGCCTCCACTTTGCTTTCATTTCTGTGAAGCACCGAAAGGGTTAATAAACTTCTTTAATGTCATTCTGACTACTTTAAGGGGTGCAGGTTATAAAATGGGGTGATTTATGGGGGTATCTAACATTCAGGCCCCTCAATTCCACTTCAGAACTGAACTGGTCCCTGAAAAATCAGATTTTGAAATTTTCTTGAAAATCTGGAAAATTGCTGCTAAACTTATAAACCCTCTAACATTCTAAAAAAGTAAAATAATGTTTATCAAATGATGGGAACATAAAGTAGACATATTGCAGATGTGAATTAATCATTAATTTGGTGCGATATGACTATTTATGGTACAAGCATAAAATGTAAAGTCTAGAAAAATGCAAATTTTTCATTTTTTTGCCAAATTTTTCATTTTTTTTACAAAAAACGCTGAATATATCAATCAAAATTTACCACTAATGTAAAGTACAATATGTCACGAAAAAACAATCTCGGAATTGGATTGATAAGTAAAAGCATTCCAGAGTTATTACCACATAAAGAGACACATGTCAGATTTGAAAAAAAGGCCTTGGTCATTGAGGCCAAAACAGGCTGTTGAGTAAAGGGGTTAAGGAACTGTCCAGAGCAGCATATGTTTGCTATGGGGATTTTCTCCTGCTCTGGACAGTTCCAAAAATGGACATCAGAGAAATCCAAAAAGAAAAGAATTTCCTCTGTAGTATATAGTAGGGATCGACCGATATCAGTTTATTAGGGCCGATAGCCGATAACTTATACCGATATTCTGGTATAAGTTATCGGCTATTTAACCCCCTGCGACACCGCTGCAGATCATTAATTTAAAGCGGGCGCTTTAAATCAATGATCTGCAGTGGCTTTTGCGGGGCCATAGGCCGCCGCCGCCACCACCCGCTTCTCTCCCCCTACCTGTCAGGGTGGTCCGGGCCATCCATCCATCGTTCCTGTAGTGTCCGGGGGCGTTCCGGGTGAAAAGTGAACCGGTCCGGGCTGTCCTCCTTCTCCGGCGGTCATCTTTTCCACTCCGGGCAGGCTCCAGCCTAGTATGCATAGACGCCGCTGCGCAGTGATGTCCGTGCGCAGCGACGCACCTGACGTCACGGGGTAGCGACGTCTATGCAGTGTACTAGGCCGGAGCCTGCCCGGAGTGGAGAAGATGACCGCCGGAGAAGGACAGCCCGGACCGGTTCACTCTTCACCCGGAACGCCCCCGGACACTACAGGAACGATGGATGGATGGCCCGGACCACCCCCATTACGGGTAAGTTTAACTTTTTTTTATTGACTTGGAGGGTGGGGGAGGGGCCCGTCCGGTATAGCGGTATGGGCAAAAATCCATACCGGTATACCGCCCAGCATCACGGTGGGGGGTGCGGTGGGTCGGAGGTGCGGTGCGGTGGGGGGCGGGGCATTATCGGCAAGGTAATTGCCGATACCGATAATGCCCAAAATCGTGATTATCGGCCATACCGATAATCGGTCGATCCCTAGTATATAGCCCCTAATAAGTACTGGAAGGATTAAGATTTTTTAACAGAAGTAATTTACAAATCTAAAACAAAGATTAACCACACCTCAAGAATACTACCCTAGGGTACACAGTGAATAATTGTTTGAGACATAAAGTTTTGAAAAAAAGTGCAGATTTTATTAAAACAATAAAAACCTAAATGGTTAAAAATGTCAGAGCAATGTCAATGTTATCTTAAACTGTCATTGGGCCCTAATGACAGATTTAGAAAATATGAATATATGTATAGCAACCACCTAATATAGAATAATCTATAGATGTAAAAAACAAATGCAATTTTTCAACGATATATAATGATCCGGAGTCGACTATTAGTCCGGCAACTATGATGAATAAAAAAGGGCTGATAGTCCGACACTTGTAATGGAAAAGGCAAAGTCACTTGATGGAATGATGTATGGGTGTATAAAAAGCTGCCCACAGTTGTTAGACAAATGCAAAGTTCAACCTCACCCTGGCTGCTGGTCCCGTACTGCGACGGGCCGATAGTTGAAATTCTTGTGTTGGCTGCAGCAATCCTGGCGTGAGAGCCTGTATGGATATGGGCTCCGGCAGGAGACTCTCTCTGGAACGGTCCGTGGTATCGGCAAATACCTGGATGTGTATCGGACCTTCGCTGGAGAGATCGTGGCTGGGTTCTGGTAGTGCAGGCAGCAGGTTGGTAATGCGCTCTCCTACTGAGCGCATTACCAACCTGCTGCCTGCACTACCAGAACCCAGCCACGATCTCTCCAGCGAAGGTCCGATATAACGGTGCAAAAACGAGCCGACCAGAATCACAGTCTGTCTCCGGATGGCTCATTTAAATAAATAGGATGGGAATATGGCAGCAGCCATTTATTAAATTTGCCCGCCGGATTCAGCAGCCATATGCCCAAAACATGAATGTAGCCTAACATGGGTTTCCGTGGACGGACTGGTGCCTTTGCTGCTGTTTGTGGATAATAGATGTAATAGAAGTAGTGTGAGTTGTTGAGGAAACAATCCATTCCAATATCTTGCTAAGTGGTAGCCATGTGTATGATCCTTGTTAATATAGGAAATGCTAGCAAAGAATTGAGTGGAGGCAGTAGGATTGGTGTCTGTATTTTTGTGATGGTCGATCTGACAATCCCTTTTACAGGAAGACGCTGAGCCTGGTTCTTCTGTAGTTTTGTTATTGTTGCATTTTAAACCAATGACCATGTGATAATTTAGTTTTTATCAATGGAAATGTTTGCACAGTGCATGTTCATAGCTGAGTAAAGAACGTAATGCATATGGCAAACAGTAACCTTTTAGATACTTGGGAATAGTTTAGAATGACTTTGCTTCATTTACTGTCAGATATGTCCAAGTTGGAAGAAAACAAGTTTCTTTAAAATTGTGTTTGATAATACAGCTAAACCCTATTCTAGCGAATGGAGCTGTGCTGCAGTACCGGGTGCAGCCTATACAAAATCTCTTCTATTTTTCTTATCTTGTACAGCCTCTTTAAAGGGGTACTCCACCCCTAGACATCTTATCCCCTTATCCAAAAGATAGGGCATAAGATGTCTGACGGCCGTCACGCCCCCTCCCATAGACTTGCATTGAGGGGGCGGGGCGTGATGTCACACAGGGGCGGAGTCGTGACGTCACGATCTTCCATCCCCGTGGTCGGGAGCCAGACCCTCAAGCGCTTCCGGAGCAGTAACAGGTGGGTGCTGCATGCTATATTGCGGGGGTCCCCAGCGGCGGGACCCCCGCGATCAGACATCTTATGCCCTATCCTCTGGGTAGTGGATAAGAAGTCTATGGGTGGAGTACCCCTTTAATAAGTGTAATCTTTTAGTAGCCTTCGATCGGTTCACATGTACCTTGTGTGTGGCACAGCTAAGCAAACATTTAACAGCAAATATTGCAGTTTGTGGTTTTTGTTTTTTATATATGGGAAACATTTTTATTTTATTTTTTTTGTCACCTGTAAAACTGCATCGCCTATAACTGCATTGTAAAACTTCGATGAGTCTCTGTAAATATTATGGTTTGGCCATGCAGCAAACTACCCCACGGTGTATGAATCTGATTTGGAGACTATCTAGTTGTGCTATATTTGGGCCAGCAGTTAGTGCACTTTGGTCAACCTTTTGTAGGGGTAGGGTTACGCCGAAACTTTTTGTAGCGCTACGGATTTAATTTTAGAAGTTACAAAAGAGCCTTTTTTGTTAGCAGCTGAAGAGTTAAATTGCCCGCCCTGCTGTGACTGATTGCCGGACAGGGCTTGACTTCCAGCCCTGTTACTCAGTCAATCATGCAGGAGGGGGAGGGAGGAGGTGCTGCTGCAGCTCAGCACCACCAGTTTGACTCTTCAGCTGCTAATAAAAAAGGCTCTTCTATAATTTTACATACAGCTAAGATAACAGTATGGTTACTCTTATGCCTCTAGCACCTATCTGCTGGAATCTACGGCATATCCTGATACAGTGTTATAGATTCCCTTTAAAGGGGTATTCCACTGGCCAGCGTTCGGAAGTAAATGTTCCGAACGCTGTTTTAGCTCTGCAGGGGTCGGCCATTTCCCCCCTCGTGATGTCACAGCCACCCCCCTTAATGCAAATCTATGGGAGGGGGAGTGATGGCCACCACGCCCCCTTCCATAGACTTTCATTGTGGGGGTGTGCCGTGACACCACGTGGGGTGTGGCCAACCCCCGCAGCACGAAAATAGTGTTCGGAACATTTACTTCTGAACGCTCGCTAGTGGAGTACTCCTTTTAACTACTGAGCTACAATTGTACCCCAAAGTAGCTGTATATAGGGGAAGATTTGTTAAAACCTGTGTAGAAGAGTGGTGCAGTTGCCCATAGCAACCAATCAGATTGCCTCTTAAAGGGGTACTCCGCTGTTAGACATCCCTTATCCAAAGCATAGGGGATAAGATGTCTGATTGCGGGGGGCCCGCCGCTGGGGACCCGTGTGATTTCCCCCCCTGCAGCAGTCCGGAGCCAAGTTTTCTCCTAGGCTGATGATGGGCGGTGCAGGGGATGGGGCATCGTGACGTCACGAGGGGGGGCTAGCCGTGACGTCACAATGCTTCGTCCCCTGCACCGCCTGTCATCAGCCTCTGAGAAAACCTGAGGTACCAGGAATGTAAGGTGGTGGATTATGGTCTATATATCAGACGATGGGCAAGAATCCAAATTGACAGAATTTTTAAGTCAGCTGAAAATGTCAAAGTTGGCCATTAACCCCTTAAGGACGCAGGACGTAAATGTACGTCCTGATGAGGTGGTACTTAACGCACCAGGACGTACATTTACGTCCTAAGCATAACCGTGGGCATCGGAGCGATGCCCGTGTCATGCGCGGCTGATCCCGGCTGCTGATCGCAGCCAGGGACCCGCCGGCAATGGCCGACGCCCGCGATCTCGCGGGCGTCCGCCATTAACCCCTCAGGTGCCGGGATCAATACATATCACGGCATCTGCGGCAGTGCGCGATTTGAATGAATGATCGGATCGCCCGCAGCGCTGCTGCGGGGATCCGATCATTCATAACGCCGCACGGAGGTCCCCTCTCCTTCCTCCGTGCGGCTCCCGGCGTCTCCTCTCCTTCCTCCGTGCGGCTCCCGGCGTCTCCTCTCCTTCCTCCGTGCGGCTCCCGGCGTCTCCTGCTCTGGTCTGTGATCGAGCAGACCAGAGCAGAAGATGACCGAAAACACTGATCTGTGCTATGTCCTATACATAGAACAGATCAGTATTAGCAATCATGGTATTGCTATGAATAGTCCCCTATGGGGACTATTCAAGTGTAAAAAAAAAATAAAAGTGAAAAATCCCCTCCCCCAATAAAAAAGTAAAACGTCCGTTTTTTCCTATTTTACCCCCAAAAAGCGTAACAAAAATTTTTTATACACATATTTGGTATCACCGCGTGCGTAAATGTCCGAACTATTAAAATAAAATGTTAATGATCCCGTACGGTTAACGGCGTGAACGAAAAAAAAGTCAAAAATTCCTACTTTTTTAATACATTTTATTTAAAAAAAAATTATAAAAAATGTATTAAGTTTTTTATATGCAAATGTGGTATCAAAAAAAAGTACAGATCATGGCGCAAAAAATGAGCCCCCATACCGCCGCTTATACGGAAAAATAAAGTTTTATAGGTCATCAAAATAAAGGGATTATAAACGTACTAATTTGGTTAAAAAGTTTGTGATTTTTTTTAAGCGCAACAATAATATAAAAGTATATAATAATGGGTATCATTTTAATCGTATTGACCCTCAGAATAAAGAACACATGTCATTTTTACCATAAATTGTACGGCGTGAAAACGAAACCTTCCAAAATTAGCAAAATTGCGTTTTTCGTTTTAATTTCCCCACAAAAAGTGTTTTTTGGTTGCGCCATACATTTTATGATATGAGTGAGGTCATTACAAAGGACAACTGGTCGCGCAAAAAACAAGCCCTCATACTAGTCTGTGGATGAAAATATAAAAGAGTTATGATTTTTAGAAGGCGAGGAGGAAAAAATGAAAACGTAAAAATTAAATTGTCTGAGTCCTTAAGGCCAAAATGGGCTGAGTCCTTAAGGGGTTAAATTCCACTTAATAGTAGGGGTGTGAATCGCCAATAATTTGGTGATTCGATTCGAATCGCGATACCAGGGTGGCGATTCGATATATCGCAATATATCGCGATACTGTCATGTTGGCGATATATCACGATATATCGCGATATTCCCTATTAAAAGCTTGGGGAAACTTATTCTAGCTGAGAAAGAACTAGATCCCGCGAAAGTTGTCCTGTGAGTGCGTACGTTCTCCTTCCTGTTTGTTCTGAGTCTGTAGTCTCGCGGTAGCAGCCTGCAAGTGGGACAGAGCTGATAACAGGTACACTGCCAACTAGTGGTCAGGAGTTTAAGTGTTATAAAAAAAAATAAGACAGACAAATAGGACTGTGACTCAGTGAGTGAAATACAGTAAATGTTAATTATAATAATTTATAAAAAAAATCCATTCTCAGAATTTTAAAATCGATTCAGTATCGCAGAACAAAAAATCGCGATAATCGCGCAAATCGATTTTGTCTTACATCCCTACTTAATAGCAGTCCTCTACTAATCTGCATGGTGATTAGAGCTGAGCGAACTTACAATAAATTTGATTCGTCACGAACTTCTCGGCTCGGCAGTTGATGACTTATCCTGCATAAATTAGTTCAGCTTTCAGGTGCTCCAGTGGGCTGGAAAAGGTGGATACAGTCCTAGGAAAGAGTCTCCTAGGACTGTATCCACCTTTTCCAGCCCACCGGAGCACCTGAAAGCTGAACTAATTTATGCAGGGAAAAGTCATCAACTGCCGAGCCGAGAAGTTCGTGACGAATCGAATTTACTGTAAGTTCGCTCATCTCTAATGGTGATCTTAACAATTCTACTAGGACAATTATTGTCCAGCAAGATTGTATGTGTGCATCTTTACACACACTGAAGTTTTATGATGTAGTTTTGCTCACGTTTTATTTAACATCCGAAATGGAAGTCTAGGTGAAAAACTTAATAAAATTCTTGCCTTGACTAGAAAAAAACTTCACCAGATCCGCACCGTGTGAACAAGACTATCAGAAACTGGAAGGATAAGGCTGCTTTCACACTATAAAATTCATCCCTTTTAAAGATCCGTTTGATGTTCCGTTATGAAAACCCTGAAAATCGGCCATTAAACATCTGTTAGAAAATCCCATTCTGATCTATGGGATTTTTACATTATCCGTTTTAATCCATTAGAGTCCGTTATTAATAACGGACTTTATTTTGTGACGGGAGAATGAACGGAAGAAATACTGCATGCACTAGGATTAAAACGGATAATGTAAAAATCCCATAGACTATATAATGGGATTTTTTAATGGCCGATTTTCAGGGTTTTCATACCGATTTTCAGGGTTTTCATAACGGAACATCAAACGGATCTTTAAAACGGATGAATTTTATAGGGTGAAAGCAGCCGAAGGGTATATTCACACGGCAGAATTTACGCATGCCGATTCTGCATCGAATTAAAGCCCAATGGATTTCAATGTGATTTCGCACTCCCATTCATACTTCAGAATTTCAACATACGAATTCCACACAAGCCAGAAACCACCCAAGTAAATGTGGACGTGGAGTTAGTGCGGATGTGTGGAAATTCTGCCGTGTGAATATACCCTAAATGTTCTAATTTTACATTTTGCTCTGAAATCGCTCCATTAGTTATGTAAGCTCTGATACAAATTCCTCCTTAAATGGAGCGATCCACACGCCACCATGAGTGTCTGGACAGACATTCCCATTTTTAATTGCAAACATTGAAGCCAGCAACAAATCAAAGAGGACACACACATAAGAAATTATAGCGAATTCGATTTCAAATTATTTCTGGCTTTGTATTCAAGAATTGTAATTAAATATGTGAACACCTTGTGCTCCACTAGTGTAAGCTGCCATATTAGGGGCCTCTGTGGTAAAATTTGATGTGTGCTGTAATGAAGTACAAATGTGCTGTTGGGGCCTTTTTTTTTATTTTATTTTTTATTTATTTTTTATTAATTTTTTTATATATTTTTTTTTATATAAGGTAAGATCCCCTAACTTTTTGCTCTATTTTCCGAACTGTGACCCTGCTGTTGCGTGTCTGACGGTCTCAGTGGATGCCCTAAGATAGTTGTAACCAAGAGCAACAGGGCAAAACAAAGAAAGGGGTATAAGGGATTAACTTGTGTGTATATTTAAATATAAATATACATACACACTACATTTTACATAATGCATTAGTTAAGACTAGAGATGAGCGAACTTACAGTAAATTCGATTCGTCACAAACTTCTCGGCTCGGCAGTGGATGACTTATCCTGCATAAATTAGTTCAGCTTTCAGGTGCTCCAGTGGGCTGGAAAAGGTGGATACAGTCCTATGAAAGAGTCTCCTAGGACTGTATCCACCTTTCCCAGCCCACCGGAGCACCTGAAAGCTGAACTAATTTATGTAGGAAAAGTCATCAACTGCCGAGCCGAGAAGTTTGTGACGAATCGAATTTACTGTCAGTTCGCTCATCTCTAGTTAAGACCAATCCACCTTTATGGGGGAGGGGGGAACCCCGTATAATCTGCAGTGCAAGGTTCTCTGATTTAGAAGTTGGGATATAGGCACTTATATGAATGTACCAGTGTGTAATCATAGTGTAGCGATCACTGTATATATATCCTGTGTCCTTTAAAAGGGTTATCCAGGAAAAAACTTTTTTTTTAAATATATATATGTATCAACTGGCTCTAGAAAGTTAAACAGATTTGTAAATTACTTCTATTGAAAAATCTTAATCCTTTCAGTACTTATGAGCTTCTGAAGTTAAGGTTGTTCTTTTCTGTCTAAGTGCTCTGACACGTGTCTCGGGAACCGCCCAGTTTAGAAGCAAATCCCCATAGCAAACCTCTTCTAAACTGGGCAGTTCCCGAGACACGTGTCATCAGAGAGCACTTAGACAGAAAAGAACAACCTTAACTTCAGAAGCTCATAAGTACTGAAAGGATTAAGAGTTTTTAATAGAAGTAATTTACAAATCTGTTTAACTTTCTAGAGCCAGTTGAGATAGATAGATAGATGGATAGATAGATAGAGATATATATATATATATATATATATATATATATATATATATATATATATATATTAAAATAAAAAAAGTTTTTTCCTGGATAACCCCTTTAAAATGACGTCAACAAAAACTTTTTATACAAAGTAGATAATACCATTATATGTATATTTGAAATATTCATTGGTTAAAAAAAAGTGTATACCGTATTTTTGTCCCTGCAGCAGGTGGACAAGCGGGAATGTGTGCAGGACAGTATGCACTGAGGCTCTATAACAGTGGTCTTCAACCTGCGGACCTCCAGATGTTGCAAAACTACAACTCCCAGCATGCCCGGACAGCCGTTGGCTGTCCGGGCATGCTGGGAGTTGTAGATTTGCAACATCTGGAGGTCCGCAGGTTGAAGACCACTGCTCTATAACATGCTCCTGGCTCATACATCAGGATGATTGACAGGCCAGGAGACTGCACAGTTCCCTGCTTGTCCCGCCCTCACTTCCTGTTTTTTGACTCCTCATAGAGACACACAGGCAATAGCTGCAGGGACAGCATTTTTTCACCCAAAAATATACACAATTTTTTTTACCAATGTATATTACAAATATACAGAAAATGGTATTATCTACATTATATCAAAAGTTTTTGCTGACGACAGGTACACTTTAAAAGTCATGCCCACCTTTATGACACAAATTTTATATATTTTTTTCAAGTTCTATCCTGATAGATAAGTATTTAGCTACTTTTTTTAATGCTTTTATGTTTTAGGTATAACACTGCTTATTTCTTAATATATCTTTTTATAGCAGCCACTATTAGAGAAAGGATACTGCATACTGTTAAACATTGAACTTGACATCGCATACGTTAGGCTGCCCCTAATGGTGGCATCAGGTACGTACAGCTTGTTCTCGTTTTAGATCCATGTCTATGCAGAGGGAGAAAAAATGGAACGCCAAATGCTGTAAAAATATATTAAGAAATGAATCCGATACTCAAAGGTGGGCATTGATTTCCTTGTTAATTCTTGAAAAATGTTGAGGATAAGGTTAGGGCTTGAGGCCAAAGATCACCAATAGAGATGAGCGAACTTACAGTAAATTCGATTCGTCACGAACTTATCGTCTCGGCAGTTGATGACTTTTCCTGCATAAATTAGTTCAGCTTTCAGGTGCTCCTGTGGGCTGGAAAAGGTGGATACAGTCCTAGGAGACCCTTTCCTAATACTTTATCCACCTTTTCCAGCCCACGGGAGCACCTGAACTAATTTATGCAGGAAAAGTCATCAACTGCCGAGCCGAGAAGTTTGTGACGAATTGAATTTACTGTAAGTTCGCTCATCTCTAATCACCATGTCACACTCCCTGAATCGTGCTGTACGTGGGGTCATGTTGCAACATTTGCTAGAAAATACACAATGGGGGGAGATTTATCAAAACCTGTCCAGAGGAAAAGTTGCCCATAGCAACCAATCAGATCGCTTCTTTCATTTTTGACAAGGCCTCTGTAAAGTGAAAGAAGCGATCTGATTGGTTGCTATGGACAGGTTTTTAATAAATCTTCCCCTTAATCTTTAAAAGCTGTCAGCCTGCCATACAACCTACCCCCCCCCCCCCCCCCCCCCCAGTTAACCCCCTTTTGTGCTTTGGTTTGTACCTAACGGAATATTTAGCTGCACTTGAGCACCACACTACTACCAATGTACCAGGCAGGTTGCCCCATGCGCTGTTCTTCCTCGGTGCCATGTGACAGGGACGATGCCTTTTAATAATGTGTTTTACTGTAGATTGAGCTTTGCTGTAACTCCTCGAATGCCAGGGAACAGCCAAGAAATAAGGGCACTTGCATGTTTTATATTGATCCTCATAGGAGCGGTTTACTGCTTTCAAATCATGAAAAGATGTAGGGGAGAAATCGGGAGAACCCTGCTATATAACGTGTGGTCTTGTTATGTCATGTTCTTAAAGTGCCTTACCATGTAAATACCTGTATTTGTATATTCTTGACAAGTATCTTCTGGATAGTGACAAGATACCGTTTAGTATAATGTATCGCCGTGTATTTAGTGCAGCGTTTCCCAACCAGGGTGCCTCCAGATGTTGCAAAACTACATCTCCCAGCATGCCCGGACAGCCTTTGGCTGTCCGGGCATGCTGGGAGTTGTAGTTTTGGAACAGCTGGAGGCACCCTGGTTAAGAAACACTGATTTAGTGTATGTTAGTAAGTATAGTTGTACTAGTTAGGCATGAAGAATTATTTATAGTGGTATGTAACATTTACATGCATTATTTCAGTTCTGCCATTGTTTTATAGCTATGAATTTCTCATGTAAGATTTACTAGGTTACTAAAGTTCCTCTCTGGTAAATATAGATATATTTGCAGATGTGTTTTTTTTTTTTTTTTTTTTTTCCATGGTTTTTCCTGTTGATGTACAGCAAAGGTGGAAACGTGCACAACTGACCACTGTAGTGCGAAAGATTGTCTAATGTTCAGGTTTAATTTTATTAACACCTATGATAATTGCAGTTTTTTTTTTGTTTGTTTGTTTTTTTATTAAAATGATTACAAAAGACTTAAGCGGGACTCTATTGTTCTTTTTGGGGAACAGTGTAACAAAAATCATGCTATAAATAACAGTTTTCCAATGTATGTAACACAAATAGAAAATATTAGTAGTATTTGTATTACTCACATGGTAACATTGAAGTCCATTTAAAAAAAAAAAAAAAAATTTTATCACACCCACAATTCAGGAATTAAACACACGGATTATAGCAGCACGGGCTAAGATACATGAATCAATTAAAAATGCATTACTGCTATAGAAAGTTTTTAGGATACCATACCATCTGATCAAATCGTGTGTATCATCCCACCACAGTAAGGTGACCTCATCAGGATGGGCGCTACTTTGGGGAACTTTACCATGGTAGGCTGATAGACGCTATGTATTTAGATATTTCCACTTCCTCTTGCTGAGCTGGGCAGTCTGCCAAAGGGTAGGGTCACACAGAACGAATCGGCAGCGTATTTTTCATTGCGGATCCGTTGATGACTGACCCTACAGTGTGCCTGCTCATGTGCACGCGCGGCTGCTTTCGGTACACTGCACATGCGCGTGGCAAATTGCATATTGCTGTGTGTCAGCACAGCTGGCGGCACACTGTAGGGTCTGTCATCGGCAGATCCCTTCCGTGTGACCCTACACTTAAAGGGAAAAAAACTCAGCCTAATTCTTAGGCTCCTTTCACACTGAGCATTCATCCGTTATTAAACATCCGTTTTCTGTGTTAAAACAGATGTATAATAACGGATGAAATAACAGGTGCTAACGGCTGAATAAATATTCACCGGTTAAGACCCGTTATAACATCCCTCATGAATGGCCGTTTTAACACCTCTGCCTACAGACTCCCACAGCCGGGACTACTACTACTCCCATAATTTAACAGACTTGTTTCCATGATGGGAGTAGTAATTCCCTGACTGTGGGAGTCTGCAGACAGCTGGGGAGGCTACATTAGGGTTTGTACTACTACCCCCATCATGGAAGAGTCTGTTCCATGATGGGGGTTGCAGTACAGGGGCTGAGGGATTGATTGCACCGGGTCTCGCTTCTGAGATCCCATGCAATCAGAAGTTAAGCAGGGGGCGGGCGGCATGGTCCGCAACCCTGCGATGTATCGGGTGTTCTCAACTTTCATTTTTAAATCCCCCGCGGGGAGCCCTGAATGGCCGGTACTGAGGAGACATTCAGGGCTCCCAGCAGGGTTTTTAAAACCATGCTCCGCAACCCTGTGATGTATTGTGTTTTTACTTTCATTTTTAAAAACCCTGCGGAGAGCCCTGATTGGCTCCTCAGTACCGGCCCTTCAGGGCTCCCCGCGGGGGATTTAAAAATGAAAGTAAAAACACACAATACATCGCATGGTTGCAGAGCATGCTGCCCGCTCCACTGCTTAATA
The DNA here is from genome assembly GCF_029499605.1 of Hyla sarda. NCBI lineage: Eukaryota > Metazoa > Chordata > Amphibia > Anura > Hylidae > Hyla > Hyla sarda. The sequence goes on along the minus strand of NC_079197.1, from coordinate 126,547,186 downwards.
ACTTCTGATCGCATGGTGTCTCAGAAGTGAAACCTGGTGCGATCAATCCCTCAGCCCCTGTACTACAACCCCCCCATCATGGAACAGACTCTGTTCCATGATGGGGGTAGTAGTACAAACACTAATGTAGCCTCCCCAGCCACCTGCAGACTCCCACAGCCAGGGAATTACTACTCCCATCATGGAAACAAGTCTGTCCCATGATGAGCAGTAGTAATCCCACAACACTGCAAGAGTCTGCTGATGTCACCTCTTCTGAGCATGCTCAGAAGTAATAACGGATATTATAAACCAGGTGCAAACGGATGACATAAAGGCTCATCCATCAGCCATAGACTTCAATGTTAAAAATAATGGCTGTTAATTTACCCGTTTCTTGGGATGGAAGAAAAATGAGTGCATGTGCTGTTTTTTCTTCTGTCACAAATAACGTCCGTTATTCATGACGGGATAGAACGTATAATCAAAAATCCTATAGACTTGAATGGGATTTTGTAACGGACGTTTATCATCTGTTAAGGCTTTTATAACGGATGTTTATAACGGATCTTTTAACTGATTAATTTTATAGTGTGAAACCAGCCCTAGAGCAGTGCAAACTTAGACGCACTTTAAAATCTGCAGGATTTATTACAGTGTATTAACTATTAAATGTGGTCTGTAAACACCTAAAGCCACGACCTCATTTTGTACCTGTCAGAAATGTGTTAACAAGTGTCAAATGCGTAGTAAATGTGGTCATATAAGATGGTTTTGGCACAATTGGCCTAATCTGACTAAATGCATTTCTTTGGACAGCAGATAGAAAAATAATTAGTGCTACAAAAAGAAAAGTATTAATCTGTCCAAATCCATCTGTCCTCCGCTTCTTTCTAATGTATATTTGGATTCAACAAGGAAGAGATGTGTTTATACAAAAACTTTAACTGGATCACTGATGCAGGATATGTTTTGTAGCTTGTAGAATTGTGGCAAGCAGCCATTTTTATTCCAGGTCATTTGTAACAGAAAGCCAGAAGAAAAGAGCATTGGCTTGAGGCACCATGCTTCATCATTGTCCGGTATAGGAATCTTTCTTCCAGTCATATGGTGCTTTGGGAAACAGGTGAAAAAACTCCTTCCACAGCTGTGCTGACAGATAACTATATATTTCTTTCTTAGGCTGGGTTCACACCACGTTTTTGCAATAAAGTTCCCGTATAAGTTTTCAATTTGAAAACCGCACGGAACCGTATTGAAAACCGGATTCATTGACTCCATTGAAAACCGTATGCCAAACGATGCATCCGGTTGTGTCCATTTTGCGTCTTGTATGGTTTTCTTTATTTATTTATTTATTTTTTCCCTGTACCCAAAACCGTAGCCAACCATGATTTTTGGTCTGGGTGAAAAACCGTATTAAACCATATACTTTTTTTTTATTTATTTATTTTTTTTTTTCATGGGAGTCAATAGGAACAGTGTGTGCGTACGGTTCCATACGGTTTTTGACTTTGCACAGTTTTTTCTTGGAATTTCAATCAAACAAGTGAAACTTTATTCATAATGGAGTGAAAAGTTAAAATCGTATGCAACCGGACATCATTTTTCAAACCGGAAACGGGTTAAAGTTTGTATACACGTTTGGATACAGTTTAGTCCGGTTTTGGGGAATCCGTTCATCAAAAACCTGATACGGGAACTGTATTGCAAAAGAATAGTGTGAACCCAGCCTAACATCTGCACAGACTCCAATGACTAGCCTTTTAGATGGCTCTTTACTAAAAGTCTGCATTATACAGGAATGAGAAGTAGATATGGCCATTAGAAGTCATAGCAGCTCTCCACCCTGGTGATCCCGCAAGGTTTTCTATCGTATGGTGGAATTGGCAAAGCTACATATTACATAGCCACTAATTTTACTTGGGTGCCTTTTAAAATTGGACATAAGTTGCAGAAGACCCCACCTCTTGCAGGAGGTGCTACATGTCATTGGAGGTGGCTGCCTTTTAAACTACCTATGAAATGCTGAAAGAGCAGAGAGTTACAGCACATGTAGTTGATGTCTTTATTTGCTGCTTACATTCTACTACAATTTAGGCATAGGTCCAAAATTACTATTACAAATGTGCAAAAATTGTGGTGTAACCTGCATTAAAAGCTAGCGCTTATAACTTGCGACACATTTGAGTTTTATACACTTTTTTTTTTTGGTTGTGTATTGTTTTTTTTTTTTTTACACTTTTTTTACTTTAGATTCTGCAAAAAAAAAAAAAAGAGGTGTTGTCTGCAGGTGTTGTAACATAGGGCGATAGGGCGTGGTCTTAATAGTTAGTATAAACTTAAGCTATTCTACTATTAAACTAGTCTATGCCAGACGTATCAGTCAACCTGATAGGAGGGGAAAAAAAATTCTAATTAACTGGTGACATAAATTTATACACACTTGTATTATGTCTACTTAAAATTCTTAATCCTTCCAGTACTTATCAGCTGCTGTATACTACAGAGGAAATTGTGTTGTTCTTTTCAGTCTGGCCACAGTTCTCTCTGCTGACATCTCTGTCCATGTCAATAACTGTCCAGAGCAGGAGAAAATCCCCCATAGCAAACGTGTCCAGCTCTGGACAGTTCCTGACACGGACAGAGGTGTCAGCAGCACTTCCTCTGGAGCATACAGCAGCTGATTAAGTACTGGCGGGATTAGGGTACATTCACACTGCGGAATTCCACGCGGAGAACATTACCATCAGGGTGAATGGGTCTTCTGCAAGACCCGTTCCCACTGTGGCATTTCCACTGAATTTATGTAGCGCAAAGAAGGAACATGTATATTCTTTGCGCAGTACTCCACGAGCACTGCAGGGCCGTGCGGTCCTACTGCCAAAGTATTTTCGGCAATGGCCGCTAGATGGAATCTACGTTCGTGGAATTCTGCAAGCAGAGATTTTGCAGTGTGAACATACCCTTAAGATGTTAAAGTTCACATACAAAAAAAGTATTTAGTTAGCCACACAAATTGTGCAAGTTCTCCCACTTAAAAAGATGAGAGCCTGTAATTTTCATCACAGGTATGAGAGTATACAACTATGAGAGACATATGAGAGACATAATGAGAAAAAAAAAATCCATAAAATCACTGTCTGATTTCTAAAGAATTTATTTGCAAATTATGGTGGAAAAGAAGTATTTGGTCAATAACAATAGTTCATCTCAATACTTTGTTATATACCCTTTGTTGGCAATTACAGGGGTCAAACATTTTATGTAAGTTTTCACACACTGTTGCTGGTATTTTGGCCCATTCCTCCATGCAGATCTCCTCTAGAGCAGTGATGTTTTGGGGCTGTCGCTGGACAACACAGACTTTCAACTCCCTCCAAAGGTTTTCTATGGGGTTGAGATCTGGAGACTGGCTAGGCCACTTCAGGACCTTGAAATGCTTCTTATGATGCCACTCCTTTGTTGCCCGGGCCGTGTGTTTGGGATCATTGTCCTGCTCAAAGACCCAGTCACGTTTCATCTTCAATGCCCTTGCTGATGGAAGGAGGTTTTCACTCAAAATCTCATGATACATGGCCCTATTCATTCTTTCCTTTTACACGGATCAGTTGTACTGGTCCCTTAGCCGAAAAACAGCCCTAAAGTTTGATGTTTCCACCCCCATGCTTCACAGTAGGTATGGTGTTCTTTGGATGCAACTCAAGCATTCTCTCTCCTCCAAACACGACGAATTGAGTTTTTACCAAAAAGTTTTACTTTGATTTCATCTTACCATATGACATTCTGCCAATGCTCTTCTGGATCATCCAAATGCTTTCTAGCAAACTTCAGACAGGCTCGGACATGTACTGGCTTAAGCAGGGGGACACGTCTGGCACTGCATGATTTGAGTCCCTGCTGGCGTAGTGTGTTACCGATGGTAGCCTTTGTTACTTTGGTCCTAGCTCTCTGCAGGTCATTCACTAGGTCTCCCCGTGTGATTCTGGGATTTTTGTTCATTGTTCTTGTGATAATTTTGACACCACAAGGTGAGATCTTGCATGCAGCCCCAGATCGAGGGAGATTATCAGTGGTCTTGTATGTCTTCTATTTTCTAATAATTGTCCCCACAGTTGAGTTCTTCACACCAAGCTGCTTGCCTATTGCAGATTCAGTCTTCAGATTCAGCCTGGTGCAGGTCTACAATTTTGTTTCTGGTGTCCTTTGACAGCTCTTTGTTCTTGGCCATAGTGGAGTTTGGAGTGTAACTGTTTGAGGTTGTGGACAGTTGTCTTTTATACTGATACCAAGTTCAAACAGATGCCATTAATACAGGTAACGAGTGGAGGAGAGAGGAGACTCTCAAAGAAGTTACAGGTCTGTGAGAGGCAGAAATCTTGCTTGTTTGTAGGTGACCAAAACTTATCTTCCACCATAATTTGCAAATAAATTCTTTAAAGATCAGACAATGTGAATTTATGGATTTTTTCTCACTATGTCTCTCATATGTAGGTATACCAGACAGATCCCCATCATAAGCAAGCATGATGGTATGAATGTGCCTGTGTGATGCCACAGAACACTTAGGCTGTGGGCTGGATGACATCTAGGACTATAATAAGATGAGTATTTTTTTTTTTTTTTTTGGGTACACAGGCACTCTTTATCTTTTAATGCAGGGTTACCATGCACATTGCATTGCTGCCTCTATTACAGCCAAAAGTGAATGCAGTTGCAGTGCAATTTTTTTTTTTTTTTTAACTACAGGTTTAGATTTCTAGTGACTACTAGGTTGCAGCAACTTGACCACATTTCAGTAGCTGTGATACAGGCAGGGGATATTGTGATCTTCAGCCAAGTGTGCTGCAGCTCAAGCAAGCAAGCAAGTGTGTGTATGGGGGGGGGGGGGGGGGTCATTCTGGCCAAGTACATCTTATCCTCTATCTTGATCCACATTCCATGTTGGGCTGCTTCTCCAGTCTTGGAAACTTCTGTGTTTCCAGGACTAGAGATGTGACATCACGCGCCCTCCCATAGACATGAATGGAGGGGTCGTGGCTTGACGTCATGTCTCCAGTCCCGGAAATACAGAAGTTTCCGAGACTGCAGATGCTGTTCGTAAACAGGGGGGAGGTATAAGATGTATTTGGCCGGAATACCCATTTGAGGGTTAGATGAGGTTTAGCATGGAAAGCATTTTTATAGGAAACTAAGAACAAGTGGTCATAATCTGAGGTTAGTTGGGGGAAGATCCAAAGCAGTGTGAGAAAATGTGAGTAGTAGATGCTAGCAAGAAATTTCCAGATGTGGTTGGTAAATCCATTGTAAATAAATGTAAACCTGTCTGGGATAAACATATTTATCCTTTAGATAAAAATAATAAAAGGGGCAGACTAGATGGATGGGGCAGCCTGCTTACCACCATGGTCCTGTCATAGCTTGGAACTGAGCAGAGCTCAAGACAGACCACAGATACAATAGGAGCAATTGAGGTAGCTTGGTGCACACAGGGCGTTCCTAAGCCCCGTGGTAAATGCCCTCCTCCCATGTGAATTATTTTTTGCGAGCTGAAATAATTCAGGTCCTATCACATGTGCAATACGCAATTGTTGATGACAGGCGACCGAAACTGAGGGGAAGAGGGCGTTTCCTATTAAGATCCAGGCTAGACGTTACGGTGCCGTCAGAGCGTTGGTATGCCCTAAGATACTTCATTTGCATAATAGAAAAAACTGGGAATATCAGAGGAATGGAGGCATGTTTTAGATAACGGTAAATACTATTGTCATTAGCGCCACATGCACTACAAGCCTATACTATTAGGTTAGTGTAGTGATGACAGATTTCTATTAAGCTTGTCTACCCTTTTTTTTTTTTTTTTGGCCTACTTAATATGGCATGTCTGCACCTTTAACCCCTTCACGACGTACATGTACGGCGCCGTGAAGTGTCACTTGGCGCGCGGCGATGTACATGTACGTCGCGGGGTTCCGGGAGCGCCGCGTCACCGGTAGCGTTGATCGGGCCGGGATGACTGCTGTTATCTAACAGTAAACCAAACAAATACTCCTAAGTGTCTCAGGGCAAAACAATGAAAATTACAATTTTAGGGACACGTCCCCAAGGACTGCCCTAAACTAGAGACTACTTAACTAAATTATTCCTTACCTCGTACCCCTGTCTCCCCTCTTTCCTCCACTGCGCTGCTCGTCAGGGTTTCGGGGTCATGGTTGGCGGACCGGAACTTCCCTGCCCTAGCTTCTCCCGCTCTGGGCTCCTCCACGCTTCCGGGGCGGCTCACTGATGCCCCATTCAGCGCGCCCAGCACCCTTCCCGCCGCCCCTTCCCCTAGCCGCAGCAACACACGGGGCTGCGTGGGGCACGAGGGGGTGGGGGCATCTTCACTCCAGCCTCCGGCGGACCAGGCCGTTTCCCCTGCCCGGTACTTTTGTGGGGGCCCCCCCCCCTCTTGCTCCCCGTGGCCGGGCGGCGTGCGGGGGGCGGCGTTCTCCCCGTAATAAGCTCGGGCATTAGGCCCTGCTGCAGCCCGTGGGCTCTCCGGCTCCTGCTGCCGCCGGGCCGCGTGGTGCAGGGGGGCGGGGCCTACCTTGTCAGCGGTCCTGGATCAGCCGGAGCTACCCCCGCTGCATTGCATCGGCTCCGGCTGAACGGGCTGGCCGCAGTGGTTCCGGCTATCACCCTTCCGCCCGCCTCCCACGGGGAATGAGGGGGTGGAGCTGCTGTGGCCCGGCCACAGGTTAATCCAGGCCGGTCCCTTACACGGTCTGCGGGGACCTGGGTCGTGACAGATATATCTGTCAATAGCAGTTTAAATGGAATTTAACGTTAAACAGAAACCTAATAAATCTATCCCTATATCAGCATCCGTTAGTTACTCAGCATTCACACAGCACAGTCACTCAGCATTCATACCGTACAGTCACTCAGCTTTCATACCGTACACTCAGCTTTCATACCGTACACTCAGCTTTCATACCGTACAGTCACTCAGCTTTTATACCGTACAGTCACTCAGCTTTTATACCGTACAGTCACTTATCATTCATACCGTACAGTCTCTTAGCATTCATACCGTACAGTCACTTGGTATTCATACCGTATAGTCACTTAGCAGCCATACCGTACAGTCACTTAGCAGCCATACTGTACAGTCACTCAGCATTTATACCGTACAGTCACCTAGCATTCATACCGTACAGCCACTCAGCTTCATACCGAGTAGCCACTCTCAGCATTCATGCCATGTAGTCACTCATAACATCCATACCACATGCAGCTTATACGCTTCCCACGCTCGTTCATTCCACACTGCAAACATGTATATGGTACATACACTCACAGCATCTACTGCTCTTACGTCATAGCAGTTCTATACCGCACATAGCTCAACATGTACGCATGTTTCATAGCATCACACTGCATATAAAGGTTCATAGCACTCACACATGCAGTCACCTATAGAATGTATTTCAAACATAGCTTCACACGATACACACGCTCATGGTTTCACACCGTGCGCAACACGTATACGGTACATACACCCATAACATTTTCTGCTCTTACGCCAGTACTATACCGCCCTTCGTTTTATACTGCACACATGCTCAAGCGTTTACACCGCGTACAAACATTTTTTCATCCTGCATAACAGGCGCTCTTAGTGGCACACGCAGGGCATACAGTTAGTGTTGTATATAGCACACACGTCATAGTGTTCCAGTGGGTACAGCACGTCGTTACAGTACACACATGTTCAGGGTCACATGCAGCAAGTACAGGTACATCATGGTACCGAATACACGCTCACAGCGTCACATACAGTGGCTACAGCTGTGGTATCGTGTGCGGTACGTGCGCTCTTGCTGTCATTTACAGTGGCTACAGTTGCTGTTTGCATTCCACAAACACGCTCAGTGTTGCACACAGTGGGTACACTTATAGTATCACACACACAGTACACACGCTCATACTGGCACACACAGGGAGTACAGTCCCATTGTCGCATACAGCACACACGCCCGCAATGTTATATTCAGTGAGACAGCTATAGTATTGTGTACAGTCCATACGATAATAGTTTCCATACAGTGGGTACAGTTCATTGTTGCACTCAGCACATACGCTCATCACGCCACACACTGTGAGTACAGCCATAGTACCGAACGCTCACACCATTAGCACCGCATCGTGCCCGTCTCGGTCATACGGCACTCACGTGTGCCGCTGCATTCATACATGTGCGCATACGGGTTGCTCTGAACGTACGCTCATAACTGTCGTCGTATCCAGCTCCTCACTGTGTTACCGCACACATGCTCATAGGTAGTACTGCTCATACGCACAACCTTACACGGCATACACTATCCACACACTCATAGCTGCATACTGTACAGATATTCTCAGGTTGTACGGTACAATCACAAATAGTTACTCTGCACACACGTCTGTACCGGCTACTGGTCCCCGCAGCTGACATTCCATAGGCATGTTACCATAGTAACTGCTCAGTCACAGATCAAGCATCTGTATCTGTCATATGCTCACCTGCTACCTTCTAACTGTCATACAGCATGCACTGAACTGTGGCCGCTGACATGTTGTTCTGCACATCCATACCACGACACAAGTGGTGTTCACCCACTTCACCCGCCACGTTCTGCAGGGAGACGCGCTATTTATTTGTTGTCACGGACATGTCTTCTGAATAACAACTTCACGACACATAGGTGGTTGTTTCCCCGTCATACCTGCCACGCCTGCAGGGGGCAGCACTGCGCAGTTGCTGTTACTGACACTTCCTCAGAGCTACAACATCACGAAACACAGAGGGCTGGCATACCCCCCACATGCCATGCCCACAGGGGGTCACACCGAGTAACTGTGGTTATAGACTCCTATCAGATCTTACACTTCAAAAAAAAAAAAAAAAAAAACAATTCTCATGCATGCTGCACGTATAAGCACAGCCACACATAACACGTTCCCTTAGAGTCAGGCCTTAGATGGGTCGTATAGGGGTTTGGGGGTGGGGGGGAAACATACATGGCCTTCACACAGTACTCTGCTGCCAAAGTGAGTCTTGGGGGGGCGCGGTTATCTCCTAGCCGCTAAGCCTCCGTACAGAGGGCACCCCTGCACAGTCTCCTTAGCTGCAGCCCAACAATACTTGCATACTCTTTCTCCAGATCGTTGCTTCGTTTCCACTGGTTACCAAAGCCCCACAAGTGGCTTTCCTCTTCAGCTTTCAGCTCGGGGGAATAAAGAAAAGTCTGTTGTTCCTGACTCTGCTTCAGTGCAACATGACTCCACATCACACGTACCCACTGATCCATGTTACTTTCACAACTCTTGTTTGCTTACCACAGTTACTCGCTTAACACACTGACGCTGCTACTGACACGTCTTCAGAGCCTCGCGCGTCCTCTCACCCACCAAGTTCCTCAGTCCTGACTCTCTTCAGTTGGGCTCCTGGTGAAGTCTCTTGTTCCTGACTCTGCTTCAGTGCAACATGACTCGATACACATAGGCAGTGGGTCAACCGTCTGGCAGACACTTCTTCAGTGGGGGCCCCTGCGTATGCTGTTCTGACTCTTCTTCAGCGCAACAGCATACAGTTAGTCTCATCTCTTGTCTCCACGCATACATCACGTCAGGCACTCAGCTGCCATTCACTTCCGCTTTACCAAAAAAAAAAAAAAACTCAGGGGTCGCATACCATCTCCACCTGCCACGCCTGCAGGGAGATTCACGGCTCAGTCAATGTTTCCCCAACACAGGTCATAGTCACAATTCCACAACTCATAGGTGGTTATTTCACGCATTATTCTGTCTCGTCCACCCATGTCAGCACCACGCCAACAGCTATGTCTTCCACAGACACGAGGGTTACTCAAAGACCTGTCACGCCTACAGGTACGAGTTTCTAGTCAGATTGCCATCCCAGGCACAGCGGTTACGCAAAGACCTGTCACATCCACAGGCACGAGGGTATGTGAGACCTGTCAGTCTACAGGTACAATAGTCACACAGAGGTCAGTCACGTCTGCGGACACAGTGGCTCGGTTGATGCCTGTCTGCAGGCATGATAGTCCTTAGGATTATTTTTTACTGAGTTCTGCCGAGCCTGCAGGCATGATCAGGATGAGGAGGCCCGTCGTCCGCTGCAGGTCATTACTCCTGAGACCACATTCATGACGGTATGTTGGCAGGTTAGGATATGACTCACGGTACAGTCCAGTCATCTCTTCACATCACTTAACTAACAATGAAGATTTTGCCACTTATCAGCAGGGACAGGAGGACAGGTTATGCCCGACAAGCTTTATTGGTTCCCCTTTCTGCAAATCACCACAGTGAGTATGTCAACATGAACGTATCAGCTAGCACATAGTCAGGTACTGTTCCAGTGCCAGGTCGGACGCAGTAGGCTTCACCAACTATCTTCCCAGTGTCAGGTACTGCCTCATGTGGTCGCTAGCTGGCAGGCACAGCTCTCTGGTTTCTTGAGTCCAGTAAGAACAGTTTAGGGGAGATAGATAGGACTAGTTGTGGTGTTGGTTATCATGGTCAGGAATGTTGTTATTAATTCTACTTTTTGATTTTTGCCCTCTATAGGCGTGCCCTCATACGCGGTTATGGGCACAACTCAACCGCTTCGTCAGTCTTTCTTATTTATATAGGTGCATAGGTTTGTATGTAGGTGCAATCTCAAGTACGGAACAACTCAAACCGCTTGGTAAGTCAATGTATGGTTTGCATAGTTGTGTATTCAGCGCTCGCTACCACAAGCTCGAAAGTAAGCCCTGAGCACAAGTAGGAAGCCTTTTTGGCTGTATTTGTGTGAGGGGGCGTGAATTCCCACGCCCCCCCCCCCGCACCTACAGACGGGGCCATGCAGGAGGCACCACTATAAAACGCCCCTGCTACAGACAGGCGGGGGCCTACGTGATTCCAGGCACCCTCCCAACCCTCCCTTATTTTTATCTATTCACCATAGGGTATGCCCTCTATAGACGTGCTCTCATACGCAGTTATGGGCACAACTCAACCGCTTTGTCAGTCATTCTTATTTATATAGGTGCATAGGTTTGTATGTAGGTGCAATCTCAAGTACGGAACAACTCTAACCGCTTGGTAAGTGAATGTATGGTTTGCATAGTTGTGTATTCAGCGCTCGCTACCACAAGCTCGAATGTAAGCCCTGAGCACAAAAGTAATTTACAAATCTGTTTAACTTTCTGGAGCCAGTTGATATATAAAAAAAAGTTTTTTCCTGGATAACCCCTTTAATTTACTACTTATCACTCAATTGCATTCTGGAAAGTGACCAGCAAGCGCCACAACCCCATCTTTATCTTAATCAATAGGGTCAAAAAAATGGCACAGGTCACATGCTGATGGCCAATACATTACAAAACCCTTTAAAAAAATCTCCCCTAAAGGGCAATGCCTGATACAAAAAACTGCATAATGTGCATATCACTATCTAAAGACAACACATGTTCAATACCACCATTAATCATTGACCTATTTCAAAGTCCAGGTTTTAGTGTTTATTTTTCCCCCATAACATACTAGAAGTGAGTTACTAGAGCCAAGAGCTTACCTGAGGTGAACATGTACATACGACCCAAAAAAACTAAGCAAGCTCCTGAGGTGCTGAAAGGGGTTGTCCAGGATTAGAAAAATGCTGCTTCTTTTTTTGCAAAAACAGCACCACTCCTGTCCACAGGCCGTGTTTAGTACTGCAGCTCAGTCCTATTTACTTCAATGGAGCTGAGCTGCAATACCAGACACAACTTTCGGACAGGAGTGGTGCTGTTTTTTCAAGAAAGAAGAAACTTTTTATTTTATTTTTTTTATTTTTTATTTTTTTAGAACTAGCTGATCAGTGGGATTCTGACTACTGAGATCCCCATTGATAAAGTGGATGGAGGCCCCAAGCCCCCTAAGTGAAGGAAGCTGCAGCGCACATGCACAGCCTCTGCTGGATTTACACTACATAGAACTTATGAACTTAGCTGAGTATAGCGAGAGGGACACCACCAACCAGCTAGTTGTCACCTGTGCTGTAACATCTAGATTACCCTTTTAGGGTGCGTTCCCACCTTGCGTATACGCAGCGTATTTCACTCTGCGCAAAATTTGCAGCAGCAGTGGGAAATACGCTGCATATTCCTCACTCACAATACACACAGGGCTTTCCGGCGGCAGCCCTATGTGTGTATTGAGTTTTGGAGGCGGGGCCGTGCGCCGGCGTGACTGTGACACGCTGCTCCGCTACTAAAACTCACTGCACACATATGGCTGCTACCGGAAAGCCCTGTGTGTATTGTGAGCGAGGAATACAGAGCGTATTTCCCGCTGCTGCTGCAAATTTTGCGCAGCGTGGAATGCGCTGCGTACACACCAGGTGGGAATGCACCCTTAAGGCCACTTTAACACCATAGGATTTTGGTTGGTGAGTGGAACGTTAACAAATGAAAAGGTATAATGGAGAGAGATGCAGTAATTTTTGCATGAAAAACTGCATTTTTTTTCTTTTTTTTGGCTGAGAATACCAATGTAAAGAGGACCTTTGGCCAACCCCAAAAAAATTAGATTGTATTATCATTACATAGCTTAGGGTGCCCTGATCACACCTTTTTTAATTATATATTTTTTTTATACACCCTCGTGTTTCTGAATTCCTGCTCAGACTAATTATGAAGTAGAAAGATGACGGGGGCTGTTAATCAAGATGAGGGGGCGAGACTACAGCCGGAGCATCAGGACCCAGTAAGTATAAGTCCCCGCCCAGGGGACTACTTACTCGGCGACCGGGGGGACTTTATAACTTCATATCTTCAACATCCTTAAGGGCAAATATGTCCCCCGGGGATGGTGAGGATAAAGATTTTAGCATATATAACGTGTTGTCAAGCATTATATGCTAAAATCTGCTGCGTGTTTCCCTTTATTATTATGGCTCGAAAAAAATGTATGTCTCCACTAACGCCTGTGTTACCAGAAGTAGATGTGGTAGCTTGGGGGTGTAGGGTAGGTAGTGTGTAGCTGTGCAGTGATGAAAGGGTGTTGGGTTAACCCTTAACTGTCGTGACGCCAGAAGAAAACTTTACTGCAGATTTTATGCAGGTTAAACGTAGTAACAGTCTTTACAGAGGACCGGACTTTAGGCTCCTCACAGGTTTGGTTGGGACCTTGTAGGGAATAAGCTTGAAGTAATTGCTTTACGCTGTTCCACTGGATTTAGGGGAATTGTTTAGGTCCAGCAGTCACGTAGGATTGAGTTAGATTGAACTCGCGGTTTTGTATTCGGCTGAAGTTAGCAGGCTTCAGGCCTAAGAATTGTACAGAGTGATGCTTTCTCTAGAGCTGATCAGGAAACGAGAGCGATTAAGTAGATAACAGCGCCCTTATATCTAAAGGGGCGGGCTTCAAGCTTATTGGTCCCCCTGACCTGTCAGTCCTAATACAAAGCATTGTGGTACATCACGTGTCATGAGCACCTGACCTGAAAGGTCCTTAGCCTTAGCAGAACAATATAATTATTAATCATGTGACCTAAGGTCCTGGAAGCAATATTTACACTATACAATATATAAAATATATACATCAAATGAAAGAAGGTAGAGGCGACTAGGGGTTATCCGACTAAGAGTATCCTATCAATACTGACTTTGGGGACTTATTACACAAGGTACAGTACACGTACAGTACCGTGATACCACAAAGATTAACCCCGTCCGGCAAATGGATGTAAATTTAGGTCCACTGCGGCCTTTCGGTGTATGACGCATGCTCAGCAGCCTAGTGCGTGTCATACCCGGTGGGTCCCGGTTACTATCCTGCAGCTAAAGCTGGACACTGCTGATCATGCCAATGCCCGGCATGAACCCCTTAGACGTCGCAAACAAAGTTCATAGTGTGGCGTCTAAATGCGGTAAATCCCGGCTAGCTCAGCGGGCTGATCGGGACTGCTGCAAAACCGCAGCATCCCAATCAGCTGTGAGGATTGAAAAAAAATGCTATCAAAAGGTGCCATCAAAATAAACATGGTCCAGATAAAAACTACAGATCATGGTGAAAAAAAATGAGCCCTCATACATACCTAAATGCAGAAAAATAAAAAACAGTTATAGGGGGTCAGAAGTGGAAAATTTTTAGCATATTAATTTTCATACACAGAATTTTTTTAAAGTAGTAAATACAATAAAACCTATATGATTTAGTTATTATTTTAATTGCATGGACCTACAAAATAAAGATAATGTGTCATTGTAACCGAAAGGTGCACTGGGTTGCAAAATGGTGTTTTTTTGTTTTTTTTTTTGCCCTACAAATAATTTGTTTCTTGCACTGTACATTTGGAGGTAAAATGAGTGATGTCATTACAAAGTACAGGGTGGGCCATTTCTATGGATACACCTTAATAACATGGGAATGGTTGGTGATATTAACTTCCTGTTTGTGGCACATTAGTATATGTGAGGGGGAAACTTTTCAAGATGGGTGGTTACCATGGCGGCCATTTTGAATCCAACTTTTGTTTTTTCAATAGGAAGAGGGTCATGTGACATCAAACTTATTGGGAATTTCACAAGAAAAACGATGTGCTTGGTTTTAACGTAACTTTATTCTTTCATGAGTTATTTACAAGTTTCTGACCACTTATAAAATGTGTTCAATGTGCTGCCCATAGTGTTGGATTGTCAATGCAACCCTCTTCTCCCACTCTTCACACACTGATAGCAACACCGCAGTAGAAATGCTAGCACAGGCTTCCAGTATCCGTATACACTGCTATATACTACTATATACTCCGCAGGAGAAATGCTAGCACAGGCTTCCAGTATCTGCATACACTGCTATATACTACTATATACACCGCAGGAGAAATGCTAGCACAGGCTTCCAGTATCCGTAGTTTCAGGTGCTGCACATCTCGTATCTTCACAGCATAGACAATTGCCTTCAGATGACCCCAAAGATAAAAGTCTAAGGGGGTCAGATCGGGAGACCTTGGGGGCTATTCAACTGGCCCACGACGACCAATCTACTTTCCAGGAAACTGTTCATCTAGGATTGCTCAGACCTGACACCCATAATGTGGTGGTCACCATCTTGCTGGAAAAACTCAGAGAACGTGCAGATTCAGTGCATAAAGAGGGAAACACATCATCATGTAGCAATTTCGCATATCCAGTGGCCTTGAGGTTTCCATTGATGAAGAATGGCCCCACTATCTTTGTACCCCATATACCACACCATACCATCAATTTTTGTGTTCCAACAGTCTTGGAGGGATCTATCCAATGTGGGTTAGTGTCAGACCAATAGCGGTGGTTTTGTTTGTTAACTTCACCATTCACATAAAAGTTTCCTCATCACTGAACAAAATCTTCTGCGTAAACTGAGGGTCCTGTTCCAATTTTTGTTTTGCCCATTCTGCAGCACCTGAAACTATGGATACTGGAAGCCTGTGCTAGCATTTCTCCTGCGGTGTATATAGTAGTATATAGCAGTGTATACAGATACTGGAAGCCTGTGCTAGCATTTCTCCTGCGGTGTATATAGTAGTATATAGCAGTGTATACAGATACTGGAAGCCTGTGCTAGCATTTCTCCTGTGGTGTATATAGTAGTATATAGCAGTGTATACGGATACTGGAAGCCTGTGCTAGCATTTCTCCTGTGGTGTATATAGTAGTATATACGGATACTGGAAGCCTGTGCTAGCATTTCTCCTGCGGTGTATATAGTAGTATATAGCAGTGTATACGGATACTGGAAGCCTGTGCTAGCATTTCTCCTGTGGTGTATATAGTAGTATATAGCAGTGTATACGGATACTGGAAGCCTGTGCTAGCATTTCTCCTGCGGTGTTGCTATCAGTGTGTGAAGAGTGGGAGAAGAGGGTTGCATTGACAATACAACACAATGGGCAGCACAGTGAACACATTTTATAAGTGGTCAGAAACTTGTAAATAACTCATGAAAGAATAAAGTTACGTTAAAACCAAGCACATCATTGTTTTTCTTGTGAAATTCCCAATAAGTCTGATGTGTCACATGACCCTCTTCCTATTGAAAAAAAACAAAAGTTGAATTCAAAATGGCCGACTTCAAAATGGCCACCATGGTCATCACCCATCTTGAAAAGTTTACCCCCTCACATATACTAATGTGCCACAAACAGGAAGTTAATATCACCAACCATTCCCATTTTATTAAAGTGTATCCATATAAATGGCCCACCCTGTATAATTGGTGACGCAAAAAACAAGCCCTCTTACTGGTCTTTATATGGAAAAATAAAAGTTATGTTTATAAGAAGGCAAGGAGGAAAGAACAAAACCTCACAAAGAAAAAAAAGAAAAATGTCCCGATTCTGAAAGGGTTAATAGTAAAAACCAGACGATTCTGTCCATTTTTTTTTTTTAGCAGTAAGCATGCAGTATTATGGGCATTTTACGGCCCAGCCAAAAATACATTGTGCAAACATGTCATCAGACTGACCTATTACAATGTCTACACTGTGTGATGCATGTGGCGAGCTCATTTGGTTTTCCCTCAGGAACATTGTTCATGCAAATAAATGTGAGCCAGTATTTACAGCACGTGCGCAGTCCTTGTACAGACAGGTGTATGGAAATAAACCTGTAACTATTTAGTTGTGAACACACCTAGGGGTCAACTGACTGTAAATGACATTTCATTGTAGGAGCTGCATCTTAGACTGCACAATGGACACCAACAGGTCCCAATGGGTCACGCTAACTTTGAAAGCGGTTTCCGTCCACTGATTTTCAGGAATCGAGCAGAGAAAAAATTGGACCTAGGTTTCTATTTTCCTTTTCTCAACTCCCGTCATCTCAACTGACCCAGAAAACAGTGCTCGAGGCCGATGTGAACCCAGCCTTAGGGTACGTTCCCACACGGCGTATTTTGCTGCGTATTTGCTGCATATTTGGTGCTGCGTATTTTCCTACCCATTAACTTCAACAGAGAAAATAAAATACGCAGCAGCAAATACGCCGTGTGGGAATGTACCCTTAATAAGGAAATATACATTTGTTTAACCCCTTAATGACCACTGACATAAATGTACGTCCTGGTTTGGCGGTACTTCCCGCACCAGGACATACATTTACGTCCTGTGTATGACCGCAAGCATTGGAACGGTGCTCGCGTCATACACGGCAGGTTCTGGCTGCTATCAGCAGCCGGGGACCCGCCCCTAATGGCCGACATCCGCGATCGCGTGGATGTCCACCATTAACCCCTCAGATGCTGTGATCAATACAGATCACAGCATCTGCGGTACTTTGAATGGATGATAGGATCACCCGCAGCGCTGCCACGGCGATCCGATCATCCATCATGGCGGACGGATGTCCCCTCACCTGGCTCCGGCCTTCTCCCGGGGTCTTCTGCTCTGAGATCGAGCAGACCAGAGCAGAAGATCCCCGATTATACCGATCAGTGCTATGTCCTATGCATAACACTGAATAGTATTAGCAATCCTACCTGGTTTTATGGCTGTCCCGAATCCATCTCTTGCTTTATTTCCAACTTAATGAAACTACAGCTACTAGATTTCCAGACCATATATAAGCCCACTAAGATTTAGTTTTCATTATGCTATTGACCACTGAGGAAGGGGTTTTGAACAGTCTATGTTCAGATTTATACCCCGAAACGCGTTTGCTTTTAGAATCTAGTGTGGACTGATACATACGGTTTTAAAAAAAAACTGGAGAGATTTTATTTTATTATATTTTTATTTTTTGCACAAAAGTCCATTGATGACAGAGTGGGACACCCAGACCATCGGTTTCAAACAATACATTCTCATTGGACATATTGCCGTTCTTTCTGGATATTCCGGTCTATTGGACTTGTCATCTGACATAAATCCGAAAGTGGCTAAATAGACAATCCTGCTGTTGGACTCAGTCCACATTGTGGAGTGCACACACTGCCATACCATTGGATTTTCCAAACTATCAGAACCCATTGGAGTATCGGCTGTGTTGGATTATAACACCTTCTCCTCCATGCTGAGAGACCTACCGGTAACACCTGATTGTCCATACCATCTTGAGGTAGAGTTACCTTACGGAGCCCGTGCAAGTTTCAACATCAGCTGACTGGAAGCCAAGTCACGTGACCACCCACGATCCACCTCACACGCCGGGAGCTCGTGTTAGCGGTGAATGCATAAGCGTTCTCAACATCTCCGGTGGAGTGGGTGAGTGGCACATAGGCCTGTGACATTTACATTCCAGGAACTGCTTTACCGGCACATTGCTATAGCCGGACTATCGGGCTCATAAGTGTTACTAATCCGTCATTGAAATCATATGCATAGAACTTTATGTGCTAAAATGCCTTCTTTTCTTCATATTATGATACATGCCACAACGCATAGGATACAGTGAATCAACCGGGAATTGTTACTATTACTATTTTTGTTGCAATACTCTTGCATCAGGACTTATGCTACATCTGATACCAGGACTTTTGCATTCTTTCTTTACAGGATTAGTAAATATTTTTGTCATATTAACCATCTATTTATTGTTCAAAGCTGGCTTATTATTATTTTTTTTCTCCAGGTTTATTTTCATTTGATATACAGTGGTCCCTCAACATACGATGGTAATCCGTTCCAAACGGACCATCGTTTGTTGAGACCATCGTATGTTGAGGGATCCGTGCAATGTAAAGTATAGGACAGTGGTCTACAACCTGCGGACCTCCAGATGTTGCAAAACTACAACACCCAGCATGCTGGGTGTTGTAGTTTTGCAACATCTGGAGGTCCGCAGGTTGTAGACCACTGTTAGAGAAAGTTGTACTCACCTGTCCCCGCCGCTCCGGACCGTCACTGCTCGTCACCGCTGCCCTGGATGTCGCCCTCCATCACTGTCGCCGCGTCCCCGAGGTGTCCCCGAAGCTCCAACAAGGCCTCTGCTTCCCCGGCAACCGCGATCTCCGTCGCCGCCATCCCGTCGCTACGCACGGCGCTCCTATTGGATGACGGGACAGCGTGCGCAGCGATGTGATGACGACGATGGAGAGCGCCGACGATGCAGGGATCCCGAAGAGGATGCGCCGGAGCCCCGAGGACAGGTAAGTGATCATCACCGGAGCTCACGGGGCACCGTAAACGGCTATCCGGTGGCAGCTGAAGCAGTCTACGCTGCCGGATAGCTGTTTATGCGATGGCCCCGACATACAAAAGCATCGTATGTTGATGCTGCCTTCAACATGCGATGGCCTCTAAGAGGCCATCGCATGTTGAAATTATCGTATGTCGGGGGTCACTGTACAGCCATAGGGCCCTGCGGCTGTTTTATTAGTGATTTATATATAATAAATTTTATTGAAACGATATCTGGAAATCTTTTCTCTTTTTCCAATTTTGAACCATTCATCCATCCATCATATTTCCTATTTTTTGGTTAGGCTGAGTATCCCCTTTTTTCTTCAGTATTAGCAATCAAATGATTGCTATAGATAGTCCCATATGGGGACATAAAAAGTGTAAAAAAAAAAAAAAAAAAGTTGAAAAATGTAAAATAAAAAGTAAAAAAAAGTGAAAAATCTCCTCCCCCAATAAAAATTAAAATTGTCAATTTTTCCCATTTTACCCCCAAAAAGCGTATATTTATATTTTTTTTATAAACATATTTGGTATCACCGCGTGCGTAAATGTCCGAACTATCAAAATATTATGTTAATGATCCCGTACAGTGAATGGCATAAACGTAAAAAATAAATAAAAAAGTCCAAAAATGCAGCTTTTTTTGTCACATTTTATAAAAAAAAAAATTCATAAAAAATAATCTAAAAGTTTTATATATACAAATTTGGTATCGATAAAAAGTACAGATGACGGTGCAAAAAATGAGCCCTCATACCGCCCTATATACGGAAAAATGAAAAAGTTATAGGTGGTCAAATTAGGGCAATTTTAGATGACTGATTTTGTGCAAAAAGTTTTAGATTTTTTTTAAGCGGTACAGAAATATAAAAGTATCTAGCCATGGGAATCATTTTAATCGTATTGACCCACAGAATAAAGAACACATGTCATGTTTACCATAAATTGTACCGTGTGAAAACGAAACCCTCCAAAATGTGCAAAATTGTGGTGTTCATTTAAATTTCCTCCCTAAAAAAAAAAAAATTTGGGGTGTTCGCCGTACATTTTTTGGTAAAATTTGAGGTTTCATTACAAAGTTCAATTGGTCACGCAAAACAAACAAGCCCTTATATGGGTCTGTAGATGGAAATATAAAAGAGTTATGGATTTTAGAAGGCGAGGAGGAAAAAACGAAAATGCTAAAATAAAATTTGCCTGGTCGGTTAAAATGGGCTTGGTCCTTAAGGAGTTAAAAAAAAAAAAAAAAGCGGAAGCAATAATGGTCCTAGTGTGAGGGTTCTCGTGTAACAGACCATGTCCTGGATGTCATCTCTAGTAAGTGTTCCCCTATCTGAAGTAGCATCTGTCTATATTATAGGGGTGACTGTATATTAGAGAACAATTACTTGTCATGACTTTCCTGGATACAGTCTAAGATATCTGCACTGCTGGGACCTCCACAACACTACTGACTGCATGATACTGTATACAGGGCTGCCATCTGAAATCTTTGGGCCCCCAACACTGCTCAAGGCCTCAGTAGCCCCTGGTAGGTCGGCAATGCTCCCAGTAATGCCTTCAAGTAGGTAATGCCTCCAGTAGGTAGGTACTGTAGTAGGTGATGCCCCCAGTAAGTAGTGCCTCCAGTAGATAGTAGGTTATGCTCCCAGGTAGGTCATAGGTAATTTTCACAGTAAGTAGGTAATGCCCCCAGTAAATAGTGCCTGCCTCTCCCCCCCCCCCCCGGTAGGTAGTGCCCCATGTAGGTAATGCTCCCAGTAAATAGTGCCTGCCTCTCTCCCCCCCCCCCCCCCCCCGGTAGGTAGTGCCCCATGTAGGTAATGCTCCCAGTAAATAGTGCCTGCCTCTCTCCCCCCCCCCCCCCCTGGTAGGTAGTGCCCCATGTAGGTAATGCTCCCAGTAAATAGTGCCTGCCTCTCCACCCCCGGTAGGTAGTGCCCCATGTAGGTAATGCTCCCAGTAAATAGTGCCTGCCTCTCCCCCCCCCCACCCCACCCCCGGTAGGTAGTGCCCCATGTAGGTAATGCTCCCAGTAAATAGTGCCTGCCTCTCTCCCCCCCCCCCCCCCGGTAGGTAGTGCCCCATGTAGGTAATGCTCCCAGTAAATAGTGCCTGCCTCTCCCCCCCTCGGTAGGTAGTGCCCCATGTAGGTAATGCTCCCAGTAAATAGTGCCTGCCTCTCCCCCCCTCGGTAGGTAGTGCCCCATGTAGGTAATGCTCCCAGTAGATAGTGCACCCAAGTAGGTAGTGTTGCAAATAGATAGTGCCCTCAGTAAGTAGTGCTCCCGGTAGCTAGTACACCAAGGTAGGTCATGCCCCCAGGAAGGTAATGCCCCCTCCAGGTGTTGCCCTCAGGTAATGCCCCCACCCAAAAAAAAAATTAAAATCGCTCCCCTTTCCTTCAGAACTTTTCTGGCATCTGCATGATGAAATTACATCATCACATGGCCTGCAGCGTTAGTCTATGCCAGTGGTCTCCAACCTGCGGACCTCCAGATGTTGCAAAACTACAACTCCCAGCATGCCCGGGCAGCCGTTGGCTGCCCAGGCATGCTGGGAGTTGTAGTTTTGCAACATCTAGAGGTCCGCAGGTTGGAGACTACTGGTCTATCCTCCTGTACATACATTACATATGCTATTTGCGTACTGTACATACAGGAGACCAATGTTTAACGCCAGCTCGCGCGCGTCTTTTCATGACAGCGCGGCTGACGTCTTTCCAATTGCCATGCCGGGTCCGCCATAACGCTCCGCCTCTGTAAGTTTTTATCTTTTTATTATCACACTGTACAACACTTTTTTTTGCCAGGCTAATTATATTCTGTAGGTATGTCCTGCCATCTTCCACATTGTATTGCTTTGGCACTCGCACACTGTTTGTATTATGCGATATTTGTATGTATTGTGTTTGTTATGATAATTATGTAAATTAATGATGTAAGCAGTGATGTCACTGCATCCACCATATTTATATTCTTTGTATTGCACTTTGTAAATTGCTTGAAAAAGGCTGCATGCCAGCAGTCGAAACGTTGCCTTGTGCACCCTTATGGAATAAACTACTTTCACAGTTTTTCACCTTTGCCCCGGAGTGCTGCAGTATTCTTTGCATTTCTAGTTATGTATATAGCTGTGTATGATGTATATAGCTGTGTATGATGTATATAGTGATGTCTATAGCTGTGTATGATGTATATAGCCGTGTATGTTGTATATAGTGATGTCTATAGCTGTGTATGATGTATATAGCTGTGTATGATGTATATAGCTGTGTATGATGTATATAGCTGTGTATGATGTATATAGTGATGTCTATAGCTGTGTATGATGTATATAGCCGTGTATGTTGTATATAGTGATGTCTATAGCTGTGTATGATGTATATAGCTGTGTATGTTGTATATAGTGATGTCTATAGCTGTGTATGATGTATATAGCTGTGTATGATGTATATAGCTGTGTATGATGTATATAGTGATGTCTATAGCTGTGTATGATGTATATAGCCGTGTATGTTGTATATAGTGATGTCTATAGCTGTGTATGATGTATATAGCTGTGTATGTTGTATATAGTGATGTCTATAGCTGTGTATGATGTATATAGCCGTGTATGTTGTATATAGTGATGTCTATAGCTGTGTATGATGTATATAGTTATGTATGTTGTATATAGTGATGTCTATAGCTGTGTATGATGTATATAGCCGTGTATGTTGAATATAGTGATGTCTATAGCTGTGTATGATGTATATAGTGATGTCTATAGCTGTGTATGATTGATGTATATAGCTGTGTATGTTGTATATAGTGATGTCTATAGCTGTGTATGATGTATATAGCCGTATCTGATGTATATAGTGATGTCTATAGCTGTGTATGATGTATATAGTGATGTCTATAGCTGTGTATGATGTATATAGTGATGTCTATAGCTGTGTATGATGTATATAGCCGTGTATGATGTATATAGTGATGTCTATAGCTGTGTATGATGTATATAGTGATGTCTATAGCTGTGCATGATGTATATAGTGATGTTTATAGCTGTGTATGATGTATATAGCTGTGTATGATGTATATAGTGATGTCTATAGCTGTGTATGATGTATATAGCTGTGTATGATGTGTATATAGTGATGTCTATAGCTGTGTATGATGTATATAGTGATTTCTATAGCTGTGGATGATGTATATAGTGATGTCTATAGCTGTGTATGATGTCTATAGTTATGTATATAGCTGTGTATGTTGTATATAGTGATGTCTATAGCTGTGTATGATGTATATAGCTGTGTATGATGTACAGTGATCTCTCAACTTACAATGGCCTCAACATACAATAGTTTTAACATATAATGGTCTTTTCTGGACCATTATAACATGAAACCAGACTCAACATACAATATACAGACAGTCCAGATCTGCAAAACGTGTCAATGGCTGGAAGAACCAACCGATCAGAATGGGCATTCACTGGTAAAACCCTTGTATTACTGAAGCATATGCACTGAATTTCTGCCAGGTAGCGCCCCCTATAGTACAGGGAGGTATTACATGTTCTGTACTCTTAACCCATGGCACAGTTAGCTGCTCCTTTGGACACCAGGTAAAGCGTGGCTCCATGTGACTTTTTTAGGACACTGTGTATATTGCACAGGACCCTGAAGAAGCTCCTGTCCTCTACATAGACATAGTGATTTACAGCAGAGACGTAGCTGCCATGAGGCAGCTACAGCCTCTGTTAAGGGGGCGCAGACGTGCTCCCCCATTTTTTTTTCTCTCCCCCAGGATCAAGGCGGCCACTGCAGTGTGCGGGCCAGTTCGTCTCAGGCGCAACTGCGCCTCTGTAAAGGAGGGGAGGCACAGGTGCGAGACTTGCTTACCTCCCAGGTGGCGTGCGGCCCTTTAAGGGTACTGCAGTGGCAGCCTGGGAGTAGAGCAGGTCAGCGGGATGTCACGTCACTGATGACGTGTTACCGGCAGAGAGGAGCGTGCAAGCAGATGCGCATGAGCCCTCAGTTTCTCATCACGTCCTGGGCCCACCTGAGCTGCTGCTGAATGTCGCGGCACCAGTGCCACCATATACATATAGTTAAACCCCCCCCCCTACTTCCCTACCCCAATAACCCCCCCCCCTACACACACACACACACATACCTAACCACCCCTCCCTACCTAATTACTGCATCCTTAGGGCACTTTTAAACGAGTGGATCCACAGCATATTTTACGCTGTGGATCCGCCGCCAAAGGACCCCTACAGGGTGCCTTTAGATTACAGCAAACACTCTGATGTGCGGGTCACTGCGCATGCACGTTGTACACGCACACATTGTGGCCGCTCCCTCTGCTCCCTGACCTGCGCATGCGCAGTGCCGACTCGCACATCGCAGTGTGCCTGCTCGTAACGGGTATTGCCGCTGCGAGCAGGCACATCTAAAGGCACCCTGTAGCGGTCCTTCGGCAGCAGCATAAAATACGCTGTGGATCCGCTCGTCTGAACGTACCCTTAAAGGGGTGTTTCGGGTTAGGAAAATGTATTCCTTATCCATAGAATAGGGGATAAAAGTTTAATTGGGTGAGAGGGTTGTTGGAGGATACATTTTCCTAACCCACAGTACCCCTTAGGGCCTTAAAGTAGATGTGTCATCCAGATCTTTATTCAGCCATTATGCCCTTGCTGATATGATATAAAACAAACTGGACTTACCTGGCGTTGCTCTTTTGGCATCACAGCATCGCCACTCCAGTCCTCAGCTGCTGTCTTCTTCCTGGTTGCCCATGATCAATGCATCAAACTGCAGCTCAGGTAATCACCGGCCTTGGTCAGCAATAGGCTGAGCGGCATTGTGATGGATTGAGCCCTGGCCCTGGTCTTAATCCTGGTGCCGAGGCTCAATGCATCACATTGTCGTTCAATTTATCACCGGACATGACAGGACATCGCTGCGACGAGCGATTAGCTGTGACATGTTGACTGGGGCAACCAGGAAAAAGACAACAGTGGAGGACCAGAGCAGTGTTGCCGGAGCACCAAGTAAGCTGCGGCAGGTGAGTGCGATTTGTTGTTTTAGATGCTGGCAGCTCGGGCATAATGGAAGAAATTATTCTTCCATGTACAGGGATGTATGAGGGCTCACCTCCAGCGCTCCCGCTGTGCCCTGTTCCGGGCCCCGGGTGCAGTCCTCTTCCTGAGCTGAGCAGTGTGATGCTTGGGCCCGGAGTGACATCGGGCCCCAGTATGGTCATGCTGCTGCTTAGCTGGCCGAGGCGGGACATCACTATGGTCAGTGGTTGGCTCAATAGCAGTATGACACACACTGGGCCAAGATGTCACTCCGGGCCAAAAATATCCTGCAGCTCAGGAAGAGGATTGCACCCCGGGATCGGAACAAAGCACAGTGAGTAATGTTTTTTTTTCTTTCCTATAATGTAGTATGGGCATTCTTCTAATGCCTCCCTGTTTTATCCTCATCCTGTATTATACTCCCAGAGCTGTACTATCTATTCTGCTGGTGAGGTCACTGTGTACATACATTACATTACTTATCCTGTACTGATTCTGAGTTATATCCTGTATTATACTCCAGAGCTGTACTCACTATTCTGCTGGTGAGGTCACTGTGTACATACATTACATTACTTATCCTGTACTGATTCTGAGTTATACACTGTATTATACTCCAGAACCACTTTTGAAACTTTTTTTTTTTTTTTTGTATTATTATTATTTTTTGGCTGCAATTTTCTGGGCCTCAGGCGCAAAAGGAGCTAGTTACAGCTCTGATTTAAAGCTCCCGCAGATCTTTCTTACTTTTATATGTAAGGATTTGCTTTCTCTGTATTAGTTATCTACTTATTTTTCTTTAAGCCTCACTTTTTTCCTATTTTTGGATGACATTTTGGATTACCAGTTTTCCAATTACATGGTCTGAACATACAATGGTCATCCTGGAACCAATTAAAGGAGAGCTCCAGAATATAAAAATTGTCGCCCATACTGCCGACAGTAAAAAACTAAAGATGTACATACCCTTCTTCACTCCGGTAACCCACTCCGGCCTCCGCCGCGATCCTCTTCCTGGTTGCCGGTGGTCGGAGAGTCATACTGCGCTCAGCCAATCACCGGCCGCAGTGAAGTCCCGACTCGGTGTGATGTTTTCGGCCCCGACAGCAGGTACCGGTGTAGTGAAGAATTTTGTGTCCTGAAGCGTTCTCACACTGCCGCTCAGCCTATCGCCGGCCGAGTCGGGACTTCACTGCGGCCGGTGATTGGCTGAGCGCAGTATGACTCGCCGACCACCGGCAACCAGGAAGTGGATCATGGCGGAGACCGTAGCCAGTTACCGGAGGAAGGTATGTACATCTTTATTTTTTTTACTGCCGGCAGTATGGGGGACAATTTTTATATTCTGGAGTTCTCCTTTAATATTGTAACTTGAGGGACCACTGTATATAGTTATGTATGTTGTATATAGTGATGTCTATAGCTGTGTATGTTGTATATAGTGATGTCTATAGCTGTGTATGATGTATATAGATAGCTGTGTATGATGTCTATAGCTGTGTATGTTGTATATAGTGATGTCTATAGCTGTGTATGATGTATATAGATAGCTGTGTATGATGTCTATAGCTGTGTATGTTGTATATAGTGATGTCTATAGCTGTGTATGATGTATATAGCTGTGTATGTTGTATATAGTGATGTCTATAGCTGTGTATGTTGTATATAGTGATGTCTATAGCTGTGTATGTTGTATATAGTGATGTCTATAGCTGTGTATAATGTATATAGCTGTGTATGTTGTGTATGATGTATATAGCTGTGTATGTTGTGTATAGTGATGTCTATAGCTGTGTATGGTGTATATAGCTGTGTATGATGTATATAGTTGTGTATGTTGTATACAGTGATGTATATAGTTGTGTATGTTGTATACAGTGATGTATATAGCTGTGTATGTTGTATATAGTGATGTCTATAGCTGTGTATGTTGTATATAGTGATGTCTATAGCTGTGTATGATGTATATAGCTGTGTATGTTGTATATAGCTGTGTATGTTGTATATAGTGATGTCTATAGCTGTGTATGTTGTATATAGTGATGTCTATAGCTGTGTATAATGTATATAGCTGTGTATGATGTATATAGCTGTGTATGTTGTGTATAGTGATGTCTATAGCTGTGTATGGTGTATATAGCTGTGTATGATGTATATAGTTGTGTATGTTGTATATAGTGATGTATATAGCTGTGTATGTTGTATATAGTGATGTATATAGCTGTGTATGTTGTATATAGTGATGTCTATAGCTGTGTATGATGTATATAGCTGTGTATGTTGTATATAGTGATGTATATAGTGATGGCTATGGCTGTGTATGATGTATATAGTTATGTCTATAGCTGTGTATGATGTATATAGCTGTGTATGTTGTATATAGTGATGTATATAGTGATGGCTATGGCTGTGTATGATGTATATAGCTGTGTATGTTGTATATAGTGATGTCTATAGTTGTGTATCATGTATATAGCTGTGTATGTTGTATATAGTGATGTCTATAGTTGTGTATAGTGATGGCTATGGCTGTGTATGATGTATATAGCTGTGTATGTTGTATATAGTGATGTCTATAGCTGTGTATGATGTATATAGCTGTGTATGTTGTATATAGTGATGTCTATAGTTGTGTATAGTGATGGCTATGGCTGTGTATGATGTATATAGCTGTGTATGTTGTATATAGTGATGTCTATAGCTGTGTATGTTGTATATAGTGATGTCTATAGCTGTGTATAATGTATATAGCTGTGTATGATGTATATAGCTGTGTATGTTGTGTATAGTGATGTCTATAGCTGTGTATGGTGTATATAGCTGTGTATGATGTATATAGTTGTGTATGTTGTATATAGTGATGTATATAGCTGTGTATGTTGTATATAGTGATGTATATAGCTGTGTATGTTGTATATAGTGATGTCTATAGCTGTGTATGATGTATATAGCTGTGTATGTTGTATATAGTGATGTCTATAGCTGTGTATGTTGTATATAGTGATGTCTATAGCTGTGTATGTTGTATATAGTGATGTCTATAGCTGTGTATGTTGTATATAGTGATGTCTATAGCTGTGTATGTTGTATATAGTGATGTCTATAGCTGTGTATGTTGTATATAGTGATGTCTATAGCTGTGTATGTTGTGTATAGTGATGTCTATAGCTGTGTATGTTGTGTATAGTGATGTCTATAGCTGTGTATGTTGTGTATAGTGATGTCTATAGCTGTGTATGTTGTATATAGTGATGTCTATAGCTGTGTATGTTGTATATAGTGATGTCTATAGCTGTGTATGATGTATATAGTGATGTCTATAGCTGTGTATGTTGTATATAGTGATGTCTATAGCTGTGTATGTTGTATATAGTGATGTCTATAGCTGTGTATGTTGTATATAGTGATGTCTATAGCTGTGTATGTTGTATATAGTGATGTCTATAGCTGTGTATGTTGTATATAGTGATGTCTATAGCTGTGTATGTTGTATATAGTGATGTCTATAGCTGTGTATGTTGTATATAGTGATGTCTATAGCTGTGTATGTTGTATATAGTGATGTCTATAGCTGTGTATGTTGTATATAGTGATGTCTATAGCTGTGTATGTTGTATATAGTGATGTCTATAGCTGTGTATGATGTATATAGTGATGTCTATAGCTGTGTATGTTGTATATAGTGATGTCTATAGCTGTGTATGTTGTATATAGTGATGTCTATAGCTGTGTATGTTGTATATAGTGATGTCTATAGCTGTGTATGATTTATATAGCTGTGTATGATGTATATAGCTGTGTATGTTGTATATAGTGATGTCTATAGCTGTGTATGATGTATATAGCTGTGTATGATGTATATAGCTGTGTATGTTGTATATAGTGATGTCTATAGCTGTGTATGTTGTATATAGTGATGTCTATAGCTGTGTATGATGTATATAGTGATGTCTATAGCTGTGTATGTTGTATATAGTGATGTCTATAGCTGTGTATGATATATAGTTATGTATGTTGTATATAGTGATGTCTATAGCTGTGTATGATGTATATAGTGATGTCTATAGCTGTGTATGATGTATATAGCTGTGTATGTTGTATATAGTGATGTCTATAGCTGTGTATGATGTATATAGCTGTGTATGATGTATATAGCTGTGTATGTTGTATATAGTGATGTCTATAGCTGTGTATGATATATAGTTATGTATGATGTATATAGATAGCTGTGTATGATGTCCATAGCTGTGTATGTTGTGTATAGTGATGTATATAGCTGTGTATGATGTATATAGCAGTGTATGTTGTATATAGTGATGTCTATAGCTGTGTATGTTGTATATAGTGATGTATATAGCTGTGTATGATGTATATAGTGATGTCTATAGCTGTGTATGATTTATATAGCTGTGTATGTTGTATATAGTGATGTATATAGTTGTGTATAGTGATGGCTATGGTTGTGTATGATGTCTATAGCTGTGTATGTTGTATATAGTGATGTCTATAGCTGTGTATGATGTATATAGTTGTGTATAGTGATGGCTATGGTTGTGTATGATATTCAAAATGTAGAAAAGCAACATAATGTATATCTCGCTCTCCGTATCCCCCTCACACCGCAGGCACACGCGGAGCGGACTTGACGGTCTGAGGCACGGTGTACAGTGGCGGTGTGAGGTGAGGCTCCTCCCCGCTCCTCCTGCTCCTCCTCCTCGGCGGGCGGGCCCCCGGGCCATGTGTTCCCCTGTAGCTGCGGCCTGGTGGTGAGAGGGGAGCGGTGCCCGGCGGAGGATACACCCGCAGCCTGTCCTCTTCCCGCTGACGTGGTCCAGCACAGCAGACATGGCGAGCCCCTGTGTAGTGGTGAGTGCGGTCGGGCCCGGTGCACGTCTCCCGGGGAGCTCGGAGTCAGCCCTCGGGTTACAGTGACGGCTGTGTGCGGGAGGGTAGAAAGGTGACACCAACTACAGGACGGGGCCGGAGCGCGGGCAGTGACGGCAGGCGCCATGGCAACAACAAGCCTCTCCTGCTGCAGCGGCGTCACCGGAATCCCTCAACTGAGGCAACGTGTGGGGTGTGAGTGCGGGGTGTGTCGCGACATAACAGGGGGCAGTGATACTGGGTCAATTGTGGATATCACGACATGTCATAAAGTCAGGCCCACCTACATAATGAAGGAGGCGGTGTGTGTGTGTGTATATATATATATATATATATATATATATATATATATATATATATATATATATATATATATGTAACGATACAAGGAGACTGTATATCACTGGGATATATCATGATAAAGGCTGTGAAGATTTATCAGCTAGGAGCTCAAGGCACCCTGGTTGGAAAACACTGTTCTACAAGATTGTTGGGGAGAAGAAAGTGTTTAGAATACTATAGTAATATATATATATATATATATATATATATATATATTATTTAGACTTTTGGCTAAAGGAATGGACAGCTGTAGGACTGCAGGGCCTATAAAGGATATGGGGAAAGAATATGGACCATAATGTGTGTCATGACTGAGCACGTGTTCCTAGAGAAGACATGCATGTCATAGCTGAGGGTGGTCACTAGGTGGAGCAGCTTGTTGGGTGGAGAATACTGGTGGGGTCTTGTGAGGCCCACACTCTCAGGTGCCATCACTGTCTGCAGGATAACCCAATCGGCTGATGTCCCCCAATCCGTGGCTCTCCAGCTGTTGCAAAACTACAATTCCCAGCACGTCCTGGCTATTGGTACACGTTGGGAGTTGTAGTCTTGCAACAGCCGAAGAAGATTGCTTTAGGATATTGTGGCTGGACACCTAGGGATTGGTGTACACTGATCTGGGGTCTGCTGAACGTGGGACCATTTAGTTATCGACCTTTAAGAACCCACATGTCTGGGAAGTAATGAGCAATATGTGTCATGTATGTGCGTCAGTCTTCATATTACTAGTCAGAAATCTCAGAGGTGGGTATATATAGGGGCGCACTCATGTCTGGCCTGGGGGGTGACTGCCCCTGGGTAGAGCCCTAGGAAGAGGGACTTATAGCAGAAAGTTGTCCTTGATTTCTGTGTTCCGGCTGATGGATATAAGCTCCTCCTTGGCCGGCGGGCCCCTGGGCCATGTGTGCGCCTGTAGCTGCGGCCTGGTGCCTTACATATTGTGCACCCCTCAGGTGACGTTACACACAGCTCATACAGATCACATTTATGTGTATACTAAGGCCTGAGTGTTGTCTGACTGCATGTAAACCCTCTGTGATAAGATGTTCTGAACCACTGCAGCAGTAAAATCTGATGATACAATAGGGGGAAAAAGTATCTTGAAGGAGTAGTCCAGTTTATGAAAACTTTTCCCCTATCCACAGGATAGGGGATAAGCGTCTGATCGTGGGGAGGCCAACCACTGGAACCCCCGTGATCTCCCTCCCATCTCCCCGACTTACCTCATGATTGGTGATCATGATCAATCGGTGGCCGACTCGCCCTCTTGTGTATCACTATCTTTGGCTCTCCCATAGAGATATGTGGACCTACTCCTTTAACCCCTTAAGGACAAGCGCCCTAAATGTACGGTGCTGCATAGCACCTCTTAGCGCACAGCGCTGTACATTTACGGCGTGGCTGTGATACGAACCCAGGAGCTGCGCTTGCTTCATTCCCGGCGGGTCCCGGTGGCTGTCAGCAGCCGCGGACCCGCCGGTAATGGCGGACATCAGCGATCACGCTGATGTCTGCCATTAACCCCTCAGGTGCCTTGATCAGTACAGATCACGGCATGTGCGGCAGTGCAGCAGGGATCAGATCAGGGCTGTGGAGTCGAAGTCAAGGAGTCGGATGGAATTTTGGGTACCTGGAGTCGGAGTCGGCAAACAATGCTCCGACTCCTACTAAATTTAGATTGGAATAAAAAAAGCAAGTTTAAATGTCCCAATTCACAAAAAGTTATAATTAATTCTCTACTGTAAGAATAAAGATCAATGCATGCAGTGCCTCACGTAACCGCAAAACGAACATGTTAAGTGACCGTGAAGAAACATGCTTTTCATGTGCTTTACTATATGGCACGCAACGCACAATTAGGAGTGGCAATACTTATACTTCCCATAGTGTTGTTCTGCTGTTTCAGGGAACCCATGGGTAACCTAGCCTCTCACTGATAAGGGATTAAGTAAATATGTTTTTTGCAGGACTATAGACACTTGTATAAGTAAAGGGAATGTAGCGTCAATAGTTCAAGACTGAAGCTGTAAACTATTGGAAAAACTGCTGCCATTCAGCTAAGGCTATAAAAACTTGTAAACTCGATTGTTAGCTTAAAGGGGTACCCCGCCCCTAGACATCTTATCCCCTATCCAAAGGATAGGGGATAACATGTCAGATCGCCAGGGTCCTGCTGCTGGGGACCCCCGGGATCGCCGCTGCAGCACTGTGCTTTCATTACTACACAGAGCGAGTTCGCTCTGTGCGTAATGACGGGCGATACAGGGGCCGGAGCATCCTTACGTCACGGCTCCGCCCCTCGTGATGTCACAGCCAGCCCCCTCAACACAAGTCTGTGGGAGGGGGCGTGGCAGTCATCACGCCCCCTGCCATAGACTTGCATTAAGGGGGTGGGCTGTGATGTCACAAGGGGCGGAGCCATGACGTCACGCTGCTCCGTCCCCTGTATCGCCCGTCATTATGCACAGAGCGAACTCGCTCTGTGTAGTAATGAAAGCGCGGTGCTGCAGCTGCGATCCCGGGGGGCGGAGTACCCCTTAAAACTTTAAACATGACTATGGGATTCTACTAGGGAAATCATGTTTTATAATAAATGCCCCTTTCTGGATCCTCCCACTGCCCTATCTTCAGCAGCAGATCAGCACACAAACTGTTCAATACAGTAGACTGTTGGCTTCCCAGCCAGTAGTCCTGTGGTAATGCCATGTATGTTGCCTTTCTTTCCTTCAAGGAATGTATAAAATACATTCACATATTAATACAGAGGAGTCGGGGAGTCTGAGTCGGAAGTACAGAAAGCTCCGGAGTCTGAGTCAGAACATTTATCTACTGACTCCACAGCCCTGGATCAGATCAGTCAAGATGGTGGACGGAGGTCCCTTCACCTGCCTCCGTCAGTTTCCCGGGGTCTTCTGCACTGATCTGCCTTCCCGCAGAAGATCGCCAATAATACTGATCAGTGCTATGCCCTATGCATAGCACTGAACAGTATTAGCAATCAAATGATTGCTATAAATAGTCACCTATGGGGACTAAAAAAGTGTAAAATACGGTAAATGTAAAAAAAAAAATTTGAAAAATCCCCTCCCCCAATTAAGTTTTAAATCACCCTTTTTACCCATATTAATACATAAAAGCGTAAAAAAAAATATATATATTTGGTATCGATGCATGCGTAAATGTCCGAACTATAAAAATATGTTAATGATCGCCTACGGTGAACGGCGTAAATGTAAATAAATGAAAAACTAAAAAAAATTCAGCTTTTTTGTCACATTGAACTCCAAATTTTTTTAATAAAAAGCGATCAAAAAGTCACATATATGCAAATCTGGTACCAAAACAAACTACAGATCATGGTGCAAAAAATTAGTCCTCACACATCCCTGAATATGGAAAAATAAGAACGTTAGAGGTGGTCAAAATAGGGCAATTTTGAACATAATGATTTTGTAAAAAAAAAAAAAAAAAGTTTGAGATTTTTTTAAAAGCAATACAATAATAAAAATGTATGTAACCATAGGTATCATTTTAATCGTATTGACCCAGAGAATAAAGAAAACGTGTGTTTTACTGTAAAGTGTACAGCGCGAAAACGAAACCCCCCTAAATTTGCAAAATTATGATTTTTGTTTAAATTTCCTTACACAAAATTTTTTGGGGAGGGTTTACCATACATTTTAGGGTAAAATGAGTGATGTCATTACAAAGTACAACTGGTCATGCAAAAAAACAAGCCCTCAAATGGGTCTGGGAATGGAAATATAAGAGTTATGAATTTTAGAAGGCGAGGAGGAAAAAACAAACGCAAAAATAAAAGGGGTTAATGTATCCACAACAGTCAATAAAAGTAAGAGGCCTCGGAGTTTGCTGCGAACACTAGATTTTCTCTGTACTTATATCTGCAAAAATTCTCCTTCTCAGGCCACCAAAAAGTAAAGTTGTCCTAGTGTCTCCTACAGTGTATTGTGCCGTTTTCTGCACACCATGTTCTTGTCACTGTCACAGTTTCAATATAACTGTGCTCCTTCCTCTTCTGAGACACTATATACAGACATTCTACTTATACACGGGGACCTTGTCTCTCAGAGAAATAGTAGCCTAACGCTAGTTTACCACACAGTTTTGAGCCAAAGTCAGAAGTGGATCCAGTAGGAAGGATTTGGATTAAAAACTGCAGTGGCAGTTGAGAAAAACCCTGAAAAAAAACCTAGCCTTAAAGGGGTTTGCCCCCAAAAAACACATTCCTATATTTACAGGATAGGGGTCCCAGCAGTCATACGCCCACTGATCTGACCCAACTCATCCCCTACCAATCAGGAGAATGGGGGTCTTTGGCCCTGGTTGAATTTAGTGGATTCAAATGTGTGAGGCCGCTCCCTTTATCTCTATGGGCAGGGCGGAGATAGTTGATCCCTGTACACTGCTGTCGTCTGTCTGTCCGTAGAGTTGAATGGAGCAGCCTCACACATGTCTGACTTCCACTCCATTCAAACAGGGCGCCACTTGACCCTCATTCTCAAAACTTTGTCACTTTCTAGTATGGTGTCCATCCTTGTTTGACTGGATTTGACCGAAAATACAGCATGCTGCGTTTTTCTTGTTCTGTCATTTGGATGGACAGAGGCCTCAAAAATGCCTCTTACATAGTTGTGAACTTATCCTAACTTTGAAGGAGCAGAACCCTTTACAATAGCCATAAGAATGGCTGTATAGCTAAGATTATTATTTCTGCAGTGTAAGTAAGAAAGGACTACAGTATGTTGCCAGCTGCCAGAGGTGGAAGGAGGCCGACAGCAAGAACACTCAGGAATTAAAATCAAAATTGATTTCTTATGCTAGAAGTACTGTAAATCACTTAAAAAAATCTGGATTTATGGGATAAGCCATTTAATATCAATGCTGAAAAACCCCAGGAGGAGGTAGGTATGTAACCAGAAAATTACTGCTGGTGCCTAAGTCTTTTAGGGTATGTTCACATGGCCGCCGACAAAAATACTTTGGCGGTAGGACCATGGGGCACTGCGCCGTCACCATTGAGGGCTATGCAGTACTTGCAGAATT
This sequence comes from Hyla sarda, assembly GCF_029499605.1. Lineage (NCBI taxonomy): Eukaryota > Metazoa > Chordata > Amphibia > Anura > Hylidae > Hyla > Hyla sarda. The sequence goes on along the minus strand of NC_079197.1, from coordinate 126,511,671 downwards.
CCTCCCAAAGAATGAATATGTTCTTTCTTTCCGCAGAAACAATTTCAGCGGTGGAATTGTCTGCCGCTGAAATTCTGCGTTGTTAACGGGTCTCGCAGAAGATCCATTCACACTGATGGTACTGTTCACCGTGTGAAATTCTACTTGGAATAGGGGATAAGATGTTAGATCTCGGGGGTCCCACCGCGGGGGACCCGCACGATCACCGTGCTGGCGACAGTGTCAGGAACGCGGAAGCTTGCAACTTTAAAGTCTCCGGTCATCGGGCACGGAGCAAATGACGGGGTGATGCGCCGGAGACGTAACATCCTCTGTCCTTTAGAAAGGGGATAAGATGTTTGTGACGTAGTACCCCCTTTAACCTCTTAAGGACTCGGGCGTACCTGTACGCCCTGAGCCCAGTCCCGGTGTGAAAAACGGGTCACGCCGTGACCCCGCATCACACTGGGTCGGTCCCGGCTGCTAACGATAGCCGGGACCCTGGGCTAACAGCGTGCGGCACCGATCGTTGTGCAGCGCGCTGTTAACCCGTCAGACGCGGCGATCAAAGTTGATCGCCGCGTCTGAAAACGAAAGTAAGCGCTTCACGGCAGCTCAGTCGGGCTGATCGGGACATCGCGATAAAATCGCGATGTTCCGATCAGCTGGGACGCAGGCGGAGGTCTCCTTACCTGACTCCGCGGCGTCCAATCGGGGTTTGATTGCTCCAAGCCTGAGCTACAGGCTTGAGCAATCGAGCCCCTATCTCGCTGATCCGTGCAAGGCTATGGCTTTGCAGGGGTCAGCATAAGAGATCAGTGTGTGCAGTGTTATAGGTCCCTATGGGAGCTGTAACACTGCAAAAAAAAGTGAAAAAAAAAAAAGTTAACAAAGGTCATTTAACCCCTTCCCTAATAAAAGTTTGAATCACCCCCCCTTTTCCCTTTAAAAAAAAAAGTGTAAAAATTAACATGTGGTATCGCCGCGTGCGTAAATGTCTGAACTATAAAATTATATCATTAATTAATCCGCACGGTCAATGGCGTACGCGCAAAAAAAATTCTTAAGTCCAAAATAGCGTATTTTGGGTCACTTTTTATATCATAAAAAATGAATAAAAAGCGATCAAAAAGTCCTATCAACACAAAAATGAGCCCTCATACCGGCCCGTACGCGGAAAAATAAAAAAGTTACAGGGTCGGAAGATGACAATTTTAAACGCATACATTTTCCTGCATGTAGTTATGATTTTTTTTCCAAAGCGCGAGAAAATCAAACCTATGTAAGTAGGGTATCCTTTTAACCGTATGGACCTACAGAATAAAGATAAGGTGTAATTTTGACCAAAAAATGCACTGCGTAGAAACGGAAGCCCCCAAAATTTACAAAATGAAATTTTTTTTTCTTCAATTTTGTCGCACAATTACTTGTTTTTCCGTTTTCGCCGTGGTTTTTTTTTTTGTAAAATGACTAATGTCCCTGCAAAGTAGAATTGGTGGCACAAAAAATAAGCCATAATATGGATTTTTAGGTGCAAAATTGAAAGTGTTTATGATTTTTAGAAGGTGATGAGGAAAAAATGAAAATGCAAAAACTGAAAAAGTCCTTAAGGGGTTAAGGGGGTTGTGTCACTTTACAGAGGAAAAATTTTAAAAAATTCCTCTGTGGACCGGTGTAACTGGTCCTTGAAGTCTCCAGCCCTGCTTATCATTGCCTAAACCGTGACATCCAGTTCCATCCTGCAAGGTCCTGCTGTGTGTTTTTATATGCACATATCTGCACCTGGGGTGTCTGCACTCACTAATAGTCCTAGCTCTAGTATGACAAGTAGAACTGTATCTTCAGAGTTTGGTAGCTTGTTTATGCCCTGTCCATAGATACGGGGCACATGGTGGACAATCACTAGTCAGGTAACCACTCGCTTAAAGAGTACCTTTCACCAAACTAAACTTTTAATATATTTTTTGTTATTAGAAGACACTTTTCTATTTACTTGCTGTTAAAATTCTCATCCTTTATATGTTTTTAATGTGATAGAAAAAATGGCCACTAGATGGCTCTGTTCTGTTCCCTGAAGCAAATCAAACAGATAGTTTGGTCTCCACTTGTACTTGCAGAAGTCCAAACTCAGAAAGTGCATACAGGGCATTGTGAGGCACAGCTCTCGCAGGCTTTAGTCAAATCGCGCCTGCTGGGGAACACCCACATTCTCCTGCCAGGAGCTCATACAAGGTATGATACACAGCTTTTTAGCCCCTTAAAGGGGTACTCCGCCCCTAGACATCTTATCCCCTATCCAAAGGATGGGGGATAAGATGTCAGATCGTCGCGGTCCCGCTGCTGGGGAGCCCTGGGATCCCCGCTGCGGCACTGCGCTATCATTACAGCACAGAGCGAGTTCGCTCTGCACGTAATGATGGGCAATACAGGGGCCGGAGCATCGTTAAGTCACGGCTCCGCCCCTCGTGGCGTCACGGCCCGCCCCTTTCAATACAAGTCTATGGGAGGGGGCGTGGCGGTCGTCAAACCCGGGGCTCCCCAGCAGCGGGACCGCGGTGATCTGACATCTTATCCCCTATCCTTTGGATAGGGGATAAGATGTCTAGGGGCAGAGTACCCCTTTAAGAGTTATCTGAAGTTTTAAACGGTACCATTTTTATTTTGATGTGACTTTTTGATCGCTTTTTATACATTATTTTAGGGTATACAAGGTAACCAAAAATACGCAATTTTGGACTTTGGATGTTTTTTTACGCGTACGCCATTGACCGTGCGTTTAGTTAACATTATATTTTTATAGTTCAAAAATGTACGCACGCGGCGATACCATATGTTTATGTTTACATATTTTTTTTATATGTTGACTTTTAGGAGGAATCATTTGATTCCATAGAACCACATTGAAGCTCGGAAATTTTTTTTTAAGGGCAGGAGGGGTGTTAGTAGTTAGGGAATATAAACTTAGTTAGTTTAGAGAGTATGGTTTGACGGGTATTCTTTACGTCTGCACTGTGAATGCTGTGCTAATAAGTCATCTATTGGGTGATGGATGTGGATATCAGAGTTTGTGTGTGAACGGTGTTCCCCGGTCTGCTGACTGATAACAGGGGCCCCAGTGCTGGGGTTTATTTTCACACACTGAATGGTTTATCTATTTCTGGAACACAGGATATATAGATATGCTTAGTGTAAACAGATGCTAAATTGGAGTGACTGTCCTTGATGTATACATTTACACTTATTAACCTCTTCCTGTCCCGGCATACACATACATTGAGGGTATGAACGTATGTCGTAATGTTATTGTGCCAACATAACAGGGTGGGAGTGAGTGGCTCACTACTATAGTTTAGAATATCAAAATCTTCAACCTCTGCTGTTTAATCCCATAGACAAACGTTAAGACATTACAAAAAAAATAAAAAGTAAAAATATTATGGTGGCACAAACAATGTTAAAGGGAACCGATCATCAGATTTACCCTATATAACCAGTAGCAACAAGTTATATAGAAGTGGTCTTCAACCTGCCGACCTCCAGATGTTGCAAAACTACAATTCCCAGCATGCCCGGACAGCCAACGGCTGTCCGGGCATGCTGGGAGTTGTAGTTTTGCAACATCTGGAGATCCGCATGCTGGTAGTTGTAGTTTTGCAACATCTGGAGGTCCGCAGGTTGAAGACCACTGTTATATAGGATAGCAGCTTGGTTACCATGTGTGGAAATCTTCAGGGCCGGCAGCTATCCTGAAGAAAATAGGTTTTAAAGTTGTCCAATGACAATTGGGAGCAAGAAGCCCACAGGACGTCGTTCTTCCATGTTACTGCGGCTATGGGATGTATTTGTGTCTACTCCAGCGTGATTGACAGCCCGGGCAACACCAACGTCACTACTCTGCATTGAAACCTTGCACAGGCTCAGAAGCATCACTATTCCTGTCAGTGAAGCTACTTTTGGAGCAGAGCACTGACGTTGGCGGTGCCAGGGCTGTAGGCCCAGAGTAGGAGGGAATACAGGTTGGGGCCGCAGTGACTACCTAAGGAAGAACAACACCCGGGAACTACTTGCTCCTAATTTACATACGGCACAAGACAGTTAAAAATAAATAAATAAAGGGATTATTCAGGACTAGAAAAGCAGAGTTGATTTTCTTCCGAAAACACCACGCCTGTCTTCAGGTTGTGTGTGGTATATTGCAGCTCAGATCCATTGGAGGTGATTGGAGCCAAATTGTAATACCATACACAACCTGAAGACAAGTGTGGTGCTGATTTTGGAAGAGATAAGCTCTCTTTCTGTTCCCGGATTACGCCTTTAAAACATATTTTCTTCAAGATCGCTGCCTGTCCTGATATGTGACTGTTGCCAACAGTTGTGTTGGATAAAATCTGAGGGCAAGTCCCTTTTTAAAAAGTTAGGGGCTTCCGGACATAACGGGAAAAAAGAAGAAATGGGCACTTCATTTTATATTTATAGTGCTCCCAGCCATTGAAATAAATATATATTGCCAGGCAGCACCTTTTAAAATAAAAGTAAGAAGTATTCACAAGCACATTTCCCCCATCTTTTTAACAGACTTTGGACTCCTGCTGGCCTGGCAGAAGTCCAAAATCAGGAAATGCAGTCTGGAGTGCTGAGGGGGGGGGGTGCAGCCTTAGCCAGTCATAGCTCATCTCACACTGAACTGCTTTTGGCTGTGTGCAGCAGAATGAGGGAGGAAGTTCTCCCCTGTATGGCTTCAGATGATGTCACGCCTGCTGGGTAACGCCCCTTCAGTCTGTGAATCTGACTGAGACTGAGCAGCAAATGCAGAAAACTAGAAAATATTAAAAATAAAGGCAGGGGGTGGTTTATCATGATGGGGGCAGTGAACTAGGAGGATTATAAAATTTAACAAGATCAGGACAGGTACTCTTTAAACAATCTCAGGCGGAGGTAGGTCACTGCTAGGGCCACTGATCGGCTGACCAGACATCAGTTTTTTCTTGTTAAAGCATCACCAGGAAGCAGTGAGCAGCAGGGCCTTATGCAACCCCAAAACATCAGGGACCAGGAACTGGGCAGATAAATTGACCTTATTTGTTTTTTTAAGACATGCTGATCCCTTTTGAAAGTGTTTTTGTTTAAGCCCGGTAAATCTCTTACACGTACAGTATCCTGCACATATTTGAGCATAGCTTCAAATCCTGCGCATCAATCAATTAGTTTACATTGAACTTTGTAGCATAAAATCTGCAGCTTCAATCCTGCACATAAAGTATGCGCAGGATACTGGACTTGTAAATAGACACTTGGCAGGTTTAGCAAAAACATTTTTTATAAAGAGGCCAGAAGTAGAGTCATGTACAGTGGTGCCCCTTTTCTTGGATGATACTTCCCTGCCAAGTCTATATGTAGAGGGGGCACCGGTAAGCAGCCATGGTGATGGGTTGGTGGAGAGGGTGCAGTCTTGTGCTGGGGAGGTCTGTAATTGAGGGTGTCAGTCCTGGGGTCTGGTGAAGGTGTTTTTTGTGGAATGGCCTGTATATGGAAGTGACAGGTGTTTGTCTTAAGAATTTTGCATGTTATGCTTCAAATGCTGCTACTAATCTCTTCCTCAAGCCATTTGCAAATAGTGACCCCCGACCTACGATGGCCCCGACATACGATAATTTAACATACGATGGCCTCTGAGGCCATTGCATGTTGAAGGCAGCATCAATATACAATGCTTTTGTATGTCGGGGCCATCACATAAACGGCTATCCGGCAGCGCAACTGCTTCAGCTGCCGCTAGATAGCCGTTTAAGGTGCCCCGTGTGGTCCGGTGGTGATCACTCACCTGTCCCCGGCGCTCCGGACCGTCCTCTTCAGGATCCCCTGCATGGCCGTCGCCATCACGTCACCACGCACGTCATCTGATAGCAGCGGCATGTGCAGCGACGTGATGACAGCGATGAAGTGCAACGATCCCAGGCAGCAGAGACGTTCCCGAGCGGCGGGGACACCCTGGGAACGCGGCGACAGCGATGGAGGGCGACATCCAGGGCAGCGGTGACGGTCCAGAGCGGCGGGGACAGGTGAGAATCACTTCCTATACTTTACATTGCACGGATCCCTCAACATTACGATGGTTTCAACTAACGATGGTTCATTTGGAACGAATTACCATCGTATGTTGAGGGACCACTGATATAGGCTAGAATGAGCATAGTCAACTACCATATCCAACTCCTCAACAAGACGAGCATTGTTCATATGTTTCTTTATTCAAATATGATGAAATAGAAAAACTTTAAAACGATTGATACTTGATGTAACATGGTCACAATGGTCCAGTGCGCTCTGCTGATACCTCTCCTCCTCCAGGTGCTGAGGTTTTACGACTAAGTACACATTTGGTTGGAATCTAAGATGTTATATGATATTGTGTATAACAAAAGATCTTTGTTACATTACTTGGGAGATGGTTGGTGGAGGTGTGTTGCTGTAGGTATGGAGACAGTCAAGGTTACATATTTCACAGAACTTTTCACTATGCCCTTGGGAAAAAACTGTTCACAAAGCACATGGTAAAGCAAACTTCATACTGTGGAGGTAGAGCGGGGAGAAATCTGTAGGCAGCGAAATGTGTTCATGAAATCGGATACCTAAGATAAAGATTTAGTCATGTAGTAAATGCTCCTCCTTATTCTGCTATAGGGGCCTGAATTTTAGGTTATTTTATTAGACCAAAGTGTGCAGAATTGTGTTCATCCCTGTACAGATTAGTTTAGCAAAAGTAGAAGAGAAGACAGTAGCCAGCACTCACCATCCAGGGGTCGCTTAATTTCAGGATACGGTGCATGTACAGACGATCAGCAGGCAGGGTGAGGAGGAAGGGGGTCTCGGGACAGCACTGTTTCGCGCTCAGCGCGAAACAGTGCTGTCCCGAGACCCCCTTCCTCCTCACCCTGCCTGCTGCTCGTCTGTACATGCACCGTATCCTGAAATTAAGCGACCCCTGGATGGTGAGTGCAGGCTACTGTCTTCTCTTCTACTTTTGCAATTTTGACATATGCAGTATATAGCACTGTGCACAACCAAAACAGGGGAGGTGCTTGAAGTACGGCAACTAATCCATGTGAACTAAAGCATGATTACTAGTAGTGGAAGTGCCAGTGGCTGTTCTTTCTTACTTGCTCCTGTACAGATTAGGGCTGCACAATTTGGGGAAAATGTGCAATTGCGATTATGGAGGTAAATATTGCGATTTCGATATGTGATTACAATAAATAATCAAATGACGAAATTCTCAATTTCATGACCAATCCTCCCCCCTTTCACTTGTTTCCCCCCCCCCCCCCCCCCACCTTTCACATGTTTGCCCCATTGCAAATATCACTTTATTACAATTCACAAAAATCATGATTCGATTGTGATATATTGTGCAGCCCTAGTGCAGATGGATTTGTGTTGGGACACCTCAACCCAAATCCAGTGTCGTATTTCTAGACCTGTCCTTGCTCGTTGAGTTCTACACCTCTAGTCCTTTATATTCCAGCAGTCCGAGCATACAATAGTAGTTGTTGGTAAACCACAAGCAAATCAGTATTTCGGCATCCATGTGTCTGTAGTTGGGCATACCTGCTGTAAATAGACGTGCACATCAGAGTTTCCATACCATGTTTTTCATTTTGGAGAGCAGACAGGATCAGTTTTCTCACACATACCAAGTTTCTGGGAAACAGAGCCACACTTGATTCATACAGAAAACTTCCATTTGTTCATTAAATAAAAAGGTTGTCTGTCCAGCAGTGGCTTCTGCCTGCCCCGCTAGCCTTCATTAATAGATCTCTCTCTGTATGGCTATAGGACAAGATCTATCAATCAAGGCTCGTGGGGCGATCGGCTTGCAGTGTTTGGGAAGCTGAAAACAACTTAGTGGACTATGTATGCAGTTTGTATAAGGAGAACTATCATGCAGGACTTGAACGCTGTATCTCTTGCTCTCCCACAGAGATACATGGAGGGTGGCATGTCTGCCACCACTTCGTGCAGGGGTCGACACACCCAGTTCCTGGGGGGGACATGCAGGGGGTCCCAATGGACAGAGTCCTGTCAGCCCTATTATACTTCTAATTAGAGATGAGCAAACTTACAGTAAATTTGATTTGTCACGAACTTCTCGGCTCGGCAGTTGATGACTTATCCTGCGTAACTTAGTTCAGCCTTCAGGAGTTCCGGTGGGCTGGAAAAGGTGGATAAATTACTAGGAAAGAGTCTCCTAGGACTGTATCCACCTTTTCCAGCCCACCGGAGCACCGGAAAGCTGAACTAATTTATGCAGGAAAAGTCATCAACTGCTGAGCCGAGAAGTTCATGACGAATCGAATTTACTGTAAGTTCGCTCATCTCTACTTCTAATCCTTCCAGTACTTATCAGCTGCTGTGTGTTTCAGAGGAAGTGGAGTTGTTCTTTCCGGTCTCACCACAGTGCTCTCTGCTGACACCTCTGTCCATGTCAGGAACTGTCCGGAGCAGGATAGGCTTGCTATGGTAATTTGCTCCTACTCTGGACAGTTCCTGACATGGACAGAGGTGTCAGCAGAGAGCACAGTGGTCAGACTGAAAAGAACAACTCAATTTCCTCTGTAGTATAGAGCAGCTGAAAAGTACTGAAAGGATTAAGATTTTTTAATAGGAGTAATTTACAAATTTGTTTAACTTTCTTGCACCAGTTGCTTTTGAAAACATTTTTTTTTCACCGGAGTACCCCTTTTTAATGCGAGTTGTGTAAACAGTATAACACCGCAAGCTATGATGTTTCTATACATTGGGAGTTACAGAAACAGCATAACTATTCTCTGTACACAATTCACATTAGACCACCTCTAGCCTCCGCAGGCAGACTGGACTGAGCGGAGTCGCCCCTTAATCTTAAATTAGATGCAGAGGGAAAAGGGCAACTTTTGAACCCAAATGCATATGGCAAATCTGGTAGAAATGCCATAAATGTCCCATATAATTAATATCTCTTTAAAAAGGAATTCCCAGTATTTCAGCACCTTGTGGTCCAAAGTATGGAAAATTGTCATAAGGTTACTTAACCCCCTAGGGACTGAGTCCATTTTCACCTTAAGGATTCCAAATAAGTTATATATTGATTCACAAATACATGTTGGAGTTTTATCAAACTGTTTAGACCAGTTTAGTCTATATTTGAGACTTGGTCTATTTAGTTAAGACTTGTATGAGACTTTTGCTTTAGAGCCCTTCTCTGCAGAAATAGTATAGTGGTCTACAATAGAGGATAATATGCAGTGGGCAGGAATTTATCAACTGAGACTTTTATTGGAAAGTCTCAAAAAAAAGGCTCATCAACGGAAAATAGGCCGAAATGTTAGACCATGCCAGGCGTAAATCCAATCTAAATAGTTATTAGGAAGCCTTTTTATCCATTTTTTGGGCTGTAACATGCCACACAGTGCAGTTTGTTTCAAATGACATTTTAGCTTGAATCTGAAGGGTATTCTAATCTAATAATATATAAAATTCTAAAATAGTTTAATCCCAATGATCCCACATTTTTAATCCTTGTAGATGTCTGATGCTAATTTTTGGTTTCGGTTTCCTATATTTTAAAGGAAATCTATCATCAGCATCACCCGCACTAAGCCTGTTACACAGGCTTGTACTGCGGGTGATGCTGATCAAAACGCTATGTACCTTATTTAAAAACCGAGCAGGGGATGTTAGAAATCTTTATATTTACTTACCTGTCAATCACAGGCTTGGGGCTCAGTTACGTCAGCGGGACTCGGAAGCGGGACTCGGCCGGCCATTGATGTAAAGTTTCCTGTGATCTAAAGTTTTTACATGTGCGCATGCGCAGGTTAACGCTAGCGTAAACCCGCGCATGCGTCCCCAAGTGGTTTAAAAAATGTTTTTTAAATTGCTGGCTGTAAAATAATAAAGCATTCTGACAATGAAGATGGTTTTGGAAGAGTTCTGCAGATCGTTTATCTCAGCGCTAGACATATGCGGCATATGCATATGTTTCATTTTCCACTTTGTGTATGACAGAACATGGATGTTTATCAGTAGTTAAAGGGATTATGTATTCACTTTTTTTTTTTCTATTTCTGCAGCTTGCTGATGATGAACAGGGATACGATCTGGACCTGTTCTGTATTCCTAAGCATTATGCAGCAGATTTGGAAAAGGTCTACATTCCCCACGGGTTAATTATGGACAGGTAGGTTGCATTTACACTCAAACATTAATGCTTCATAGTGAAGTTTTTGGGGCTGTTTTCCTCAAAATTAACTGATGCCAGAAAGTTAAACAGATTTGTAAATGACTTTTATTAAAAAATCTGAACCCTTCCAGTACTTATTAGCAGCTGTATGCTACAGAGGAAATTCTTTTTCTTTTTGTATTTCTTTTCTGTCTGACCACACTGCTCTCTGCTGACACCTCTGTCCATGTCAGAAATTGTCCAGGAGAAAATCCCCATAGCAAACATATGCTGCTCTGGACAGTTCCTAAAATGGACACAGATGTCAGCAGAGAGCACTGTGGTTGTGACAGAAAAGAAATCTCAAAAGAATTTCCTGTAGTATACAGCTGCTAAAAAGTACTGGAAGGATTAAAGGGGTACTGACAACTTATCTCCTATCTAAAGGATAGGGGATAAGTTACCTTATCGCGCGGGGTCCCGCCGCTGGGGACCCCCACTATCTCGCACGCAGCACCCCGCTCTCATCAGGCCCCGGAGCGAACATCCGCTCCAGTTCTGATGACAGGGCCGGTGATCGTGACGTCACAGCTCCCTGCCCCCTGCCATAGACTTACATTGAGGGGGCGGAGCGTGATGTCACATGGGGGCGGAGCTGTGTTGTCACAATAATCCGGCCCGGGACCCCGCGCGATCGTGCAACTTATCCCCTATCCTTTAGATAGGGGATAAGTTGTCAGCACGGTAGTACCCCTTTAAGAATTTTTTATAGAAGTAATTTACAAATCTAAAAAAGAAAGGGGTTGCAGCAGCACTCTTGGTCAAAAAATGGAGGCTCTTAGTGCACTTTTTGATCAAAACGTGTCCCCCATCCACCACGTGGAGGTGGCCTCATTTCGGATGGGACCCTAACATGCTAAATCAATTCACCTTCTGCTGGGCATATGGCCTCCGACTGGGTGACATGCAGGATCCACTACCAATTTAAAACATCCTTTTTTTTTTTTTTGCATACTCTGTATTTGGCACAGCAGCGTGCACCTGTGTATTATTAGGTAGTTGTGCTGGCTATTTTTTTCTTTTTTGTGTTTTTGCTTTACAGGCAAGGGGGAGTGGCACCCTCTCTAGCCCTGCACCTCTCCCTGTTCACCGGAGGTTTTAAATTGGTAGTGGATCCTGCATGTCACCCAGTCGGAGGCCATATGCCCAGCAGAAGGTGAATTGATTTAGCATGTTAGGTTCCCATCCGAAATGAAGCCACCTCCACGTTTTTTTATCAGTCCATTAAACCGGGTTTATATTGTGTGTTTGGGCAGGGCATGCAGGAGTTCTTAACCCCTTAAGGACTGAGCCCTTTTTCACCTTAAGGACTCGGCCATTTTTTGCACATCTGACCACTGTCACTTTAAACATTAATAACTCTGGAATGCTTTTAGTTATCATTCTGATTCTGAGATTGTTTTTTCGTGACATATTCTACTTTAACGTAGTGGTAAAATTTTTTGGTAACTTGCATCCTTTCTTGGTGAAAAATCCCAAAATTTGATGAAAAATTAGAAAATTTAGCATTTTTCTAACTTTGAAGCTCTCTGCTTGTAAGGAAAATGGATATTCCAAAAAATTTTTTTTTTTATTCACATATACAATATGTCTACTTTAATATTTGCATCATAAAATTGATGAGTTTTTACTTTTGGAAGACACCAGAGGGCTTCAAAGTTCCGCAGCAATTTTCCAATTTTCCACAAAATTTTGAAACTCGCTTTTTTTCAGGGACCAGTTCAGGTTTGAAGTGGATTTGAAGGGTCAATTTGTACGGTGCATGGTGTAAGGTGACTGCTGGGAGTTGTAGTTTGCAACAGCTGGAGGCACACCGGTTGTGAAACACTGAGTTAGGTAAAAAAAAAAACTCTAAGTTTCACAACCAGTGTGCCTTCAGCTGTTGCAAAACTACAACTCTCAGCAGTCACCGACAGCCAATGGGCATGCTGGGAGTTTTAGTTATGCAACCAGCAGATGCACCACTACAACTCCCAGCATGCACTTTAGCTGTTTGTGCAAGCTGGGAGTTGTAGTTATACAACAGCTGAAGGTACACTTTTCCATAGAAAAAATGTGCCTCCAGCTGTTGCAAAACCATAAGTCCCAGTATGCCCATAAGGGAATGCTGGGAGTTGTGGTGGTCTGCCTCCTGCTGTTGCATAACTACAGCTCCCAGCATGCCCTTTTTGCATGCTGGGAGCTGTTGCTAAGCAACAGCAGGAGGCTGTAACTCACCTCCTGCTGCTGCTCCATCGCAGGCTGTCCCTCGCCGCTGCCGTCGCTCCTGGTGCCCCGATCCCAACATGGACGCCGGGGATCGGGGTCCCCAGCACCCGGGGTCGTCTTCCCGCACCCGCTCACGCCCTCCGGAAGAGGGGCGGAGCGGGTGCGGGAGTGACGCCCGCAGCAGGTGCCCTGATTGGTCGGCCGGTAATCCGACGAATCAGGGCGATCGTGAGGTGGCACCAGTGCCACCTCACCCCTGCAGGCTCTGGCTGTTCGGGGCCGTCAGAGACGGCCCCGAACAGCCAGTAATTCCGGGTCACTGGAGACCCGATTGACCCGGAATCGCCGCAGATCGCTGGACTGAATTGTCCAGCGATCTGCGGCGATCGCCGACATGGGGGGGCATAATGACCCCCCTGGGCGATATGCCGGGATGCCTGCTGAACGATTTCAGCAGGCATCCGGCTCCGGTCCCCAACCGGCTAGCGGTGGGGACCGGAATTCCCACGGGCGTATGGATACGCCCTGCGTCCTTAAGGACTCGGGATGCAGGGCGTATCCATATGCCCTGTGTCCTTAAGAGGTTAAACAGGTCTTAGCAGCAGATCATATCACAGTATGCGTGGTCTCATTCGCCCGTTATCTTCCTAATTTGGGCAACAGACTTGGTGTGTAGACGGGGCTCCAGGAGCACTCTGACGTCACTGTTGCTCATTCCGGCTGTGAGCAGGCCTGGGGGAGCAGCAGCGGTGACTTCAGTGTACTTCTGGAGAACTTCTCGTGCACCAAGGGAATGAGACCACACATCAGGGATAGGCAAGTATTATCAGTGTCACCTCCACTACACACCTGTACCAACAGGTTAGTGCGGGTGACACTGATAACAATTCACACAGTATAAACCCAGTTTAATGGTCTAATAAGCTATAATCTAAGGTAAAGGAAAAGAAAAAAAAAAAAGTTGATAATAGTTCAGTAAACAAAAATTTTAATAGCTGTTCATTAGAGGTGAGCGGAAGTCCTGAATGTTGGTTTGAGTCGGTTCAGGACAAATTGAAAGTGCCCCATACACATAGACGTCGGCTGTCCGGGCATGCTGGAAGTTGTAGTTTTGCAACATCTGGAGGTCCGCAGGTCGGAGACCACTGGCGTACAGTATAGAGTTCCAGCGCCGGTGGCCCCCAACAAAGAGGAGGAGGGCAGTGCTTGCGGGTGACATATGTGAGTAGTACCCCGCTGGGCTGATAATTTATTGGGGGGGAGCAGAACAATGCTGGCGGGTAACATGATTTGGAGGAGGTGGGGAGCAGAAGAGCGCTCGCGGGTCACATGATTTGGGGGGGGGAAGGGGGAGCAGAACAGCGCCCGCGGGTCACGTGATTTGGGGGGTGAAAGAAATACCGTTATATACTGCGGAACCGCCATAAGTTACAAAACTACCGTGATACACATTTTTGGTCATACCGCCCAGCTCTAGGGGCATTCACACTTGTAAGTTCCATACTCCCATCAGTTTTTAAATGCCAAAAATTGGAAAGAAACGCAGCTCAGAGGACAAGGGAAACCATGCCTGGAACATGCTGTGGGGACGCTTCCTTCCTTCTCTCTTTCCTATTAAGGACAGATAGGAGGTTGGAAGCTGAGTGCATGCAGCCTAATGCTGGTAAGGGTGTGGGAGGCCAACATTAGTATTTACCGTATCTCTTAAACTCACTACAGCTAATATGACTGGTTGGAAAAAAGGAACGAGATTAATAGAATTACAGGAATCCATTTCATTATGCATCGGGGATTTATCACCTGAATCTCTGGAAATCTGCTGTAACAAATTCCCATGACTACACACAGGACATGCATGTGAGTGGGGCCTTATTGGTATATATTCTCAGTACTCTTCTTGCCAGCACTTTGGACCTTATGTGCGAGATGCTTGGCTCATACATGTGGTAATGTGATCACATGGGTATGCTCAGTGACCACAGTACTACAGAATGGTTGTGTCATGTGCTCTTCCTGTTTGTGTGACCAACATCTATATTGCAAACATTAGGAAGTCCCTGTCGTGTTATATTCCTACATAATTACAGGTCATTCTTGCTTCACTTGGATAAAAATGTAAAAAAATAAAAAGTCTTGTCAAGACTTTTAAAGGAGCTGAACAAGATCTTGCAGCTAACTCCAATAGGTGGCACTAGAGACCCACACTCCGGGAGAGAGTTAATTAATATGCTTTATATGTATTCTGTCCATTTACTGACAACGTTCTCTTGGGGGACCCAACAATCATTAAAAAGCTACGTGTTAGGTGTGTTTCCCATATATAGGGATATACTGAAGACCAGTGTTTATCAACCAGGGTTCCTTTAGCTATAGCAAAACTACAACTAGCTGCATGCTCAGGCAGCTAAAGGCATGCTGGGAGTTGTAGTTCTGCAATAGCTGGAGGCACACTGGTTGAGAAACCCTGCCGTAGACATTGAACCTCATCTTTTAGCCTAGACCAGAGAGTTGAAGGATAGTGTTTCCCCCTGGATGGCTTGGCTTGACTGTCACCCATTCACATAGTGCTTCCCCTGGCAATAAGCTGATCACCAGAGGTTTCGGCAGCCAGCCTCGCTATGATCTGGTGATGGTCAGGGAGAGGGCCATTTAGACATACTTTATTTGGCCTATAGCAATGAATTAAGAAAGGCTAGAAGATGAAATGGTGACATTGTGAAGCTGCTGGTGGAGATGATCGATTAGCTACAGTCACTGTAAAAGGATTTTACATCTTGTGATGCCTTTCTTTGTGATATGTACTATCCTCTTTCAAATGTTAAATTTTTTTTTTACTTTTTACAAAACAATATTATTTTGAAAAATGTGAACATACGTATATTTAATATTTTGTGTGTGTGAATATATATATATATATATATATATATATATATATATATATATAATTATTATTTTTATTATATTTTTTATTTTATTATTATTATTTCATATTATTATATTATTATTTTATTATTTATATATATATATTTTTTTTAATGTATGTATTTGTTTTTTTTCATGACCAGGACAGAAAGATTAGCCCGAGATATCATGAAAGATATGGGTGGCCATCACATAGTTGCACTCTGCGTATTAAAAGGTGGATATAAGTTCTTTGCTGATCTGCTTGACTACATCAAGGCACTAAATCGGAACAGTGACAGATCGATCCCCATGACTGTAGACTTTATTAGACTGAAGAGTTACTGTGTAAGTACTAACCAAAGCTGCTAGGTCATCTAGTGACCTAAAAGCAAATTGCAAAGTTTGATTATTTATATAGTTGTTACAAAGCTATATGTTGTCTGATGGCCAGTCTTTCCCAACCGGGGTGCCTTCAGCTGTTACAAAACTACAACTTACAGCATGCCCGGACAGCCAACGGCTGTCCGGGCATGCTGGGAGTTGTAGTTTTGTAACAGCTGGAGGCACCCTGGTTGGGAAACTGTGCTGTTGTCTAAAGATCACATGTACTGATCATGTGGAGAATCTAAGACTCACTGCTTGGCCCAATAGTCTGTGGAGTGATAGGCAGGGGGGCTGTATTCAACTAATGTGGGTGTAAAAAGCAATATAATGTCCTTAGAGAGAGAATTGCATTTACCCATCATTATATCGGAAGTAGTTTTCAGATTATCCTATTGTGTAAAACCTTTGTTCACCCAAAAAGAAACTTGCTTTTGCTATTTCTTACAGAATGATCAATCTACAGGAGACATTAAAGTTATAGGTGGAGATGATCTTTCTACTCTGACAGGAAAGGTGGGTATCATTCATCACTATAGAGTCCAGATTGCAGGAAAGCTGCAGTTTGTAGGGACACATGATACGCTTTATCAGCACACAACTAGTTATAAGTTGTAGCGGCGGCTTTTGTGTGACAATATGATCAGTGCTAAAGCAGACTACCACTGCCTACCACTTCAGGTCATGTTTATATCAAGAATGTGGAAGGAAAGAAGGAGGCCCTTAGGTCCGGCGCTGCTCGGTCCACAAAGGTTCAGTGGAAGACGTGGTAGAGGTTAAAATAGTTTATTTAACCCCTTAAGGACCAAGGGCGTACAGGTACGCCCTTGGTCCTGCTCTCCTGATATAACGCGGGGTTACACAGTAACCCCGCGTCATATCGCGGCAGGCCCGGCGTCATAGTGAAGCCGGGACCCGCCTCTAATAGCGCGCAGTGCCGATCGCGGCACCGCGCGCTATTAACCCTTTAGCCGCGCGCTCAGAGCTGAGCCGCGCGGCTAAAAGTGAAACCGAAAGTGGCCGGCTAGCTCAGTCGGGCTGTTCGGGATAGCCGCGGCTACCTGCCTCCTCGCTGTCCGATCGCCGAATGACTGCTCAGTGCCTGAGATCCAGGCATGAGCAGTCATGCGGCAGAATCGTTGATCACTGGTTTCTTATGAGAAACCAGTTATCAGCATAGGAGATCAGTGTGTGCAGTGTTATAGGTCCCTATGGGACCTATAACACTGCAAAAAAAAAGTCAAAAAAAAAAGTGAATAAAGATCATTTAACTCCTCCCCTATTAAAAGTTTGAATCGCCCCCCTTTTCCAATAAAAAAAAAACACAGTGTAAATAAAAAGAAAAATAAACATTTATGGTATCACCGCGTGCGGAAATGTCCGAATTATAAAAATATATCATTAATTAAACCGCTCGGTCAATGGCGTGCGCGCAAAAAAATTCCAAAGTCCAAAATAGTGCTTTTTTGGTCACTTTTTATATCATTTAAAAATGAATAAAAAGCGATCAATAAGTCCTATCAATGCAAAAATTGTACCGTTAAAAACTTCAGATCACGGCGCAAAAAATGAGCCCTCATACCGCCCCATACACGGAAACATAAAAAAGTTATAGGGGTCAGAAGATGACAATTTTAAACGTATTAATTTTCCTGCATGTAGTTATGATTTTTTCCAGAAGTCTGAAAAAATCAAATCTATATAAGTAGGGTATCATTTTAATCGTATGGAGCTACAGAATAAAGATAAGGTGTCATTTTTACCGAAAAATGTACTACGTAGAAACGGAAGCCCCCAAAAGTTACAAAACTGCGTTTTTTTTTCAATTTTGTCGCACAATGATTTTTTTTTCCGTTTCACCGTAGATTTTTGGGCAAAATGACTGACGTCATTACAAATTAGAATTGGTGGCGCAAAAAATAAGCCATCATATGGATTTTTAGGTGCAAAATTGAAAGAGTTATGATTTTTTAAAGGCAAGGAGCAAAAAACAAAAATGCAAAAACGGAAAAAACCCCGGTCCTTAAGGGGTTAAAATTAGTAAAAAAAAACTAATTTCCAAATGCATGCAAGCAATGACGCGTTTCGGGATCAGCATATCCCTTCTTCAGATTGCAGATGTATATCCATATATACATCTGCAATCTGAAGAAGGGATATGCTGATCCCGAAAAGCATCATTGCTTGCATGCATTTGGAAATTAGTTTTTTTTACTAATTTTAAATAAACTATTTTAACCTCTACCACGTCTTCCACTGAACCTTTGTGGACCGAGCAGCGCCGGACCCAAGGGCCTCCTTCTTTCCTTCCACATTCCAGTACTATACGGGTTCCTGCATAGGATACCAGTCCAGGCACCTCGGCTGCAGCGCGGATATCATCAGTACCCCTTAAAACGGCGAGACACGCCTAACCCTCAAGAGGGTCACCAGGTGAGAATATACCCTGTCGGGGGTTCCATCTGGGGCCATTTGTTTAACGGTATCCCACGAGGCGCTATCCTCTCTCCACTTTTTTCCCCTCATTTTCTCTATGTTTATACCAAGGTATTTTAAATGTATTTAATGGGGAGCCACAAAAACAAATGCATTTTTGGATTATATTGTACCAGTATAGAAGATCTAGAATAGTGATGTTTTTTTCTTTTTAGTGAGGAAAGTGAGTTAAATAACACAATCACTTTCAAACAGGTGGGCATTCGCTGTTCATAAAACAGATAAAAGTGGCATTCTACATGCATTTTGTTTTCTCCCATGTGAATGAGAAAAAAAAATTATTAAAGGGTTACTCCAGTGGAAAACTTTTATTTATTTATTTATTTATTTATTTATTTATATCAACTGGTGCCAGAAAGTTAAACTGATTTGTAAATGACTTCTATTAAAAAAAATCTTTACCCTTCCAGTACTTTTAAGCAGCTGTATGCTACAGAGGAAATTCTTTTCTTTTTGAATTTCTTTTTTGTCTTGTCTACAGTGTTCTCTGCTGAGACCTGATGCCCGTATCAGGAACTGTCCAGAGCAGCATAGCTTTGCTATTGGGATTTTCTCCTGCTCTGAACAAGTGTCAGCAGAGAGCACTGTGGACAAGACAAAAAAGAAATTCAAAAAGAAAAGATGCTTAAAAGTACTGGAAGGGTAAAGATTTGTAAAGTAATTTACAAATCTGTTTAACTTTCTGACACCAGTTCAGTGGAAAACATTTGTTTTTTAAATGGAGTACCCCTTGAGGACCAAGCCTCTTTCAGTTTTTTTTCATTTTCGTTTTTTCCTCCTTACCTTTTAAAAATCATAACCCTTTAAATTTTCCACCTAAAAATCCATATTATGGCTTATTTTTTGCACCACCAATTCTACTTTGCAGGGACATTAGTCATTTTACCCAAAAGTTCACGGTGAAACGAAAAAAATAAATCATTGTGCGACAATATTGAAGAAAAAACGCCATGTTGTAACTTTTGGGGGCTTCCGTTTCTACACAGTACATTTTTCGGTAGAAATAACACCTTCTCTTTATTCTGTAGGTCCATTAAAATGATACCCTACTTATATAGGTTTGATTTTGTCATACTTCTGGAAAAAATCATAACTACATGCAGGAAAATGTATACGTTTAAAAATGTCATCTTCTGACGTCCTCTTTATTTTTCCGCATATGGAGATTTTTTGCACCGTGATCTGAAGTTTTTATTGGTACCATTTTTTTTTTGATCGCTTTTTATTAATTTTTTTAGTTATATAAAAAGTGACCAAAAATACGCTATTTTGGACTTTGGAATTTTTTGGCGCGTACGCCATTGACCATGTGGTTTAATTTAACTATATATTTTTAATTAATGATATATTTTTTATAGTTTGGACATTTACTCACACGGCAATACCACATATGTTTGTTTTTATTTACACAAAAGGGGGGTGATTCTGACTTTTATTAGGGTAGGGGTTAAATCCCATTTAACTTTTTTTTTTTCTCTTTTTTTTATGCAGTGTTATAGCCCCCTCTAGTGACTATATTAGTGCATACACTGATTGCAGACACTGTTCAATGCATTGCCATAGGAATGCATTGATCAGTATTTTCTTGACTTCAGGCTTGGAGCAATCAAACGCTGATCAGATAGCCGGGCAGAAGGTAAGACACTTCCCGCTGTCCTCTCAGCTGGGAAATCGCGGGACACCGCGATTTCACTGAGCTAACCGGCAGTGTATTCTCCCGTTTTAGACGCCGCAATCAACTTTGATCACGGCGTCTAAAGGGTTAATACCGGACATCAGCCCGATCGGCGATGTCCGGTATTAGCCGTGGGTTCCCACAGATACGAAGTGAGCTTCACATATCGGGAGCCGGCCATGGACGTAAATATACGTCCGTGGTCGTTAAGGGGTTAATACTGATAAATAAAAATAAGCTTGTGCAAAACTTTTTCTGCTTTTTGTGGCATTATATCTGAAGTAGTGATTATTCAACATCAGATTCTGAATATTAATACTAAGTCTTTGTTTGTGGAATAAATAAAAAATAAAAAAGTCCTATAGATAGCTGGGTTGCTTTGTCTTTACTGGATTAGGTTTGTGTTTTAATACCTTATTTTTTTTTTTCTTGCAGAATGTCCTAATTGTTGAGGTAAGTTCACGTTTAGTGTAATTTAGGTTCATATGCATATTGAAGTATCCCTTCAATTTTACCCTCCCACCAATATGATTTCAGTTTTAGAGAAACATAACTAGATGCTACGTGGTACAATTTCTGAGGTAACCGTCCAGGGAGTAATTTGGAAAGCATGAGTGCTTGATGCATGACCCACTTGGCGTTGGACATCTACTCTATAGTTAAACAACACATCCACACCGGCAGGTGTATGAAATGCCAGCCCTCTCACTATTGTACCTGTATTGTTGCACAGAGCTCTGAGAGGCACTCCGCCGGCTCACTTACCTTTTAGTCCTCAAAAAACAGTTCTCCAGCAGCCAATACGGTAGAAAAACAAAATCACGATAGCTGTGCAGGTTGAATGTGTATATAGTGTGTGTGTGTGTGTGTGAATGTGTGTGTGTATATGTATAATATATATATATATATATATATATACATATACACACACACACACCGTATTTTTAGGGGCAAAATCTAAAAAAATAAAGATTTTGAACCCAATAGTGGTCTTCAACCTGCGGACCTCCAGATGTTGCAAAACTACAACTCCCAGCATGCTGGGAGTTGTAGTTTTGCAACATCTGGAGGTCCGCAGATTGAAGACCACTGCAGGAGGAGGGAAATACTCGCTTGTCCCGTCGCCGCCATTACTTCGTTACGCACGCCGAAGCACGTACGTGATGACGAGGAAGGAGAGCACCGGCATACAGGAGATCCCTGAACGGAGAAGACACCGAGGAGGCAGGTAAGGTCCCCCCCCCCCCGGTGTCCTGTAAGCACTAACCCGGTGAAATCGCGGCGGTCCCGAACAGCCCGACTGAACAGCCGGGTTAGTGTCACTTTCCCTTCAGACGCGGCTGTCAGCTTTGATCGCTGCATCTGAAGGGTTAATACAGGGCATCACCGCGATCGGTGATGTCCTGCATTAGCCGCGGGTCCCGGCCATTGATGGCCGTAGGGACCGCCGCGATAGGGGTGTATTTGCCGTATAAGACGCACCGACTTTTTTCCCCCCATAGGCCGTCGCTGCCCGCTTCTCTCCCCCTGCCTTTCCTGGGGTCTAGAGCGCTGCTGTTGGCCCTTTTCACCCCCGGTGGCATAATTACCTGAGTCGGGTCCGCGCTGCTGCAGGCCTCCGGCGTGCGTCCCCAGCGTTGTTGCTTTGCGCGGCGCACTGACGTCATGCGCCGCGCTGTTCAGCGCATAGCAACGACGCCGGGGACGCACGCCGGAGGCCTGCAGCAGCGCGGACCCGACTCAGGTAATTATGCCACCGGGGATGGGGGGAGGCAACGGGGCAGCGGCGTCGGCAATGGGTGCCGCTGCCCCTTCTCTCCCCCTGGCTGTCGGCGCCGCTTCTCTCCCCCTGGCTATCGGCGCCGGCACCGATAGTCAGGGGGACAGAACGGGCAGCGGCGCCGATAACCAGGGGGTGAAAAGGGCCGACAGCAGCGCTCTAGACCCCAGGAAAGGCAGGGGGAGAGAAGCGGGCAGCGACGGCCTCTCTCCCCCTGCCTTTCCTGGGGGTATATCGGGGTATACACGCTCACAAACGCACCCTCATTTTACCATGGATATTTGGGTAAAAAACTTTTTTTACCCAAATATCCTTGGTAAAATGAGGGTGCGTGTTATAGGCCGGTGCGTGGTATACCCCGATAAATACGGTATTTATTTATATATATTATTATTTATTTATATATATATATATATATATATATATATATATATATATATATATATATATATATATAATATTATATATATATAATATTATATCTCCATGCTTTAAGGAGTAGTCCAGTGGTGATTCAGTGGTGAGCAACTTATCCCCTATCCTAAGAATAGGGGATAAGTTGCAGATCGCGGAGGGTCCGACCGCTGGGGCCCCCTGCGATCTCCTGTACGGAGCCCCGAAAGCCCGCGGGAAGGGGGCGTGTCGACCTCCGCACGAGGCGGCGGCCGACACGCCCCCTCAATACAACTTTATGGCAGAGCCGAAGCGCTGCCTTCGGCAATCTCCGGCTCTGCCATAGATATGTATTGAGGGGGCGTGTCGGCCGCCGCCTCGTGCGGGGGTCGACACCCGCTATCTCGGCGGAGAGCCGGGGCCCCGTACAGAGAGATCGCAGGGGGCCCCAGCGGTCGGACCCCCCGCGATCTCAAACTTATCCCCTATCCTTAGGATAGGGGATAAGTTTTTCACCACTGGACTACCCCTTTAAGGCTAATGGACAAGCCAAAATGTGTTTGAACTAAGGCTGCTTTCACACTATGAAGTTCACCCGTTAATACACGTACGTTTGAAAAATAATTAACGCCCGTTAAACAATCCCATTCAAGTCAATGGGTTTTTTGCGTTTACCCGTTATCACCCGTTATAGCCCGTCATGACTAACAGACGTTAGTTGTGACGGGAGAAATAACGTGACCTGCACAAATTTTTCGCCAATCACAAAAAACTGTAAATTAACGGACGTTATTTTTAACATTGAAGTCTATGGCCGACAGGACGTTAGTAAATACACCCGTTAATGCCGTTATTATAACGGACGTTATTTTTACTGAGCATGCTCAGAAGAGGTGACATCAGCAGACTCCTGCAGTGCTGAGGGAGGACTACTCCTCCCATCATGGACAGACTGTTTCCATGATGGGAGTAGTAATTCCCCACTTCGGAAGTCTGCCGGTGGCTGGGAAGGTTACATTAGTGTTTGTACTACTGCCCCCATCATGGATCAGACTCTGTTCCATGATGGGGGGTTGTAGTACAGGGGCTGAGGGATTGGTCATACTGGGTCTCACTTCTGACTCCCGATGCGATCAGAAGTTAAGCAGGGGAGGGGGCGGCATGCTCCGCAACCCTGCGATCACAATGTATTTTTTACTTTCATTTTTAAATTCCCAGCCCGGAGCCCTGAATGTCCGGTACTGAGGAGCCAATCGGGGATCCCCAGGGTTTTTAAAATGGACATTGTGAGGGGACATGTGTATATTAGAAGTGTTGTGAAGTTTTTTTGGGAGGGAAGAGATATAGTGGGGGGGGGGGGGCATAGAGCGCTATATATCTAGCCCCCAGCTGGTGGGAGGCATTTATAGTATGCCTCCCACCAGCGCATTACTAAAAATATGACCCCTGCCAGCGCATTACTAAAAATATGACCCCCGCCAGCGCATTACTAAAAATATGACCCCCGCCAGCGCATTACTAAAAATATGACCCCTGCCAGCGCATTACTAAAAATATGACCCCTGCTAGCGCATTACTAAAAATATGACCCCTGCCAGCGCATTACTAAAAATATGACCCCTGCCAGCGCATTTATATGTATATATCTATACCCCCGCCAGCGCATAATGTGACCCCGCCGGCGCATTTGTCTTAATTTTCCATTGCAGCTATATGTGAATGGTATATCTATCAGAACGCATCCAGAGAACTACTCCGCAGTTGTACCACATAGCATGCAGTTGAGTTTCTCCCACCTAATGTGAATAGGAGAGTAATATTAGACGGTCACCTTTAATGTCTAATGAGTAAGATTTAATAGGGACTGATCCTATGTTGGGAACTATGACCAAAGTTAGGTATGGGCCTTGGTTATCTCTTCCCTAAAAAAAAATCAGACTCCTTGTTAGAAATTGTGGAAGATGTTGGACTAAAGGCTTTTAACAGGGCTCAAATTGTTCCCTAAAGGCTGTAGACACTCATGAAACCTTTTCTGACGAATTAATGACATTTAGTGTAGTGCAGGTCTGTGAGCGTGCACTCAAAGTGCTCCTTATAAAGTTGCCCTAATAATTATTGACAACTTAATCCCCTTCTTTGCCGCTAAGATTTCGGTAGAACATAACTTAACATTAGTAAGTGTTACTGACATCAGGCATATCTCCAAGCAGTGTTGCGTCATTTTAGGCTGGAGTTGCTTTATAACAATAACTTGAATTTTATGATGTAGAACCTTTACTCAGAGTTTAATCTGAACTTGCCATTCAAAGAAGTACAGGTTATAACTGCACCCATGCAAATTAATGATTTATCAGGCCAGTGACTGTATTTTATACTGTTCCCTCAGGACATCATTGATACGGGAAAGACAATGAAAACATTACTCTCAATGCTGCAGAAGTACAATCCCAAGATGGTTAAAGTAGCCAGGTAATAGTGTAACAATAAAAGCAGAGAACAACTCTAATATATGGATGGATAATATCTTGGTTGTGCAATTTTTGTAATTTTTCCTTTTTTTTTTTTTTTTTTTTTTTTTTCATGCAAAATAACTTTATAGTAGATTTATGGGCATGTTCACATGGATATTATTAGCTTCTGAATCTGTGAAATTCTGAGGCATATGGATTTTGACATTGCGTGCTGTGGATTTCACCATAGTATGAGACCTTCCACAGGGCAATCTGCTTATAGTGTGCTTCGGGCAGGCTCTACTAGCAGAGCACTGATGGCATAGCATTGATCAGTATAAGCAATATATATCAATTGCTTATAAATGTCCCCTAGAGGGACTTAAAGAATAAATTAAAATCAGACATTCAAACCACCTTTTCACAATATTTTTTTTTTAAATAAAGAAATTAATAATAAAAAAATTGTACTTTGTATTATGTGCAGAATTTTCCATCCTATTATATATTATAAAATTTAAAGGGTCACTCTCATTAAAACTAATTCTTGCTATTGCACTCCTTTATGGTAAATAAATATTTCTAATATACTTTGTTTAAAAAAAAAAAAAGTTTTCCTATGTTTTGTGCTTAAAAAAGCTCAAGAGCACATCCCCCCCCCCCCCCCCAAATCTTATACACAGACTTTGGACCGAAGCCCAAACACAGGAAGTGCAGCCTGGAGTGCTGAGGGGAGGGGGGGAGGGTCCAACCTCATCTAATCGTAATTCCTCGCACTTAACTGCCATATGCTGTTGGTACGACACCCCCCCTCAGCACTCCAGGCTGCACTTCCCGTGTTTGGGCTTCGGTCCTAAGTCTGTGTATGAGATGGGGGGTGGAAATGTGCTCTTGAGCTTTTTTTTAAGCACAAAACATAGAAAACTTTTTAAAACAAAGTATATTAGAAATATTTATTTACCATAAAGAGTGCAATAGCAAAAATTAGTTTTAATGAGAGTGCCCATTTAACATTATTGGTATAACATTATTGATAAAACACTGTGGGCGTGTAAAACGAAAAAACATAATGCTGATTTTTAGTTAAATCTTACATCTGAGATCCAGAAGTCTCATGTAAAACCTGAACCTCTAAACAACCCTGTAGCTGGGAAATATAAGTTATAAGGTTCAAGTAACTTTAACAGAATCTGTGCTAATTTTGGCTGTGTTGAGTTTTTACATTAACTACTCCCAGCAGGGGATGCACACATGTCTACTTAGCTACTTAGGCCCTGTTCACACGATTGAAATTCCCTAACTGAGCTACCGACGAGGAATTGGATTCTGACAGAAGATTGACATGTATGTTTTCCCATCAGAATCATCCTGAGAAGTTTTTTGTTCAACAGATGGCTACATATGTCCACTACAAATTGCTGCAGACAATCCGGAACAGTTCTGCTCCATGCTGAAGATCCTCGATTCACTAAGGATATTCAGCAAGGAAATTTCCTCGCTGAATTTCCTTAGTCCGAACGTAGCCTATTGGTGTCTCACTATGACATAGTTCTGCAGGAAGACACATTGCTCTCCCATACTTTTCTAACCATATAAAGCTGGGTTCACATCACGATTTAGGCAATACGGGACCACATACGGCTGGAGGGGAGCTAAAACCGGGCGCTCCCGTGTCCCTGCCGTATGCGGCCAGTATGTAATGTATTTCAAGAAATTTTTGCTCTGTATGCAGTTTTCCCACTGGACCTAAAACCGTGGTCTACCCCAGTTTTAGGTCCGGTGGGAAAACCGCATACGGGGCAGAAAGGAGCCGACCGAAGTCATTGCTTCACTCCGGTCGGCTTATTGAAATACATTACATACGGGCCGCATACGGCAGGGATACGGGAGCGTCCGGTTTTAGCTCCCCCAGCCGTATGTGGTCCCGTATTGCCTAAAACATGATGTGAACCCAACCTTATCAATATTTATACTTCTCTACAAAAAAAATTATAAATCTGACACTAGAATTTTTTAAAGTAAATTTGTCTTATTATTTAGACTCAGTTATACATATAGGTTGTTTCTCTATCGGCTCCATTGGGGGACACAGACAGTGGGTGTATCTTGCTGTCTCAAGGAGGTGACACTATGGTGATAAAAAAAAAAAAAGTCAGCTCCTCCCAGCAGGATATACCCGCCTTCAGGCTCTGAGCTAGTCAGTTTAAGCTTAGTGTCTAAGGAGGTGGAACGTGGTCTGAGTTGCTCCAGACCAGGTCTTTTAATTTTTTGTTTTTTGTTTTCCTAGTTAGGGACGTGTTAGTTTTTTATTCCTTTTCTTTTCTGTTTTCAGGTGGGGACTCAGGGACTGCGGTTCCCTGTTTCCCCATTGCGAGTGTGGGGGCACAGACATTGCGTATATGCGCTGTTAACCCCCCCCCCCCCCTCGCCAACGGTCAGCGCTTGGGTGGTACCTCACGGGTCCGGGTCCCCCTATTTCCCTGCTCGCCTCGCTCGCGCATAGCAGCCAGGCGTGATGCAGGTAACTAATGCTGACTGAAGAGGTAAGACTCCAGTAGGTAAGTTCTTCTGACTGAGGTAAGTACTTCTCCCTTCTTTCTCCACAGGTACGGACTCGCAACAGCTGGAGACCCCCTGTTTTGGCCCACCTTTTAGTTTTTGGGACTAAATTATAGGGGCTGCACTTTATTACAGGGGCTTCACTTTAATTTTGGGGGAGCTGTGGCAGGCATCATATAGGGGGCACTTCTCTTGTGTGGGTGTGTGCTTTGGTGGCTACTTTCCATAGCGCCTTATTCCGGCACTTCACTTGTGTGTGTGTGTGTATGGGTCACATTGTCTCTATACAGCGCCTTATACGCGGCTGTCAGCCACGGTGCTGTTTCACTTTGTCGGCAGCGCCTTATAAGCGGCTGACAGCCGCGGCGCTGCTATCAGCCGGCCGCCCTATTCCCCGAGCGCACAAACAAGTAACTGGTGCGCTCAGGGGAAGGAGCGGGCGCCAGGACACTTCTCCTCGGCCGGTCTGTGGCTCCGCCCACGGGGCTGGGAGAGCTCAGAGGCGCGAAGCAGCCTCCAATCAGCACCGTGGGCGTGAATTTCAGTAGGAAGGGGTCATTTACTTAGTGCCTTGCTTCAGGCACGCCCTCCTCTTCCTATTGGCTGGCCTGTTTCTCTCTCTCTCTAGCTGCACAGAGCGAGTCTCCTCACTGCAGCTGACGGGGGGACACAGACTACGGTGAGAAAGTTCCTATCTCCATTCTTTTCCCTCATTATGTCCGTACCCAGAGCTGTTCCTCCCTCTAAACAGAGACCTAGAACTTCAGTGACTTACTATCTCTGTAAGCACTGTAATACCAAAATGTCTGGCTCTTCTGAGTCCACTTGTCCTGCCTGCGCCACTGCTCCCCCAGACCCCCTGGTACCCCCTGATGCCCTTTCGGTCCCGGTGGATCCAGCCGCTCCCCCAGCCTGGGTTTCTTCCCTGACCCAGTATATGGCTGACTTGAACAAAGTCTCCCGCTCGGTGGCTGAGTCCTCCCGGGAAGTGGTGTCCGCCTTGAAGGGGTCTTCCCTGTGCAGGAACTCTGGAAGGGCTCGCTCCTCATCTCCACATTCTTCACGCTCTCATAAGCGTCCTAGGGGTGCCTCGTCTGACTCTTCCAATGAGTCTTCACGCAGACGTGAGCGTTCCTCTTGTGGGTCCCGCCCCCCTGTCATCTGGGCACAAACGTCGCTCCTCCAGAGGACGTTCTCTGAGTTGCCGCTCTGTCACGCCAGAGCCACGTTCTCGGTCAGAGTCGCCCTCCTCCAGGACTGCCTCTACCTATTCTCATTCTCCTGGTGGACGAGGTTTCCGAGCAGGCATCTGACTCTGAGGACCGCCCGGAGTCAGTTGCAATGGTTAACTCTTTGGTTACAGCCCTGAGAGACACCTTTCACTTAGAGGACCCAGGATCTTCGGATGTCAATCCAGGAGTATCCTTTCATTGTGCTAAGCCAGCTCCGCAGAAGTTCAGTTCTCACACTGACATTCTGGAATCCGCATGGAAACATCCGGACAAAAGGTTCCCGGGAATCAAGACAATTCAAGATCGTTATCCATTTCACAAGGTCTTTGTCACTAAGGTGGTTTCTCCTCCCTCAGTGGACCCACCAGTTTCCCGGATCAATAAGGCAACTACACTGCCTCTGGCAGATGCCGCTGCCTTCAAGGATCCCATGGACAAGAAGGTAGAATCCTTAGCGAAGTTTGCCACTGAAGCTGCTGGCTCTTCTCTTCTTCCCATCTTTGCCTCCACATGGGTGTCCAAAGGCCTGTCAGAGTGGTGCCAAAAGCTCCGTCAGGATATCTTAGCGGGATCCCCTACGGAGGATTTATCTGCTTTGGCTCTCCAATGCTCTAAAGCCGGGGATTTTCTGTGCGCAGCCTCCATGCAGGCAGCTGTTGTTCTGCCTATGCTGTGGGTCATCTAGCGGCTCTCTGCCGCTCCATATGGCTTAAAGCTTGGAATGCGGATGCCGCTTCCAAAAGATCTCTCACTGAGCTTCCCTTAACGGGTGGCCGTCTTTTTGGCAAACGCCTTGATGAGATTATCACCGAGGCAACGGAAAGTAAGAGTTCCTTGTTTCCTCAAAATTAGGCTCGCCCTACTTCCCAAAGGAAGGCCTTTTCCATTCGGTCCAACAAGTTCCAGTTCCAACAAGGGATCCGGGCAGGCGCCCTCGCGGGACAAGAAGGTTCCCTCGTTCCGGGCTTGCCCGTCTTGGAAGTCTGGGTCCGGCCGTTTTGCACTCAAATCTGGCAACTGCAAGCCCACTTCTGCATGAAGTGAGGCCCCCACCCGCGGTTTCTTCTCGGGAGGGAGGTCATCTCTTACTTTTTCGAGACATTTGGACCTCTCACATTCAAGACTCTTGGGTCAGGGACGTGGTGTCCAATGGTTACCGGATCGAATTTGCATCCCTTCCGAGGGATCGCTTTTTTCGATCCCGGTCCCCTCCTCTGGTGAAGCAGTTTCGAACGGCTCTCCAGTCTCTGCTTCTCCAGGGGGTTATTGTTCCTGTTCCTTCAGGGGAACGTTTTCAGGGTTTCTATTCAAATCTTTTTGTGGTCCCCAAGAAGGCGGTTCTGTGCGTCCAGTTTTGGACCTCAAGTGTCTCAATCTTCATCTTCTCATCCGCCACTTCCGAATGGAATCCCTCCGTTCGGGAGTGGCGTCACTGAAACAAGGGGAGTTCCTTACATCGGTGGACATCAAGGATGCCTACCTCCATGTGCCAATATTTCCGGGCCATCATCGGTACCTCCGCTTTGCGGTTCCGGAGGGGCACTTTCAATTTGTAGCCCACCCTTTCGGTCTAGCCACGGCTCCTTGGGTCTTTACGAAGGTCCTTGCGCCGGTGATGGGCCTGTTACGGTCAAGGGGAATCTCGGTGATACCCTACCTGGACGACCTTCTCATCAAGGCTCCAACCAGGGCCCAGACTCTGGAGAATCTGGACATCCCTCTCCACACTCTGGCTTGCTTCGGGTGGATGGTCAACCAAGACAAGTCTGTCCTCCGTCCTACCCAGTCTCTATCCTTTCTGGGACTTCTCTTCGACACGGCCTCTGCCCGAATTCGTCTTCCGCCGGACAAACGTCTAGCGCTCCGGTCGGGGGTCCGCTCCCTTCGGACCCAGGTATCAGTCTCCATCCTTCACTTGTATGGAAGTCCTGGATCGGATGGTGGCAACTATGGAGGCCGAACCTTTTGCCCAATTTCATTACCGTCCCCTCCAACTGGAGATTCTCTCTCGGTGGAACAGGTCTCCTCTGTCCCTCGATCGTCAGATTGTTCTCCCTCTCAGTGTCTGTCAGTCTCTGCTCTGGTGGCTCCACTCCCCCCTTCTTCTCCAAGGCGGTCGTTTCTTCCCCTTCACTGGCAGGTTGTCACAACGGATGCCAGCCTGTCGGGCTGGGGCGGCGTGTTCAGGGATTGGACGGTTCAGGGACTCTGGTCTCCCCGGGAGACCCTTCTTCCGATAAACATAT
This sequence comes from Hyla sarda, assembly GCF_029499605.1. Lineage (NCBI taxonomy): Eukaryota > Metazoa > Chordata > Amphibia > Anura > Hylidae > Hyla > Hyla sarda. The sequence continues at coordinate 126,481,110 of NC_079197.1, read as the reverse complement.
TGGAATTACGGGCGATTGTTCTTTTTCTTCTTCATTGGGAGTCCCATGTTCAGTCCCGTCCTGTCTGCGTTCAGTCGGACAATGCCACGGCCGTGGCGTACATAAATCGTCAGGGCGGCACTCGCAGCTCGGCAGCCATGGCCGAGGTGACCAAGATTCTCTCCTGGGCGGAGAGCAAGGTTCCGGCCATCTCGGTGATTCACATCCCGGGGGTACTCAACTGGGAAGCGGACTTCCTCAGTCGGTCCTCACCCGACCCCGGCAAGTGGTCTCTACATCCAGAGGTCTTCTCGCACCTCTGCGACCTCTGGGGCATTCCGGACGTGGACCTCTTCGCGTCCCGGCACAATCGGAAGATCCTTCCGTTTGTGTCCAAGTCCTGGGACCCTCAGGCTCTGGCCGTGGACGCCCTAGTGATTCCTTCGGGGGGGGGGGGGGGGTTTACTCTACCCTACCTGTTCCCTCCTCTTCCGCTTCTTCCCAGAGTGCTGAGGAAGCTCAAAGCAGAGGGCATTCCCGCCATTCTGGTAGCTCCAGATTGGCCCCGAAGGTCGTGGTATGCCGACGTAGTCAGGCTCCTGGACGACACTCCACTGCGCCTTCCGCTCCGTCCGAACCTGTTCTCCCAGGGTTCCCTTTGCCACCCCAATTTATAGTCGCTGCTTTTGACGGCGTGGCGGTTGAGACCGCGGTTTTGAGGGTCCGCGGGTTCTCTTCCCCAAGTCATTTGCCCCATGCTCAAGGCTCGTAAGCCCTCCTCTGCAAGGATTTACCATCGTACTTGGAGGTCTTATTTTCGTTGGTGTGAAGCACAGGACTTCTCCCCGGTGACCTTCTCGGTTCCCCGTCTTCTCTCCTTTTTGCAGTCGGGGTTGGAACTGGGGTTGTCTCTCAGTTCTCTTAAGGGTCAGCTTTCGGCCCTTACTGTTCTTTTCCAGGGGCCCCTGGCTTCTAATCCTCATGTTCAGACCTTCCTACAAGTGGCGCACGCTGTTCCTCCTTATCGGTCACCTTCTCCCCCTTGGGACTTGAATTTGGTTCTGAGTGCCCTCCAGGGTGCACCCTTTGAGCCCCTTAGAGAAGTGTCTCTCCGCTTCCTTTCTTGGAAAGTGGCGTTTCTGGTGGCTATCAACCTCCGTCCGGAGGGTGTCTGAATTGGCAGCCCTTTCCTGCGGTTGTCCGTTTCTGGTGATTCACCAGGACAAGGTTGTTTTCCGGCCAGACCCTTCCTTTTTACCTAAGGTGGTCTCGGCCTTTCATCTCAATGAGGATATTGTCCTCCCGTCATTGTGCCCGGCTCCTTCTCATCCTAGGGAGCGCTTACTGCACAAGCTGGACGTGGTTCGGGCTGTTTGGTCTTATCTCTCCATCACTTCTTCCTTTCATCAGTGTGATTCCTTTTTCGTCCTGACGGAAGGTCGTCGCAAGGTACATCCTGCTTCCAAGGCCACCATTTCTAGGTGGATTCGGTCTGCCATTTCGGAAGCCTATCGCTGTAAGGGGAAGATTCCTCCTTTCAGGGTTGTGGCTCATTCCACTCGTTCTGTTGGGGCATCCTGGGCTCTCCAGAATAGAGCCTTGGCCTCGCAGATTTGCAAGGCGGCTACCTGGTCGTCTTTGCACACATTCTTGAGGTTTTACCGAGTTCATACTTTCGCATCGGCCGATGCTACCCTGGGGCGTAAGGTGTTACAGGCGGCAGTGGATCAGCCGTCTGCCTGATTACTTATCTGCCCACCCAAGTGTCCCCCAATGGAGCCGATAGAGAAAAGGAGATTTTTTTTAACACTTACCGTAAAATCCCTTTCTCGAAGGATCCATTGGGGGACACAGATCCCGCCCTTTTTGGGGTTTTTCCTTGGTTCTCTGTCCGAGGGTGTGTTCAGTTATGTTATTTCTTCTGGTTCTCGGACAGTTTTGAGTTTTTCCTTGACCTATTGATCTCCTCCTATTGCTCTGGAACTTAAACTGACTAGCTCAGAGCCTGAAGGCGGGTGTATCCTGCTGGGAGGAGCTGACTTTTTTTTTTTTTTATCACCATAGTGTCACACCTCCTAGAGACAGCAAGATACACCCACTGTCTGTGTCCCCCAATGGATCCTTCGAGAAAGAGATTTTACGGTAAGTGTTAAAAAATCTCCTTTTTTTGGTTTATTAAATATTTTTTTTTTCCTTTTTAAACAGCTTGCTTGTTAAAAGAACTCCACGCAGTGTTGGATATAGGCCTGATTGTAAGTAGTCTTTCTTGTATGGTAAATTGTTGAAGAAGATAATATAAAGGGATTCTGATTTGTTCATTATAGTTTGCCTTTAGTGGTGTTGATATGGTTGTCTCATCTGAACAAATCTGTGGGGAGTATTACATGGACTTTAATACATTCAAAATGTGTAAGGCAATAAGTGTTTTCCTTTGCATATGTGCATATTTTGGTAGGATTACACACCAAAATACATACAGAAAACCACATCCAGGGTCTGTCCCATTGTTGCGTATGGAAATACTGTATATATTCACCATGCATTTTAAATACAGGGCAATGCATTACGGCTGAAACAACTAATCAATTAATCTGCAACAAATCAATTCTGAAAATCGTTGTCTATTGTTGTTTTCTTAATCGGTTGGTCAATTAGTTGGAATTTCTAAAGTTCACATACACTTAGCGATTATCACAATGTATATATGCAACTGTGGTCCTCAGTTATGATACGTATTTAACCTCTTAAGGACACAGGGCGTACCTTACGCCCTGCGCCCGCTTCCGTGATATAACGCGGGTGATATATCATAGCGGGTCGGTCCCGGCACCTAGGAATAACCGGGACCCTTAGACACGGCGATCAAAGTTGATTACTGCGTCTAAAATGAGAGAAAACTACAGTTTTACTTTAATCATATGGACCTACAGAATAAGGATAAGGTGTCATTTTTACCAAAAAGCTGCGTAGAATTGAAAGCCCCCTAAAGTTACAAAATTTTTATTTAAAAAAAATTTAATTTTGCCCCACATATAATTTTTTATTTCGTGTAGCCATAGATTGTTGGGTGAAATTATTGATGTCATTACAAAGTACAGTTGTTGGCACAAAAAACGGTGGGTAGGGGTCTTTAGGTAGAAAATTAAGAGTTATGATTTTTAGAAGGTGAGGTGAAAAAAAACGAAAGTGCAAAAATTAAAAAAAAACTGTGTCCTTAAAGGGTTAATTTGTAACATTTGCTTAGCTTTGCTTCTACAGCCTTTAGGCCTTTAGCCTAGGTTCACACTATTGAATTTCTGACCAGGATTCTGATTGGGAATTTCCGTCAGAAATTCCAGTGAAGCAGAATCCTGTTGCTGGTAATGAGATTCCACTGCACAGTGCACACTACGAAATTGCAGTGGCAGATATTCCTGTTGCTGAAATTCTGCTGCCCAAAAAATTTACTTGATCATTAATCAGGCAGAACCCACTCTGCAGACATTGCTTTCTATGGGGACTGCAATGTCCACACAGTCCTGGCACCTACTGATTCAGTCTGCTCTGGCCGCACTCGGAATCTCCTGCTGGATTTTCTGAAGTGTTAACCTAGCCTCACTCTATACTTGTACACAGCCTATATGATCCCCTGAAGACCGCCTTATCTGCTTTTCTCAGTGTCTCTGAGCTTTCCTCCAAGGTTTCTCTCCCCCTGTCCACTCTTTAAAAAAAAAAAAAAAACATACAGGGCTCAACACAGAGAGCAGAAAGTCTGACAGACTTTTCTTTCTCTCAGTAGAAACTAAATGGTAGTAAATTTATTATGAAGACTATTTAGAAACGTGCTTTATTTTTGCATTCAGAAATCAAACACAAAAAAATCAGTGCAAAGCCTTTAAGTGGCAACAACACAAAGTAGCTTATGACATTCTTGGCTCAGAGTGGTTTATTTAGAGCACTGCAGTGTGTTGTGTTTATTTTTTTATTTTTTTTTGGGGGGGGGGGGGGGGGAACCTTGTTGCAGTTAAGTCTGATAGAACAGGAGGGAGGAGAGTGGAGAAAAAAAACTGTCAGTCTAAGGCTACTTTCACAGCAGTGTGACCTGGGGAGAACAGCAGGAGAAAAAAAATACTGCAAGCGCTGTCATTTTGTTTCCTGCTACAAAACAACGGCACCCGACGGACCCCATTGACTATAATGGGATCCATTGGGACACGTTGTTGCCCGTACAGATAACTGCCGTTAAAGATATATAAAAAAAGAAACTTAATGGCCGTTCTCGACGGGGCGCAAGGGTCGTGTGAAAGTAGCCTTTTTTTTTTTTTTTTTTTTAAACAGTAAATGTTTATTTCTTCTGTTCTTCGGCTGTCTAACCCATTGTTCTCTCTTGTATAACTTTTCAGTTGTAGGATTTGAAGTGCCAGACAAGTTTGTTGTAGGCTACGCATTAGACTACAATGAATACTTTAGAGACTTGAACGTAAGTACTTTACAGCATAGGTGGCCAATCCTTGCAAAGCAACTACAAAAACTGTAATTGGGAGATTTAAAGGGGTGGTCAAGCCAAACATTTATATTCATGAATCTGCCCAGGATGAAAAATACAACAAAACCTTTAAAGTATACCAGTCGTTAAAAAAACTTTTAAAATAATGTAGATAATACCATTATATGTATATTTGTAATATACTTTTGGCTCAAAAATTTTTATATTTTTGTCCATCCCTATTGCCTGTGTGTTTCTGTGAGGAGGTCAAATACAGGAAGTGAGGGTGGACAAGCAGGGCTCTGTGCAGTTAGGCTCTTTGACACGTTCCCGGCTCACACAGCAGGATGATTAAAAAGAGCCTGCACAGAGCCCTGCTTGTCCTGCCTTCACTTCCTGTATTTTGGTATCGTGTTGCCCAGTCTGCACCATATCTCCACCGAACTTTGCTTCCCTGCTGCAGACGTGATGTGACAGTGCCACACAATCACTGGCTAAAGTTGTGTTCTGCCTTGGCAAGTGATTGGCAGGCGGCACTGTCAGTTCCCCTGGTTGCAGACACTGATTTGCAGCTGGGGGGGAAAGTGGAGTCACTGGCTGCTATCAGAGCACCCTAATGCCAGAGGCCATAAGTGAGCGAGGAAGGTAAGTTGAGTTTTATTTGTCATCCTGTGCACAAGAATGGAAAAAAAAAAAAAAAGTTTGACTTGACAACCAGCAAAAAAAGCATTGGGGAAGATTTATTAAACTCAAAAACCCTCTTTGTCACCCATAGCCACCAGTCAGTGCACAGCTTTTATTATATCACTCATGATGAATAAAAGCTACACTCTTGTGGCTGTTGGTAAAAAAACAGCTTTTCCTTTAGATATTGAGGCTTTTAGTGAAGTGAAGCTGAAGGGACTTTATTTTATTTATTTATTAAATAAATTTTCTGTCTGGGATTTGGGGGGAGCGGGGGGCCCCCCGTGGGTAGGGTTTCGGTGCCAGCTTTTAAAAAAAGGTAGGGCCTCGGATTTACTAAAATTTACTCCTGCATACTGGCGGCAGTTCTGAGCTGGTGTATATTTCAGAGAGGCACATGGCAGACCCAAAGATGCTCCTGGATTTGAGAGGCATGCACCTCTTGAATTCTGGCACATGACTGGGGATTTATATGAAACGTAAGTTTTAAAGTTGTGAGCCGGTGTGATCTCCAGCTCCAGAGTTGGGAGGCGCAGACCACACTGGTGGGTACAGTTGGTGAGGTAACCAAACCACATGCAACAATGTGCTAAGGTTGAGTGCTATTCATATGAACTGGACTCGTGTATGGAACTTGGCTGAGCATGGTATAGTGGCCTCGGTAATTGTACCGCCCAGCATGGTCTGCATCTCTCTCCCCCCCCCCCCCCCTTTAAGAATTGCACTCACAACTTTGAACTTGCGCATTAAGACTGGTGTATGAATCGCTGGTCTTGGTAAATCCCCCCACCTTATGTCCTGTCGTGGTACCATAGTTTTTTTGAAAAGCAGAATCTACAAAGATGGCTTAGTTACCATAGAGTATTATACTTTTTTTTAATTGATAAGACTCTTTCTTCATTTTATTTTGTAACTTTAACCTCCCCAGTGTACGCTCCCTGTCTTTTCTAACATACCCTATCCTTTTTATTTTAGCACATTTGTGTGATTAGTGAGGATGGGAAGGAGAAATACAAGGCATAGAAGATACTTGAACCATTGATCAGTTGTCTGCTCCTAAGGCTGGGATGGATTTCCTGACATCAAGCCCCTAGACGTCATCCATATCACACATTAGATTGCATGAAGCGAATGCACTTTGTCCGTCTTTTCACTTTCAGAATGTAATGCCCTATGGATGGGTCTCCATACTGTACAATGGAATATGTAAGATTTAGCATTTTTCTTGATTCTTAGCACTTCTTTATTTAAACTAAAGTTTCCTGGACTTTCACCCATGTAAATTTATAGCACTTAAAGGGTACCCCGCTGCTCAGCGTTTGGAACAAACTGTTCCGAACGCTGCCGCCGGGAGCTTGTGACGTCATAGCCCCGCCCCATCAATGCACTGGTCTTCACAACCTCTTTGTATAGAACATTTTACTCACTAATATAGGCAGAAATGGCATTTACATAATCCTTTACAAGTCCCTTATAGGGGTACTCCGCTGCTCAGCGTTTGGAACAAACTGCTCCGAACGCTGGAGCCGACGCTGGGAGCTCGTGACTTCATAGCCCTGCCCTCGCTTGACATCATGCCCCGCCCCATCAATGCAAGGGGACAGGGCTATGAAGTCACAAGCTTCCAGTGCCGGCTCCAGCATTCGGAACAGTTTGTTCCAAACGCTGAGCAGCAGAGTACCCCTTTAAGGGACTTGTAAAGGATGATGTAAATGCTATTTCTGCCTATATTAGTGAGTAAAATGTTCTATACAAAGAGGTTGTGAAGTCCAGTGCAAAAGGGGTAAATGTATCCATATCATACAATCGGATGTACCATTGATTCATTGACCATTGCTGCTACAAATATCACCCTCTGTCCTTAACAGATATTGGAATTTCTTAAAACTAAATGTACTGAGTCACATGATCATCATTAGTCTGTTTTGTCACCTAAATCAGTCTTTGATTCTGTATTGGTCGGTCATGGGAAAAGCAACAGGAAAGGGACACCGCACCTCCTGCTACCAACTGCAAAGAATAGTATATCAAAATTATATTTCTTTATTGGTTAAATCCTAAAATTAGAACAATGGGGGTGTCAGTAATAATACAGACCATACAATACAGTGTGAAACTGGTTAAAAAGAGTTATCCTACAATTTATGACCACTGTGAGCATTACATATACAAACTTAAAGGGTGACATTGTTTCTGTAGCACTTTAAATGACCAGGACCTGTCTGCCTATTGTATAGGTGTGTCACAGATAATATGGACAATCTATTACCAAATATTACCCTGCGGAGAAAATTACCAGAGCATATTTTTGGAAATGTGTAAAATTACTGTATCTTACTGACAGAATCAAATTCACTTCCAAGTTAGATGCGTGTAGAAAAAAGTTTTCCATCAACAGAAGAAAAAACAAAAAAAATGCCCCCTTTTTCTTAGTGTATTTGGACTGAGCAGACAAAGTAAAATCCTCTGAATCCAGTGGAATATTCTCATTTGTTATTTCAGTCTCAGTGATGCAGGTCTGGCTGCCAATAACTGCTAAATCCTCAGAAATGGATGGTTTTATGGAGAGATATTGGAAGTGGCTGGGCGGGGCGGTCATCTCTCCATAAGGTCCAGTATTGGGGCTTTTTCTGTATAAGGTTATGTTCCCACACTTCTTCAAGGCTTTCTTTGAACCTTAAAAAAACCTGCAGATTTTCAGGCAAAAAAAACTCAAATCAAATTCTTAATTCTATAGGTAAAAAAAACAAAAAAAAGCCTTTCTGCAGAGACAAAATACAGACATATACACTAAGAAAGTCCCTGCAACTTAATTTTACAGCAGTTACAATTACAAATGTAAAATGAATTGCTGTGTGCTCAAAGGGGGGGGGGGGGGGCAAATTTAAGGGGGGGGTGTAGGTAAACTATTTTTCTACTCCTGTAATTGAGGGCATTGTGACAAACATGCAACTTTTTCCTTTTCTTTAAAAAAAAAAAAAAAGTTGCTCTTCAGCAACACTGCAAAGTGAAAAAGCAAAAGTGTATACCTTAGTCACTTTAGTCAAAATAATTTTAGCTAAAAGTCACACAAATTTTGCGCAAAAGACATTTTTGTGACTTTTCTACACCAAAAAGAGCTCTTGATAACTGTTGATAATCTTCCCCCAAAGAGTTGTTTTCCTATTGAATTCAATGAGAAAAAAATCCATTCTTGAAACTTTAAAACAGTGATTCTTTTTTTTTTTGTCCCTCAAAAAAGCTTGAAGTGTATTCGAAAGGAAAGGGAAATATAATGGAAGGACTTGTACTTCTCCTCCCTTATGGATCCAAAAACCTTTGTGGAAACCCAGCCGGACGGATCCGCAGCGTATTGTATGCGGCTGATCTGCTGATGATAGACCCTACATTGTGCCTGCTCATAGCGGCAATCTGCCACTACTAGCAGACATGCTGCATTGTGCGAGTCGCCACGCGCATGCGCAGTATAGTTGCATTCATCACGGATGCTCTCGGCCTAGCTCAGGAAGTAGGGGGAGCGGCCGCAATGTGTCTGCTCATTGGGCTAGATCGCAGCTACGAGAAGGATCAACTTGAGGCACAATGTAGAGGTTTGTTGTCGGCAGATCTGCAGCGTAAAATACCCTACGGATCCATCCGTGTGAACGTACCCTTATGCCTATACTTTAGTAAGGGGATTGATTATTTGATGCAGGAGTAAAGGACTGATGACTTTTTTGTTTTTAACCAGTACACTGTGTTGAAGTATAGAATTTATGATAGACCTCAAGTAGACCTATTTCTTTTTTAAAATGTGTAATTTATTTTTTTATATATAAATAATTTTAGTTGTAATTTTCTGCTTTTCGGAAATACAAAAAAAATCCAATATCATCCTGGACGTGTATTTTGAAAAGAAAAATGTAGTTACTAAAATAACTTGTCAAAATGGTCCTCAAAATACTACAAAAATATCTTTAAAAATATTTTAAAAGCAGTTGGCTTTCTTTTGATGTTTAAGTATATTTAAAGAAAGTATTTATCTTTTGTGATAAAATGGTTGTGAATAAGCTGCTTGTAAGAAATTGTATCCTCATACAAACTGAATTATAATTTTGTAAACATTTGGGATTTTATTCACACTGATCACAAAGTAGATGTTTTATTCATTTATGTAATCCGGCTGTTAATGCTGTTTATGACAATAAAACATGATACTAAACCGTGTAAATGTACTTGTTGTTATACTCTGGATTCTGTTCATGGTTACGAATTAGTAATCCGGGCCTGGGGAGAGATTTATCAAAACCTGTGCAGAGGAAGAATGGTGTAGTTGCCCATAGCAACCAATCAGATTGCAGCTTTGCTTTTTCCAGAGGCCTTTTTAATTAATCTGGTTGCTATGGACAACTGCTTCACTTCTAGGCTCATATTTTGATAAATCTCCCCCTATATACTCCACAGCTTCATTTTTAACTCTTCACTTCCTCCAAGCAGGCGAGCAGGAGTAGATAGGGTCTCAGCCGTGGTACTTTCAAAGTAGACATGTCTGCTCTTTCAAGTGCCCCAAAGACCAAGCCAGATTAAAGGGGAACTCCGGTGGAAAACAAATGTTTTCAAATCAACTGGTGCCAGAAATTCAAACATATTTGTAAATGACTTCTATAAAAAAAATCTGAAGCCTTCCAGTACTTATCAGCTGCTATATAATGGAGAAATTTGTGAAGTTCTGTCCAGTCTGACAACAGTTCTCTCTGCTGACACCTCTGTCCATGTCAGGAACTGTTCAGATTAGAATCACATCCCCATTGAAAACCTCTCCTGCTCAGGACAGTTCCGGACATGGACAGAGGTGTCAGCAGAGAGCACTGTGGTCAGACTGGAAAGAACTTCACAAATTTCTCGGTAGTATATCTGTAGTTTGTGCAGCTGATAAGTACTGGAAGGGTTGATATTTTTAAATAGAAGTAATTTACAAATCTGTTAACTTTCTGGAGCCAGTTGATTTTAAGAAAAAAATGTCTACCGGAGTACCCCTTTAAAGATTGTGCAAACTAAAACATCGACTGAAGATGCGTTGCATTTTTAAACAGCCTGTGTTGAAAGTCTAATCTAACGTAAAGCGTACCTGTCATCACTGAGCCAAAAAGAAAAAACACTGCAGCTGTACATGGTAAAAGTCTCTGATCATTTCCAGCTTTTTCTTTATGTTTGTTTTTTCCTGTGGCTCTAAGCACCCCTTATCTGTATAGGCGTTCGCTGTTCTCCAGAACTCTGTGGGTGTTCCCAGTGATGACTCTTGCCCTCACAGCTGTAAACTTCCTGCCCCTTAGTTGCCAGGAGCTGCCAATCAACTGCAGTCTCCTCTGTTCAGAGTGGAGGAAAGCACTACTGCATACACATCTCTACTACTCACACACAGCTTACTCCTTCACACACAGCATACTAATGAAGCCTTATACAGAAAGCCCTACACACAGCTCTGACACACACACAGATTACTACTGAAGCCTCTCAGTCTGCATTCCCAGCTCTGTCAGGGCAAACAGCCGGCATCTTTGCCTCCTTACCCTGCAGAGTGATTGACAGACCAGTACAGTGCTAGGCCCACACTTCCTGTATTCCGACTGGGCTGGAGAGTTGCCTCTGTCAGTCTAGAGGTACAGCATTGTGGGAGAGGATATTGTGACCTCTAGTGGCCACTGTTTTAAGGGGGGGATTTTCAAAGTTAAAATGGCCAAAAAAGAATGCAAGTACAGTACAGACCAAAAGTTTGGACACACCTCATTCAGAGTTTTCTTTCTTTTCATGACTATGAAAATTGTAAATTCACACTGAAGGCATCAGAACTATGAATTAACACGTGGAATTATATTCATAACAAAAAAGTGTGAAACAACTGAAAATATGTCATATTCTAGGTTCTTCAAAGTAGCCACCTTTTGCTTTGATTACTGCTTTGCACACTCTTGGCATTCTCTTGATGAGCTTCAAGAGGTAGTCACCTGAAATGGTTTTCACTTCACAGGTGTGCTGGTGTGGAGGAGGAGGTGTGGGGGTGCTTTGCTGGTGACACTGTTGGGGATTTATTCAAAATTGAAGGCATATTGACCCAGCATGTCTACCACAGCATCTTACAGCAGCATGCTATTCCATCCGGTTTGCGTTTAGTTGCACCATCATTTATTTTTCAACAGGACAATGACCCCCAGATACACCTCCAGGCTGTGTAAGGGCTATTAGACCAAGATGGAGAGTGATGGGGTGCTGCGCCAGATGACCTGGCCTCCACAATCACCGGACCTGAACCCAATCGAGATGGTTTGGGGTGAGCTGGACCGCAGAGTGAAGGCGAAAAGGGCCAACAAGTGCTAAGCATCTCTACTTTGTGACAGTGCCTATTTAAAGTGTGCCTGTACACATAGTGCTGCTGGAAAGCCTTGTGTGTATGGTGAGCGAGGGATACGCAGCGTATTTCCCGCTGCTACAGATTTTGCGCAGCATGAAATACGCGGTGTATACGCCAAGCGGGAGCATTCCATTAAAGTTCCCAGCAACTGTGGTTTGAGACTTCCAAAAAGCACAAATTCGCTTTAGGTTGGGGGGGTCTCATGCAAGTCTATGGGACTTCTGGCAAACACATCTCCAGATCGCTTTAATTTTGGGCAGGTCTCATGCTGTGCAGGTGCTGGGATTTTTGCCACGATATTCTGCTGCTGGACCATCATTGGGAGAATGCTTTAACTATCACGCACTCTTTATTTATACCCCTATTCGTCTTAGTGACAATCACCACAGCTGGCAGGATAGTGGAACTTTTCTTTAGTTAGGTGGAATTCGCACTACAGAATCTTCAGCCAAAAAATGCCATCCAAAGATTGAGAGTGGACTGTGCATACAATGCCATCCCCATTGATGGCAATTCATTCCAGGCAGATTCCGACAAAATAGTTTTGTAGCAGAATTTCAGTGGAGAAACATCCGCCACTGAACTTCTGCAGTGTGCCAGCAATGGGATCCTGCAGCACCAATATTTTCAAATGAAATTCCAAAGCAAAATTCCATAATGTGAACCTAGCCTTACAGGTGACCTAATCCAGATCTCAAGCCCCCCCCCCCCCCCCAAAAAAGGGCTCCTTGCACTTTTACAGAATTAAGGAAAGTGTACAATTGCTGTTTCCTCTTCTTGGGCGGAGAGAGTCTTTACATTTGACATGGAGGTATACAGAGTTTTTCATTAGAGATGAGCGAACATACAGTAAATTCGATTCATCACAAACTTCTCGGCTCGGCAGTTGATGACTTTTCCTGCGTAAATTAGTTCAGCTTTCAGGTGCTCAGGTGGGCTGGAAAAGGTGCATACATTCCTAGGAAATAGTCTCCTATTACTGTATCCACCTTTTCCAGCCCACGGGAGCACCTGAAAGCTGAACTAATTTATGCAGGAAAAGTCATCAACTGCCGAGCTGAGAAGTTCGTGACGAATTAAATTTACTGAAAGTTCGCTCATGTCTAGTTTTCATGCATAAATGTCCGAACTATCAAAATACAAGGTTAGTTAAACCGCACGGTTGATGGTGTACACATAAAAAAGAAAATACCAAAGTGCATTTTTGGTCACTTCATACACCATAAAAAAGTGATCAAAAAGTCCCAACAAAACAAAAATGGTACCAATAAAATCTACAGATCACGGCGCAAACAATGAGCCTTCAAGCAGCCTTGTATGCGGAAAAAATAAAGTGTTAGGGGTCAGAATATGAAAATGTTAAACATATTGGGGGACATTTCCTAATCTAGTCTATTCTGGGTATGCTTATAGACCAGCGTATGTGGTAGTCTCCTGTCTATTGTGCTCCTAATTTATCAAAGGTCTCACAGCCCTTGATAAATTCTGTGCTCAGACTTCAGGGTCTACAGCTTAAACTGCATTTAGACCTGCTCTAACATGGTCTGACATTTCAGCGTATTTTGGGCAGATGCGACTTGTCGCACAAAAGTCGCACTTGATAAATTCAGCACCAATGTATTTTCCAATGCATTTCCGTCTAAAATAGACTTGCATGCATCATGTTCTAAAAATCCTCTACAGCAAAAGTCGCAGAAAAGTCGCACATATTTAGACTGCGACTTTCTGTGCGAAAAACCAGTCTAAATCCTTTGATAAATCTCCCCCATTAATTTTAGTTATAATTTTTAGTAGTAAAATAAAAGCTACAGGAATTGGGTATCCTTGTGACCGTATGGACCTACAGAATAAAGAAGGTATAATTTTTACAAAAAAAAAAATGCAGTGTGCAGAAATGGAAGGCCCCAAAATTACAAAATGGCGTTTTTATATTTTATTTCACCACACGTTGTTTTTTTTGCCGCAGATTGTTATAAAATGTGATGTCATTACAAAGTACAATTGGTGACGCAAAGAACAAGCCAAATAAGTTATGATTTTTTGAAGGGGAGGAGCAAAAACAAAAACTGTCCGGGTCCTTAACCTGTTAGGGGTTGTGCGCTGCCCTGCCTTTCGGAGCTCCGTACGCAGCGTCCGGAAGTTCATTACTCGGAACGCTGTGTTCGCGGCCGCCGGGCGTGATGTCACGCCCGGCCCCCTCGTGACGTCATGCCCGCCCCCTCAACGAAAAAGTCTATGGGAAGGGGGCGCGACCGCTGTCACGCCCCCTTCCCATAGACTTTGGTAGAGGGGGCAGGCGTGACGTCACGCCCGGTGTCCGCGAACACGGAAGCCCGCACACAGCGTTCGGAGTAATGAACTTCCGGACGCTGCGTGCGGAGCTCCGAAATGCTGGGCAGCACACAACCCCTTTAAGGACGTATCCCGGTCGGTCCCAGCTGCTAATGATAGCCGGGACCCTGGGCTAATAGCGTGTGGCACCGATCGTCGTGCCGCGCACTATTAACCCTTCAGACGCGGCGATCAAAGTTGACCGCCGCATCTGAAAGTGAAAGAAAATGCTTCCCGGCAACTCAGTCGGGCTGATCGGGACATTGCGATAAAATTGCGATGTCCCGATCAGTTAGGACACGAGCGGAGGTCTCCTTACCTTACTCCGTCGTGTCCGATTGCCGTTTGATTGCTCCAAGCTTGAGCAATCGAGCCCCCATCTCGCTGATCCATGCAAAGCTATGCAGGGATCAGCATAAAAGATCAGTGTGTGCAGTCTTATAGGTCCCTATGGGAGCTATAGCACTGCAAAAAAAAAAAAAAAAAAAAGTGGAAAAAAATAAGTTAACAAAGGTCATTTAACCCCTTCTCTAATAAAAGTTTGAATCACCCCCCTTTTACCATAAAAAAAAAAGTGTAAATAAAAATAAACATATGTGGTATCGCCACGTGTGGAAATGTCCGAACTATAAAAATATATTGTTAATGAAAAAAAATGAATAAAAAGCAATCAAAAAGTCCAATCAATACAAAAATGGTACCGATACAAACTTCAGAACACGGCGCAAAAAATGAGCCCTCATACCGGCCCGTACGCGGAAAAGTAAGAGAGTTATAGGGTTAGAACATTTTTAAAACGTATACATTTTCCTGCATGTAGTTATGATTTTTTTCTGAAGTACGACAAAATCACACCTATATAAGTAGGGTATCATTTTAATCGAATGGACCTACAGAATAAGGTGTCATTGTTACCAAAAAATGCACTGCGTAGAAACGGAAGCCCCCAAAAGTTATAAAATGAAACTTTTTCTATTTTGTCGCACAATTAATTTTTCCTGTTTCGTCGTAGCTTTTTGGGTAAAATGGCTGATGTCACTGCAAAGTAGAATTGGTGACGCAAAAAATAAGCCATGATATGGAATTTTATGTGCAAAATTGAAAGCATTATGATTTTTAGAAGGCGATGAGTAGAGATGAGCGAACTTACAGTAAATTCGATTCGTCACGAACTTCTCGGCTCGGCAGTTGATGACTTTTCCTGCATCAATTAGTTCAGCTTTCAGGTGCTCCGGTGGGCTGGAAAAGGTGGAAACAGTCCTAGGAAAGAGTCTCCTAGGACTGTATCCATCTTTTCCAGCCCACGGGAGCACCTGAAAGCTGAACTCATTTATGCAGGATAAGTCATCAACTGCCGAGCTGAGAAGTTCGTGACGAATCGAATTTACTGTAAATTCGCTCATTTCTACTTCATATGTTTTCCACACTACAGTATGACTATTTGCAGTTTTTATTTTTGCCTACAAAATATGGGAGCTTGCAAGAAATTCTTCGTTATACACAGTGGTGAGACCACAGCAATCATACACTATATAAACAGTCAGGACGTGCACTGCAAATCACTATCCCTTTTCAATGCAATACAGATACATCTGTTTTTACTATAAGGGTGCATTCCCACAGGGCGTATACGCAGCGTATTTAACGCTGCACAAAATTTACAGCAGCAGCGGGAAATACGTTGCGTATTCCTTGCTCACTATACACACAGGGCTTTCCGGCAGCAGCCCTATGTGTGCAGTGAGTTTTAGAGGCGGGGCCGTGTGTGTCGGCTTGACTGACACGCGGCTCCGCCTCCAAAACTCAATATACACATTGGGCTGCCGCCGGAAAGTTGTGTGTAGAAAGCAAGGAATACGCAGCGTATTTCCCGCTGCTGCCATAAATTTTGCGTATACGCCGTGTGGGAACGCACCTTAAAGGGGTTCTCCGGTGCTTAGACATCTTATCCCCTATCCTGCCTGATCGCGGGACCTGAGCTGTCACGCCCCCTCCCATAGGCTTGCATTGAGGGGTGCAGGCATGACATCACACGCCGTCGGCCCTGTGGTCGCCGGTAGTCAGACCCGGAGCGAACACGCTCCGGGGACTGATTATAAATGGGGTGCCCCCAGCGGCGGGACTCCAGCGATCAGGCATTTTATCGCCTACCCCTTTAAACCTGTTTTAAAGTCTGACTCGCCAATTCCAAAATTAACAAGACTTTATATTAAGCCCCTTCACAAAAAATTTAAGATTTTAAATAATTACTGGTAAGGACAACTTACTGACTTATTGATTGGTATACAGCAGTGGTCTTCAACCTGCAGCCCTCCAGATGCTGCAAAACTACAACTCCCAGCATGCCCGGACAGCCGTTGGCTGTCCGGGCATGCTGGGAGTTGTAGTTTTGCAACATCTGGAGGTCCGCAGGTTGAAGACCACTGGTATACTGCATTCATATAAACATACATAGTTACCTATTGTGATCAACTCCACCAATTCCAACCTGCAGCTGCTGCAAAACTACAACTCCCAGCAGGCTCCGTCAACCACTGTCCAGGCATGCTGGGAGTTGTAGTTTTGCAACAGCTGGAGGGCTGCCGGTTGAACACCTATGTACTTATGTGACCAATAATAAATGTGTGAGTTGCAGCTGTTTACAAAACAGTCATAACGTGAGGCTATGCTTCCCTCCTACAACTATGCCAGGCAGTGGTGACAATGGATTATCTGAGTGGTATCTTATGTCATCCCCAAAATGTGTGCCAGGGAGTTTTGCAACTGTAAATGCTAGTTGGTTATAAGAAACACACAGAATGCAATCAAGGGGTCCTTTATTTATATGTTCTGATATATACAGTCAATTGGAACAATGTAATAGCACGGGAATTAAACATAGGCATATGTAGTGATAGAGGGTACATGAGGGGGCTTGAATGCTCTGCCATATAAAGAAAAAAATGGAAGAAATGGAAAGTGATAATTGGCAGATAAAGAGTCCTATATATATATATATATATATATATATATATGCACACATATACATATATATACTCCTTTAGTCATATGTGAATCTTTCTGATATGTAGGGAAGTGTAGCATTACTAGAGCAGCAGTGTAATACTGGAGAGCAGCACAGTGATCACACTCCAGTATTTACGTGCTGCTACAGCATCACTACAAGGTTACACATAACTGGTTGTATATGCATTAAGAGATCGTTTTAGCTCAGCCAAGACTGCATTCACACCTCGTTTTTACCTTATTGTTGCCAGATCCGGTTGGGGGAGGGGCAAACCGGGCTCTCCCGTACCCCAGCCGGACCAGTGCTGAAATCCATTTACTTTAATGAGCTGACCGGAGTCAAACGGTGACTCCTGTCGGCTCATTTTTGACCCATATCCGGTTTTGTGACTGGACCTAAACCCTTAGTATACTACTATTTTAGGTCATGTCAAGGAACCGCATACAGGTCAAAAATGAGCCGACCGGAGTCACCGCTTGACTCCGGTCAGCTCAATAAAGTAAATGGATTTCAGAACTGGTCCGGCTGGGGTACGGGAGAGCCTAGTTTGCCCCTCCCGGATCAGGCACCCGTAATGTAAAAACAAGGTGTGAATGCAGCCTAACTCAGTGTCCTATGGTTGCAGTTGTATAATGGGAGAACAAATTCAACCCAACTTACTGCAGCAGTTTACAGATGTGAATATCATCACTGCACAGGTGACAGACCTCAGTCTATGTTGGGATGGACCTTTTTACACAGCTACTTATAGGAAAGAACCTGATCAAGGATGCAGTGTGAAGGATTCATATTTTAGTTACAAAAGCTGTTTCTGAGGGTGTTTTATGCAGGACAATATGGAGTTATTTTAAAAACACTAGTCATATACTGTATGAAATGTTAATGATTACTGAAGTGTAGTCTAAGAAATACTACATTTACTTCAGTTATCCCCATTACAGATGCTTTAATTGGAAATATAGCCAGAGCCGGGGGAGCTGAGCAGATTCATGTTTAATCTGTCTAACGTGTATATTATTCATTTCAATTCCTGATATTTCTGGCCTTAGGAGCAGTGGGAGATCATAATCTGTGACTGACTGCTACCTGTGTGTTCCTGCTCAGTAAGTTACAGTGAAGCATGTTTTCCACGTTTACCTTAAAAGGGAGCGCACCTATTTAAGTGTATTTATTAATTTAGAAATATCCATGTACACACTAATACGACATTACAATTTTAATGTGTGCATTTGTATTGCGCACATTCGCTGCTATATATATCCCTTTTATATCTTTTAGAATATTGCTGAACCCAACATGTTCAGTCATCTTTAGGTGTTGTAGCGTTCGCTATTATGCTGCATCACAATGTTTATTCATTTTAAATCACTTTTTTCCCCAGGTATGTTAAGGACATGGTAACATTATATGAATTGTGAATTGTTATGTTTGTGGTGACCTGCTAAGGTGCTAGCTGTGGGTTTGAGCCAGGAACTAATGGTCAGCCATGCTATTTTAATTGCCATCATGTCATTGTGTGTTATCGTGCCTGACGAAGAGCCTGGTACTGGCTTGAAATGCCCGAGTGTGTGTTGCACCCTTGAATAAAGCATTTTGCATTTATTTTTGCATAGGCTCTTTTTACTTTGTGGGAGAAGCACCGACTGGATCTTCTATTTTATCACGTGTCCTGCACGGATTTCCTTTGGATTTTCCTGCTCAGTAAGACAGTCAGTCACTGCCTAGAACCACCCACTGGACTCCTAACTAAAAACATAGCAGAGCTTTAAAGGAGTAGTCCAGTGGTGAGCAACTTATCCCCTATCCTAAGGATAGGGGATAAGTTGCAGATCGCGGGGGGTCCGACCGCTGGGGCCCCCTGCGATCTCTGTGTGGAGCCCCGACAGCCCGCGGGAAGGGGGCGTGTCGACCTCCGCACGAGGCGGCGGCCGACACGCCCCCTCAATACAACTCTATGGCAGAGTTGAAGCGCTGCCTTCGGCAATCTCCGGCTCTGCCATTGAGATGTATTGAGGGGGCGTGTCGGCCGCTGCTTCGTGCGGAGGTCGACACCCGCTATCTGGGCCGAGAGCCGGGGCCCCGTACAGAGAGATCGGAGGGGGCCCCAGCGGTCGGACCCCCCGCGATCTCAAACTTATGCCCTATCGTTAGGATAGGGGATAAGTTTTTCACCACTGGACTACCCCTTTAAGTGCAGACCCCCTTCCTTCTATGAAATATGATGCTGACAGATCAGACTGCACATTCAGCATGACAGGTTCCCTTTAAGATCTTTTAATCCAGGTTTAAACATCAATAGCTCTTACGCACTAAACTGTAATTGGTCACATACAGAAAAAATAATAGTCTGTTTCTTCATGTACCGGGATCTGAAGGGCGACTCATCTCTGACGTGAAGAGGCAGCTCAGAATGGTCTGTATCTCCTTGTTTCTACAAACCATGATGTGCTGCTACCTCAGTCCAGAGAATTCCTTTCCAGGAACAGATGTCCTACCAGACCATCACCCTGTAAGACACAAAAGATGTAAGATCAATATAAAGAGAAAACAATACACAGCTGTGAGAGCTTCAGATTCACCTTATCCATGGATCTTTTACTGATCACCAGTGTACAGGTAAAATACACTTTTCAAATAGTATTTAAAAAGCTATGACTTCAATCTTACACTGCAGAACTCTGCAAAATATCAGACTGATCTTCTAGTTTTGCGAAATGCAAAATTTCCAGAGCGGAAATTCCGCTTTCTGAATACAACCGCAGAATCCCCATGTAATCAATAGGTAGTAAATTACAGAGAGTCATTTCAGGAAGGAAATTCCTCCATGTGAACATAGCCTTAGAGTGAAAACTAAATTAGATCCTTCATCTACTGATCTACATAAAACCAGTCACAAATAGGTAGACCATAAAAGCATGGAAACCCTCTGAAAGGTCATGGCAGGTTTGTGATTTGTGGGAAAAAAAATACAAAGACAGAAGCAATTTTTTCATATAAAAATGTAAGTGTCACAATCACAGCTGAAACGTAGTTCTTCCTCCCAGCCACCATGTGAACCCAGTACAAAACCACACACAATTATTTTTATCTTAATGTGTCCCTGTCATTTAAAAAGAAGCTTTGGACAGGTCGCAGACACGTCCAGTTTGTAGCAGTTGTGGTCTCAATTCTGAGACACCACCGATCAAGAGAACAAGTAGGGGTTTCTGCTCCGATTGTGACACTTTCAAATGTATTCAGGAGTGAAGTGTGCAACCAGTGTTAATGCATGGCAGTGATCTGTGTATTCGATCAGTGTGTGCAGTATTATAGCCCCTAGAGGGGGCTATAACACTGCAAAAAATAAAAAATGTTAAGATAATTTAACCCCTTCCCTAATAAAAGTAAGAATCACAACCCTTTTCCCCTTAAAAAACTAAAAAAAAACTAAATAAAAACGTGATATAGCCGCGTGCGAAAATGTTCGAACTATAAAAATAAATAGTTAAATTAAACCACATGGTCAATGACGTACGTGCAAAAAAATTCCAAAATAGCATATTTTTGGTCACCTTTTATATCATGAAAAAAAAATGAATAAAAAGCGATCAGAAGAGTCTGATCAATACAAAAATTCATTAATTCCAGGAGGTGGCAGTATCTCTTTGCTTTTATCATTACAATGACAGTACAACTAGCCTTTCCCATAATGTAATTTATACTAATCATTAGATTGCTAATACTGGGGTGACCACCCCTCCCATAGACTTGCATTGAGGGGATGTGATGTCATGAGGGGGCGGGACTATGACGTCACAAGCTCCTGGCGCCGGCTCCAGCGTTCGGAACAGTTTGTTCCAAATGCTAAGCAGCGGAGTACCCCTTTAAGCAGTATATAAAATCACTTAGGCCAAAGTAGGTCTCCTAATAAATCTGAAAGTTTAGGAAAAACCTCCATATATATGGGCCAATGTGAGCTGGGTCCTATGACACAGGAGTAGGAGGAATCCTACTACTACACCCCTGAGAGCTGTCAGTTTCTGGAAAGTGCTTACCATATATACCATATTTGTGCCTAGAGCCCTCCTAATTTATGAAGTGTTGAACATATATACCAGCTATTTGTTATTCACATAATGACAACATTTATATCAGTCCTATATTGGCAGGAGGTGACTGTGCTGCTCTTAGTCTTAGGCTAGGTTCACATTGATATTATCTCCCGTCCCGTTTAGGGTTTGTTCAGCTTTGTAGTTTTGCAACATCTGGAGGCACCCTGGTTGGGAAACACTGCCCTAGGCTCAGACTGACTTATTCTCCTTGTCACCGTTAGTAATACATTTGGTTACCAAATGATTTTGTTGCTGATCGATCAGAATTCAAAATCACTTAAAGGGCATGTTCCCACTTGGCGTATATGCAGAGTATTTCACGCTGCGCAAAATCTGCAGAAGCAAAATACGATGCGTATCCTTTGCTCACCATTCACACAGGGCTTTCCAGTGGCAGCCCTGTGTGTGCAGTGTGTTCTGGAGGTGGAGCCACGCGTCAGTCACGCCGACACGGCCCCACCTCCAGAACACACTGCACACACAGGGCTGCCGCCGGAAAGCCCTGTGTGAATGGTGAGCAAAGGATACGCATCGTATTTTGCTTCTGCAGATTTTGCGCAGCGTGAAATACTCTGCATATACGCCAAGTGGGAACATGCCCTTTAAGTGATTTTGAATTCTGATCGATCAGCAACAAAATCATTTGGTAACCAAATGTATTACTAACGGTGACAAGGAGAATAAGTCAGTCTGAGCCTAGGGCAATGTTTCCCAACCAGGGTGCCTCCAGATGTTGCAAAACTACAACTCCCAGCATGCCTGGACAGCCTTTGGCTGTCCAGGCATGCTGGGAGTTGTAGTTTTGCAACACCTGGAGGCACCCTTGTTGGAAAACACTGGTCTAGGGTGTATTTACACACACAAGCTTTTTGGGGTGTTTATTTGTAAAGCTACTGTTTCAGCAAGTGAACGATGAAAAACCTGTGAAACTCACCAATAACCAATACAGGAGTAAATAACACCATGAACTCATCAGAACTACATTTATTTAAAGGGATACTTTGATGGATTTATTTATTTTTTTTAAATCAACTGGTGCCAGAGAGTTAAACAGATTTGTAAATGACTTCTATTAAAAAATCTTAATCCTTCCAGTACTTATTAGCTGCTGACTACAGGGGAAATTCTTTTCTTTTTGGAACACCGAGCTCTCTGCTGAATCACGAGCACAGTGCTCTCTGCTGACATCTCTGTCCATTTTTGAAACTGTCCAGAGTAGGAGAAAATCCCCATAGCAAACATATGCTGCTCCGGACAGTTCCTAAAATGGACAGAGATGTCAGAAGAGAGTACTGCGTTGCAAAAAGAAAAGAATTTCACCCATAGTCAGCAGCTAATAAGTACTGGAAGGATTAAGATTTTTTTTTATTAGAAGTAATTTACAAATGTGTTTAACTTCCTGGCACCAGTTGATTTAAAAAAAAATTAAAAAAATTTAAAAAAAAAGTTTTCCACTGGAGTACCCCTTTAATTTCTCTGTTTAATGAATATGCGCATACATTTCAAGCTTTGCTGGACAGATTCCTGGGTCCGGGTAGCCAGTGTGCCTAGAAATTTACTAATGGCATCTAACTTTTTGATTGTGTTTCTTGTTAGGACAAATAGAATGCACCAGTTGATTTACCATCATCATCATCTAATCAGTTCCTAAATTCTAATGTATTTGTCCAAGCATATTAAATGTTACGTAGATTGAAACAAGAAGAAGCAGGTCAAATAAATTTCATAGCTGCATTGCTAAAAAAAGACCTGGCAACAATCCTGACATATCTGCCTTTCCCATAAAATAACTATTGTGGAGCATTGTTACCTAAACATTTTTTGTCATACTTTTTATAAACATGAATAAATTGACAACTGGCCATTCCCTATGTCAATAGGACTTTTCTCTTTAAGGACTTAAGCACATAACAGGGTTTAAAAAAACACAAACTTTTACACACTTCCTCCACTCTCCGATTCTGACCGACTTTTGACATGTACAAGAATTTTTATTAAAATTATAATAATTTTTTTTTTTTTTTAAGTGGCAGTGCGCATTTATAGGCAAATCACTAACAAACCCTAATGTGTGCAAAACTGCAAGTTTGCACCATTGTGTGAATTAGATTTTAAAAAATATCATGCACATTAATCACCCTAACCTTTTTCATCCACTAAATTACTTTAATGGCCTGAACAACTAGTTACTATAGAGGGAGCTTTATATGTCTTATAACAACATTTTATTGATTGCCCATAGCATCAGAGTTCATATTACATATTAAAATGAAAGCTGAACTCTGGTTGCTATGTGCAACAATGGGAATCTTACTATGAGACAGCTTGATAAATCTCCCTAATGTTTGGGCCATTTCACACAAGTCTACATGTAATTCTTGTGGCCTAGTGCACTTTTAAAGGGGTACTCCTCTGCTCAGCGTTTGGAATCACGCCCCCTCCCATAGGCTTGTATTGCGGGGGAGGGCCATGACATCACGATGCTCCGACCCCTGTATCTACCGGTCATTACGCCCAGAGCGAGTTTGCTCTGTGCAGTAATGACAGCGAGGCGCTGCAGCGGAGATCCCGTGGTCCCAGCGGCAGGGCTCCCGCAATCTGACATCTTATCACCTATCCTTTGAATAGGGGATAAGATGCTAGGGGCGGAGTACCCCTTTAATTTGAGGGTATTTACATCCAAATCAGGTGAACGGTGTTGGAATTACAACAGTTTGCATATGTGCCTCCCACTTGTTAAGGAACCAAAAGTAATGGGACAGAATAATAATCATAAAGCAAACTTTCACTTTTGATGCGTTTGCAGTCTTTGGATGCTTTTGCAGTATGTTTTGGGTGATTGTCCATCTGCACTGTGAAGCGCCATCCAATGAGTTCTGAAGCATTTTGCTGAATATAAGTAGAGAATATTGCCCGAAACTCTTCAGAATTAATCCTGCTGCTTTTGTCAGCAGTCACATCATCAAATACAAGAGAAGCAGTTCCATTGGCACCATACATGCCCACTATGCCATGACACTAGCACCACCATGCTTCACTGATGAGGTGTTATGACTAGGATCATGTTCCTTTCCTCCTCCATACTCTTCTCTTCCCATCACTCTGGTACAAGTTGATCTTGGTCTCATCTGTAGATAGGATGTTGTTCCAGAACTGTGAAGCCTTTTCAGATGTTGTTTGGCAAACTCTAATCTGGCCTTCCTGTTCTTGAGGCTCACCAATGGCTTCCATCTTGTGGTTAACCCTCTGTATTCACTCTGGTGAAGAATTCTCTGGATTGTTGACTCTGACACACATACACCTACCTCCTGGAGAGTGTTCTTCATCTTG
Organism: Hyla sarda; assembly: GCF_029499605.1. NCBI lineage: Eukaryota > Metazoa > Chordata > Amphibia > Anura > Hylidae > Hyla > Hyla sarda. The sequence continues at coordinate 126,456,835 of NC_079197.1, read as the reverse complement.
CCAACTGTTGTGAAGGGGGTTTACATCACCAGGGAAATAATTCTTCACTCATCCACCACAGTTGTTTTCCTCGGTCTTCCGGTGTTGCTGAACTCACCGATACGTTCCTTCTTTTTAAGAATATTCCAAACAGTTGTTTTGGCCACGCCTAATGTTTTGTCTAACTTTCTGATGGGTTTGTTTTGTTTTTTCAGCCTAATGAAGGCTTGCTTCACTGATAGTGACAGCTCTTTGGATCTCATCTTGAGAGTGGACAGCAACAGATTCCAAATGCAAATAGCACACTTGAAATGAACTCTGGACCTTTTATCTGCTCATTGTAATTGGGATAATGAGGGAATAACCCACACCAGGCCATGGAACAGCTGATAAAACAATTGTCCCATTACTTTTGGTCCCTTAACCCCTTCATGACCCGGGGTTTTTCAGTTTTTGCACTTTCGTTTTTTCCTCCTTACCTTTAAAAAACTATAACTCTTTAAATTTTGCACCTAAAAATCCATATGATGGCTTATTTTTTGCACCACCAATTCTACTTTGTAATGACATCAGTCATTTTACCCGAAAATCAACAGCAAAACAGGAAGAAAAAAAAAAATCATTGTGCGATGAAACCACATTGATCTGTATGAGGAATCGAATGATTCCTCCTAAAAGTCCCCTAAGGGGACCAAGAGTGTAAAAAACTATTCCACATAAAAAATATGTAACAAAAAAATCAACATATGTAGTATCGCCTCATGGGTAAATGTCTGAACTATAAAAATAGAACGTTAATTAAACCGCACGGTCAATGGCGTACACGGAAAAAAAAAATCAATCAAATCAAATTTTTAAAAAGCAATCAAGAAGTCCCATCACAACAAAAATGGTAGAGATAAACACTTCAGATCACAGCACAAAAAATGAGCCCTCATATATACCCGTATACGGTAAAAGAAAAAAGTAATCGGGGTCAGAAGATGACAATTTTACACATACTAGTTTTGGTGCATGTAGCTATTTTTTTTAAAGATATAAAATAAAATAAAACAAAGAAATCCTTGTAACAGTATGGACCTACAGAATAAATATATGGGCAGACATTTATCATTGCCTTTAGACTTTTTTCTGTCTACAAAAGGCGCAAGCAGGTTTTTTTTGCCCCTTTTGGTTTACACATTTCTGCGATTTTGAGTTGTAATCCACTGATTTTGGCAATACACATGATATGGAAGGGTTTTATGAACTGCACCTGTATGTGAAAAGGCGCAAAGCCACTGAAAAGTATCTAAAACTACACCAGCCCAGACTTAGCTTTTTGGTGTATGTGAAGAGTGAAATTTCAGAAAATGTGACCTGCACAAAATAAATCAAATTCACTGTGACCATTTAATAAATTTGGTTCTCCTACACATTACCAGCACACAAAAAAAGGTGTAGAAAAATGCTTCACTTACACCTACAATGATGTCGGCCATGGTGTCATTTCTACCGACAAGTGTACTGCATAGAATCGGAAGCTCCCAAAAGTTACAAAATGGCATTTTTTTTTCAATTTTGCCTCACAAATATTTTTTTTTCTGGTCCATAAATTTTGTGGTGAAATGATTGATGCAATTAGAAAGTACAACCTGTGGCACCAGAAATAAGTCCTCATATTGGTCTGTAGGTGCAAAATTGAAAGAGTTATGATTTTTAGAAGGTGATTATGAAAAAACGAAAATGCACAAATGGAAAATCCCTGCGTCCTTAAGGGGTTAAATGGGAAAAGGGGGTGATTCAAACTTAGAGGTAAAGAGGTTAATTCACATTTATTAACATTTTATTTTACACTATAATTTAGTCTCAAGCATTGATCAGTGTTATCAGCGCTCCAATGGTCCAGCCTGCCATGGCTCACTGGAGAACCGATCAGACACGAGGAGGCAGGTAAGTGCCCTCCCACCGACCTCTCAGCTGATTGTGACACCATGATTTCACCGCAGTGGCCCCTATCAGCTCTGGGATTCGTTTTTTACATTTTCAAAGTTGACCGTGATCAGTGATGTCCAGCATAACCACGGGCCAACCTGCTATGAAGATCGCTCAGCTCCTGAGGGCACGTCATAGAAGGGGAACGGGTGCAGAATGTTCATGTATGCCCTGCGACTTCTAGGGGTTAATAGTCAAAATATTTAAAAATTTTCCACTTACAGTTCCATACGTGGGCTGCTTTTTGCATCACCAATTGTACAAATTTGTACATTTCTGTAAAAATGACATGTTGGGGGACATTAATCTAAACCTGTGTAGAGGGAAACTGGTGCAGTTGCCCATAGCAACCAATCAGATCACTTTCATTTTAAAAAAAGGCCTGAGAAAGATGAAAAGGGATCTGATTGGTTGCTATGAGCAACTGCACCACTTTTCCTCTACACAAGTTATGATAAAGCTCCCCCATTATCTTTATTCTGTAGGTCCATACAATTACAATGACACCAAATTTATATAGGTTTTGTATTGTTTTACTACTTTAAAAAAAATGTATGCTGCTCCTATTGTGACCCCTATAACACGTTTCCGTTTATGGGGCTGTATGAAGGCTCATTGTGCTGTAATCTGCAGTTGTTATTGGTACCAATTTTGTTTTGATGGGCTCCTTGATCGCTTTTCGTTGATTTTTTTTGTGCCACAAAGAAAGAAATTCTGGACTTTGGTGCTTTTTTTTTAACGTTTATACCATTGAGAGTGTGGTTTGATTAAGGTTGTATTTCAACAGTTTAGACATTTACACATATGGAATTACCAAATATGTTTATTTTTTGTTTACATTATTTTCCTGAAAAATGAGAAATTTAATTTAAACATTAATTAAGGAAAGGGCCTATTTATATTTTATTTATTATTTTATTCACTTTTTAAGTCCCCATAGCTTCAGTACAGTCCTGTCCACGGTGATCAGGACCAGGCAATTCCGGCAAGTTGGCCCCAATGCTTTTTACCCATTTAAGGCTGGTGATAGCAATCAGGACCCACCAGGTATGAAGCACGCTTAGCTTGAGCATACTTCAAACAACGGGAGCGGGACAAGGGCATACCTGGTCTCCACAAGTAGTTAAAGGGGTACTCCGGTGTTTTTTTTTTTTTTTTTTATCAACTGGTGCCAGAAAGTTAAACAGATTTGTAAATCACTTCTATTAAAAAATCTTAATCCTTCTAGTACTTATTAGCTGCTGAATACTACAGAGGAAATTATTTTCTTTTTGGAACACGGTGCTCTCTGCTGACATCATGACCACAGTGCTCTCTGCCGACATCTCTGTCCATTTTAGGAATTGTCCAAAGCAGCATATGTTTTCTATGGGGATTTTCTCCAACTTAAAATGGACAGAGATGTCAGCAGAGAGCACTGTGTTCCAAAAATAAAAGAAATTCCTCTGTAGTATTCAGCAGCTAATAAGTACTGGAAGGATTAAGATTATTTAATAGAAGTAATTTACAAATTTGTTTAACTTTCTGGCACCAGTTGATTTAAAAAATTTTAAAAAAAAGTTTTCCACCAGAGTACCCCTTTAACCCCTTAAGGAACGGGGGTTTTTCAGTTTTTGCATTTTCGTTTTTTGCTCCTTGCCTTTAAAAAATCATAACTCTCTCAAATTTGCACCTAAAAATCCATATGATGGCTTATTTTTTGCGCCACCAATTCTACTTTGTAATGACGTCAGTCATTTTGCCCAAAAATGTACGGTGAAGCGGGGAAAAAAATCATTGTGCGACAAAATTGAAAAAAAAAACGCTGTTTTGTAACTTTTGGGGGCTTCCGTTTCTACGTAGTACATTTTCCGGTAAAAATGACACCTTATCTTTATTCTGTAGCTCCATACGATTAAAATGATACCCTACTTATATAGATTTGATTTTGTCGGACTTCTGGAAAAAATCATAACTACATGTAGGAAAATTAATACATTTAAAATTGTCATCTTCTGACCCCTATAACTTTTTTATTTTTCCGTGTATGGGGCGGTATGAGGACTCATTTTTTGCGCCGTGATCTGAAGTTTTTAACGGTACCATTTTTGCATTGATAGGACTTATTGATCGCTTTTTATTCATTTTTAAATGATATAAAAAGTGACCAAAAATGCACTATTTTGGACTTTGGAATTTTTTTGGCGCGTACGCCATTGACCGAGCGGTTTAATTAATGATATATTTTTATAATTCGGACATTTCCGCACGCGGTGATACCATATATGTTTATTTTTATTTACACTGTGTTTTTTTTTATTGGAAAAGGGGGGTGATTCAAACTTAATAGGGGAGGAGTTAAATGATCTTTATTCACTTTTTTTTTGCAGTGTTATAGGTCCCATAGGGACCTATAACACTGCATACACTGATCTTCTATGCTGATCACTGGTTTCTCATAAGAAACCAGTGATCAACGATTCTGCCGCATGACTGCTCAGGCCTGGATCTCCGGCACTGAGCAGTCATTCGGCGATCGGACAGCGAGGAGGCAGGTAGGGGCCCTCCCGCTGTCCTGTCAGCTGTTCGGGATGCCGCGATTAGCCGCGGCTATCCCGAACAGCCCGACTGAGCTAGCCGGGAACTTTCACTTTCACTTTTAGCCGCGCGGCTCAGCTCTGAGCGCGCGGCTAAAGGGTTAATAGCGTGCGGCGCCGCGATCGGCGCTGCACGCTATTAGAGGCGGGTCCCGGCTTCACTATGACGCCGGGCCCGCCGTGATATGACGCGGGGTTACTGTGTAACCCCGCGTTATATCAGAAGAGCAGGACCAAGGACGTACCGGTACGTCCTTGGTCCTTAAGGGGTTAACCTTAATGACCAAGCCCATTTTAACCTTAAGGACCAGGCCAATTTTATTTTAGCGTTTTCGTTTTTTCCTCCTCGCCTTCTAAAATCCATAACTCTTTTATATTTCCATCTACAGACCCATATAAGGGCTTGTTTTTTGCATGACCAATTGTACTTTGTAATGAAACCTCATTTTACCATAAAATGTACGGCAAACCCCCCCCAAAAAAATTTTTTGGGAAATTTTAATGAAAACCACAATTTTGCCCATTTTGGAGGGTTTCGTTTTCACACTGTACACTTTACGCTAAAAATGACATGTGTTCTTTATTCTGTGGGTCAATATGATTAAAATGATACCCATGGCTAGATACTTTAATGTTTTTGTACCGCTTAAAAAAAAAAAAAATCAAAAAAATTTTTTTTTTTTTTTTACAAAATCAGTAATCTAAAATCGCCCTATTTTGACCACCTATAACTTTTTCATTTTTCCGTATACAGTATATACTCGAGTATAAGCCGAGTTTTTCAGCACGATTTTTCGTGCTGAAAACACCCCCCTCGGCTTATACTCGAGTGAACTCTCCACCCGCAGTGGTCTTCAACCTGCGGACCTCCAGAGGTTTCAAAACTACAACTCCCAGCAAGCCCGGGCAGCCATCGGCTGTCCGGGCTTGCTGGGAGTTGTAGTTTTGAAACCTCCGGAGGTCCGCAGGTTGAAGACCACTGCGGCCTTCGACATCATCCAGCCCCCTCTCACCCCCTTTAGTTCTGTACAGTACTCGCCTCCGCTCGGCGCTGGTCCGGTGCTGCAGGACTGTCCGGAGAGGAGGTCGTCCGGTGGGATAGTGGTTCTGGGCTGCTATCTTCACCGGGGAGGCCTCTTCTAAGCGCTTCGGGCCCGGCCCCAGAATAGTCACGTTGCCTTGACGACGACGCAGAGGTACGTTCATTACCAACGTACTTCTGCGTCATCGTCAAGGCAACGCCTCTATTCTGGGCCCGAAGCGCGGAGAAGAGGCGCCCCCAGTGAAGATAGCAGCCCGGAACCACTATCCCACCGGACGACCTCCTCACCGGACAGCCCTGCAGCACCGGACCAGCGCCGAGCGGAGGCGAGTACTGTACAGAACTAAAGGGGGTGAGAGGGGGCTGGATGATGTCGAAGGCCGCAGTGGTCTTCAACCTGCGGACCTCCGGAGGTTTCAAAACTACAACTCCCAGCAAGCCCGGACAGCCGATGGCTGCCCGGGCTTGCTGGGAGTTGTAGTTTTGAAACCTCTGGAGGTCCGCAGGCTGAAGACCACTGAGGCCGGATGATGACAAGAGGATGATGAAGGGGGGGGGTGGGATGATGACAAGAGGATGATGAAGGGGGGTGGGGATGATGACAAGGGGATGATGAAGGGGGGGGTGTGGGATGATGACAAGGGGATGATGACAGGTGATGATGATGATGAGGGTCTGGATGATGACAGGCGGTGATGATGATGAGGATGTTAATGACGGGGGTCTGGATGATAACAGGGGGGGATGATGTATTTCCCACCCTAGGCTTATACTCGAGTCAATAACTTTTCCTGGGATTTTGGGTTGAAATTAGGGGCCTCGGCTTATACTCGGGTCGGCTTATACTCGAGTATAGGGCGGTATGAGGGCTCATTTTTTGCGCCGTCATCTGTACTTTTTATTGATACCACATTTGCATATATAAAACTTTTAGATAATTTTTTTATTAAAAAACTTTGAATAAAATGTGACAAAAAAAGCAGCATTTTAAAATTTTTTGCGTTTACGCCATTCACCGTACGGGATTATTACCAATATATTTTGATAGTTCGGACATTTACGCACGCAGCGATACCAAATATGTTTATAAAGAATGTTTTACGCTTTTTGGGGGTAAAATGGGAAAAACACAATTTTCATTATTATTGGGGGAGGGGATTTTTCCTTTTTTTTTCCTTTTTATTTTTACATTTTTCAACTTTTATTTATTTATTTATTTTTACACTTTTTATGTCCCATCATTTGATTGCTAATACTGTTCAGTGCCATGTATAGGCCATAGCACTGATCAGTATTATTGGTGATGATCTGCTCTGGTCTGCTCGATCTCAGACTAGAGCAGAAGACCCCGGGAGACGGCCGCCATGCTGGATGATCGGATAACAGCAACAGCGCTGCCGGCGATCTGATCATCCATTTAAAGTACCGCATTGCCGCAGAATCTGAGGGGTTAATGGCGGACATCAGTGCGATCGCGGATGACGGCCATTACCGGCGGGTCCTGCTAGCAGCCGGAACCTGCCGTGTATGACGAGAGCACCATTCTGATGCTTGTGGTCATACACAGGACGTAAATGTACTTCCTGGTGCGCGAAGTACCTCCAAACCAGGACGTACATTTACATCCGTGGTCGCTAAGGGCTTAAACCTATGTAGTTCTATGGTAGGAAAGACAAGAACTAGCGCCCAAGGTCTATAAATATAAGGCACATGTAATATTGTAACACTATGACATTTATTAGTATATGTATAAAAATGCATATCCTACCTCAACTGACAGGGCCCTTGTCAGAGTGAAATAAAAATGTAGTGATCAAATATTCAAACAACATTTATTCATAAAATAAAATCTGAACTTCATCAATAAAAAATTAAAAAGTGAAGTCATAGGATCTGACAAAGATTGATGGCAAAATGATAAAGTTATAAGATGATAAAGTTCTCCTTGTATGCATATAATATGATCAGTAACCAGTCACTACAGCCCGTAGTATAGTAAGAGGAGATCACTCACCTGATCCTACGCAGCCCCAATGGTTCTTGCCACCGGCTGTGTTGAGAACCGCGCCGGAGCAGACCTAATACTCAGTGATACAGAGCGCTGCAGCGCTGGTAACACTGTTCTTCTCCAAACCTCCTGGTTCTTGCACGCGAATCCTAGGTGCGGTGCAGACCTGGATGTTCTTGGAGGTAGCAGTGGTGATGAATAACAGAGGTGGTGTTAGCGGTGATGACTAGCGGGCTTCCTGATGACCTTGGAGTGCGGGTATAATGAAAAGGAAGTCGGCTGGCGTCCTCGCGATATAGTATGGCTGATTTCAAACCCATTTTGGTCCCGCCTTAGTGACCTTCCTCGGTGAAGTTAGCAAGTAAAGAATAGTATATGGTCATTCATCCATCTCAGTTTATGTTTAGGTTCTAAACATTAGCAATCACCTTCCTGTCACAGAGGGCAGGTAGCAACGAGTTTGAAATTCTCTATCCACTTTTTTGTTGCTAATGTTTAGAACCTAAACATAAACTGAGATGGATGAATGACCATATACTATTCTTTACTTGCTAACTTCACTGAGGAAGGTCCCTAAGGCAGGACCAAAATGGGTTTGAAATCAGCCATACGATACCGCGAGGATGCCAGCCGACTTCCTTTTCATTTTACCCGCACTTTCCACAAGCCATCCGGATCCAAGGTCATCAGGAAGCCCGCTATTCATCACCGCTACCACCACCTCTGTTATTCATCACCACTGCTACCTCCAAGAACATCCAGGTCTGCACCGCACCTAGGATCCGTGTGCAAGAACCAGGAGGTTTGCAGAAACATAGGAGAAGAACAGTGTTACCAGCGCTGCAGCGCTCTGTATCACTGTGAGTATTAGGTCTGCTCCAGCGCGGTTCTCAACACAGCCAGTGGCAAGAACCATTGGATCAGGTGAGTGATCTCCTCTTACTATACTACGGGCTGTAGTGACTGGTTACTGATCGTATTATATGCATACGAGGAGAACTTTATCATCTTATAACATTTTGCCATCAATCTTGACTGTGTCAAATCCTATGACATCATTTAATATTTTTTACTCAGGAAGTTCGGATTTTATTTTATGAATAGATGTTATTTCACTCTCTGACAAGGGCCCTGTCAGTTGAGGTAGGATATGCATTTTTATACTTATACTAATAAATGTCATAGTGTTACAATATTACATGTGCCTTATATTTATAGACCTTGGGCGCTAGTTCTTTTGTCTTTCCTACGGTTTTATTTTTACACTTACGGTTTAGTGTCTCACTAGCTGCTCGGTCATCACGTTGTTTTATCAGGATCAGAGCGCCATCCCGCTTCTCCTTTCTATGTAGTTCTATGGTTGTCAAAACCTAAGGGAACACCAGAGCAACAGCATGCTGTGTTTTTCGAAAACCTACCAGTAACCCAAGAAACATCGCTCAAGGGAGAAAAATGCATAAATGCCACACTAATACAAAAAGCACACTACATCAATGCAAGCATAATGATTAATTAAAAACAACAATCAGTGGGATTAGCATTTATTGTCTGGCTCATTTACAGTACATGGAGAATATTTACAATGCTTGATATTTATGAACTTCAAAATTAATCACATAATAAACAGTCATTCTGATTTCATAGCTACCTACCTGAATCCTATTTAACCCCCTATTTGATCTACATAATTTTTATTTTTTTTCGTTTTCTTTAAGCGCACACCGTCACAGTACAGCTTTCGGTCACACCATATTTATCTGTGCCCCATTAAATTAAGTAAGTAACCCCTTAAGGACCAAACCCATTTTGACCTTAAAGAACAACTGTAGTGGTACACTTTTATATATGCCTGCGTATCACCAGACGCAGCGATGTCCCACCCAGATCGGTGATAGGCCGAGCCCACTGTAATGTAAGGAGCTCTGGCCGGCTTATTACATGACAGTGGGCTCAGCCTATCACAGGCCGGGGCAGGACATCGCTACGGCCGGTAATACGCCGAAGGCTCTGCGGCGTCCCCAGGAAGTAGAATGACGTCAACACTGCCAGACGGTGAGGCCTGTGCCGGACCAACGGGAGCTCGTAGGAAGGTATGTAGGAGTTTATTTTGTTTATTTTTGAGGCCCGGGCACAGGAATATAAACGTGTACCACTACAGTTTTCCTTTAAGGACACGGCCATTTTTTTTTCCTCCTCACCTTCTTTTATACTTCCATCCACAAACCCATATGAGGGTTTGTTTTTTGTGTGACCAATTGTACTTTGTAATGACACTAGAGATGAGCGAAGTTACAGTGATTCAGTTCGTCATGAGCTGTACTTTTTATCGGTATCAGTTTTGTGCTACCTGCTACCTTTTGATCTTTTTTATTCCGCTATTTGTACCAAAATTGGCGAATTTTGCGCTTTTAAAAAAAAAAAATTTACGGCCTTCACCGTGCGGGATAATTTACATTATAGTTTTATAGTACGCGTTATTACGGATGTGGCAATACCTATTATGTATATGATTTGTGTTTTTGATCTTTTTTGGTGATAATACAGGGCTTTTTTATTGGGAAAGGGGCATTTTTTTTTTTCTTTTACACTTCATACTTTTATTGAAGAACTTTTTATTTTATTTTTTACACTTTTTACAGGTTATACTATGCTGCAATACATTTGTACTGCAGCACAGTATAACCTGATGAGCTACAGACATTATAGCCTGTGCGATCCAGCCTCTGGCTGGATCTCACAGGCTTCCGTAGCAGGCAGACAGGAGGTCATGATGTGACCTCCTGCTGCCATAGCAACCAACGGCGACCAGCGATCGTATCGCGGTGCCGCCATCGGTGAACAGGGGGAGAGCGCTCCCCTGTCAACACCATAGATGCTGTGATCAGGATTGATCACAGCATCTAGGGGGTTAATGCTGCCATGACCAGCGCGATCGCGGCTCCGGCGGGACTCTGGCTGTGATTGACCGGGTCCCGTCGCCGATCTCTGCGCTGCCAGCGGCAGTGCCGGAGATCGCTAGGACGTATGCATATGTCCAAATGCAAACGTGTCGGATGCTTGGACGTATGCATACGCCCTATAGCAGGAAAGGGTTAAAAATCGCCCAATTTTGACCACTTAACTTTTTTTCCGTATATGCGTCAGTATGTGGGCTCATTTTTTGCGCCGTGATCTGTACTTTATCGATACCACATTTGTGTACATGAAACTTAATTCACTATTTTTGGGGGGGAACAAAATGTGACAATGTAAAAGTTTTTACACCGTTCACTGCATGGGATAAATAACATTATATCTTGATAGTTTGGACATTTACGCATGTGACGATACCAAATATGTTTATAAATTATTTTTTTAAGCTTTTTGGGGTTAAATGGGAAAGAGGGACAATTTACATTTTTATTGGGGGGAGGGGATTTTTCCCCTTTTTATTTAACCTTTTTATGTCCCCATAGGGGACTATTTACAGCAATCACTTGATTGATAATACTGTTCCATGCTATGCATAGGGCATAGCACTGATCAGTGTTATCAGCGATCTTCTGCTCTGGTCTGTTCGATCTCAGACCAGAAGACCCCTGGAGACGGTCAGAGGCAGATGAGGGGACCTCCGGCTGTCATTTTAGATGATCAGATCCCTGCGGCAGCACCACAGGCTATCCGATAATCCATTTAACCACGTGCACTGCCGCAGATGCCGTGATCTGTATTGAGCATGGCATCTGAGGGGTTAATGGCGGACATAAGCACGATTGCTGATTACTGCAATTACCGGTGGGTCCCCCGGCTGCTGATAGCAGCAGAGACCTGCAGTGCATGACGCGAGCACCGCTCCGATGCTCGCAGTCATGTACAAGACTTAATGTACCTCCTGGTGCGAAGTACCTCCGTACCAGGACTTACATTTACATCCGTGGTCATTAAGGGGTTATATTTGCATTTTACTAAACAAGTTTGCACTGAAATGGGCATCTGTATTTTCTTAAATATCTTTTCCCCTAATTTGTTCCGCTTTTGTTTCCCTATTGTTTTGAGTTGTCAACTTTTTCATCCATATTAATTTTTTTTAAATTGTTTTTTGTTTTGTCAACAGGTTAAACTTTTTTGCTGTAAAAAAAATTAAAAATAAAAAACATATCACTGGGGAAGATTTATCAAACATTGTGCAAAGATCAGTAGAGCAGTTGCCAAGAGCAACCAGATTCTAACTTTCATTATTTTTAAAAAGCCTCTGAAAGTTGGAATCTGATTGGTTGCTATGAGCAACTGCTACACTGTTCTACACAAAGTTTGATAACTCTCCCGCATTGACTTCTATGGGATATAAAAAAAAAATTAAAAATAAAAAAATTTTAAAACAAAAAGCACCCAGATTTCTAGGAACATGCTGTGCCCTAAAAAAAAATAAAAAATGACAGATATTTCTTCTATAAAAAAAAAATGGAAGTAATGCGGCTCAGTAATGGGTGTGAATAAGCCCAAAGAGTCCCACAACATGTCACACACTACAGGCTTGAGAAATGAAGAAAAGACTTACTGTCCCGAGTGCGTCACATTTACATCAGCTTCAGTTCCAGTTCTGTAACAACATTTGTAAAGTGTGGTTAGTCAGGGACCCGAGCAATATGCAGCATATGCAAATCTAATAATTATAACAGAGCTAATAATGCAAAAAAAATTTATTATTATTAAAGGACACAAATATTTAAATATATTTATTACGTCAAACACTAACTATTAACTCTTTACACTCAATAATACAATTATCAAAGTGAATTAATTGCTTTTCACATATTTCACGTGATATTTTGGATAAGGATCGTGTTTAATGTTAACCCTTTGGAGGTCCCCCACAAATGCATCATATCTAGAGGATTTCAACACATTTTGGATATTGCAGAGTTCTTATGATTTATAGAAATATATTATTACAAACCACTATCCTTACTCACTAAGGGGGGGGGGGGGGGCGTTACGCATTTTCTAGTTTCTACTTTTCTGTGGTTTTTGTGGCAACTAAGACAGATCTACATTTTTACATGTGTTTAACTTTTTTATCAACACTATTTGTTGATTCTTTATGGCCGAATAAAGACAAAACTCACACAACCTTAATTTTTTTTCTCTTTTATTGCACACTTTGACGTAACTCCACAGATGTACAGCACTGCACATGTGCAATCATTGTTAGCCTGTCCTAGGGACAAAATAACAGGGACTATACTGTTTCGGATGAGCTGAAGGAGTTTCCTTGGTCTGCTGAAGGACCGTGCAGGACGATGGTAACTACTAATGGGTTTCATATGTGCAGAGGAGAAAGGCGTCAATATGGGTGCAGGGGCAGGACCTGTCTGGACGGACCCTTCACTTTATACGTAAATACTGAGGGTTGTTCACTGCGGTAGAAGCTCTTACGGTCTAGTTTTGTCTTGAACAGTGCACAAAGGACTGGTAATTCCTGAATGTATCCTCTGAGTTGATCTAATATGTGCCTGACACTGGATAATATACCCAACACTGCGGCCTGTACATTATATACTGCTCTGTTATGGTGTAACCAGCACTGGTGGTTGTAGTTTTGCAACAGCTGGAGGCACCCTAGTTGGGAAACAGCCCTATAATATGAACACAACCTTTTGCAGCTGCCAGCCATTGACAGTAAAATTGAATTTTTTTTTGTTTTGTTTGCATAGCCCAGTAAATAAGAATGAATATAAAAAAAATATATAAAAAAAAATGTATATATATATATATATATATATATATATATATATATATTTTTATTTTTTTTTATTTTGGCACTACGAGCTATTATACCAAACATGTGACAAACTGGTCAGTGTAACCAGCACTGACCAGTTTGTCACACGTTTGGTATAATAGCTCATAGTGCCAAAATATTATATATTTAAATTTATTTTTATTTTTTTTATTCATTCTAAATTTATTGGGCTATGCAAACAAAAAAACAAAACAAAAATAAAATGCAATTTTACTGTCAATGGCTGGCAGCTGCAAAAGGTTGTGTTCATATTATAGGGCTGTTTCCCAACCAGGGTGCCTCCAGCTGTTGCAAAACTACAACTCCCAGCATGCCCGGACAGCCTTCGGCTGTCCGGGCATGCTGGGAGTTGTAGTTTTGCAACAGCTGGAGGCACCCTGGTTGGGAAACACTGTTATAGGGGAAAGAAAATTATAAAAAGTCATAGCTATGATTACATGGATAATTTAAAATAAAGAAAAAACTATCACTTCGCTATCAATTTGCCATCTATAAGTAATATTTATTGTTTAATAAAAAATGCACAAAATTCCCAGTAAACTACAAAAGGGTAGATGAGGAACATACTACACACATACATGAAGGGGTCACAAGGAATGTAAATACTGCTTATATACAAGACCAAGGGGGCCACAGGTGATGTAAGTGCTACGTATCTGAGGGGGCCACAGGGTCTTGTAAATACTGCACATTCATGGATGTCTGGCCATAGGGGATGTAGCTACAACACATATACATGAATAAGGGGCCTCAGGGATTACAAGTCCGGCATATACATGACTGAGGGGGCCACAGGGAATCTACATCCTACAGATGTCCATCGGCCCCCCCTATATCAGGATCTTCACAATCCTGTATTTGTGCCCCTGCACAATAAAAATATATGTTGTCCTGTTGTAATACAGGTAAAGTTTAACTTTAGGGAATTCTAATAACAATCCGCTGCACTTTTTTTTTTTTTTTTACAGAATATTCACTGTTTGATTTTTTTGTTTTCATTTCCGACAAGTTATAAAAATCTAGTAAATATCTGGCAATTTACTGTCATGTTTTCTGCGATTAATCCAATGAAAGAAAAATATACTTAAAAAGGTGTTTGTCTTATAATAGAGCAACAAGCTCTAAGTGACAGACAATAAAAATAGCCTCCTGGACCCTTTGTTTGACCCTCCACAGTCGGCAGCGCCCTCCAGTCCCCCACCTCTTCAGGGGGAAAAAAGCTTTCCTAATACAAAGCCCCCATAAGACCTGTCCTGCTAGTACTACCCTCCTACTAAACCTGTCCGAAAACTAATTTCTACTATAAGATCAGAAAAAGATTTGTCCTCCCCATATAACCCCCCATTAAACCTGTCCTCCCAAATTACACTTTATAAACCCGGTCCTCCCATATTACCTGTCCTTTCCCTAGACCTCCTCCCATTAACCCCCATCAGACCTGTCCCCTCACTAATGCCACCCCATCAGCCCTGTCCTTCCACTAATACCCCCCATGTGACCTGTGCCCTCACTAATACCACCCCATCAGACCCATCCTCCCCCTTAATCTGACCTGTCCACCCACTAATACCCTCTCCATCAAACTTGTCCCCTCTCTACTACCCCCCATCAGCCCTGTCCTTCCACTAATACCCCCCCATCAGCCCTGTCCTTCCACTAATACCCCCCCCATCAGCCCTGTCATTCCACTAATACCCCCTCCATCAGCCCTGTCCTTCCACTAATACCCCCTCCATCAGCCCTGTCCTTCCACTAATACCCCCCATCAGCCCTGTCCTTCCACTAATACCCCCTCCATCAGCCCTGTCCTTCCACTAATACCCCCTCCATCAGCCCTGTCCTTCCACTAATACCCCCCCATCAGCCCTGTCCTTCCACTAATACCCCCCCCATCAGCCCTGTCCTTCCACTAATACCCCCTCCATCAGCCCTGTCCTTCCACTAATACCCCCTCCATCAGCCCTGTCCTTCCACTAATACCCCCTCCATCAGCCCTGTCCTTCCACTAATACCCCCTCCATCAGCCCTGTCCTTCCACTAATACCCCCCATGTGACCTGTGTCCTCACTAATACCCCCTCCATACTACCCTCATTATCCCTGTCCCCTAAGTAATACCCCCTCCATCATACCTGTCCTACCACTTATACCCCCTCCTCCATCATACCTGTCCTACCACTTATACCCCCTCCTCCATCATACCTGTCCTACCACTTATACCCCCTCCTCCATCATACCTGTCCTACCACTTATACCCCCTCCTCCATCATACCTGTCCTACCACTTATACCCCCTCCTCCATCATACCTGTCCTACCACTTATACCCCCTCCATCATACCTGTCCTACCACTACCCCCTCCATCATACCTGTCCTACCACTACCCCCTCCATCATACCTGTCCTACCACTACCCCTCCATCATACCTGTCCTACCACTTATACCCCCTCCTCCATCATACCTGTCCTACCACTTATACCCCCTCCTCCATCATACCTGTCCTACCACTTATACCCCCTCCTCCATCATACCTGTCCTACCACTTATACCCCCTCCTCCATCATACCTGTCCTACCACTTATACCCCCTCCTCCATCATACCTGTCCTACCACTTATACCCCCTCCTCCATCATACCTGTCCTACCACTTATACCCCCTCCTCCATCATACCTGTCCTACCACTTATACCCCCTCCTCCATCATACCTGTCCTACCACTTATACCCCCTCCTCCATCATACCTGTCCTACCACTTATACCCCCTCCTCCATCATACCTGTCCTACCACTTATACCCCCTCCTCCATCATACCTGTCCTACCACTTATACCCCCTCCTCCATCATACCTGTCCTACCACTTATACCCCCTCCTCCATCATACCTGTCCTACCACTTATACCCCCTCCTCCATCATACCTGTCCTACCACTTATACCCCCTCCTCCATCATACCTGTCCTACCACTTATACCCCCTCCTCCATCATACCTGTCCTACCACTTATACCCCCTCCTCCATCATACCTGTCCTACCACTTATACCCCCTCCTCCATCATACCTGTCCTACCACTTATACCCCCTCCTCCATCATACCTGTCCTACCACTTATACCCCCTCCATCATACCTGTCCTACCACTTATACCCCCTCCATCATACCTGTCCTACCACTACCCCTCCATCATACCTGTCCTACCACTACCCCCTCCATCATACCTGTCCTACCACTACCCCCTCCATCATACCTGTCCTACCACTACCCCCTCCATCATACCTGTCCTACCACTACCCCCTCCATCATACCTGTCCTACCACTACCCCCTCCATCATACCTGTCCTACCACTACCTCCTCCATCATACCTGTCCTACCACTACCCCCTCCATCATACCTGTCCTACCACTACCCCCTCCATCATACCTGTCCTACCACTACCCCCTCCTTGCCCCACCAGATGACTCCTCTTCACCTCTGGAGGACAACAACAGGCTGAGGATCTGTGGACGGGAGAGTCTCAAAAGAGGAAATAACTTATAATTGGGAAGAATTAAGAAACTTTGAACCAGTAAAGAAAAAATTAAGTAAAAACAACAAAAAAAACAAAACAACTAAAATGAAATAAATAAAAAGCGCAGCAATAAAAGTCTTCTCCAAGTGCCCCCCTCCTCCTCCCCCGGGTCCTGCGCGAGCCCTACACCCGGAGCCGGCAGCCCCCGGGCGGGTGTGATGTGGGGCTCCGGGTCACCCCGGGACTCGCACTCCCATGAGCCCGGCCGGGCGGCGCGGCTTCTCCCCGGGTAACGGTCGCTCCCTGTCGCCGCTCTGTGCCGGGCGGAGCCGGGGGTGGGGGGGTGGGGGAGGCCGCCACTACACACCGGACACCACGGGAATTTTTTCTGAATTTTTTCCCGATTTTTCGGAGCGGAGAAGCCGGCTGCCGAGGACGGGAAACTAGAATAAAAGACACAATCCGCTCCGGCGAGTTATTCCCTGGGAAAAAAAATCCCTCCTTACCTCAGTCCAATCGAAAATGGCGCCGAAACCTAAAAAACTTCTTAAATTTCATTGTAGGGTTTTCGCAAGGGATTCTGGGTAGAAAGCGCTGAGGAGGAAAAAATAGAGAAAGAAAGAGCAGAGGGAAACAGCGGAGGGCGGGCCGGGGGCGGGGCCAAAAGGGGGTCGGCCGAGAGGGGTGGGGCCTTGGGAATGTGGTACCATAGCGACCTCATCCATGGGAGGGGCGTGGCCGGGTGGTGTAGGAGCCGCCGAGTGGGCGTGGCGTGAGCGGTGACGTAGTTCTAGGAGTTGGTTTCCTGACGGGCCTGTGTTTGCACACAGCAGTGTTCATAGTGGGAGAGACGTCTTCTCTTATAGGCGTTGTTTTGCTTTTTGTTATTACTACAGCGAAGCCATAACAAATCGCCAGGCTTGTGTGGTGAGAAGTCACAAATTACTGGGATACCAGCTCCACACACATAGTGAACCATACATTTTAACCCCTTAAGGACCAAGCCCATTTTGACCCTCAGTACGAGGCCAATTGCATTTTAGTTTTTTTCCTCCTCGTCTTCTAAAAATCGTAACTCTTTTATATTTTCATCCACAGACTAGTATGAGGGCTTGTTTTGTGTGCGACCAGTTGTCCTGCGTAATGACATCACTCATTTTATCATAACATGTGGTGCAACCAAAAAAATACTATTTGTGTTTGGAAATTAAAAAGAACACTGCAATTTTGCAAATTTTGGAAGGTTTTGTTTTTATGCCGAACAATTTATGGTAGAAATGACGTGTTCTTTAATCTATGGTCAATACCATTAAAATAATACACATGATTATATACTTTTCTGTTACTGTTGCAATAAAAAAAAAAGTCGCAAACTTTTGAACCAAATTAGTACGTTTAAGATCCTTCTATTTTGAGGATCTATAATGTTTTCATTTTTCCGTATAAGCGGCGGTATGAGGGCCAATTTTTTGCGGATCGATACAATTAAAATGATGCCCATGTTTACAGACTTTTCTATTATTGTACTACTTTAAAAAAAAGTATCAAACTTTGTAAACAAAATTAGTGCGTTTTAAATCAACCTATTCTAACCCCTCTAACTCTCTTTATTTTTTTTAATATACAAAGTTGTTTGAGGGCTTTTTTTTTTTTGTTCTGTTATCTGTAGTTTTTATTGGTACCACTTTTGCTTATATGTGATTTTTTGATCAATTTTTATTCTTTCTCGGATGTATTGTGGCCAAAAAGCAGCAATTTCTTTACGTATGCACCATTCACCTTAAGGGATCATTAACATTATATTTCGATAATTTGGACATTTACGCACGTGCCAATACTATATATATATATATATATATATATATATATATATATATTTTTTTTTTATATGTTATGAAGTAAAATAGGGAAAATTGGACCATTAAAAATGTTATTGGGGGGGGGGGGCTTTTTTATATAGGGGACTATATTTTGCAATCAGTAGATACTGCAGATACTGATCAGTGCTATGCATATGCATAGCACTGATCAGTGTTATAGGCGATCTATTCTCTGGTCTGCTGGAGGGCAGACCAGAGAAGAAGACGTCAGGAGGATGGACAGAGGCAGGTGAGGGAACCTCTGTCTGCCATCTTGGATGAACAGATACCTTGGCCGTGCCGTGAGCAATTCGATCATCCAGTCAAAGTGCCGCATTGCCGCAGATGCTGTGATCTGTATTGATCATGGAACCTGAGGGGTTAATGGACATCAGCGCAATTGCTGATGTCCGTCATTACTGATGGGTCCCTGGCTGCTGATAGCAGCCGGAACCTACTGTGTATGATGCGAGCACCACTCCGGGGCTTGCGTCATGGGCAGGATGTAAATGTGCGCAAAGTACCAGCGCATCAGGATGTACATTTATGTCTATTGTCCTTAAACCTTTAACGACCATGGAAGTATATTTATGTCCGTGGCCGGCTCCCGGTCTGTGAAGCGCGCTCAGCTTCGTATCTGCAGGGTCCCGGTTGCTATCAGCAACCTGGACCCTCGGCTAATACTGGACTTTGCCGATCGGCTGATGTCCGGTATTAACCCTTTAGATGCTGCAATCAAAGTTGATTGCGACATCTAAAATGGGAGAAAACCATACCGGCTAGCTCAGCGGAGCTGTTTGGGACTGCCTAGAGGGGGCTATAAGACTGCATAATAAAAGTAAAAAAATAAAAAAGTTAACAAATGTGATTTAACCCCTTCCTTAAAGGGGTTGTGCGCTGCCC
The DNA here is from genome assembly GCF_029499605.1 of Hyla sarda. NCBI lineage: Eukaryota > Metazoa > Chordata > Amphibia > Anura > Hylidae > Hyla > Hyla sarda. The sequence goes on along the minus strand of NC_079197.1, from coordinate 126,437,211 downwards.
TGCAGTTCAGAGCTCCACTCACAGCGTCCGGAAGTTCATTACTCAGAACGCTGTGTGCGGGCTTCCGTGTTCGCAGCCGCCGGGCGTGACGTCTCGCCCGGCCCCTCAACAAAAGTCTATGGGAAGGGGGCGCGACCGCTGTCACGCCCCCTTCCCACAGACTTTGGTACAGGGGGCGGGCGTGAAGTCACGAGGGGGCGGGCGAGACGTCACGAAGGGGCCGGGCATGACGTCACGCCCGGCAGCCGCAAACACGGAAGCCTGCACACAACATTCGGAGTAATGAACTTCCGGACGCTGTGAGCTCCGAACTGCAGGGCAGCGCACAACCCCAGAATCCCCCCCCCCCCCCCCCCCGTTTCCCATTTTAAAAAAAAGTGTGTAAATAAAAATAAAAAAAAACATATGTTGTATTGCCGCATGCGTAAGTGTCCGAACCATAAAAATATATAGTTAATTAAACCGCACGATCACTGGTGTACACGCCCAAAAATTCCAAAGTCCAAAATTGCGTAATTTTGGGTAACTTTTTATGCCAATTAAAAAAATGAATAAAAAGTGATCAAAAAGTCCAATCAAAACAAAAATGGTACCGATAAAAACTTCAGATCACGGCACAAATAATGAGCCGCATTCGTGGAAAAACAAAAAAGTTATAGGGGTCATAAGATGACAATTTTAAACGTATTAATTTTCGTGCATGTATTTTTCCCAAGAAGTACGACAAAATCAAACCTATATAAGTAGGGTATCATTTTAATGGACCTACAGAATAAGGTGTCATTGTTACCAAAAAATGTACTGCATAGAAACAGAAGCCCCCAAAAGGTACAGGGTACAGAATGGCGTTTTATTCTTCAATTTTGTCGCACAATGATTTTTTTTTCTGTTTTGCCGTAGATTTTTGGGTAAAATGACTAATGTCCCTGCAAAGTAGAATTGGTGGCGCAAAAAAAAAGCCATCATATGGATTTTTAGGTGCAAAATTGAAAGGGTTATGATTTTTAAAATGTGAGTAGGAAAAAACGAAAGTGCAAAAACTGAAAAACGCTTGGTCCTTAAGGGGTCAATAAGGGCAGAAAACGCAATAGAGAAATGTTGTGACAGGGATAAGACATAATGGTATATTTGGCCAACAGCTTTCTCTTCAAATCCCCCATACACATGAAAGTTCAGCATGAGGGAGATTTATCAAGGGATTTAGAGGGGCTTTATTGCTTACAAGAGTCGCACAAAAAGTCGCACGTGCACCTAAGCATTTTTTGTGTGACTTTTGTGGATATGTATAAAGTACCAATCAGCCCTACCTAAGCAATTTTGAGTTTTCACTTTTACAGTGATCGGGAATATATCAAGTGCAAAAGTCGCAAATCCCCTTAAAAAGTCACAAGTGTAAGCCAGGTCAGACTTGGCTTACAAACTTGCCATTTAAAAAAAAAAAAAAAGCCGCACAAAAAGTTGCAAACTGCGCAAACTTGCACTGTTCTGCTCCCCGGCAACAGAAACAGAAATATGAAACAGAAATATGAAATTACGGCACTGTACACGCGTAACCGTGATTTGCCCTGACCCCCTGGCCATTCCCATCTGCCAGCGGGAAATATTAAGTTACAGTGCCGTGACTTCATTTTCCCTGCTGGGACGCCAGGGAGCAGAGAGCAATGCCACCTGCTTCCTTGTCTCTCACCTGCGGTGCATGACTGCAACTCCCAGCATGGCCTTACAGTAAGGGCATGCTGGGAGTTGTAGTTGTGCGGCAGGTTACAATCACATCTCCCGCCTGCCTGTGTTGCATGACTACAATGCCCAGCATGTCCTTACTGTAAGGGCATGCTGGGAGTGGTAGTGCGGCACGGGCGGCGGTAGATGTGCAAGCAGGTGACAAGCTTCCCTGGCTTGCTTGTCACCAGCCTGCACATCTCCCACCAGCCCGCCTTTGCATGACTACAACTCCCAGCATGCCCTTAAAGTGAAGACTTGCTGGGAGTTGTAGTTGTGTTGCGCCAGTGGGAGATGTGTGGGTGGGTGACAATAAATGTACTAACCTACTTTGGATTCGGTGGACTACGTCGATGACCAGCCTTTTTTTTTAATGTTAATAAAATGGTTAACGAGGGCTTGTGGGGGAGTGTTTTTTTGGAAGAACATTTTTTATAAGTGTTGTGTTTTTTTTAACTTTATTTTACTTTATTAGTAGTGGAAGCCATCTTATAGACGGAGTCCATTACTAAGCTTAGCTTTAGCCACAAAAACAGCTAGCGCTAACCCCCAATTATTACCCCGGTACCCACCGCCAAAGGAGAGCCTGGAAGAGCCGCTACCAACAGGCCCGGAGTGTCAAAAATGGCCTTCTGGGCTCCTGGGCCTAGGCAGTAACAGGCTGGCATTATTTAGGCTGGGGAGGGCCAGAAACAATGGTCCTCGTCCACCCTGGTAACGTCAGGCTGTTGCTGCTTGGTTTGTATCTGGCTGAGAATACAAATACGGGGAACCTTATGCGTTTTTATTAAATTATTATCATTATTTACTTATTCATGCAAAATGTGTGGGGTTACCCATATTTTCATTCTCAGCCAGATACCAACCAGGTAGCAACATCATGACGTTACCAGGGTGGGTAAGGGCCATTGTTACTGGCCCTCCCCAGCCTAAGTAATGCCAGCCTGTTACCGCCTAGGCCCAGAAGCTCCATTTTTGACACTCCAGGCCTGTTGGTACTAGCTCTTCCCGGTACCCCTGTGGCAGTGGGTATTGGGGTAATATTTGGGGGTTAGCGTTAGCTGTTTGTGAGGCTACCGCTAAGCCCCAGCTTAGTAAAGGACTCCATTAGACAGCTTCCACTTACTAAGTCTGTAAAGTAAATAAAAAATAATAAGTTTTAAAAACTTTTATTCCAAAAAACACTCCCCCCACAAGCCTTCATTAACCCTTTTATTAATATTAACCCAAAAAAACTGCTGGTCATTGTAATACACCGAATCCAAAGTAGTTATCTGCATACATGGATCTGGAATGAGAAGGAAAAAAAAACAATTTGCACTATGTGAGACATTATGCAACAATACTGCATAACTCATTGCTCCACTTATAATGTACCTGTTCTTATTTTTGCATTGATCTTGTGATATACTTGTTTTTTCTGTTCTATCTCATATGCATTTTTACTTCCGCTTGCGAGAAAACAAGTAAAAAAAAAAAAAGGACAACAAAATAAATGACACAGAGAACCTCTGTTAAGTAAAAATACTATCAGAGCTAAATTTATGTTAAGTATAGATGCTAGTGCCATAAAACACCAGTTTGTTGTCTTCATTGTCTAAGTATTAATGGTTATAGAGAACATTATCTTGGGACCGTTGGAGGACATCCACCGGGGAGGAAAAACACAGGTTTATTTCCAGGCGCATACACATACATCTCATTTAAAAGGCCTGGGAAAAAATCCTAGGTTTTTTTCCTGGGCCTTTTAAATGAGATGTATGTGTGTATATATAAATAAAGGACAATCGTTGTATGACTGTATACAACTTGAGAAAGAGAGCAGGAGCTCTTGAAACGCATTGTCAATACATATAATCCACTTTGTTACTTATAATGTGGTGGTCGTGGTGAATTCCATCCCGCAGCGGTGTGCGCCTGGAAATAAACCTGTCTTTTTCCTCCCCGGTGGATGTCCTTCAACATTCCCAAGATTACCTTTCTGTCCGGAGCAGTCAGATCCAGGTCTGGGCAGCCACGCATTCAATTCTAATATCTTTGCGCTAATAGGTGTTGAGCTCTTAACCCAACACCATCAGGTATGTGGGCATTTTTCTGAAAACATCTAATTGTGTTGCCCAGGTTAACGGCACAAGCAGCACCACTGTTGTCTGTTTTATCTCCCTATATCCTCCTATAGAGAACAATATACCATGCACACTATGTACATATTGGAAATTAAATACAACAGTGAATAAAAAATACAATAGTGCAAAACTAGCCAAAGGATCAACCTGAAAAATAGTGCACAGTACAGTCCTTAAGTGAATTTAATGCACAATGCAACAAAAATGTTATATAAAATATCTGTCTATAATTAATACTGAATGAAAGATTTTGGTTGTGTCAATCACACTGATACTTTTAGCTGGTTTGCCTTTAGTGTAGTTAATTTACTGCACATTCCAACAGAGAGTACTGTTCTTTCTGTAAAACTACTTAGGCTGGGTTCCCATTACGTTTCCCCCCATACTTGCGCTCCCGTATGCCTTTCTATGCGCTCCCGTATGTAATTAATTTCAATGAGACGACCGCAGTGAAATGTTCGGTCTGGTCGGCTCATTTTTGCCCCGTATGCTCTTTTCCCCCGCACCTAAAACCGTGGTCGACCACGGTTTTAGGTCTGGTTGTAAAAGCACATACAGCGCAAAAATGAGCCGACTGGACCGAACGTTTCACTGCGGTCGTCTCATCGAAATTAATTACATACGGGAGCGCAAAGAAAGGCATAAGGGAGCGCAAGTTTTTAGCTCTCCCCTGCCGTATGCGCTCCCGTATGGGGGAAAACATAATGGGAACCCAGCCTTATCCTTCTTTATCTGTTAATTGATCCCTTCAAGTGGTTAAATGGGCAAACCAGACTGTTTCCATTTGTGGATAGTACTGGTATTGTTTGACCTGCTATTTATTTTTTAATGTTTTTTTTTTTTTGTATATTTTAGGGGTTATGCAGACACCCCATAATGCCAAATGAAAACAGAATTTTAGAAATATTTGATAATTTATTGAAAAGGAAAAACTAAGATATTTCCCTGACATAAGTATTCAGACCCTTTACTTTGTACTTAGTTGGAGCACCTTTGGCCGCAATTACAGTCTCCAGTCTTCTTGGGTATGATGTCACAACGTTTGCACATCTGAATTTATGGGGATTTTCTACCATTCCTCTCTGCAGATCCTCTGAAGCTCTGTGGATGGGGACTGTCTGTGGAAGCCATATTTAGGTCTCTCCAGAGATGTTCAATTGAGTTCAAGTCAGGGCTCTGGCCCGGCCACTTAAGAACCTAGTTGTCCCCAAGCCTCCTGTTCTTTCTAGGCTGTGCGCTTAGGGTCATTGTCTTGTTAGAAGATGAAGCTTCAGCCCAGTCTGAGGTCCAGAGCCCTCTGAATCAGGTTTTCATTAAAAATATCTCCGTACTTTGCCCCATTCAGCTTTCCTAACTGCTAAAAGACACCCCCACAACATGATGCTGCCACCACCATGCTTTACTGTAGTGTTATAGTGGTATTGGGAAGGTGATGAGCAGTGCCTGGTTTTCCTAATAAATGATGATTAGACGTGAAGGCAAAAAGTAAAATGTTGGTTTCACCAGACCAGAACCAGTGGCGTTGCTAGGGTTGGTGTCACCCGGTGTGGTCGAAAATCTTGTCAACCCATACCTTCCCCTCCCCCCCCAGTAAGTTTTTAGCCTGTTGTGACAGACACCACTGTTGTAGCGCATTGTGAGAAATTCCAGTATAATAATCAGATATACCAGTTGCCACAGAATGGGAAAGTGTTAAAGAAGTTTTCACTATTTAAATATACAGCTCCCAGAATTACTTAAAGGGGTACTCCACTGGAAAACATTTACTTTTATATCAACTGGTGCCAGAAAGTTAAACAGATTTTTAAATTACTTCTATTTAAAATCTTAATCCTTACGGTACTTATAAGCTGTTGTATTCTCCACAGGAAGTTGTGCAATTCTTTCCAGTCTGTCCACAGTGCTCTGTCTGTCCATGTTAGGAACTGTCCAGAGCAGGATAGGTTTGCAATGGGGATTTTCTCCTACTATGGACAGTTCTTGACATGGACAGAGGTGTCAGCACAGAGCACTGTGGTCAGACAGAAAATAAATTAAAAAAGAAAAGAACTTCCTGTGAATCGCTTATACAGCAGCTAATAAGTACTGGAAGGATTAAGATTTTTAAGTAGAAGTAATTTATAAATCTGTTTAACTTTGTAGCACCAGTTGATTAAAAAAAATGTTTTCCAGTAGAGTACCCCTTTATGCAGTGGTGAGGTTATGCTGGGAGTTGTAGTTTCACTCACCATAACTGTAGAACTGACAAGTGACTACAGCTCTGATAGGACATAGTGAGGAGAATGTACAATGGTATCAGTGACTACAGGTGACATCTTCTCTATAGTCTTTCCTTATCTAATTCAGATGGTACATACCGCTAGGTCCAGCTAAAACTTCTGTCTGTAGAATGTGACGCCCAGATGACTCCTCACTCTGTCAACGCATTCTCATCCTCTATATGAAAACAATAATTATTATAAACCTGCCAGACACTGTATTCTCTAAATATAATACTACTATACACTACACTCTTTAATTATAAACCTTCCATACACCATACCCACTGAATATAATACTACCACACATCTGTACATTCTGAATATAATACCAACACATACTGTACACTCTGAATATAAATCTGCCACATACTGTACCCTCTGAATATAATACCGCCACACACTGTACCCTCTGAATATAATACTACCACATATTGTACCCTCTGAATATAAATCTGTCACATACTGCGCCCTCTGAATATAAATCTGCCACATACTGTACCCTCTGAATATAAATCTACCACATACTGTACCCTCTGAATATAAATCTGGTGGTGTTTCTAGTGGATGATGGGGGTGCTAGTACTGGGGGGTGTTCCTGGAGGATGATGAGGGTGCTACTGGCCATCCCCCCTGGCAGTATCACCCCCATCATCCATCGGCAGGATCATCCTCCTGGCAGGAGCACCCCCATCATCCACCATCAGGATCTGCTGATGGAGGTGCTGCTGCTGGGGGGGTTTGCTGGTGGATGATGATGGTGCTACTGCCAGGGGGGGAGCATTAGGTAGGCAGCAGTTCCCCCACTTAAGGTAGGTAGCAGTTCCCCCACATTAGGTAGGTAGCAGTTTCCCTACATTAGGTAGGATAGATTCCCCACATTTGGTACCAGTTACCCCACATTAGGTAGTAATTTCCCCACATTAGGTAGCACAGATTCCCCACATTAGGTAGCACAGATTCCACACATTAGGTAGCAGTTTCCCCACATTAGGTAGCACAGATTCCCCACATTAGGTAGCAGTTTTCCCACATTATGTAGAAGCTTTCGCACATTAGGTATCAGTTTTCCAAAATTAGGTAGCAGTTTCCCCACATTAGGTAGCATAGATTCCCCACATTCGGTAGTAATTTGCCCCCATTAGGCCGCAGGTTCCCTTGCATGTTCCCCACAATAGGTCAAAGTCTCCCCACATTAGATCGCTGGTTCAAACAAACCCCCCCCCCCCAAAAAAAAAAAACACATACACACACAACACAGAGTCACACACACAGATAGAGAGAGAGAGACACACACACAGTCAGAGAGACACACACACAGTCAGAGAGACACACATTCACAGACAGAGAGACACACACACAGACATAGTTACACACAGTCACACACACAGAGTCACACGCAGTCACACACACACAGAGTCACACACAGACAGAGAGTCACACACAGACAGAGAGCCACACAGACAGAGATAGCGACAGACACACACACAAACACACACACAGAGACACACACTCACAGACAGAGAGACACACACACACTCACAGACAGAGACACACACACACTCACAGACAGAGAGACACACACACACACAGAAAGTCACACACACATACACACAGACAGAGACACACAAACAGAGATAGAGTGAGACAGACACACACTCACTCACCCATCCAGCGCAGTGCTCGTTCTCTCCGGGCACTCTGCGAGTGACGTCACGTCCTCCTGCACGGCCCTGCGGAGGCACGTCGGGCCGGCGCAACAGAAGACGTGGGGGCGCAGGCCGGTTCACTGTGCAGGTGACGGGGGAGATGGTCCTACTGATACGGATACAGCGCAAGTGAGGACGGGGGGGGGGGGTGCTAGTACAGAGACAGCGCAAGTGAGGAGGAGGGGGGGTGCTGCTAGTTCGGAGACAGCGCAACTGTGGACCGGGGGGCGTACCTGGTGTCACCCCATCAGGATGGTGTCACCCGGTGCGGAAACATCTTGTTTCCCATGACCTGAGAGTCCTTCAGGTGCTATTTGCAACCTCCAAACTCATTTCCATGTGTCTTTCACTAAGAAGAGCCTTCTTTTTAGCTATAAAGCTCAGATTGGTGGAGTGCTACAGTGATGATTGACCTTCTAAAAGTTTCTTCCAACTGTACACAGGATTGATGGAGCTCAGCCAGAGTGACCATTGGATTTTTGGTCATCTCTATTAACAAGGCCCTTCTCCCTCGATTACTTTGGTGGGGCGACTAGCTATATAAAAAGTTCTGGTTCAGAGTCTTCCATTTAAGAATTATAGAGGCCAGTGTGCTCTGTGCAAGGAATTTTTTGTACCCTTTTCTAGATTTGTGCCACCACACAATTCCGTCTCTGAACCTTTACAGGTAGTTTCCCCTCTAACGGCTAGGTTTTTGCTCTGAAATGCATTGTCAGCTGTGAGACCTTATATAGACAGGGCAAACAGTGTATGGCGCTGACTCCTGACTTGAGCACATGCCATACTGGGCGTCCTTCAGCTGATTCATGTACAATTAACCCTTTAGATCACTGCTGTCAAAGCTGACAAAGTGAGTAATAAAGTTTCAAAAAAAGTTGAATAAAAAAAAAAACACCCATTAACACCTTCCATATTAACATTTTAAATCATCCCCCTTTTCCCAAATTCCATATAAAAAATATGTAAACATAATAAAAAATAAACATATGCGGTATCGCCACGTGCGCAAATGTCCGAACTATAAAAATGTAATGTTAATTAAACTGCATGGTCAATGGTCTATACATTTAAAAATACCAAAATCCACTTTGTATATTTAATAAAAGCGATCAAAAAGTCGTATCAAAACAAAAATGGTACCAATAAAAACTACAGACTATGGTGCAAAAAATGAACCCTACACATACCTGTATATGGAAAAATAAGGACATATTTAAACATACAAATTTTTGTGCAAAAAGTTATAATTTTTTAACAGGAGTAAAAAAAAAATCAAACCTATATAAGTTGGGTATCATTTTAATCGTATGGACCTACAGAATAAAGATAAAATATTTTTACCAAAAAGTGCTCTGCATAGAATCGGAAGCCCCCAAAAGTTACAAAATAATGGGAGTTTTTAAATTGATGTCATTACAAAGAAAAATTGGTGGTGCAAAATACAAGCCCTCATATGGGCCTGTAGGTGGAAAATGGAAAGCGTTATAATTTATAGAAGGTGAGGAGGAAACAACAAAAGTGCAAAAATGAAAAAACCTGTGGTCCTTAAATGGGCACTAACATTAAAACTAATAATTGCTATTGCACTCCTTATGGTAAATAAAAAATCTTTCTATGTACTTTGATTTAAAAAAAATGAAGTTTTCTATGTTTAATTTGTGTTTAAAAAAGCTGCCACTAGATGTCTCCTTACTTGTCCAAAGCATATTTTCCCCATCTCTTGCACAGACTTTGGACTCCTGCCAGCCTGGCAGAAATCCAAAATCAGGAAATGCAGTCTGGAGTACTGAAGTAGGTGTGTGCAGCCTTAGCCAATCATAGCTCATCTCACACACTGAACTGCTGTGGGCTGTGTGTAGCAAAGTAAGGGAGGAAGTTCTCCTCTGTATGGCTTCAGATGATGTAATGACTGCTGTTGAACGCCCCTTCCTAGTCTATTAATCTGACTTAGACTGAGCAGAAAATACAGAGCAATATCAAGGGAGAAAACTAACAAAGAATAAAAATCAAGGAAGGGGGTGGTTTATCATGATGGGCACAGTAAACTGGGAGGATTATAAAATTTAACAAGATCGTGAGAGGTACTCTTTAAGGGGTTAAACAGATTTGTAAATTACTTATATTTAAAAATCTTAATCCTTCTAGTACTTAGCTGCTGTATGCTCCAGGAGAAGTTGTGTAGTTTTTTCCAGTCTGACTACAGTGCTCTCTGCTGCCATCTCTGTCCATGTCAGTAACTGTCCAGCATAGGAGCAAGCAAACCTCTCCTGCTCTGAACAGTTCCTGACAGGACAGAGGTGTCATCAGGTAGCACTGTGGTCAGACTAGACAGAACTACACAACTTTTACTTGAGCATACAGCAGCTGATAAGTACTGGAAGGATTAAAATATTTAAATAGAAGCAATTTACAAATCTGTTTACATTTTTGGTACCAGTTGATTTGAAGTTAATGACCAAACCTATCTTTTTTAGACCTAGTTTAGTAACTGCAGTTCAGTAAATCAAGCACTTTCTCATACCCTTTTGGCCTCATTGAGGGGCATTTATCAAACAATTTAGACTGCTTTTTATGTCTAAATTTGTCGCAGGAAAAGTCGCAGGGTGCCCCCGTGTGACTTTTCCTGTGAAATTTTATTTAGACTGTTTAATTTTTATGATTTAGAATCTGATTTAGATCACATTGTGCAGTGGTCACTAATTTATCATGTGCAACTTTTCTGCAAAAAGTCACACAGGCCAGATTTAGAACATATCACTGGGCAACAATTGCGTCAATGGTATTAAGGACTGTTAATACAATTGTCGCACGGCCCACCACTGCTCTGAGACATTCATTCAGAGCAGTCTGGCTGCATTCATCAAAGTCTGTGCACCTATTGATAGCCACTTTCCCTGCAACTTTTTTCCTCTAAACAAAAAGCAAGTTAAATTCTGAGAAATACCCCTCAGTCACCCTAAGGATAAGATGTCTGATCGCGGGGGGTCTGGCCGCTGGTATCCCCCCCCCCCACACACACACACACAATCTCTGAGTGCAGCCCCGGAGTTCTGAATATTTCGGTTCAGCCGGCCATGGTTGTGACCACAGCCGTCACGTCCCCTTCCATAGATATGAGTGGGGCGGATAACCCCTTTAGTTTTAAGAAATCTTATGAACAAACTCAGTTTAGGCTTTGTTCACATCACTATCATGGTTTCCATGTTGTCCATGGCAGTCTGAATACAACGAAACTCTCGATGCTGTGGACAAGTCTTGTGGTTTGTTTGTTTTTTGCAATAGTTTTTATTAAAGGAGTACTGTGGCCAAAATTAACTTATCCCCTATCCACAGGATAGGGAATAAGTAGCTGATCGCAGGGGGGCCCCACGATCTCCTGAAGAAGTGTGTGTCATCTACCTCTAGACAGCACGGGCTCCCCAGCGGTTGGACTTTCCCCGCGATCAGCTTCTTATTCCCTATACTGTGGATAGGTCATAAGTTAATTTTGGTCGCAGTACTCCTATATAATACCAATAATTACCATGACCATGGGGAGTTTTCCCTCCACAGGATTTATATAGAATGTTTTCTGTGACAATATTACAATATGTGCATATGTGTTTATGTGACAACTGCTAAAGAACCGTGTAGATGCAAAAAATAAAGTAAGTTAAGAAGTTTTATAGGGAAGTCATTGATTGTTCTCGTAAAGGCTTTTTGTTACTTCCTGGAATTTGTTTCACAATTACTTCTATAGAGAAACAAGATATTGCACAGTTTATTAGATGTTTCATAGTTTGTGTTTTATAACTATAAGCAGTAAGCAATATTGTTACTCTCAATTAAATTATTTTTTTTTACTTTAAATTATTTAAATGTGCACACATCACATCAGTCCCTGTCCCTATTGATGCTCACAACCTAACCTCAGTATGTTTTTTAAGTTTGGGAGGGTACAGAAGTACCTTGAGGAAACCCACAGAGAACATACAGACTCAATGCAGATGTTGCCCTTTTTGGATTTGAACCTGGAACCCTATTGCTGCAAGGCTAAAAAGCTAGCCACTGAACTACCATGTGGACAAGTATGACATCTTTTTTCCAATACTGTATGTCCCACGGTTCGCTTTTACTCAAATCAGGCTTTTTATTTAATGTGGCTAAAAAGGTATTTCCTCCAGTTATGGAAAGTGAATTGATCTTGGATCTCACCCTATTTTCAGGGCCTGTTGATGGTAATGAGATGATCACTGATCCAGACCCTAGTCTGTACAGAACAAGTTTAAAAGCAATGTGACAAAACAGCAAGTGTTAAAACCACAACATTTATGGATCTGTCAGTTTCAAAGGCAGGAAAAAAATAACTTGCTGTGTTAGGAGCACCACCCCTGTAGCACCTGCACCAGACATAACATATTGGTTCTGTTTTTTGTGTCCCTTAATATGTACCTGCACTTTTACAACTATTAGGATACACTGACATGTGTGTGCATTAGGAATAGTAACATTTCTGGCTAGTATGTAATTTGTAAAGTTTAGCAAATATTTCACCAGTTTTCCCTGATGCAGGAGTCCCTGAGCTAGTAGGTGTAAACTAGCTGCTATGATGGCCTCCATACACTGCACACCATAGAAGAGGGGATGCTGTTCCCCTATATTCCCCCTATGGCACACTCTTGGAGGCAGCAGCATAGGGAACATTGTAGAGCAGTCCTGAGCATGCTAAGCTTTGAAGTCAGCAGAAAGGTGAGATATGACATTTACTACTAGCTGCAGCACTGTCTCTGTGTCTTTCTCTGCCTCTTTCCAGCCACTCCCTTTTCCCCTCTACCCCTTTATCCTTATTACAAACCTAAATTTAGGGCAAAAAGCCTGCCTGCATGTTATACCCTGATAAATGTTCTGGTCACTGATTTAAAGTGGCCACAGTGGCCGGCTGCTTGTTAAAGATCAGCAGCCCGGCCACGGCCACTTTAAACCAGTGATCAGCGCCATCTCCTGCAGGCCCGGAAACTTCTCCTCCTGATTTTAAATATTTTTTATAATTCCTTGCCTAGCCGCGTTCCAGCAGGCTAGGTAATATGGCAGGCCTTGTGGGCTGTGTGGATAGTATGACGAGTGATGTCCCCTGCCAGCTCCTCTGCAAGGCGTCAGCAACGTCACTCCTCATTTCCTGCAGCTGCCGCTGGTGACTGTTCTAAAGTGGCCGCAGCCGGGATGCTAAACTTAAACAAGCAGCCGACGCTGCGGCCAGCAGCAGCGGCAGAGAATGACGAGTGACGACCCTGATGCTGTGCAGAGGAGCCAGCAGGAGACGTCACTCTTTATACTATCCATTCAGCCCCCAAGACCCGCCGCATTACCTGAGCCAGCTGGAGCACGGCCAGGTAAGGAAATATGAAGGCAGAAGGGAGGAGGCAGAAGGGAGGAGGATGAACCAGAGGGGGGTAATGATGAGAAGGGGGAATTATGAACAATACATTTGTGGTACAGGGGCAGATAAAAGGGGAGGAATGATGTGGCACGTGGAAGGGGGGGCAAACTGAGGAGCAGGGGGAATCAAAGTTGGGGGGATGATGAGGCATATAGTTCAGAGCTGCCAAGTAATTTATTTTACATTTATTTTTTCCCCTCAAATCTTCCTGGTGTTATACGCCAGTGCGTGTTAGATGCCGATAAATACGGTATTATTATAAAGGGATCTGGGGAAGCTGCAGGCTTGGCCAAAGACATGGCAAATTAAGTTTAATGTGGATAAATGTAAGGTTTTGCATTTGGGCCATAAAAACTAAAATATACAATTATGTTCTAAATAATAAGACATTAGGTAAAACTACTACCGAAAAGGACTTGGAGATATTGGTAGACAGTAAGCTCAACTTTAATGACCAGTGCCAGGCAGTGGCTGCCAAGGCCAACAAAGTCATGGGATGAATCAAGAGAGGCATAGAGGCTCTGTATAAACCATTAGTCAGACCACATATAGAATATTGTGTCCAATTTGGAGCACCTGTATATAAGAAGGACATGGCTGAACTGGTTTAAATAATGTTTATTGGATTTGTTTTGAGAAATTTACAACAAAGGAAAGATTGGCCAAAGAAAACAACGTGGCCAAGGAACAATACATAACAAATATAATACAGTTATATAAATATTACTAAAGCAATCACTCAGCTGTATGTAGAAATATACCGGAGAGGGTGCAGAGGAGGGTGACAAAGATAATTAATGGTATGGGAGGATTACAGGACCAAGACAGGTTATCAAGCTTATGTAGTTTGGAGAAAAGACGTCTTAAGGGCGATCTGATCATAATGTACATAATGTACATATATATATGAACAGACAGTTCAGAGATCTTTCTAATTATATTTTTATACCTAGGCCGGTAAGCATTACAAGGAAAGAAGGTTTCACCATCATCACAGACAGAGATTCTTTACTGTAAGAGCAGTGAGACTATGAAACTCTCTGCCACATGATGTAATGATGTCTGACTTAATAAACAAGTTCAAGGAGACCTGGACATTTTTCTGAAAAAATATAATGTAACAAGTTATGGTTGCTAGATTTATGGGGATAGAACCTTGATCCTGACATTTTTTCCGGAGTCAGGAAGGATTTTTTCCTCTGTCATGGGGCAATTGAAATTGGCCCTTATGGTGGTGGGGAGGATGCCTTCGTCTGGATCAACACAGTAGAGTTTTGGATTAAACTCAATGGACTCAACCTTATAAAGTACCTTACTATTGACTATGCAAAGTTTTTAAATCATTTTGTCTGGAAAGTGCCAGGATAATGTGTCACTTATTTATGTAAACCACCATTTATACTGGTCTATGTAGGCAAGTGATTAGTCCTACTCAGTGATTGACAGCTCTCTATATGCACACTTAGGACAACCAACATGACTACATAGCATAGAATGAGCAGAACTTTACATGAAAAAATAAGTTATCCCGGAAACTATTTTACATTTTTTTTTGTTGCAAAACTATATATTAACATCCTCAGCTTCTCGTTCTCTATAACAATCTGCCTACATATTAAACTGCATTCCTAATGTGACAGCTTCCCTTTAAAGGGGTTCTCCACCATAAGGTGATTTTAGTACGTACCTGGCAGACAGTAATGCACATGCTTAGGAAGGATCTGCGCTAGTCTTGGGGCTAAATGGCTATGTTGTGAGATTACCATAACACTGTGGCTAGCTTTTTGTGAACTGGTATTTCCTTTTTGAGTTTTCTTCTTTGCCTACAAATCCCATAATTCAAGTTTTCTCCTTCCCACACATCAGCCACCCCACCCATTGAAACATAAATGAGCTGCATTCATTCAAAAGACCTGTGGTTTTCAATCAGGGTGCCCACAGCTGTTGCATTAGTTACAGATTGCTCTCTCTCCCAACAAGCAATCCCTCCACCCATTGAAGCAGACAGGCTCCCTGTCATCAGCTGACTAGTGAGTCAGGTCTCGGCCGCATTGCAACCTGGGAAAAATCTGAGACAACAGTCATTTTGTATGCTGTTAAAAATAAATATTGAAGAATTGTGAGAAAACCGTCACACACATGTACAGACAATATATTATGAACTGCACTAACTTTACAGCCCCTGTAGCATAGTCAAATAAAAAATATTCCTGGAATACCCCTTTAAGCTTTTATATGCATGACCTGATGTTCCTTGTTTCTGTGAATATGTTCTATAAATTTACTCCAGGTGTGTACTGCACTATATCTGTGAGTCTCTTGAAATTTCCATTTTTACGATGAAGGAAAAATGCAAGCAGTTTTTAGCCCATTTTAAAAGAAATTATATTAAAACCATCATGGGACTTGCTATAAATGGCTTTTCCTTGATGTGGTTAGCCTGTTTTACAATATTATACTCAGACTTTGTAATTTAAAAAAGTCTTAAATTATAACTCATGTTTTACGTTAAACTTAAGTAAAAAAAAAAGTTCAATAAGTTTTACAGAAAATAGTAAAATGAGTAACAGGCTAATAGCTATAAGTGTGATAATGAAATGTCAATTTTATTTTTACATGACAGTTTACTGGACAGCAAAATGATTGTGCAATGATCTTGTACTACTGTCTATTAGTGCATAAAAGGACTAATGTCATATACAAATACAATCCATTCCACAGACAGCACGTTACAGAGCAGGAGAGCTGAGTATATTGAAATATAGCTTTGGGAGGAAAAGTTCCAGGATAACTTGTCATTTATTCATGTAAATCTCTGATCATTCTGGGCTGAATAGTCAAGTGGGCGGACGTACTATATAACTTCTTCACGTATAAGTATACATATAGAGTGCTATCGCTGACCTCATGACTACTAAATGCCCAAAATGAACAGAGATTTACATGAATAAATTACAAATTCTCTTGGACTTTTCCCTAAAGTTACATATCAGTCTGTTTCCTTCTCCTGCTCTATAACTTAATGCCTGCAGATTCCACTGCATTTTCAACATTACAAGTTCTCTTTAAAGGAGTACTCCGCTGCCCCAGCGTTGGAGTGGGCAGTGAGGTCGTGATGTCATGGACACGCTCCCTCACCATATCACACCATGCCCCCTCAATGCAAGTCTATGGGAGGGGCTTAAAGGCCGCCACCTCCTCCCATAGACTTTCATTGAGGGGGTGTTGTGTGATGTCACAAGGGGTGTGGCAGTGATGCCATGATCCCGCCACCCGCAAAGTACCCCTTTAATGTTTTTGGATGGAAGGACCTTTATAGGGGTACTCCACCCTTAGACATCTTATCCCCTATCAAAAGGATAGGGGATAAGATGTCTTATTGCGGGGGGTTTGGACCCCCCCCCCCGTGATCTCCAGGACGATGACGCGACGTTCGAAACACATAAGCTTGAAGCTTCCGTGTTTGTGACGTCACATGATGGCCCCTCCATTTATGTCCCCTCCATGCACCGGATGACTGGGGTGCCACACTGGAGATCGCAAGGGGTCCTGGCGGCGAACCCTGCGAACCGACATTTTATCCCCTATCCTTTATGTCGGTACAGAACGTGGTTCTGTACAGTTTCTAAAGTCCCCTAAGGTAGAGTCCCTCAAGTCCACAGGGCTCACCTGCAGGATCCCCCTTGGTCATTATTATGATTTTTATTGTACATCAATACTGTATGTTTATTTCAAGTATTGTACATTTAATATAAGCTATGTACAAAGGTTATTAGGATATTTAAACTGTATAGGATCTTCCTAAGGTCATGTGATATGTGATCACCTGATACCCAGACACAGGCAACCAGCTACCAATGGGCTTTAGTCCAGCCCCGGATATATAAAGGGCTGTAGTCTCCACACTAGTCTCTTGGTTCCTGCTCTTGATTCCTGGACAGTAAAGAAAGCCCAAGTCCTGTACAAGTCTATTACAGCTAGACCAAAGCCTACAAGTCTGCAGCCACATCTAATCTGTAAGTCTCATTTATGTCTACACGTCAAGTCTCTACAGTCCCTAACAAAGTCATAACTAGCACAGTGGCCTGCATCATCATTATTACCACTACAAGTCCAAGCAAGCCTGAGAGGTTCCCTGTGTCCCGGTCACCTCTGTGGAAGATCTGTAAGAAATGTTATACTGCCCCCTTCAGTAAAGTTCCATTTGCTTAAAAACCTGCTTTGGACTCTCATTTAATATATGCCGTTTCTGGGATGGTTGTCGGTGCTGCACTATACCATACAACCGCATCCTGGCGTCACGAACACTAGGGCTTAACAACATCTTGCCCCAGGGGTTAATACCATCTGGGCCCACCACCTACACCACTGCACCCCGTGGTCCTGCCATACACCGTGGGTCACCACATTTGTATAGGGGATAAGATGTCTAGGAGCTGAGCTCAGAAAACAACCACACAAAATTGAGTACATAGACATTATTCATGTATAACTAACCTTTGACACATAAAGTGGCTGTCTCTCATAGAGAACTTATTTTCATTAGAAGTTCTAAATTCTAAATTAGAAAAAAAAATCTTCATCTATTCCCAGGGAAAAGAGTGGTTACAAAGATTATCTCTTGTTTAAAGGAAAACTGTAGTGATATATAACTTATCTCCCGTACTGGAGATCGCCGGGAGTCCCAGCAGTCGGACCCCCCGCGATCTATAACTTATCCCCTATCCGAAGGATAGGGGATAAGTTATAGATCGCGGGGGGTCCGACTGCTGGGACTCCCAGCGATCTCCTGTACGGGGCCCCGGCAGTTCACATGAACTGGGGACGGACATGCCCCCTCATGCTGGGGACGGACATGCCCCCTTCCTGCGCACTGCTGGGGCCCCTTTGCAGGGGGTCCCAGCGGTCGGAGTCCCCCCCGATCTATAACTTATCCCCTATCCTTCGATAGGGGATAAGTTATATACCACTACAGTTTTCCTTTAAGAGGACCTATCCTAACCCACATTACACAGCTAGGGTTTTCAGAGATTAAAATGCCAAGTTTTTATTTCTGCTGCCCTGTCCAAAATCCATATGAAAATATTTTAGACTATGTGTTGCAGAAACCCTTTTGACACGCATGGGATATAAAGTGCATTTCAGCACAGAATTATAACAGATATTTTGTCAAATCTGACACGTGTAAATGGCGAACCTGCCCTACACCAATGACCTTTAATTCATTAGCCAACCACTTCATGATGGCGCATAATGAGATCACTGTTTTTGTCCTCTATGCCTAAAACCTAAAGGGGTATTCCAAATGAAATTATCTTATCTCCTGTCCATGGAGCTGCTCAGTTCTTTTTGGGGCAGCTCCATGTACAACCCTGCACATGTGCGGGTTACTGCTCAGTTCAAAACAAAGGAGTAAGGCCTTGTTCTGGAGGCTGCGGAAGTCCCAGCGATCAGTCCCGGCAATCGGACACGTATCTCATACAAATGCACACTCTAATATATGATAAAGTGTTTACTATTTTAGTCAAGAGCTGCATTTAGAATTCAATGTATTAATTGCTGGGCTGCTTTCTGCCCTGCTATTGCATCTGCCATCTATGGGGGACAAGGAGTGGCTCCATTGTGGTCTGTCATAATTATTACTATGACATTTGCTGTTTATCATGCTTTTGCATTTTTAGCTATGGTTTGACTATATGACCTATTAATCCTAGGACTATGTTTTGCTGTTTTTTGTTTATATCTATTTGAATATCTATGCATGTATCTTGGTTTGTAATGTCCTGGATATGGTCTGAGTGTTATTGACTAACCATACCCACAGGGCTAGTACCCAGTTGTCCCCTGATGATCCCGGCACCTTCCCGTGAGAAACGCATTGGGACTTATGTACTGTGCTACTCAAGTGTATGATGCTGATACTAACATGAGCATACATTCATTGTTTGTTTTCTTTCTTTTTCTTCTGGGTATATGACAGTTATATCTATTGTTTATAATTGGAGCTATATATGTTATTGTAGGCACTGTTGGAGGAATTTCTTGGTTAATATACCAGTGGCTTATCCTCTTCTAGTCATGTAGATGGTTCACTGAGTGATTTTGGATCAATATAGGTCATTGACTATTTTGTAGTACACAAAGGGGGGATTCATTTAAACAAGTACTGCAGCCATAGAACACTTATCCCCTATCCGCGGTCTCCCGTACGAAGCCCCAAAACTGCCGTGGCCCCATACTAGAGATCGCGGGGGGTCCCAACTGTTGGACCCCCCAGGATCAGACACTTATCCCCTATCCACAGGATAAGTGTTCTACGGCTGCAGTACCCCTTTAATAGATTTATTAATTTACGTTTTAATACTGCTGCCAAAGTGATATTCTATGGTTGACAAAAGACAAGAGTTCACCAAGTCCAACCTATGGTGTCCCTACTGTGTGGATCCAGAGGAAGGCAACAAAACAAAAAACCTTGAGGCTGATGCCAATTGCCCCATACCAGGGAGAAAATTCCTTCCCGACTCCAATATGGCAATTAAAAAAAATTAATTAATCAATGACCCACCTCCAAAAGTGTCCATAATCCATATTATTCAAGAAAAGCATCCAGGCCCTATTTGGACTTGTTTAGTCAGCCATCACAGCAACATGTGGCTGAGAGCTCCATAGTCTCACTGCTCTTACAAGTTTTCACCATCATCATATAGGGATTCCTTACTGTAACGATTAAAGGCTTAGCTATAGACTGTACAAAAGACAAAGAGGTACGTCTGTCAACAAGATGACTTTTTCCACTGGTGATGTAGTTCTGTGTTATAATTCAGGTTGTAAAAGCGTGACTATTTGCTGTATGAGACGATATTGCCCCTTGTAATAGACACAGTGGATGAATGAGCAATCATATCTTATATGCAGGTTTAAAAATCATTGTTGGTTGGCTGCTTATCTTCCATGTATTCACAGCATGTGCGGACAATAATGACAGAAGTTAAAGGCCTCATGATTGATACAGTGCATGGCGCTGCCTACACAATTAAGTATTGTAAAAGCCCTTTAAGAGCAGGCCACTCTACTAGCTTGGCGCTCGTATCAGGCACAGGTCTGCCCATCTCGAAGGAATTTTTATCTATACATAAATTTTATTATTTTATTCAAAGTGGGCACTTTCTAACAATGAGAGCATGTATGTTACGCCGAGCGCTCCGGGTCCCCGCTCCTCCCCGGAGCGCTCGCAACATCCTCGCTACTGCAGCGCCCCGGTCAGATCCACTGACCGGGTGCGCTGCGATACCGCCTCCAGCCGGGATGCGATTCGCGATGCGGGTGGTGCCCGCTCGCGATGCGCACCCCGGCCCCCGTACCCGACTCGCTCTCCGTCGGTCCTGTCCCGGCACGCGCGGCCCCGCTCCCTAGGGCGCGCGCGCGCCGGGTCTCTGCGATTTAAAGGGCCACTGCGCCACTGATTGGCGCAGTTGTTCTAATTAGTGTGTTCACCTGTGCACTCCCTATGTATACCTCACTTCCCCTGCACTCCCTCGCCGGATCTTGTTGCCATTGTGCCAGTGAAAGCGTTTCCTTGTGTGTTCCTAGCCTGTGTTCCAGACCTCCTGCCGTTGCCCCTGACTACGATCCTTGCTGCCTGCCCCGACCTTCTGCTACGTCCGACCTTGCTCTTGTCTACTCCCTTGTACCGCGCCTATCTTCAGCAGTCAGAGAGGTTGAGCCGTTGCTAGTGGATACGACCTGGTTACTACCGCCGCTGCAAGACCATCCCGCTTTGCGGCGGGCTCTGGTGAATACCAGTAGTAACTTAGAACCGGTCCACTAGCACGGTCCACGCCAATCCCTCTCTGGCACAGAGGATCCACCTCCTGCCAGCCGAATCGTGACAATGTACATATAAAGTGGTGTATTCTGTGTTCTGTCTAATTTAAAGAAAGTGTAGAAAATGTACATATATATATATATATATATATATATATATATTATATATTACGATAAAAAGTTTCTCCTTTTTAATACTGTTGGCTCAGTGTCTGCATATATCACCTACTTTAATAAGATGATCCACTGGGTATGTAATCTGGACATGTGATTAATGTTATTTTACCAGTATCACCAGAAGAAAAAAAAACAAAAACAGTATCTATGGTAGAGTTCACACAGAATATGGGTAGCTAGTAAGAATACAGCAAAGCAACCAAGAAGCTGTAATCTATAAAAAGCAAGACACGTTCAACCACAATTAGCATTTGACAACCTTTATCGTTCACCAGTAAAAGACAGATTCAGAGTTTTATGTTAGCCTTTGTGCTTTGAAGTCAGAAGAAATGTAATTTTTTTCCTGTTTTTGTTATAAATCATTTAGATATATTCTATACTAAAGTCACTTGTGGTTATGGGAGGTGCCTTTTAAGAAGCTTTATTCTAACAGGATGGGAGGAGAGGATTGGGGCTGCATTGCTTATTTCAGTCATCAGAGGGATTCCTCTCTTAGTACAACCATTGTTGGTTATCATCAGATAAATTAACCATATTCATTTCTACTGAGTATCTCGGACAGAGCTTACGTACGATTTTTGGTTACTACAGTAAAATGGTAGAAAGGAGGGTCCCCTATATTTTATTTCCTCCTACTGGGAGCTTTGCACAGCTCCCCACCACCCATGAAAAATGGGTTAGACACAGACCTCATCATCATTGGACACAGGCAACACTTTTAGGCCGGGTTCACACGGGCAAAAAAATGTTCGGAATGTCCACATGAAAACATTTGTTGACATTTTGCACATTCGACTAACCGGAGGGTGCTAGGACCACTCAGAAATGCGTCACCTCATAGATGCCAATGCATTTCCTTGCGGACTCCGTAGAAAGAATAAGCTTGTCTATTCTATCTACGGATGCAAGAATCTGAATTTCTGCACTAGAAAACATCCAGCATCTAAATTCTGCCGTGTGAACAGTGCAGCAGAATCCCATTGTGATCAATGGGACTCTGCTGCTGCGGAATGTCTGTGCAAAATATTCATGCAGAATTCTGCACGGACATTCTGCCGTGCGAACATATTCTAGGAAGAACTACACTTTGCTGCCCATTAATTTTTTTCAGGCACCACCACAACTTATATATTTAATTTTAATACTGTGGTTCGTAGGTGGAGACTCTAACAATGTTTGGAAGGCGCCATCTTCTTCAGTCTGAAGAAGGATGTTGAGCACGTCCTCCGTCTTCTGATTGGCAACATTGTCTTGGGCCTGCTCAGACCTCCCCAACTCCATTGCAGTATTATAAAAAGGGCACATGAAGCCTTTTGCGTCCTCCACTGTCTCCTGTTTATTTAGGCTTAAAATCTGTAATCCTCCATCCGTGTCTCAGTTCCGCCGTAATCCCTGGTCTGAATGTGATAATTACATGTTTGTGCACGGTGGTCATTCCCAAGCCCCCCGTGCACAGTGACGTGTGGCCGGAATCTTCATTGTCATGCCTCCTCCCCTGTGCTGAGCTTACTAGCTGCAGAATGGAGCTCCACTCTGCAGCATAATGGCTGTGGCTGCGACTATAGCGCAAGGCGGTATGCTGCAGAGTGGAGTAACATTTTACAGTATGGTAAGCTCAAATGAAGGTGCTGCCAAATGTCACTGTACAACAGAGCTTGAGAACGCCCCCTCATGCACCATGCAAGTCATCTGCATATCCAGAAAACTGGAGATTATGGCAGAACTGAGGCATGGAACAGGGAGCAGTAAGTATGATTTTCATCAGTATCACACACACTACTGTCACGATTCGGCTGGCTGGAGGTGGATCCTCTGTGCCAGAGAGGGATTGGCGTGGACCGTGCTGGTGGACTGGTTCTAAGTTGCTACTGGTATTCACCAGAGCCCGCCGCAAAGCGGGATGGTCTTGCAGCGGCGGTAGCAACCAGGTCGTATCCACCAGCAACGGCTCAACCTCTCTGACTGCTGAAGATAGGCGCGGTACAAGGGAGTAGACAAGAGCAAGGTCGGACGTAGCAGAAGGTCGGGGCAGGCAGCAAGGATCGTAGTCAGGGGCAACGGCAGGAGGTCTGGAACACAGGCTAGGAACACACAAGGAAACGCTTTCACTGGCACAATGGCAACAAGATCCGGCGAGGGAGTGCAGGGGAAGTGAGGTATAAATAGGGAGTGCACAGGTGAACACACTAATTAAGCCAACTGCGCCAATCAGTGGCGCAGTGGCCCTTTAAATTGCAGAGACCCTAAGGAGTGGGGCCGCGCGCGCCGGGACAAGACCGACGGAGAGCGAGTCAGGTACGGGAGCCGGGATGCGCATCGCGAGCGGGCGCCTCCCGCATCGCGAATCGCATCCCGGCTGGGAGAGATATCGCAGCGCACCCGGTCAGCAGGTCTGACCGGGGCGCTGTAATTGCGAGGATGTTGCGAGCGCTCCGGGGAGGAGCGGGGACCCGGAGCGCTCGGCGTAACAACTACAAGCCTTTACCAATAGGTTATTGCCGGTAATACTGATGATAGATTCTCTTGAGAACTAAATGGAGTTGAACAGCTTGAGGTATTGTAATATATTCTAGCAACCAAGGAAAAACAGAAAAAAATTAAACTAATTGTAGAAATGTTACATTACACACGATACATAGCACCATAGACTTTAACATATTGCTGCAAAATGCCCCTTAATAGTTCAGACAAACAAACTGAAGCCATTTCCTTATTTTTACAGAGTCTCCAGTGCGTTGTGTTGTTATCATATCCTGTTTTCAGTTCTCTCTTTAGTATTCTTTAAAATGTGTCCTAAATATTCTTTTCTCGCAAGAAGTCACAACCAACAATACAGAATAGTTATATTAGGAAAGCCAATAAATATTTGCATTAGAAGTATTGAAAAAAACATAATATAACTGTGGGGATAATCGTGATTAGAGCTAATCCTCTCAAAATATCATCACAGAAAATACTCCAGTGGAGAAATGGGTAAGTTTTCAACTGTAAACAACACAAAATCCCTAAGCAGGGGTGATTCATACCTAGAAATGGGAGAATTTTTCAAAAATTCGATTCGGCCGATTCACCGAATTTTCCTGAAAAATTTGGTTTGATCCGAATATATTCGCAGTGAATGACTATTAAAAATGGCTATTCCCAGGCTACAGAGAGCCTCAATAGGGGTGTAGAACACTTTGCCGTAACACGCATAGGGTGTGTGCTGGAGTAGTGAAATAATACTGTTATTCAGTATGACATGCAGATTACAGGCGTCACTATTAGAATCAGAATGACAAAGTCTGAATGTGGCAGCAGGGTCACAATTGAAGAGATTAAAGAGATTTTTGAAATGTCAATTGAAGAGTTTAACCCCTTAAAAACGCAGGGTTTTTCAGTTTTTGTACTTTCGTTTTTTCCTCATCACCTTTTAAAAATCATAACCCTTTCAATTTTCCACCTAAAAGTCCACATTATGGCTTATTTTTTGCGTCACCAATTCTACTTTGCAGTGACATTAGTCATTTTACCCAAAAATTCACGGCGAAACAGAAAAAAAAATCATTGCGCGACAAAATCGAAGAAAAAACGCCATTTTGTAACTTTTGGGGGCTTCCGTTTCTACGCAGTGCATATTTCAGTAAAAATTACACCTTATCATTATTCTGTAGGTCCATACGGTTAAAATGATACCCTACTTATATAGGTTTCATTTTGTCGTACTTCTGGAAAATATCATAACTACATGCAGGAAAATGTATACGTTTAAAAATGTCATCTTTTGACCCCTGTAATTTTTTTATTTTTCCATGTACAGGGCGGTATGAGGACTCATTTTTGCGCCGTGATCTGAAGTTTTTATTGATACCATTTTTGTTTTGATCGGACTTTTTTATCACTTTTTATTAATTTTTTAATGGTATAAAAAGTGACCAAAAATAAGCTTTTTTGGATTTTGGAATTTTTTTTACGTGTACGCCGTTGACCGTGCTGTTTAATTAACGATATATTTTTGTGGTTCGGACATTTACGCACGCGGCGATACCACATATGTTTATTTTTATTTACACTGTTTTATTTTTTTTATGGGAAAAGGGGGGTGATTTAAACTTTTATTAGGGAAGGAGTTAAATGACCTTTATTAACACTTTCTAAAACTTTTTATTTGCAGTGTTATAGCTCCCATAGGGACCTATAACTTCACACACTGATCTCTCATGCTGATCACTGGAGTGTATTATCGGCGTTATCGGCGCTTGACTGCTCCTGCCTGGATCTCAGGCACGGAGCAGTCATTCGTCAATCGGACACCGAGGAGGAAGGTAAGGGCCTTCCCGGTGTCCTGTAAGCTGTTCGGGACGCCGCAATTTTACCGCAGCGGTCCCGAACAGCGAGACTGAGCAGCCGGGTTACTTTCACTTCAGACGCGGCGGTCAGCTTTGATCGCCGCATCTGAAGGGTTAATACAGGGCATCACCGCTATTGGTGATGTCCTGTATTGGCCGCGGGTCCCGGCCGTTGATAGCCACCGGGACCGACCCGATATAACGCGGGGACACCGCGTGACCCCGCGGCATATCGCGGGATCCGGCGGAGGACGTAAATATACGTCCTTCGTCGTTAAGGGGTTATAGAGATTAACTATTTTAATGTGCCACCAGCAGCATGAGATCATATGGCGGCACAATGACACATTCTGGAGGTGGCAGCAACTTATATAGGCCGCAGAGCGGCACAATAACAGAGTAGTGTGTCAGTTTGTCCTCCCTCTCAGCAGTGCAGGCCTGACCCGGGATGGCTACTGGGTAGATCCTGCCAGTATCATATGCTTGTCTAAAATATTAAGCCATGCACGTGTAAGTAAACACGGCTGGTACTGTGAAACTGCGTATAAAACTGCGAATGTACAATTTAATCAGTTATGGTTTATTTTTATTGTTCCAACCTGTTTCGTTGGATTCTTGTGGTAATTCCAGTGGATTCTTTTGGTAATTCCAGAGCTAATATATGATGACGAGCAGCTTAAGGAGGGTGTGCTTTGTGGTGTACCAGTGGCTGAAGTTCATGCAAAGTTTCCTGACCATTTTTAGGATGTCTTGCAGATGGGTGGAAGACTTAAGGAACCGCTTGACAATCAGATTGAACATGTTTGCCATGTTATGGTCTATTTTTATCACTTCAACCCGTTTCCTTGGAGCCTGGATGTGGCAGCAGCCTGAAGATACCATAGGGCCTCAAAATTCAAGAGAATAAAGAGATATTTTAAATGTCAATTGAAGATTTTGAAGAGATTAACAAGTTTAATGTGCCAGCAGCATGAGGAGATCACATGTCGGCACAATGACATAGCCTGGAGGTGGCGGCAGCCTATTTAGGCCGCAGAGCGGCAGAATGACAGAGCCAGAAGGTGGCAGCAGCATGACAAGACCATAGGGCGGCACAATGACAGAGCCTGGAAATGGCAGAAGCATGAGGAGAGGTGGCACGTTTGGCTCCAGACTTCGCACTGCTGCAACCCTGCTGACTCCCACCACCTTGCTGGCTCAGCTGCTGCCTCACACGCTACCTGAGACCCTCTTCTTCTGATGATGATGAAGCCCCTTCTGCACTCTGCTCCCAAGTGCATTCGGCTTCATCATCATTGAGTTGTGTCTGCACGTTACTGATGTCATCCTCAAGTTCCTCAATGGTTTCTGTTTCAGGAACCTGAACGCTCACAACACCACTTCCCATGCCATTTTCCTCATCACTACTTGCCCACCTAGCGGAGGAAGCGGCGGATGTCTCCTCCACATCTTGGCTGGGCAGTAGCTGCTGACTGGCCTCTAGTTGATCGTCCTTGCTGTATAGTGGAGCTGAGCCCACATCATACAATACTTCACTGCGTGAGGGAACAGCATAGGACAGAAGTAGTTGGACAGAGGACAGGGACTACTCCTGTCCATGCCAACTGAGGGTTGAGTCTGAAGAACCCACTGACTGTTGACTCGGGGCATGGTCGGACTGGCCATCGGGCAAATGCACGGTGGGCCGAGCAGTCCATTGGCCAGCTTGTCCTCGGCGCTTTAAGAACAGCGGTCGCCACTTTAAAACCTCTCTTAAAGCAGGGACCGCCGGCCGCCGTACTAAAAGCAGGGACCGCCAGCTGCAGCTTTTAAAGCAGGGAGCGCTGTCCGTGGCACTTAAAGCAGTCACAGGCGGCCGCAACCCTTAAAGCTGCAACTGCTGCTTTATGAGCTGCGGCTGCCTGTGGCCGCTTTAAGTGCCGTGGACGGTTCTCCCTGCTTTAAAAGCTGCAGCTGGCGGTCCCTGCTTTTAGTACGGTGGCTAGCGGTCCCTGCTTTAGGAGCTGCGGCCGCCTGTCACCGCTTTAAGTGCTGTGACTGGCGCTCCTTGCTTTAAAAGCTGCAGCTGGCCATCCCTGCTTTAAGTGCTGCAGCTGATGTAATGAGAAATTGTGTGTCTTGACAAGTTCTGTGTCCCGATCAGCTGCGTCTCCTTACTCATGCCCCTGACGTCGGCCATTGAGGAGCTGAGCAGAAGCCGCCACCACTGGTAATTTGGAGAATGGCAGAGAGGTCTAGGGGGATATAGAAATCCTGAGGAGTCTGGGAGAGGTTGCCAGAGGGGTCAAGAGGAGGATGGCAGAGGGGTCTTGGGGGGAGGGATAGGGATCATCGGGGGGGATAGGGATCCTGAGGGATCTGAAGGAGGATGGCAGAGGGTCCTGGGGGGATAGGGATCCTGAGGGGTCTGGAGGAGGATGAAAGAGTGGTGCGGGAAGTGGGGGTGGGGAGGGTATTGGGGGTAGGAATCCTGAGGGGACTGGGGGAGGATGTCATAGGTATCTGAGGAGAATAGGGATCCTGAGGGGTCTGGAGGGAGATGAAAAAGGGGTGCAGGGGGGAATAGGAATCCTGAGGGGTCTGTGGGGGGGATATCGATCCGGGGGGGGGGGGGGGGTGGATAGGGATCCTGAGGGGCCTGGAAGGGGGAAAAGGGGTGCGGGTGGTTATGTGAATCCTGAGGAATCTGGGAGAGGATGCCAGGGGGAAAATAGACATCCTGAGGGGTCATGAGGAGGATAGCAGAGGGTTCTGAGGGGGGGAGGGGTAATGGGAACCAGAGGGGTCCGGAAGAGGATCGCAGAGAGGTGTGGTGGGGAGTAATAGGGATCCTGAGAGGGTCTGGAGGTGGATGCCAGAGGGATCTGGGGGGGAACAGGGATCCTGAGGGGTCTGGAAGAGGATGACAGAGGGGTCTGGGGTTGGGTTGTAGGGATCCTGAGTGGCCTGGAGGAGGATGGCAGAGGGATCTGTGTGGGGGGGGGGGAGAGCTACTAAGGGGTATGGAGGAGGATTGCAGAGGGATACAGTGGGATCTGGGGAGAACAGGGATCCTGAGTGGTCTGAAGGAGGATGTAAGAGGGGTCTGGGGAAGGGATACAAGATTTTGAGGGGTCTGGATGAGGATATAAGATGGATTTGGGGGTGGGGAATAGGGATCCTTTGGGGTCGGGAGGAGTGGTAGGGTAGGATGGGGCAGAGAGGTCTAGGAGGAAAGGGAGGTCTGGAGGAGGAGGATGACAGAGGATTGTGAAGGAGGACAGAGGAGGAGGACAGAGGGGTATGTAGGAGGAGGACAGGGGAGTTTGCAGGAGGAGGACAGGGGAGTCTAAAGGAGGAGGAAGGCAGAGGAGTCTGGAGGAGGAGGAGGACAGAGGAGTCTGGAGGAGGAGAACAGAGGGGTATGGGGGAGGAGAAGGACAGAGGGGTCTGGGAGAGGAGAACAGAGGGGTCTGGGCGCATAGGGGTCTGAAGAAGGAGGACAGAGGGGTCTGAGGGAGGAGGAGGACTAAGGGGTCTGGGGGAGGAGGACAGAGGGGCATTGAGGAGGACAGAGGGGTCTGGGGGGCATAGGGGTCTGAAGAAGGAGAAGAGGGGAGTCTGGAGAAGGAGGACAGAGGTGTCTGGGGGGCATAGGGGTCTGGAGAAGACAGAGGGGTCTGGAGGAGGACAGAGGGGTCTGGGGGAGGAAGACAGAGGGGTCTGAGGGAGGAGGAGGACAGAGGGGTCTGGGGGGCATAGGGTTCTGGAGAAGGAGAAGGGGGAGTCTGGAGGAGGAGGACAGAGGAGTCTGGAGGAAGAGGAGGACAGAGGGGTCTGGGGGAGGAAGACAAAGGGGTCTGAGGGGAGGAGGACAGAAGGGTCTGGAGGAGGACAGAGGGGTCCGGGGGAGGAAGACAGAGGTGCCTGGAGGAGCAGGACAGAGGAGCCTGGAGGAGGAGAGGACAGAGGAGTCTGGAGGAGGAGAGGACAGAGGATTCTGGAGGAGGAGAGGACAGAGGAGTCTGGAGGAGGAGGACAGAGGGGTCTGGAGGAGGAGGACAGAAGGGTCTCGGGGAGGACCGAGGAGTCTGGAGGAGAAGGTCATTGGAGTCTGGAGGAGCAGGACAGAGGAGCCTGGAGGAGGAGAGGACAGAGGAGTCTGGAGGAGGAGAGGACAGAGGGGTCTGGGAGAGGAGAACAGAGGGGTCTGGGCGCATAGGGGTCTGAAGAAGGAGGACAGAGGGGTCTGAGGGAGGAGGAGGACTAAGGGGTCTGGGGGAGGAGGACAGAGGGGCATTGAGGAGGACAGAGGGGTCTGGGGGGCATAGGGGTCTGAAGAAGGAGAAGAGGGGAGTCTGGAGAAGGAGGACAGAGGTGTCTGGGGGGCATAGGGGTCTGGAGAAGACAGAGGGGTCTGGAGGAGGACAGAGGGGTCTGGGGGAGGAAGACAGAGGGGTCTGAGGGAGGAGGAGGACAGAGGGGTCTGGGGGGCATAGGGTTCTGGAGAAGGAGAAGGGGGAGTCTGGAGGAGGAGGACAGAGGAGTCTGGAGGAAGAGGAGGACAGAGGGGTCTGGGGGAGGAAGACAAAGGGGTCTGAGGGGAGGAGGACAGAAGGGTCTGGAGGAGGACAGAGGGGTCCGGGGGAGGAAGACAGAGGTGCCTGGAGGAGCAGGACAGAGGAGCCTGGAGGAGGAGAGGACAGAGGAGTCTGGAGGAGGAGAGGACAGAGGATTCTGGAGGAGGAGAGGACAGAGGAGTCTGGAGGAGGAGGACAGAGGGGTCTGGAGGAGGAGGACAGAAGGGTCTCGGGGAGGACCGAGGAGTCTGGAGGAGAAGGTCATTGGAGTCTGGAGGAGCAGGACAGAGGAGCCTGGAGGAGGAGAGGACAGAGGAGTCTGGAGGAGGAGAGGACAGAGGAGTCTGGAGGAGGAGAGGACAGAGGAGTCTAGAGGAGGAGGACAGAGGGGTCTGGAGGAGGACAGAGGAGTCTGGAGGAGGAGTGAAAAGGGAGGGACTGCAGCACCAGTACCTTGGACAGAAGCACATTCAGCTTCTGCATCGTTGGATGAGTGGGCGCATACTGTTGTCTCTTGGACATGGCTTCGCTGACGGATTGCTGGCGGAATGACTGACTCAAAGTAGAAGGAGCAGGAGCATCTGGACCGACAGAAGGAGGGTATGAAAGACAGCTCCCTTCGGCTGAGGAGGTGGAGCCTTGGCTGGCTGAAACAGGGAGCGGCGTGCTACTGGGTGATGCAGCAGGCTGACCACCACATCGGAGCCACGGTTCTCCCAGGCCGCTTTATGGTGACACTGCATATGTTGACGCAGTGCCGTGGTGCCAACATTGGGACCCTGGCCACCCTTCACCTTCTGCGACACATCTTGCATGTGGCCAGGTTAACATCCTCCGGATGCTTGATGAAAAACTGCCACACGGCCGATTTTCCCCCCAACAGCCCGAAATGATTGACTGCTACTGCCGACGACTCCAGGTACCCATGTTCCACTACCTCCCGGGAAGGTAGGCTGCCGCGAAGCAGGTGGTCTCCCACGGGCACGTTTGGCTCCAGACTTTTGCCACCATGCGGACTGCCAACCATGCTACCACCTTGCTGGCTCAGCTGCTGCCTCACGGGCAACCTGCAACCCGCTTCTCCTGATGATGATGAAGCCCCTTCTGCACCCGGCTCCCAAGTGCGATCGGCTTCATCATCATCGAGTTGTGTCTGCCCATCACTGATGTCTTCCTCATTTTCTCAACAGTGTCTTCTTCAGGAGCATGAACGCTCGCAACACCACCTCCCACGCCACTCTCCTCATCACTACTTGCCCGCCTAGCGGAGGAAGCGGCGGATGTCTCCTCTACTTCTTGTTTGGACAGTAGCTGCTGACTGTCCTCTAGTAGATCATCCTCACTTAATAGTGGAGCTGACCCACAGCATAAGATACTTCTGTGGGAGAGGGAACAGCATAGGACAGAGGCAATGAGAGGACAGGGACTGCTCCAGGGCCATGCCAACTGAAGGTTGTGTCTGAGGAACCACCGACTGTTGATTGGGGGTATCGGATGTCACTTGTGATGAAGTGGATGACCGAGTTAACTAATCGATGATGGAAGATGGGTTGCTGGTCGAGACACGACCACTAGTTGATACCGGGAGCTCAGGCCTCTCACTGCAACTCCTACTGCCACTCGCCCCTAGTCTGCTGTGACCCCTGCCTGATGAATTTAGGCCTCTGCCACTCTTCTGTGCACGTCCTGGCACTTCTATGCCTGACATAGTGATACACAAGCTGAGTGCGTATATGTTACAAATACATATATACTTCACAAGCCTTAAAACTGTATTAGACTACAAAAACAAGTGTGTAGCTTTGGATGGCCTTTCACAGTAACTAGGCCCAAATTAGTTTAACTGTTAGCTTTACAGTTGTTGTACACCCAACTGCATTAGTACAGAATCGCTGTGTAGTAGAGCCCAGTACAGTATTATTAGGCACTCTAATAGCAGGTGACAATGGCTTTTAGTGCTCTGCCTAACTTGCCCCTTTAAGCTTTCGAGTTGCTGTACACCTCACTGCAGCAGTGGAGTCGCTGTGTATTACACCGAAAAGTGTACTTTCTCTCTCACTCTTTCCCTTCCCTGTCAGTGCTTTTATGCAGTGATTTGGGCTTGTGGTGAATTGCTGCTGTCAACCAGTTTTTCTGTGCAACGCACACAATGCTCTATCTCCGCTCTCTCTGAAATAAAACGCTTAAGTGACTGGCCGCAAGATTGCTGCCGATAATATAGGGCTGTGACATCACAGGAGGTCGGGATATGAAGTCAAAAGCTTCCTCCTTTGTTTATTTTCCTCCCCAACAAGCATGTCCTCACATATGGATCCGCCATTTTAGATGCTCTGGAGCCTGGACCGCACTCAACGGAGTTTAATGAAGCGATTCGTGCGATCGAATCGCGGCGATATTCGGATTAGTTGCAAAGCGAATTCTTCTTGAAATTGAGATACATATAATAATATCCTACTTATATTCTACAAATTACAAAGTTTAGGGAATACATGGAAACGAATGGGGGGGGGGGGGGTTAGAATAAACTGTTCACAGCTTCATCTTATACTGTACTTGTAGCTTGCGTTCATGTAAGAGCACCCTTAAAGTGTTATAGACAACCTCGCTTCAGGTTGAAACTGGGAAGCTGATCCTAGCTGATATACAGTAGCAATACATCCACTTTTTACCTGCTATACCAGGGGCATTCATGTGTAACTGCTATGCTATACTATGGCCTGCATTACCTTTGTTTAGTTTACTGTCAACAAAGTGGAAGGGTGGCATCCCTGACTTTGCTATGGGTCACTTTAAATTCTGGTTATATATCAGACAGGAGGCTCATATCTTATGCATTAATCTTTCTTTATTAATGCCCATAGCAGAATATTCACTATTCAATTAAACGTAATGGAGAAAAAACTTCAAAACTACAACTCCCAGCAGTCCTTGGGGCACAATAGCCACTCCTATCCCTGTAGCCCCTATATAAGGACTGCCTCTTCATCTAACTTCCTCTTTCTTTCTGCTCATAGCAGCATACAGATAAGTGTTCTTTACAGTGTTTTTCTATTATAGCTTATTCTTACTTATATATATATATATATATTGGCTCAGCGTATGTGGAACTATTACGCTGGTTCACTTTTGTTATAGGTTATATATATGTATATATATTTCTGCCTATATTTCGCCCGCTCTTTCTTTGGAGGGCGCTCCTGCGTCCTCCAATCATAGCCCTAGGGACGTAGTCTCGCGAGACTTCGTCCCTGAGGGCAGAGGCTCTCGTTCTCCCCTCCCAGCGCAGCGCCAGTACAGCGCTAGCGGTGTGGAGGACGGAGCCTGTAATCTGCTATCAGGTCTTACTTAGTCTTGCTATTAGTTTCTGGGAGACAGAATTTATTCTGTATCCCCTGATTAGATAACTTATTTTAGACCTATATATTTTTTAGTCTAAATTGCTACATCATGGCTGAGGAGCCCACATCTGCTCCCCCTAGAGGGGATGGCTTTCCCCTAGACTCGGCACAGTTTATGACTGCCAGCCAAATCCAGGACCTTATTAATAAATCGGTACAAGCGGCCCTAGCTTCTGCCATGGTACCTTCTGGGTCTCAATCCTCAACCCACATGATGTCAGCCCCACCACCTCAGGGCGGTGAACCGCCTCTCAAAAAAGGCAAAGCTTCCCAGAAAAGGAAGCATGTCTTGGCGGCATCCGACTCCCCGACAGGGGAAGAAAATAATATGTTCCAGGCAGCTCCTACCCCGACCTGCCAACCCCAACATCCCTCAGACTCCACTCGACCCCTGGGCCTCGGGGAGTTAAAAGGGAAGAGGCAAAGGTCCGCTAGACGGTCCAAACCCAATTCGTTCGTAGATTCCTCAGATGAGGATTCGTCTGCTCATTCAGATGAGGCTGACGATGATGAGTCTGAAGCAATGGACGAGGATGTTGGGGACACTGCGTTTGATACCAACGCAAACCCTGCTACGCAGGACGAGATTATCCTAGACGCACTAGGTGAGCCGTTCTTCCACCCTGACGCGATCTCCCACCCGAGATCTGGTGACTGGACCCCACTTCCCCACGTATCACAATACGTGGAATTTTGGGCACGTAAGTCCTTGGACAAGACGAGCCGCAATAAATTAAGGGCAGAGTGCCCCAGACCCTTTGTACCACATAAGGTGGTTAATACCCCGGAGGTGGACCCGGTCTTATCAAAAGTACCTCATGAAATCAGGTAAATTCCCCAAAAAGGGGATTGAACGCTCATTTCGGACCATCCAGGAACGTATCCTGGACCTGATTGGTCCCCTTACAAAAATTCTAAACCTGTCTGAGCAGGCGGCAGCGACGGACCAACCTGTTGATCTCCGTCAACTCCGCGGATGGGCACAAAGGGCTATTTGCCTAGCGGGCAACGCCAACACCACCTGCTCAATAGAGAGAAGGCGCTCTATCCTCATGCGCCTTGATCCACAATTGTCCCATTTAGCTGAGACCGAGCCTGGTCCTTCCGCGGAGGGGTTGCTGTTTGGCGATAGCTTAGTGAAAGACATAAACAAATTTGTCGGGCTTTTCACTAGCTTAGATAAGGCCCAGTCGTCCCTAAAGAAGTCTGGGACCAATAAAATTTTTCCCCGGGCCGGCAGAGGTAAAGGCCGATCTGCCGGCCGCGCTCCTACCTATCGGCCACACGGCAGACAACCTGCTCAGTCACAATACCATCAGGCTCCTCCCTCCTACACCATGCCAGTGGCACAACCGGCGCCATTCTTCCCACCCCGTGGCAGGCCCTGGCGCGGACGTGGTGGACGTGGTTACCCCAGATCTAGACCCCATACCGGTGAGTACACTCTATATTCCACACTCTCGTATACCAGTGGGGGGACGTCTGAGGTATTTTACCCACGCTTGGTCTGCGATTACGGCAGACGCGTGGATCCTAAATACGATATCGGGGTTCGTAATCGAACTCCAATCCTTGCCAACGATGGGCATTATGCCGACCCCTATCAGGTTCTCGAACCAAAACGTTGCCCTAATAGACAACGAAATAAGGGATCTCCTGGCCAAACAGGCAATCCAGGAGGTTGTCCACTCCTCTCCAGGTTTTGTAAGCAATCTCTTCTTAGTAAAGAAAAAAGGGGGCGGTTACCGCCCAGTGATAAACCTTCGAGATCTCAACCAGCATGTCACTTATCGACATTTCAAAATGGAAGGGATTCATTTCCTTCGGGATCTCCTTCATTCCGGAGATTGGCTCGTGAAGGTGGATTTAAAAGACGCCTATCTCACCGTCCCGATACACCCAGAGTCTCAACCCTTTCTCCGTTTTCTCTGGAAAGACCGAATGTGGCAATTTACTTGCCTACCGTTCGGCCTATCGTCCGCCCCATGGTGTTTCACCAAACTCAGGAAACCAGTGGTGGCGTCCCTGAGGAGCAGAGGGGTACGTCTGATCATTTATCTAGACGACCTCCTTATCATGGCCAGCTCCAAAGCTTTGGCATCTCTCCACATGGAGTGGACGTTATCACTATTGCACGACCTAGGGTTCA
The DNA here is from genome assembly GCF_029499605.1 of Hyla sarda. Lineage (NCBI taxonomy): Eukaryota > Metazoa > Chordata > Amphibia > Anura > Hylidae > Hyla > Hyla sarda. The sequence continues at coordinate 126,401,548 of NC_079197.1, read as the reverse complement.
TAGTCAACCGAGAAAAATCGGTTCTAACCCCGGCCCAAGAGATGGAGTTTCTGGGTTTTTTGGTAGACACCAATCATGCCGTCCTCCGTCTTCCCAAGGCCAAACTAGCCCTGATACGCAAAGAAATCAGGGCGATTTTGCGCAAGGGTTGCTTATCCTTACGGATCCTGGCGCGCCTAGTGGGTCTTCTGGCAGCCTCCATCCAGGCTATATTTCCAGCCCCATTGCACTACAGAGCCCTTCAGAGGCTCAAGATCATGCACCTGAGGCAGGGCCTCAGATATGCAGACGAGGTTCCTCTCTGTCAGGCGGCCACCGAAGAATTGCACTGGTGGCTTCGTCATGCCGTCGAGTGGAACGGCAAGACCATTTTCAACTCCAGCCCGGACATCATCATAGAGTCGGACGCGAGTCGTCAGGGCTGGGGAGCCCGTTGTGGAGCGGATTCCACAGGAGGGACATGGTCCGTCTCGGAAACTTCCCTGCATATCAATGCCTTGGAACTTCTAGCGGCGTTCTTTGCCGTCAGGAGTTTTCTTCCACATGCGTCCAATTGCTGTGTATTACTACGCATGGACAACGTAGCGGCGGTTCAGTACATCAACCGCTTGGGGGGCACCAGATCCAGAATCCTCGCGGATCTCGCGAAAGATTTTTGGCACTTCTGCCTAGCCCGCGACATTGTTCCGATAGCGGAGTATATCCCAGGGGTCTCCAATTCGGTAGCCGATTGGAATTCCCGCTACCTCCTCGATTCCAGCGACTGGCGATTGAATCGGTCCGTTTTTCTGCGGTTGAGACAGCTTTGGGGTCCGTTATGCGTGGATCTCTTCGCTTCTCGCCTCAACCATCAACTGCCATGTTTTTTCAGCTGGAGGCCGGATCCGGAAGCGTCTGCGGTAGACGCTCTCCGCCAACCTTGGCCGGAGGGGATACATTATGCGTTTCCCCCGTTCCAGTTAATACCCCGGGTTCTCCTACATACTGCGAACCTGAGGGCGACGGTTGTGCTGATCACACCCTGGTGGCCAACACAGCCGTGGTTTCCTCTCCTCCTGGGGATGACTGTGGATTACCCCAGACTGCTCCCTCACTCCCCGCATCTCCTCACCAATCCGACCAAGGGTCTCCACCCGCTAGTAGTGGAGGGGAACCTAACTCTCCTAGCGTGGTTGGTTTCGGGGTCCCGGACGAGGATAACGACCTTTCAAGATCGGCTAGGGATCTCCTCGCCTTGGCCTGGGCCCCCGGGACTAGATCGGCATATCGATCAGCCTGGAGACTCTGGGTTCGTTGGTGTGATCAACGGCAGGTTGATCCCGTACATGCACCTGTGTCGGTAGTGGTCAACTATTTGGCAGATTCTTTTGAATCTGGCAAATCTTTTAGCTCCATCAATGTGTACCGGTCGGCTATTTCAGCTTATCATTGCCCAGTGGACTCTTTGCCGGTTGGCAAACATCCGCTTGTCTGTAGGCTTTTGCGCGGCATTAAATTTAAGCGTCCCCCGCGGCCTCGATACCAGGCGACCTGGGATGTTTCCAGGTTACTTGATATGTTTTCTACGTGGGAAGATAATAGCAATCTCCCCTTGAAGCTGTTATCGTATAAACTAACTGTCCTCTTATGCTTGGTTTCTATCAAGCGTGTCTCGGACGTGAGGGCATTGGACATCTCTAGGCGACAATTCTCGCCTCAGGGGGTCAAGTTTGCTGTGGTCCGTAGAACCAAGACGGGTATCCAATCAGTTTTTTACCCATTTTTCCCTGCGCATCCTCTGATCTGCGTTGTCCGTTGCCTGCAGGCATACGAATCGCGGACTGCAGATTTGCGATATACGGATTCCTCTCAACTGCTGGTTTCTTACGTCAAACCTCATCACCCGGTCACTTCCGCTACTTTAGCACGCTGGGTACGTTCTGCCATGGAAATGGCGGGCATAGACATATCCCTGTTTGGAGCCCATTCATCCAGGGGCGCTATGGCTACTAAGGTGGTCACCTCAGGGGGTTCCCTTTCTGATCTATTAATGGCAGCCGACTGGTCTTCCGAAACCACTTTTCGCCATTTCTACTTCAGACCGGAGGAACATGTCTCCATGTCTGTTTTATAGGGCTTGTCACATTATGTTGTCGCATGTAACTTAGCTAGTTTTGTTAGCTTTGAACTTGCATAAGATATGAGCCTCCTGTCTGATATATAAATAGAGATTTTCCTAGCTTGTGACGGAAAATATAAGTTATATGAAGACAGGAGGCGAGTATCTTCCCTCCCTACCCACCCTATTACGTGTCTTTTGTTCTATTCTCAGGTTACTGAACGAAGATGCTGGATCCAGGTTGGCGGTTGATACGTTCGAACTAATGTTCGGGTTCCTTGGTCCCCGTTGGGACGACATCTGTTCCAGAAGTTAAAGTCCTTCGGCTCCCGTTGGAGCGAGACGGCGCCCTGAGGTCCTAAGGGTCTAGGGCCGGTTGGAAGACCATTCCGGTTACTGTGCAGCAGGCGATGGAGATTACCGATCGCTGTTGGTGTCCGGTGTACGGATGACCTGTTGGTCCAGATCGTTTTTTTCTTACCTAGGGTCTCTGTTGAGACACAGTTGGAGTTTGCCGGTGGATCTTCGACACCTAAGATATCGGGCCGACTGGCTGCGACGTCGGAAGATTGCGATGCTGATCAGTTATCTTCTCTAGTCCAGTGCGGCGGTGTTTCGCATGAAGAAAGAGGAAGTTAGATGAAGAGGCAGTCCTTATATAGGGGCTACAGGGATAGGAGTGGCTATTGTGCCCCAAGGACTGCTGGGAGTTGTAGTTTTGAAGTTTTTTCTCCATTACGTTTAATTGAATAGTGAATATTCTGCTATGGGCATTAATAAAGAAAGATTAATGCATAAGATACTCGCCTCCTGTCTTCATATAACTTATATTTTCCGTCACAAGCTAGGAAAATCTCTATTTACGACCATGCATGATGGCATTAGGATATACTAAAAGTCTTGAAAATCTTAGCACGCATGTGTATTTCATACTAGTATCTTAATATGCATGTTCTGTGTATAGACCAGTGGTCCCCAAACTGTGGCCCTCCAGATGTTGCAAAACTACAATTCCCAGCATGCCTGGACAGCCGTTGGCTGTCCAGGCATGCTGGGAGTTGTAGTTTTGCAGCATCTGGAGGACCACAGTTTGGGGACCACTGGTATAGACTGTGTGTGATAACCCTTATAATCGTAATTATTATGTATTGTTATATTGTTTCTTGACACAATAAATAATACAAAACATAAACAAGATATTTACATTCACAGCTTAAAGGATGGAGTCAAGAAAAGGGAAGTAAAAAGGGAGTGAGTTCTTAGTTCAAATGTTAAATTCCACTTTGTACTCACTATATTTAGCTTGTGGTTACATGCTGAGCAGTTTGCATGGGTAAGCAGGGAGAAGGGGACGTGTAATAGAGTAGAAACATGCAGACTTTAAGGGGAGTGTTTAATTAATATGAGAAGAGTTCCTGACACTTAGTGTCTTCTTGCGTATAATCTATCTATATATATAAATGTGTGTATGTATGTATGTGTGTATGTATGTATGTATGTGTGTGTGTATGTATGTATGTATGTGTGTATGTATGTATGTATGTGTGTGTGTATGTATGTATGTATGTATGTGTGTATGTATGTATGTGTGTGTGTGTATGTATGTATGTGTGTGTATGTATGTATGTGTGTATGTATGTATGTATGTATGTGTGTGTGTATGTATGTGTGTATGTATGTATGTATGTGTGCATGTATGTGTGTATGTGTGTATGTATGTATGTATGTGTGTATGTATGTGTGTATGTATGTATGTATGTGTGTATGTATGTATGTATGTGTGTATGTATGTGTGTGTGTGTATGTATGTATGTGTGTTGTATGTATGTGTGTATGTATGTATGTATGTTCCAGCATCACGTCCAAACGGCTAAAGATATTACCATAAAACTTGGCACACATGTTACTTATATGTCAACAACAAACAAAGGAAAGGTGATTTAACCCTTACTCACCCCCATTTGCCAGGGGCGGGGTTTATGTTTAAAGTCCCATACAAGTTAATAGGAAATATATGTTCCAGCATAACTTCCAAACGGCTGGAGATATTTCGATAATACTTGATCACATGTTACTTATATGTCCACTTAAAATATAGTAATAGTTAATTTAAAGCTTAACTACCCCCATTTGTGAGTGTCAGGTTTTTTGTTTAAAGTCTCATGCTAATCAATGGGAAATGTATGTTCCCACATAACTTCCGTACGGCTGGAGATATTTCAATAACTGGTACACATATTACGGGTCGGGATAGGAGGTCGACATAGGAGGTCGGGATAGGAGGTCGGGATAGGAGGAGGGGATAGGAGGAGGGGATAGGAGGACCGGGATAGGAGGACCGGGATAAGAGGACCGGGATAAGAGGACCGGGATAAGAGGACCGGGATAAGAGGACGGGATAGGAGGACGGGATAGGAGGTCGGGATAGGAGGACGGGATAGGAGGACGGGATAGGAGGACGGGATAGGAGGACGGGATAGGAGGTCGAGATAAGAGGACGGGATAGGAAGACGGGATAGGAGGTCAAGATAGAAGGTGAAGATTGGAGGTCGTGATAGGAGGTCGTGATAGGAGGTCGGGATAGGAGGACAGGATAGGAGGACGGGATAGGAGGACGGGATAGATGGACTGGATAGGAGGACGGGATAGGAGGTAGGGATTGGAGGTCGGGATTGGATGTCAGGAGAGGAGGTCTGGATAGGAGGTCGAGATAGGAGGTCGGGATAGGAGGTCGAGATAGTAGGTCGAGATAAGGATAGGAGGATGAGATAGGAGGTAGGGATAGGAGGTCGAGATAGGAGGACGGGATAGGAGGACAGGATAGGAGGTCAGAATAGGAGGCCGGGATAGGAGGTCGGGATAGGAGGTCGAGATAGCAGGACGGGATAGGAGGATGGGATAGGAGGACGGGATAGGAGGTCGGGATAGGAGGTCGAGATAGGAGGACAGGATAGGAGGACGGGATAGGAGTTCAAGATAGGAGGTCGAGATAGGAGGTCAAAATAAGAGGATGGGAAAGGAGGATGGGATACGAGATCAGGATAGGAGGTTGAGATAGGAGGACGGGATAGGAGGATGAGATAGGAGGTCGGGATAGGAGGACGGGATAGGAGGACGGATTAGGAGGACGGATTAGGAGGACGGCATAGGAGGACGGGATAGGAGGTCGGGATAGGAGGACGGGATAGGAGGACGGGACAGGAGGACGGGACAGGAGGTTGAGATAGGAGGTTGGGATAGATGGACTGGATAGGAGGTTGTGATAGGAGGTCGGGATAGGAGGTCGGGATAGGAGGTCGAGATAGGAAGACGGGATAGGAGGTCAGGATAGGAGGACGGGATAGGAGGACGGGATAGGAGGTCGGGATAGGAGGTTGGGATATGGGGTTGGGATATGACAACAATATATGAGGACAGGATATGAAGTCAAAAGCTTCCTCCTTTGTTTATTTTCCTCCCCAACAAGGATGAGGAAGAAAAAACCGGGCAACGCCGGGTACTCAGCTAGTACACTATACATAGAAACATATCAGTGTCTCTATATTTGCTGGGAAATCTGCAAAAAAAACTATTGCTTCCTAAATTACACAACACTAATCGGCAAAGTAAAACACTCTAGCAGCACATTTCCAGTAAGTATATTTAATCTGGATTCCAGGAAAGTTTGCGATTGATAAAAAGAAATAAAGGTGAGACAAACCATTCATTACTCATTAACCAAGAGAGACAATTTGTAAATATTCATTTACAAAAGAGTTTTTTTTAGATCATGTGTCATGAAACCATTTTAGAGATTGTCAACACAGAGGTTTTTCTACTTTGTACCATATTTGAACAGGAGGTAGAACACTTTTATTTATTAAAAGTTATATAAACTAGAGGTGAAAGGGGTTGCATGTCTAGGAGCCTCATTTATTAGCCATAAACTCTCCCTTTTGGAAGACTCGGCACTAGTGTTGAGCGGCATAGGCCATATTCGAATTTGCGAATATTCGCGAATATATGGATGAATATTCGTCATATATTCGCTAAATTCGCATATTCGTAATATTCTCGTTTTATTTTCGCATATGCGAAAATTCGCGTATGTGAAAATTAACATATGCAAAAATTAGCATATTAAAAAATTAGCATAAGCGAAAATTCGCATGCCAGTCTCAAACAGTAGTATTAGAGCCTTCTTTACACCACACAAGCTGGAAGCAGAGAGGGGTGATCACTGTGATGTGTACTGTGGAAAAAAAACAAACGAATATACGTAATTACGAATATATAGTGCTATATTCGTTAATATTCGTGAATTCGTGAATATGCCATAATCGCAAATAAAATTCGCATTGCGAATATTCGCGAGCAACACTACTCAGCACCTCTGTGCATCACATAGACAGGCCTTTGTTTTTAATGAGAACTGTCTAATCCATCATTTCTCCTGTGGTGGCGCTGCTTGGAAGTTGAAAACGTGCGGCCTGTTTGCAGCATAGATTACAGGAGATTTTTGGCACATCTGTGCAACATGGGCAGCCCTTACTAGGCCACGCTCGCACGACATGCTTTGAGCTGCATTGTAAGGCTCAAAACTTTGTGAGGCTCAAATAAGGCTGAATTATATTTTTTTTTTGCTTTTTAAACAGTATTTGCCCCACTGGTGTCCCATCTTGGCCAGTAGCTGGCTGAGCAGGCAGGCCCTGAGAGGCTTCCTCACAATTCTCTGTCGAAAGAAAGACTAAACTGGTTTTGGGTCCAACCCATTCTGCCTCCAGAAGTTTTTATACAAAAAACTAATGGAGGAGAGTCATGTGACCAATACATTTAATGCAGGAAAATAGCTAGTTACGCATATTTTCCTCACAATATTAAGGTACTCCACTATTTTAAAACTTAGCTTCTTAGCCACCCGACAACTTTACTCTTGGAGAGAGCAATTAAACATATATATTTTTTACCAAATTAGACAAAAAAATTACAATGTGCACTCTGCCTGACAAGGGGATTTGACATAGCAAAAATTGTATGTGGCTGGGTTGGAAAGGGTCTTCCTTAGGCTACATTCACATTACATTTTGGGCTTCCAGCTGCCTGATCCGGTGGGCAAATTTAAAAACCGGCAGCTGCCGTATCCCCGCTGCACCCGCTCGGCATCCCATTGATTTGAATGAGATGGCAGGACTCAGATAGTGACTCCGATCAACTCATTTTTGCACCGTATCTGGTTTTGTTGCCGAACTGAAAAATGTGGCCTGCTGCGATTTTCAGTCCGGCAATAAAACTGATATGGTTTAAAAATGAGCCAACCTGAGTCACTATCTGACTCAGGCCTTTGGATAGGGGATAAGATGTCTAGGGGCGGAGTCATTTTATTTTTGCATTTTCACATTTTCCTCCTCGCATTCTAAAATCCATAACTCTTTTATAGTTCCATCCACAGACCCATATAAGGGCTTATTTTTTGCGTGACCAATTGTACTTTGTAATGACACCTTTTACTTTACCATACAATGTATGGCAAAACAAAAAAATATTATTTGTGTGGGGAAATTGAAAGGAAAACTGCAATTTTGCATAATTTGGAGGGTTTTGCTTTTATGCTGTAGACTGAAAGGTAAAATTAACATGTTTTCTTTATTCTGTGGGTCAATACAATCAAAATTATACCCATGATTACATGCTTTTCTATTACTAAACTGCTTTAAAAAAAAGCTAACTTTTTTTTTTTGCATGTTCAAAATTGCCCTATTTTGCCCACCTATAACATTCACATTTTTTGTATACGAGGATGTATGAGGGCTCATTATTTGCGCCGTGATCTGTACTTTTTATCGGTGCCACGTCTGCCTATATGTGATACAATTTTAATTTTTTATACATTTTTTGGGGAATATAATGTGACAAAAAGCAGCAACTTTAGACATTTTTTTTTTACGTTTACGGTTTTCACCGTACGGGATCATTATATTTTGATAGTTCTGACATTTACGCATGCGGCGATACCAAATATGTTTTTGGCGGTAAAATGGGAAAAAGGAACTATTTACATTTTTATTCAAGGAGGGTATTTTTCCATTTTATTTTATTTTTTTACACTTTTTATGTTCCCATAGGGGACTATTTATAGAAATCATTTGATTGCTAATACTGTTCAGTGCTATGCATAGGGTATAGCACAGATCAGTATTATCGGCAATCTTCTGCTCTGGTCTGCTCGATCTCAGACCAGAGCAGAAGACCCCTGGAGACGGACGGAGGCAGGTGAGGGGACCTCCGTCCACCATTATGGATGATCGGATCCTTTTAAACAACAACAAAGATGTAGTCTAAAATGGCAGGAGGTGCTCAACCCCAAATGCAGTTTGTGCATCTATGCTGGGGGAGCAGATCCTGCAATTGTAGTCTGTTGCTAGGGGCAATCCCCAGCATTAAAATGCATACAATGGGGGATGCCTGCAGCAGACTACAAGTGCCACAATGGCATCCTACACCAGATAGACGGTGTGGATGTGTAACAATTAGAATAATACAATACAAGAATTTAGGTGCACTACTGTGGTAGATGTAAACAATGATGTTGGCTAACCCTCAAAACTGATGTTAAAATTGAGACATTAGCCAGTATATCCTTATATGAAGGACATACCTGAGCCCGCACACCAACTTGGGTGGGGCTTATAGTCTGCCTCCCTCCTCCCATTGTATGTGTGCTCAGCCACACTGGAGGTAACTGGGAGTAGGCCGGGAGTTGCACCTAATGCTGCTGTAATTTCCCACTGGCCCCTGGTTTTGCTTATCATGCACAGGTAGGTTAGTGTTCGGTCCCGCGCCACTTGAGAAACCTTGGCGTTGGTGTGCGGGCTCAGGTGTGTCCTTCATATAAGGATATACTGGCTAATGTCTAAATTTTAACATCAGTTTTGAGGGTTAGCCAATGTCATTGTTTACATCTACCACAGTAGTGCACCTAAATTCTTGTATTGTATGATCGGATCCCTGCGGCAGCGCTGCGGGTGATCCAAGCATCCATTTTAACGCCCGCACTGCCGCAGATGCCGTGATCTGTATTGAGCACGGCATCTGAGGGGTTAATGGTGGACAGCAGCGTGATCGCTGATGTCCGTCATTACCGGTGGGTCCCTGGCTGCTGAGAGAAGCCTGGACCTGCTGCACATGATGCGAGCACCGTTCCCGGTGCTCGCGTCATGTGTAGGACGTAAATGTATGTCCTGGTGGGTTAAGTACCAGGGTACCAGGACGTACATTTAAGTTCTGTGTCGTTAAGGGGTTAAATTCCCCCCCCCCCAATCCTGCAGCCATATGCTCAAAATGTAGTGTGAATGCATCCTTAAATGCAACACTGTATGGCAAAGTGGCACCAAATTTTGGGGCATATCGTTGGCTTAAAAGTAGGCAAAGTAAAACAAACTTGTGTGGTGACTTATGTGGTTAGCGGCAGGGCCACGGGTGTTGCAGTGAGTGGTGGGATCAGATGGTGTTAACCCCTGGGGCAAGGTATTAGTAACCCCTAATGTTCGTGACGCCAGGATCTGGTTGTTTGGTGTAATGTACCACCGACAACCAGCCCAAAAACGGCATATGATAAATGAGAGTCCAAAGCAGGGTTTTGATGCAACTTGAACTTTACTTGTGAAGAAGGCATAAAACAGTCTTTACAAACAGCCAACTTCCACAAAGGTGACCGGGACCAGGGAACCTCTCAGGCTTGCTTGGACTTGTAGTTATTATAATGATGATGCAGGCCACTGTACTACTGTCATAACTTTGGTAGGGACAGTAGAGACTTGACTTGTACTCACAGATTAGATGTGGCTGCAGGTTTATAGGCTTTGGCCTAGATATTCTGGACTTGACTTGTACAGGACTTGTGCTTGCTTTAATGTCCAGGAGATAAGAGAGCGAATGTGTAGACTACATCCCCTTATATATCAGGGGGGCTGGACTAAAGCTCATTGGTAGCTGGTTGCCTGTGCCCATGGAACTCTGGGTACATCATGTGATCACACAGTCCTGCTGCTGGGGACTCCTGCGATCTCGGTGCAGCCCCTAGCATTCTGTGCCGGATGCTGCCACCGAGACGGGAACGTGAAGTCATGGCCACGCCCCCTAGTTTCATCACACCATGCCCCTCCATTCATGTCTATGGCAGGGGGCGACATTGCGGGGGTCCCCAGCGGAGGGACCCCTGCGATCAAATATAAGATGTATAAAATCGCAAGTGGCTTTATATATATAGTACAAAGTACAAAGGGGACAGGGGACATCCCTGTCTTGTGCCCCTTGACAACAAAAAGGCCTCTGACAATTCCCTGTTAAAGGGGTACTCCGGTGGAAAACTTTTTTTTTTTTTATCACGTGGTGCCAGAAATGGGGATTTTCTCCTACTCTGGACAGTTCCTGAAATGGAATGTCAGCAGAGAGCACTGTGGTCGTGACAGAAAAGAAATCCAACGAGAAAAGAATTTCCTCTGTAGTATACAGCTGCTAATAATTACTGGAAGGATTAAGATTTTTTAATGGAAGTAGAAAAAGGTTTTCCACCGGAGTACCCCTTTAAGTATTACTGTAGCTATAGGGTTATCATATAATCTCTTCACCCAGCCCAAAAACCTTGAACCAAACCCAAATTCTTTCATTGTGAGCCACAGAAAGTCCCACTCCACCCTGCCAAATGCGAAGTGGGAAGTCCCCAGGCCCTACCAGAGATTAGGGAACAGCCTTTCCAAATTATCTTGTAGCTGTCTACCTGGTACGAACCCTGTCTGATCTGGCTCTACAAGATTATTCTCTACCTGGGCCAGTCTTTTGTACACTTTTGCCAGGATTTTCACGTTGGTGATTAATAAGGAAATTGGGCATTTTGATTAAATTTAAGTGGTTTTTATCAAATTTTTTAGGAATTATTGCAAAATTATCTGGGCGCAGATGACCTTTTAAGGAAAAACAGCGCTTCTTTTACCTCTTCCACTGAAATACTCCTGTCCAACTCAACCCTTTCTCAGCTTTTCAGGAACTCGCTGGCATCATTCTCAGGGACCAACCTCTCTGACTGATACAACCCTTTAAAAAACATAACCACTTCTGTTCTGATATCCTCCAAATTATTAGTTATTTCTCCTGAATTTAACTGCAGGGCAACGTTGTCCCTCCTCCCTTCTTGCTCACTCACAATCCTTGCCAGCCAGTTCCCCTGTTTTCCACTCTCCACAAAGTGATTTTTCCCCGGAAAAACACCTTGTGTTGAGTCTTAATCCTACTTAGCTCTTCATAGTGTTTCTGGGTCTACTTCATCTGATCATAATTTTCCTGTGAGGGCACGTCTACTGCCCATTTAATACTTTGCTCCATTTCCCTTTCCTTCTGCCTAAAGATTTTCTTTTATGGGAGACTTCCCTAAATAGCAAACCCCTCAAAAAGGCTTTGGACGCATCCCAGATAATTTTTCATTGAGTTCCCAAAACTCTTGCAGTTCAGATCTTAACAATTCTTTCCTATCAATTATGTTAAGCCAGTGTGGATTAAACTGGAACTGCCTTCTAACCCCCATCCTACCATAACTATGTGCTAAAATCAACACAACTGGGGTATGGTCTAAAACTGATTTTGAATCATATCTGATACGCTTGACCCCTTTAATAGCCGCCTCATTTCCCAAAAACATAAAAATCATAGATACCGTACTGTAAGAAGTTGAAAAACACCAAAAAATCTTTTTTTAGGGTTCAATCTCCTGCAGAGGTCACAACCAATTTCAGAACTAAATTTGCTAAGGGGAGTCTGGGTATTTTGTACCATACAGGGGTACCCCCCGACCTTGCACTTGTCCTTTATAGGCTCAGTTACACAATTAAAGTCTCCAGCCACGTATAGGGGCAGATGTTCCCTCCCTCTCAAAAACCAGACCAGCTCCTCTAATACCTGCGGGGAGAAGGGAGGGGGAATGTAGCAAAAGGCAACAACCATCTCTTGCGCCTGTAGATCTCCCTCTTTTATCGACCAATTTGTTTAATATGTCGACCAACAAATTTCTGTGCACTGAGTACCGGTACTCCCGCCGAGTAAGCCAAGCCACAGGAGTGAATTTCCATACCTACTCACATTCTTTTAAGCCTTCCAAACATTTCTAGTGGGGCGTGGGTTTCAATTAAACAGGCAATGGCTGGCATATATCTTTGTAGTCGATCGAATACTGCCCTTCTTTTGTTCCTATCACTTAAACCTCTAATATTCCACATTAGAATATGAATAGACATTTAATTATACAGAAAAACAAAAACACAACCCCTTTGCCGCTTTCCACCACTGGACTAGTAACCACCTCCTCCCCCACGTGGCCTTTCTCTGGTGTATGGGGTTTAACTCCCCTGGTTTTATTAAGTTTTTGAGTCAAACATAGTTTTTTTGTTTCTTTTTAATCCTTTTCCTTCTTTTTGGATCCACTTCTTGCATATGTAATACTAGCCTTTAACCCCTTTAGGACGAAGCGTGTACAGATACACCCTTGCGTCCTGGTACTTAAGGACCGAGGGCGTACCTGTATGCCCTGGTCCCGTTACCTGGGTTTGAAGCATGCTCACAAGTTGAGAATGCTTCATACCCAGTGGATCCCGACTGCTATGAGCAGCCAGGAACCATGGTTAATGGTGGGCATAAACCATGGGTTCTAAAATGCAGGGTTAATGGTGCCGGTAAACCAATCCCCAAACAGACCAATATATATGGAGGGGTCAATCAATATTTCCCATAGATTCCTATTTGGAACCCAAAAATCCCTATGTTCCCATAAATTAGTATAATCAGTGTTCCCACAAGCTTTATTAGAAAATTACTAAATTGTAACAAAAAAGATATAAATGAAGAATTTGCACACACTTTAAAATTACACTCAGCTCGGGCCAGTTACATAGCTTTTCTGAGATCTATGATTTTGGGGAGTTATACTCCTCTCTTGCTGATATTTTTTAGGAAAGCATGCCTGCAGTTACATGCTTTTCCATTTGCTGGCCTCCGCTAGTGCGATTAAAAAAGTCCCTACTCTGCCCCCCTCGACATGTTTCGCTACTAAGTAGCTTTATCAAGAGGTAGCGGGCATATGAGCGCGGGCGCCATCTTTGCTTTATTTATAGACTTCCTCCGATGTCAGCGTGATTGCTTCTTTAAATTTATCACCTATCAGTGGTTTTCCTCTACACAAATGCTTTTACGATTGGTTATGCCATGATTGATGTTTGCCCTAACCAATCGGATCTATATAACTATGTAACTATGTAACTATAGCATACCGATCTGAATTGGTTATCAGTTGGTGGATATCACTGATAACAAGATATGGGGAATATAAATAATAAATACGCTTAACTTAATACAAACATAGCCGGTTCATACATCTGTCCCCCATGCACTAACTACTATTAGTGGTTACAAACGATTTATTCTAGAGAAATAGCCCCCTCTCCCAAAATAATATATGACCAATAACATTAGGGTCAACCATTATCATATGGGAATAACACATTACCTGAGGTACAATTATTTGGACTTTGGGAGAACAAATTAGAGGATGTGCTGGGGTTTGGGAACCTCAGTAGATCAACTTAGGAATAAAGAGATGAGAATTCAAGTCCGGGCGCATGCGTACCCAGAATAGAGGTTACTGAACAACAAAAAAAGTTCAAGTCCTGGAGTCTGCACAGTAGAATTCAAGTATGACACGGGAATTTTAAGTCCCGGAGAAAAAAACGCAGCGGAATATAAGTCCCGGAGCGTGCGCAGTGAGAAATAGAAAACAAATAACTAAGTTCCAGCGCATACGAGACTGCGCAGGCGATGATATGCTGCTCAGGCTCTAAGTCCGTGCGCAGACGGGAATGCGCAGATGACGTGTCACTGACACTACCAATGAAGAGCTTGGGATTAAGCCTAAGATTCCATTGGCCCAGATGGAATCGAGATCCGATTGGTTAGGGCAAACATCAATCATGGCATAACCAATCGTAAAAGCATTTGTGTAGAGGAAAACCACTGATAGGTGATAAATTTAAAAAAGCAATCACGCTGACATCGGAGGAAGTCTATAAATAAAGCAAAGATGGCGCCCGCGCTCATATGCCCGCTACCTCTTGATAAAGCTACTTAGTAGCGAAACATGTCGAGGGGGGCAGAGTAGGGACTTTTTTAATCGCACTAGCGGAGGCCAGCAAATGGAAGAGCATGTAACTGCAGGCATGCTTTCCTAAAAAATATCAGCAAGAGAGGAGTATAACTCCCCAAAATCATAGATCTCAGAAAAGCTATGTAACTGGCCCGAGCTGAGTGTAATTTTAAAGTGTGTGCAAATTCTTCATTTATATCTTTTTTGTTACAATTTAGTAATTTTCTAATAAAGCTTGTGGGAACACTGATTATACTAATATATGGGAACATAGGGATTTTTGGGTTCCAAATGGAATCTATGGGAAATAAATGGTGCCGGTAAGTAATAAAAAGTGATCAAAAAGTCCCATCAAAATAAAAATGGTACCGATAAAAACTGCAGATCACGACAGAAAAAAATTAGCCCTCATAGAGCCCTGTATGCGGAATAATAAAAAAGGTATAGGGGTCAGAAGACGACAATTTTAAGCATACTAATTTTGGTGCATGTAGTTATAATATTTTTTTTTTAAGTAGTATAATAAAATAAAACCTACATAAATTGGGTATCCTTGTAACCGTATGGACCTACAGAATAAAAATAAGGTGTCATTTTTACCAAAAAGTACACTGCGTAGAAACATTAGCCCCCAAAAATTACAAAATGGCATTTTTTTCAATTTCACCCCACAAATATTTTTTTTTGTTTTGCTGTAGATTTTGTTATGAAATGATTGATGTCATTAAAAAGTACAATTAGTGATGCAAAAAAAACAAGCCCTTATATTGGTCTGTAGGTTCAAAATTGAAAGTGTTATTATTAGGGGAGGAGGAAAAAACAAAAGTGCGAAAACGAATATTGGCCTGGTCCTTAAGGAAAAAAAATGGGCTTGGTCCTTAAGTGGTTAAAGGGGTACTCCGCCCCTAGCATCTTATCCCCTATCCAAAGGATAGGGGATAAGATGTCAGATCGCCAGGGTCCCGCTTCTGGGGAAACCCGGGATCTTTACTGCACAGAGCAAACTTGCTCTGTGTGTAATGACGGGCAATACAGGGGCCAGAGCATCGTTACGTCACGGCTCCGCCCCCTAATGACGTCACGGCCCGCCCCATCAATACAAGTCTATGGGAGGGGGCTTGGTGGCCATCACGCCCCCTCCCATAGACTTGCATTTAGGGGGCGGGCCATGACATCAGGAGGGGCGGAGCCGTGACGTAATGATGCTCTGGCCCCTGTATCGCCAGTCATTATGCACAGAGCGAGTGTGCTCTGTGCAGTAATGATAGCAGGGTGCCACAGCGGAGATCCCGGGGGTCCCCAGCAGCGGGACCCTGGCGATCTGACATCTTATCCCCTAACCTTTGGATAGGGGATAAGATGTCTATGGGCAGAGTACCCCTTTAAAGGGGTACTCCGGTGGAATTTTTTTTTTTAAATCAACTGGTGCCAGATTTTGTAAATTACTTCTATTAAAATGTTTTATTCCTTCCAGTACTTATCAGCTGCTGTATACTACAAAGGAAGCTCATCTCTTTTCAAATTTCTTTTCTGTCTGACCACAGTGCTCCCTGCTGACACCTCTGTCCATATCAGGAACTGTCCAAAGCAGGATAGGTTTGCTATGGGGATTTGCTCCTGCTCTGACATGGACAGAGGTGTCAGCAGAGAGCACTGTGGTCAGACAGAAAATAAATTCCTCTGTAGTATACAGCAGCTGATAAGTACTGAATGGATTAAAACATTTTAATAGAAGTAATTTACAAATCTGTTTAATTTTCTGGCACCAGTTGATTTAAAACATAAAAATAGTTTTCCATCGGAGTACCCCTTTAAAGGGGTACTCCGGTGGAAAACTTTTTTTTAAATGAATTGGTGCCAGAAAGTTAAACAGATTTGTAAATTAAAAGGAAAAAGAAAGTGTAAGTGCAGTTCACAATTAATAAATGACACTGTCGAGGTCAACAGGGCATGCAACTATACCAAAGTTGCAAAGACTAGAAAATATATATATAGAAAAAATGTTGCCCGGACCTTCCAAGATAGTGTAATCAATTGTATATAAAAAATAGATTACTGGGTCGTGCTCCAATAATAATTCAAAACTATTTTTTAATTGTTAAAATAAAATTTAATACAGTGCATTACTCCTCACAGGGCCCATGTGAGAAGAACACATAAGATGTATATACACATGCAGACAATCTTAAAATATAAACAATTTTAAAATAATTAATTTTAAAATATCACTGGCATATAGGTTGCTCTATATGGGCAAGATATGACTCAAATCTGTGTGTATCCATGCAATATGAAGATAAAGCAAAGATACTTAAAATGAATAAGTGTCCTTTTATATATCAGTTTGTATCAAGTTAAATGTTGTGTTACCGGTCCTGTAGTAGAATGGATAGATTGGCTCAGACGGCTCGCGCTGAAGGCAATTCAAGTTGTTACTGTGCCTGGATGGGAGGGCTGCAAGCGGCGTTCTCGGATGATGCTGTGGCTGTAGCTTGCGAGGTCCAGATGTTATGCGGTGGTGGTCGTCACTGGCTGTTGGCGCTGGCAGGCGCCGATGGTACTTGAATGCCGGGAGACCACTGGCGCTTGCAAGCGCTTGAGATGTCAATTTCCTCACCACTGGACTTGGAATACGCCAGACATTGCTCGCTGACTGAATGGAACTCGCCTTGTGTAGATGGCGTGTGACGTCAGCTGAGCCGGAGCTGGGGATGTGGAGTCAGGACCGGACACAAGCCTGGATTGTCTAGTAGGCAGAGAGTCCGCAGTAAGTAGTCTCTTTACTTACTTCGTAGGTACAGTTCATATAGAGCATGAGTACCAGTGAACAAGACTAGAC
This sequence comes from Hyla sarda, assembly GCF_029499605.1. Classification (NCBI taxonomy): domain Eukaryota; kingdom Metazoa; phylum Chordata; class Amphibia; order Anura; family Hylidae; genus Hyla; species Hyla sarda. The sequence continues at coordinate 126,384,451 of NC_079197.1, read as the reverse complement.
GCGTTTCAGGGTTCTCAGATGTGACCATTTCCTCAGTAGTCAGTAGAAAGTAGTACCCTTTCCTCAGTAGTATTTTTTCTATATATATATTTTCTAGATTTGTAAATCACTTCAATTAAAAAATCTTAATCCTTTTAGTACTTATCAGCTGCTGTATACTACAGAGGAATTTATTTATCCTTTTTAGCAGCTGTTTGCTATAGAAGAAAATCTTTAACTTTTGAATTTCTTTTTTGTGTTGTCCACAGTGCTCTCTGCTGACACCTGATGCCCGTATCAGGAACTGTCCAGAGCAGGAGAAAATCCCCATAGCAAACCTATGCTACTCTGGACAGTTCCTGATACGGCCATCAGGTGTCAGCAGACAGCACTGTGGACAACACAAAAAAGAAATTCAAAAAGTAAAGATTTTCCTCTGTAGCATACAGCTGCTAAAAAGTACTAAAAGGATTAAGATTTTTTAATAGAAGTAATTTACAAATCTGTTTAACTTTCTGGCACCAGTTCATTTTTTAAAAAAAAAAGTACCCCTTTAATGCTTCAAGTAATTTTATGTACGATTCATTTAGCTATTTAACATGTCATTTAGGGTAAGCATATTCAGGCTAGCATTAAAGTGTATTCACACACAGCTGATTTAGCAAACATTACTTTAAAATAATAAAAAAAATGACATTAAAAATCCCTCAAATGTTGTTGCTTAGGCTGTAAGCACATACATTTCTACAAGTCTCACTTAGAAATTTTTGCAAGAAATCGTCCCCTTGTACATATACCCTTATAGCCATGAGTGGTGGGAGCAGTTTACAACAGTTTCTCTTGTATGCACATCACTATGTATGGAATATCAGAGAAAGCAGAAGGGGTTAAAAACACTTCTGTCTTCTCTTGAATGTGTCCGGAAATTGGTAAAATGTTTAGGTAAACATTTATCTAAACCATCCTAATTCAGGACCATAAGTATGTTTATCGTAAAAATATGCAGGGTTATGTTTATTATGTTGTACAAATGATTATTTATTTTTCTTTAGTTATTTTTATTATTTAGTGATTTTATTTGTTACCTAAAATATTATTATTGTTTTTTCCCATTGCTCTTTTTTTTTTTTTTTTTCCATTAAGCTACTTTTTGTGGAACATTTTGTAGCAATTACTAAAATAAGAAAAATTTTATTTGCAACCTAAGGAGTGAAAAGTTAGTCAAACACTAATATTTGAACTGGTGGGTCAGGATTTGCTTTCTGGCTTAGATGAGCAGCATTATTTCATAACTTTGTTCTTTTTTCTGGCTGTACAATTACAATGGTCAACAGTGATTTAGATTTTTATATCATGCCCAATAAAGCTTGGGTAACTTTGGTCTAGTGATTTTAAAACAGTAATATTATCTTGTTGTTTAGAATTTACAATTATTTCATAGTAAGATTGTTAATTGGAATGAAGAAATTGGCCTGAAGCCTTAGTTAATAAGAAAAAACATTAGACAAACACGGAACTGCTTCTGCAAGACCTGGACCCCGTGCAGTTTTACTGAACCAAACTTAGATCATCATAGAACCCTGTGGTGATCTATGTTTGGTTCAGCATAATTGCAAGGGGTGTTCTTGTAACTGTAATACTTTCATTGAAATATTACTGTATTAGTTTCTTTTTTACTTTTTTTTTCTTTTCATTTTGAACTTAATATTATAATATTATTAACATAATATAATATACATAACATAATATTATTCCTTATAACAATAAATATAGACAAATATATCTACCACCCCCACCCACCTCCCATGTGCCCATCGGGAAGAAACAAAAAACTAAAAAAACAAGATAATTATCTCTTCAACCTCCATTATTATTGCCGTGTCAACCCATGTTAGGTCCACAATGCCCCAGGTTTTTCAAACCGTTGATCTCTCCGTCTAGATTCCCGACTCCTGTATTCTTCGTATTTCTGAATTTTCAGGCATAACTTAAACCACTTTTCTATATTAGTTTAGACTTAGTTTTAGGATGTATTCTGCACATATTTTAAGCTGCAGATTTGATGCTGTGTTCAGTCATTTAGTTTACATTCGAATCTACCACTTTAAATCCTGCACATCAAATATGCACAGGATACTGTACATGTGAATACACCCTTAAAGGGAATCTGTCAGCTGTATTTGCTGCTAAATGCTGTAGACACTGTTAGATGTTAGGGTAAAAAAGTAAACTATACCTTTCCTGGAGCGGATGGTGGTTTCAAATCTTATAGAATGTTTTAGTAAAATTTCAGTTAGGTGGGACTGAGCTATTCAAGTGCCACAGCCAGGTACTTCCTCTAACCTTTCAATGCCTCCTTGATTGACATATAGAGCTCTGTCAAAGAGAGGCAGGGAAGTGAGGGCAAACATGCCAGACTGTGGCACTTGAGCAGCCCAGTTCCACTTCCTTGATACTTGGCAAAAATGTTTTTGTAAGTTCTATAATCTCCATCAATCCCAAGAAAAGCATAGTTTACTTTTATACTCTAACATCTACCCAATGGTGTCTGAAGCTCTTAGCACCAAATACAGCTGACAGATTCCCTTTAATTCTAAGGCCATGTTCACAAATCAGAATTTCCGTACCTGATTCCGCATTGAAATTCAACGGGATTCTGCTGCACTGTGACAGAATTTTCATGACAGATGTTTCCGGCTAGGAAATTCCATTTTCCATGTCCGCACAAAGAATGACGGCTCATTCCTGTATGGTCCTAGCACCAGCATGTTATGCCGGCGCCCCGCAGTTTGTGGAATATCCGCACAGAGATTCTTCATGCGTACATTCTGTTGTGTAAAAATAGCCTAAGTCTAGGTTTATACAGTGTCCCACTGGCACCAATGGCAAACAACTGAATTTGCTAGGGATGCCGGGAACATGATCTAGGGTGATCAGCTGTATTATGTATTATGTAGATGCCAGCTGCCCCATACTACTGCAATTGTGCACATACATTGGAGTAGAGGACCCGCACCTTTGGACCAGAATGTGGTATAACCTATTATACCATAACCTATTATAACATATTTTTCAAGAAAGGCAAAACTATGTTAATCTTATGAGCCACTTTTGATGCATATCATCATTTTATTAGCATCAAAAGCAGCTGCCTGGCACTGGTCACTAAAGTTGAATTTACTGTCTACCAATATCCCATGTCATTTTTGGTAAGAGTTTTACCTTACATTTATGCACATTAAACTTCATTTACCATGTCTGTGGCCCATCCTCCAGCTTGCCCAGATCCATCTGTAATTTTAGGTTATCCTCCTCTGTGGTGATCACCTTATCCAGTTTACTGTCATCTTCAAATATGAAATTCTACTCTGTAATCCCGCTACAAGGTCATTAATAAACATATTGAATAGAAGTGGACCAGTACTGACCCCTGTGTTCCCCACTACTAATTGTCACCCAACCAGAGTAAGTTCCATTAATCCCCACCCTCGGCTTCCTATCACTGAACTCATTTACACATATTTTCCCCTAGACACATCATAGTCATTTTATGTATCTACCATTGTCATGCTGAGCCATGTGGCATAGTATCAAATGCCTTTGAAAGTCCATCTGTCAGAAAACCCTTAAATATTTTACCCACAATAGATGTTAAACTTACAGGCCTATAGTTTGAAGGTACCTTTTTGAGTCCTGTTTTAATATGGGCACCACATTCTCTACTTAAAGGAAAACTGTCAGCTTGCTCCCCCCACACTAACCAGCGGTACTGGCTGATGGGGGGGACGCTGATCAGATTGATACCTACTGTGCCCGGATCTGCCCGGCCGTTCGGCAGATATGTTTGTTTTTCCGTATATATGCTAATTAAGTGCTAACTGGCACAGGTGGGGTAACTGGCACTCTGACGTTAGAGGCCGCCGGCCGCAGCGCCGCCCAGCTCATCAATATTCCTCCCTTCGGCCTCTCCCTCTTCTCCCCGCTCTGTAATGAAAAGGGAGAGATGGAGGAAGGGGAGGAATATTGATGAGCTGGGCAGTGCTGCGGCCAGCTGCGGGGACGTCAGAGTGCCAGTAACCCCGCCTGTGCCAGTTAGCACTTAATTAGCATATATGAAAAAATGAAGATATCGGCATCAAACTGATCAGCAAGCTGACAGTTTTCCTTTAACAGTCCTGTACAACAATCCCTATCATTATAAAATCTTTAAATATTGGTAATAAGGGTCTGTAGAGCAGGCACTGTCATTTGAGCAAACTTTGCAAAGATCAATAGTACAAGAAAATATAAGAACAATAATGTGTATAAGAGTCAGTTTGTCTGGCACTGCATGTATTAAGCCTGGCTTGGCGTGTAAAGCACAGCGAATGGTGGAAGCTGGGAGACGTGGGAGGGGTTCTAGCTCCTCTAATGCACAAAACGCTTCCAAACAATGGAGATAAGGAGAATGGAGTATCCCTGATGTAGCTGCCCGCTGCTGGATTTCTTGCACCGTGCACTTTGTTATGCGCCTGTTCCACATGAATAAAGCATAAGAAAATCATACCTGAAGAGTGGTGAGTGCTTTCCTCATATTTCTCCTTATCTTCTTTGTTTAGAAAATATAAGAAACTTAGTAATATATCCTATAAGACAAAAATTCTTCATTCTCCCTTCCCTCTCTTTCCTCCTGTATTCCACTCTAAAAAACATCTACTTAGCTTGTTCCTGTGTCTGCAAGACATTCTAATATAAGTCTATGGAGGAAGGGGAGACTCTGCCCACCAGCTCGGGGAGTACTGAAAATTAGAGATGAAGCCTGCAGAGCAGAAATCTGCATACATTTTTCATATACATGGGGGGGGGGGGGGCGTGGCTTGCCTCCCCCTTCCAGATCCACAATGGCACCAGGCACGGGTGCCCTTTATTCCCCCTCTATTGCGGGTGTTGAAGTCCGGGAAACGCCATATAAATTGTTTGGTCTTTGGTCTTTGCTCCTTATTGGGGCTACCTGTGGGTTCTAGACCTCGCCTGCACCATGCCCTTTCGAGTGGCAACCTGGTCCATCTTTAAGCTCACTCACCCTTGCCCCTGACTCCTGGCTAGTATATGGTAGACTTTGACACTTTTTCTCCTCTCTTACAACCCGCACCCAGCTTATCCCCTTTGATCAGTTGTACACTCTCCTCTCCCCCCCGCCCATTCCATACTGTTTCTCTAATCCATGCAGTGCTGCGACTGGAGATGAAGGCTGCCCCAAAGCCCCCATACATCCCTTCATTGGGAAACAAACTTGGGCAAGACATTCTCTGACTCAGACATCATTAAATGGGCACTCTCATTAAAACAAATTTTGGCTATTGCACTCCTTATGGTAAATGAAAAATATTTCTAATATCCTTTGCTTAAAAAAAATGAAGTTTTCTATGTTTTATTTGTGCTTAAAAAAGCTCAAGAGCACATTTCCCCCCAACTCATACACAGACTTTGGACCAAAGTCCAAACACAGGAAGTGCCGCCTGGAGTGCTGAGGGGGGGGGGGGGGGGGCAACCAACAGCATATGGCAGTTATGTGTGAAAGGAGCTATGATTGGATGAGGCTGGATACCCCCCCCCCCTCAGCACTCCAGGCGGCACTTCCTGTGTTTGGACTTTGGTCCAAAGTCTGTGTATGAGTTGGGGGAAAATGTGCTCTTGAGCTTTTTTAAGCACAAATAAAACATAGAAAACTTCATTTTTTTAAACAAAGTATATTAGAAATATTTTTCATTTACCATAAGGAGTGCAATAGCAAACATTTTTTTTAATGAGAGTGACCCTTTAAAGGGGTACTCCGGCCCTGAGACATCTTATCCCCTATCCAAAGCCGTCACGCCCCCTCCTATAGACTTGCATAGCGGGGGCAGGGGGTGACGTCACACGGGGGCGGAGTTGCGATGTCACGATACTCCGGCCCCGTGGTCGCCACCCGGCTGTTTGTGAGCTGGCACCGCGGCATGCAGCTCAAACAGGTGGGTGGTGAATACAAGATTGTGGGGGGCCCCCATGGCGAGGCATCTTATCCCCTATCCTTTGGATAGGGGATAAGATGTCTCAGGGCTGGAGTACCCCTTTAAGATGTTTGCTCTCTACTCGTAAAACGTCCTTGTCTTCCAGGTCTCAGATATAGTTACATAGTTAGTATGGTTGAAAAAAGACATACGTCCATCAAGTCCAACCAGGGAATTGAAGGGAAGGGTGTAAGGGGATAAGGGAAAGGGATGTCGTTTTATAATTCTGCAAAAGCATTAATGTTATTTTGTTCCAGGAATGTATCTAACCCTGTTTTAAAGCTGTTAATTGTTCCTGCTGTGACCAGTTCCTGAGGTAGACCGTTCCATAAATTCACAGTCCTCACGGTAAAGAAGGCGTGTCGCCCCTTTAGACTAAACCTTTTATTCTCCAGACGGAGGGAGTGCCCCCTCGTCCTTTGGGGGGGTTTAACCTGGAACAGTTTTTCTCCATATTTTTTGTATGGGCCATTTATATACTTATATACGTTTATCATATCCCCCTTAAACGTCTCTTCTCAAGACTAAACAATTGTAACTCCTTTAATCGCTCCTCATAGCTAAGATGTTCCATGCCCCATATTAGTTTAGTCGCGCGTCTCTGCACCCTTTCCAACTCCGCAGTGTCCCTTTTATGAACAGGCGACCAAAACTGAACAGCATATTCCAGGTGAGGCCGTACCAATGCTTTATAAAGGGGGAGTATTATGTCCCTGTCCCTCGAGTCCATGCCTCTTTTTATACATGACAATATCCTGCCGGCTTTGGAAGCAGCAGCCTGACATTGCATGCTATTCTGTAGTCTGTGATCTACAAGTACACCCAGATCCTTCTCTACCAGTGACTCTGCCAGTTTAATCCCCCCTAAGACATACGATGCATGCAGGTTATTAGTACCCAGATGCATAACTTTACATTTATCCACATTGAACCTCATTTGCCAAGTGGATGCCCAGACACTTAGTCTATCCAAGTCATCTTGTAACTTATGCACATCCTCTATAGACTGTACCGTGCTACAAAGCTTGGTGTCATCTGCAAAGATAGAAACAGAGCTGTTAATACCATCCTCTATATCATTGATAAATAAATTAAACAGCAGCGGGCCCAGTACTGAACCTTGGGGTACACCACTAATTACCGGGGACCAATCAGAGTACGAATCATTGACCACCACTCTCTGGGTACGATCCATGAGCCAGTGTTCAATCCAGTTACAAACTAAAGTTTCCAAGCCCAAGGACCTTAACTTACCTGTCAGACGTCTGTGAGGGACAGTATCAAACGCTTTGGCAAAATCCAGAAACACTATATCCACAGCCATTCCTCTGTCAAGGCTTCTACTCACCTCTTCATAAAAGCAAATTAGATTGGTTTGACAACTTCCATCCTTAGAAAACCCATGCTGGCTATCACTTATAATACTATTATCCCCTATGTATTCCTGTATGTAATCCCTTATAAGTCCTTCAAACAATTTACCCACAATGCACGTTAGACTTACCGGTCTATAATTGCCTGGCGAAGACCTAGAGCCCTTCTTGAAGATTGGTACCACATTTGCCTTGCGCCAGTCCCTTGGCACAATACCACACACCAGAGAATCTCTAAATATCATGAACAAGGGTACAGATATTACTGAACTTACCTCTCTAAGAACTCTTGGGTGTAGTCCATCCGGCCCTGGAGATTTGCTTACATTTACTTTACTTAACTTACCTTGTACCATCTCTACATTAAGCCAGTTCAATACATTACATGATGTGTTACCAGCACTGACCTGGCCGATGTCAGCTCCTTCTTCCATAGTATATACAGAACTAAAGAACCTATTCAGTAGCTCCGCCTTCTCTTGATCGCCCGTGACAACCTCCCCATTATCATTATTAAGGGGTCCTACATGCTCTGTCCTTGGTTTTTTTGTATTTATATATCTAAAAAAATATTTAGGATTAGTTTTGCTTTCTTTGGCCACCTGTCTCTCGTTTTAAATTTTTGCTGTTTTTATTACATTTTTACAGATTTTATTAAGCTCTTTGTACTGTTTAAATGTTATAGCTGACCCATCAGATTTGTATTTTTTGAAGGCTATTTTTTTGTTGTTTATTGCTCTTTTAACCTAATTTGTCAGCCGTGTAGGATTTAGTTTTAATTGTTTATATTTGTTCCCCTTTGGTATATATTTAGCTGTATAGTTATTTAGAGTTGATTTAACCCCTTAAGGACCGGGGTTTTTTCCGTTTTTGCATTTTCGTTTTTTGCTCCTTGCCTTTAAAAAATCATAACTCTTTCAATTTTGCACCTAAAAATCCATATAATGGCTTATTTTTTGCACCACCAATTCTACTTTGTAATGACGTCAGTCATTGTGCCCAAAAATCTACGGTGAAACGGGAAAAAAAATCATTGTGAGACAAAATTGAAAAAAAATACGCCATTTTGTAACTTTTGGGGGCTTCCGTTTCTACGTAGTACATTTTTCGGTAAAAATGACCCCTTATCTTTATTCTGTAGGTCCATACGATTAAAATGATACCCTACTTATACAGGTTTGAATTTGTCGCACTTCTGGAAAAAATCATAACTTCATGCAGAAAAATTTATACGTTTAAAATTGTCATCTTCTGACCCCTATAACTTTTTTATTTTTCCGTGTATGGGGCGGTATGAGGGCTCATTTTTTGCGCCGTGATCTGAAGTTTTTAACGGTACCATTTTTGCATTGATAGTACTTATTGATCGCTTTTTATTCATTTTTTCATGATATAAAAAGTGACCAAAAATGCACTATTTTGGACTTTGGAATTTTTTTGCGCGCACGCCATTGACCGTGCGGTTTAATTAACGATATATTTTTATAATTCAGACATTTCCGCACGCGGCGATACCATTTATGTTTATTTTAATTTTTATTTACACTGTGTTTTTTCTTTTATGGGAAAAGGGGGGTGATTCAAACTTTTAATAGGGAAGGGGTTAAATGATGTTTATTCACTTTTTTTTTGCACTTTTTTTTTGCAGTGTTATAGGTCCCATAGGGACCTATAACACTGCACACACTGATCTTTTACATTGATCACTGGTTTCTCATAAGAAACCAGTGATCGATGATTCTGCCGCATGACTGCTCATGCCTGGATCTCAGGCACTGAGCAGTCATTCGGCGATCGGACAGCGAGGAGGCAGGTAGGGGCCCTCCCGCTGTCCTGTCAGCTGTTCGGGATGCCGCGATTTCACCGCGGCTATCCCGAACAGCCCACTGAGCTAGCCGGCATGCTTTCGGTTTCACTTTAGAAGCGGCGTTCAACTTTGAACGCCGCGTCTAAAGGGTTAATAGCGCGCGGCACAGCGATCAATGCCGCGCGCTATTAGCCACGGGTCCCGGCCGTTGTTAGAGGCCGGGCCCGACCCGCTATGACGCGGGGCCACGCCGTGGCCCCGCGTTATAGATCGGGAGTGGACACATGACGTTCCAGTACGTCATGTGTCCTTAAGGGGTTAAAGATGTCCCATTTACCTTCTGTATCAGTATTTGAGAACACCTCCCCCCAGTCTATGTCCTGTAGTGCAGATCTCAGCCCAGGGAATTTTGCCTTTTTAAAGTTATATGTTTTTGCCTTCCCCGCCTGTCTTTGTTTTCTACATTTTAAGTCAAAAGTAACTATATTGTGGTCACTATTACCAAGGTTTTCCCGCACAGTTACATTACCAACCAGCTCTGCGTTGTTGGAAATGATCAGATCCAACAAGGCATCACTTCTTGTTGGGTCCTCCACAAACTGGCCCATAAAATTATCCTGCAATAAATTTAGGAATTGTCGCCCCTTTGTAGTTTTAGCCAGCCCTCGGCCCCAATCTATATCTGGATAGTTAAAATCTCCCATTATTACCACTGTACCTGCCCGGGCGGCCCTCTCTATTTGTTTATACAGCCGACCTTCTATCTCTTCAGTGATATTAGGGGGTCTGTAGATTACACCAAATATTATTTTTCCGGTATTTGCCTCCTTTTGTAATTCTACCCACAATGATTCCACATCCTCAGAATCATCACACACTATAGCATCGTTCACACTGACTTTCATACCACTTCTTACATACAGACAGACTCCACCACCTTTTCTGTTCATTCTATCCTTGCGAAACAATGTAAACCCCTGCAGATTGACAGCCCAGACATGCGAGGAGTCCAGCCATGTCTCAGTGACCCCAACTATATCAATATGTTCCTCCAGTATCAAGGCCTCAAGCTCCCCCATTTTATTTGCTAGGCTTCTGGCATTTGTGAACATACACTTTACATTTCCATTAAGTTTTACACATATAGTCTCACTAATGGGATTTTCAGAGTTATTGGGGATAATGTTATTATTTGAGTTATAAGGGCTAATTGTACTATTTAAGTTATTGGGGCTAATGGGATTTTTTGAGTTATTGGGTCTAACGTTATTATTTAAGTTATTGGGGCTAATGGGATTTTTTGCGTTATTGCATCTAACGTTGTTATTTAAATTATTGGGGCTAACGGTATTTTTTTAGTTAATGGGGCTTATTGTAGTTATTGAGTTATTGGGGCTAATGGAATTTTTTGAATTATTGGGATTACAATTTTTCGGGCTACATTTATTTTTACAGCTGGTTTGTAACGCATGAATCTCCTTATCCACTGTTCTTAACCTCCCCCCACAGGACTCCTCTCCACCCGCCATTATGTCCTGACCCCTCTCTAACCTATCCATCCCACTGTCTGCTTTCTTTGCTTTATTATCCTCCCCCCACTCACCTAGTTTAAATACTCAGCCACCCCTTCCAGGATTCTCTCCCCCAGCACAGCAGACCCCCTTCCATTCAGGTGCAAATTATCCGTAGAGTAGAGTTTGTACCCCAATGAAAAGTCAGCCCAGTGCTCTAAAAACCCAAACCCTTCCCCCTCACACCACTACTTAAGCCATGCATTTAACTCCCTAAGCTCCCGCTGTCTTTCCTGCGATGCGCATGGCACAGGAAGTATTCCAGAGAACACAACCTTAGAGGTCCTTCCCTTCAGCTTGGCACCTAGTTCCTTGTAATTATTCTTCAAGGACCTCCACCTACCATGTATTCTGTCGTTGGTTCCCACATGGACCACGACAGCTGGGTCATCCCCAGCCCCCCCTAGTAAATTGTCCACCCTTTCCACCACATGCCGAACCCTGGCACCAGGGAGACAGCAAACCATTCGGTTGAGGTGGTCTTGGCGACAAATTATTCTATCCGTCTTCCTGATTATAGAGTCCCCTACCACAACTAACTGTCTTGGCCTACCTGCGTTACCATCCCCCACACTACTAGTTGAGCTGTTCCCCCAGCTGTTAGGGAGACCAGTATCCACTAGGGTTGCCATCTCTGATACTGAGGCCCTCGCATCATCGCCCAACTTGGCAATTTTACTTGGGAGATCAGAAGCAGAAGTGGCCTTCCTTTTCCTTACCCCCTTTCCAGTCCCTCTAACTACATTAACCCAGCTCCCTACTTGGGCCTCCTGGCTAGTTTCTCCAACCTCCATTTCTACCCCACTAACTGCTTGCTCTGTAAGATTGTCAATCGCCCTCAATGTTGCATTTTGCTCCTCTAGATCTCTAATACAAGCTTCCAGGTGGGCAACATGCTCACATTTGTCACAGCGGTATTCACCCTGAAGCTGCTGCTCCAGAGATGTATACATGTGGCACAATGTGCACTGAAGAAAACCTCCAATCCTGCTGTCCATATCCTTGGTGACAAACAGCTGTTATTAACTATTAAGAAAAACTACTTTTATCAAGGGAGTGTAATACTTACAGTTACAGTGGGTCCTGCTTACAACTTCTGCTTATAAAACTTCTCAGATGTAACACTTAATAACACAACACTTTAGAATACAAACCCCAGTTTCAGTTAGAGTTTCCCAGTTAGTTTTATACACCTGAGAACAGTTAATCAATGTAACTATAAAAATCTCTGCAGGTGGTACAGATGCCCAGAATGGATATGTGAGATGTTGCCCTCAGCAGTCTGTTGGCATTGTGGCGACGCGGTTGGCTCTCACCTTTACACCTGGTGGGATTGTCCCCTGATCCACCCGTTCTGGGCTTCTGTATAAGACCTTTTTAATGAGGTTTGCACAACTCTATCCCTCTTTCTCTAAACTCCTGTCTCAGTATCTGAGCTGTATCTTGGACGCTAAGAAGGGCCTGTTGAGACATTTCCTTAGTGCTTCCAGGATCCTTGTCCCACAACACTGGAAATCTGCAGACACACTGTCAAGGAAGGAGTTTGCGGATATACTGAACCATATCTGTAGAATGGAAGAGTTAGTCTCCAATGACAGGGACACCGTTGATGACTTCACTAAAATTTTGTACCCATGGGACCCATTGGACATAGAAAAACAATACATAGCCATGCACCCTATAAGGAACCGCCTCACCTCCTCCCCAAACGAGCCTTGACGAAGCCATAGGGGAAAACACGCATTTGAGGAGAAGGTGACGTGGTTCCTTATAGGGTGCATGGCTATGTATTGTTTTTCTATGTAATAATGATAGTCATTGTATATACCACTAGCTCTGCGATATGTTATTAACCTGTCTTGATTAATATTGATACCCCTGTGGGTCTTAAAGGGGTACTCCGGCCTTAGACATCTTATCCCCTATCCAAAGGATAGGGGATAAGGTGTCTGATCGTGGAGGTCCCACCACTGTTGACTCCCGCAATCATTCATGCAGCACCCCCAATCATCAGAGGGCCGCCACGCCCCCTCCCATAGACTTGCATTTAGGGGACGGAGCGCGACGTCACAAGGGGGTGGAGCTGTGATCGTGAGTCCTCAGACGTGGAGCGATGTTCACTCCGTGAGGCTGATGATAGGGGTGCTGCATGAGAGATTGCAGGGGTCCCCAGCAAAAAAAGATGTCTTATGGGACGGAGTGCCCCTTTAATCACTCTTACTTGATCCTTTTGTATATCTACTATGATATAATGCAATATATTTGATTTAGACTCTGATACTAGCCCTCTGGACACCCGCATCATATGTGAACAATACTACCATCCCCGCCTCCATTCTTCAGCATGTGTTCTCTGTATACCCATCTCTCTTTCACTTTTTAATGTATGTTTTAATGTGTTTATTGTATAATAAAGATTGATTATTCTTTTGATATATAGCATCTGGCCTCATTTGTTTGGTGAGTGTATATTTTGGTGGCCGATGGTGATTTGCCCTCAGAAAGCCTAATATTTTGGTAACTAAAGACTGGATTCATCAGCTCCATGCCAGTGAGGGTTACTATCTAATATTCTTACTTCAAACACATATCAAATACACAGAATTGTACAGCAGCAAATCAGGCACTCCAATAGATTTTCACATTTATGAAAAAAGCTTATCAGCCACAAGCACACTAATGGAAAAAGACCTGTATTTTGAAAAGTCATGCTCACCATTGCAACCAAAGATTCACATCTTCTTTTATTGCGGACCAAAACAAAAAAAAAATATTTTCTCCAATCATTTAACACCTTATCATAAAGTAAAAATAGCATTACAAGTCTTTGCTTATTGAAAAAGAAAAACTAGAATGTTGCATTGACATAGTTGTATTAGACCCATAGTTGTATTAGACACAAGTATTCAGACCCTTTATTCAGTACAGTGGTCCCTAAACATACGATGGTAATTCATTCCAAACGACCCATCGTTTGTCGAATCCATCGTATGTTGAGGGATTCGTGCAATGTAAAGTATAGGAAGTTATACTCACATGTCCCGGACCGCGTCCTCACCGCTCCCGATGGTGTCCCAGGGGCTCACGATGCTGTCCCGCTGCTCCGGTGTCTTCTTCGGGATCCTACGGCTTTTTCCGCATCTTCTCCGGTGTCCGGGCCTTGCCTTCTGGTGATGTTATTACGTTGCGGCACCGGGACGGCGTGTGCAGCGACGTAATAACGACGCCGGAAAGCGAGGCCCGGACTCCGTAGAAGATGCAGAAGACGCCGGAGGATCGCGAAGTGGACCCGGAGCAGTGGGGATAGGTAAGTGAACCTGTCCGGGATGCTTATATTGCTATCCGACAGCAGCTTAAGCATTTTGCGCTGTCGGATAGCAGTTAATGCGATGGCCCCGACATATAACAGCATCGTATGTCGATGCTGACATCGACATGTGATGGCCTCTGAGAGGCCATCGTATGTCGATTTGATCATATGTCGGGGCCATCACATGTCGGAGAGTTACTGTACTTGGTTGAAACACCGTTGGTAGCGATTACAACCTCCTGTTTTCTTGGGGATAATGCAAAAGGGTTTGCACATCTGGATTTGGGGATTTTCTGTCACTCTTCGTTGCAAAACCTCTTAAGCTATGTCAGGTTGTATGGAAACCATTGGTGAAACCCATTTTCAGTTCTTTTTCGATATATTCAACTGGAATTAAGTCAGAGCTCTGGCTGAGCCACTCAAGGACATTCACAGTGTTGTCCCTACGACACTCCTGTGTTGTCTTAGCTGTGTGCTTAGGGTCCCTGTCTTGTTGGAAGATGAATATCCAGCCCAGTCAGAAGTCAAGAGCAATCTGGGTCAGGTTTTCATTGTTAATATCTTTGTACTTTGCACCATTTAGCGCCATTTGTACTTTGCACCATTTCCCTCAACCTTGATCATTTGCTCTGTCCCAGCCCCCGAAAAACACCCCCACAGCATGATGCTGCCCCCACCACACTTCACTGTAGGGATGGCACTGGGCAATGAGCAGTGTCTGGCGTTCTCAAGTTTGTTGGTTACTCCAACTTAAAAACTGATCCCTGTGACTTCCTCTTATTTGTTACAAAACAATTTTTTTTTTATACTTATCCATTATCCAGTTACTCCCATTGTACTGTGTATAAAGTTGATGGCACCTCTTAAAAATTATTTAACAAAACATGTTGTATAATAATGTAAAATAATCACCCTAAAGCCATAGTAAATGTCAATTTAATGAGAAAAATTCTTCACACAATCATAAAATGAGTTAGAAATGTTTCTTTAAGCTTGTTTTATTTAAGACACAGAAAAAAGAAGAAACTGGAAAGCTGCGTCCGGAAATATTAGTTGAAAAGATTTTTGTCTCCCTCTGTTGGAATTTTTCTGATAATTCTGTCAGCTGCAGTATAGTGTTCAGACTAAAGATATATATCATGTCATATGGTTAGAAATAATTCAGGACTCTCTGCCATAATCTATTATTATCATTATTTTTTGTTTGACTTTGCTCTTCCTGCACTATCACTTAGCGCCTTCTTTGTAACATATGCTACACGATTGTGCCCACTGCGTCGTTCTGAATGACCCTAGCTGGAAGACGTAAGAATGTCAGGAGGGGAGAATCTTTACTGACGAGTAGTGGCCTTTATTTTTTCTTAGGGTGACCATTGTTTATGCAGGGTACAGAGTTGGACCTTATTCAGGAACTGAGTGTGTGATATATATTCGCATTCAGAAGGGGAAGGGGGCACGATATGGGGCATACTTTTACCCAGGAGAAAAGTATGTGAATTTTTTTTTAAATCATGAGCATTATGAATGTAATACTAACTTTCATTCAGGGAGCATGAGACACAGGGGGGATATTCAAAGAATTTAGCACAACTTTTTTTCGCTTTAGTTGCGCCACATTTTCTTAAAATGTGGCACACTCTATTAGCGGCACGTATACAGATATTTAGCACCTGATTTAGCACCAAGGGGTGTGGTTAGGGCGTGGTATATTAACAGAGGAGGTAGTTGTTACCTATTATACAGGTCCGAAACCTGATGACCAACAGAATTGGTCTCTAAGGCAGGGGTTCAAAAAATAGGCCCGGACATTTTTGAATAAGCAGCCCTCTTCACATGGGTGTGACTATGTGAGGGCAAAGCAACAAAGTGGAGAGCCCAAATGTTAATAATATAACTAGAAAAAACTAGAAAAAAATTAAATAAAAGCGATTCACGGGTGACGTGATTGCAGAGTTGTAAACAGTGTTTACTGTTTACAACTCTGTCCTCGACACATGATGATGTCATGATGATGAGGAAAGGATGTCCGGCCTCTTGTGGCTGCCTGCAAATACTACAGCCGGCCACAAGAGTGATTGACAGAGCGAGGAGCCAATGGCTGTTTGCTCTGTCAAACTTTTACCGCCAAGCACAGCATTTAACTACTATTATATCATTAACACACATGAAATGCATTCTGGCCCGTACAGTCCTGCAAACGTCCCTACCCACCTGGCACCTGCCATGTGAGCCCAAAAGCCAATCTGGCCCTGCTCTAGAGAAGAAAGGTGACTAATATTATTTATCACTACATATCACTATTTTTGATAAATATTGTGGCTTTATATTAAATGTTCCTGTTTACTTTTAGTCCCCTTTGCAGGTCCAGATCAAATGATTTCAGTAGCACTATTTATCTAATAATTATTAGTGTTTTTATAAGCTATGTACCAAGAGGCACATGTCTGTTTATTTAATATTCAGAGATAAATATGTTGTCCTTTTTAGTATAATCTGATTGTGATTAACTGATTGGACTGCATACTCTGGTATTTAATACTGTTCACGAAGGGTAGTCTCTCCTTGTGATCTGACTCAATTTTTAGAGGTGGGCTTTTCCAACTAATGATCTACCGTATATACTCGAGTATAAGCCGAGTTTTTCAGCACGATTTTTCGTGCTGAAAACGGCCCCCTCTGCTTATACTCAAGTGAACTCTCCGCCTGTCAATCCTTTCTCAGTGGTCTTCAACCTGCGGACCTCCAGATGTTGCAAAACTACAACTCCCAGCATGGCCGGACAGCCGATGGCTGTCTGGGTATGCTGGGAGTTGTAGTTTTGAAACATCTGGAGGTCCGCAGGTTGAAGACCACTGCGGCCTTCGTCATCATCCAGACCCCCCTCCCCTTTCGTTTTCTACTCACCTCCCCTTGGTGGGAAGGAAGGGTGAGCTGTTCCGAGCCATCTATGCTGCAGGGACCATCCGGTGGGGAGGGTTTGTCGTTCTGGGCTGTCCATCTTCACCGGGAGGCCCTCTTCTCTGCTCCGGCCAGGCCCCGGACTAGTGAGGTGGCCTTCATGACGACACACAGGGACGTCCGTCCCTGCGCATGAACGTCCCTGTGCATCGTCGTCAAGGCATGCTGGGAGTTGTAGTTTTGCAACATTTGGAGGTCCGCAGGTTGAAGACCACTGATGAAGGGATTGACAGGCGGTGATGATATAGGGGGGGGGATGATGACAGTGGTCTGGATGATGACAGGGGGGATGATGACAGGCGGTGATGATGAAGGGGGGATGATGACAGGTGATGATGATGAAGGGGGGATGATGACGGGAGTGTTAATGACGGGGGTCTGGAGGATGACAGGGGGGATGATGTATTTCCCATCCTAGGCTTATGGTTGAGTCAATAACTTTTCCTGGGTTTTTGGGGTGAAATTAGGGGCCTCGACTTATATTCGGGTCGGCTTATATTCGAGTATATACGGTACTTATTTTTCATGTGCATTGGGGCAGTCCTTTCTCCTTAAAATCAAGCAGATCGTGCTAGCAGATTAGTATGACTAAGACTGGTCTTCCAGTTGAAACGCGTCACTCTGCTGTCCACCTCATGTAATTGTGTTTTTTTTGGTGAATATCAATAAAGAAGCATCTGAACCAAGAGCTGCTGGGCTGGACACTTTTCTATGTCTAATCATATTAGTCTCGGGCAAGTCTAAGCCTACAAGATAGCCCAGGAAGTTTTACCATATTCAGCTGTCAGACCATCCTGACAGTAACATTTTAACAGTCCAATTTCTATCATTTTGTTGACAATATTTTAGATCTCATAACATTAATCGATTCACTTGCCCCCAAACCATTTTCCTACTCATATTGTTGTGCATTGATATATACAGTAAGGCAGATGAGGCTGCTGGTATGAAAAAGGAACAAGTGTGAACATGGAGGTTACTCAGACAGCTGTTAAAGCTGCTAACAAGATGTACAGATAGAAGCTATGCTGTTTTTATGTCTACTGCCAAGTGGTGCAGAGCAATTCTAACCACATCAGATGCTTCCCCAAAAAAACAAAACATGTTTTTATACTCAACATGCGGAATGAGAAGATAGACCAGAAACTGGAAGAGCCTGTGAAACCAGCTTCACACAACTGGCAGTGCATAGAAGAAAATAATACGTAAGTCATGCAAAAAGGTGCGAAACAATAGTCTGAGTATGTGCAATGAGTCATAATGGCATACTTGTCCTGCATACAGACAGTTATCAGACTTTACTCAAGTTCCAAAGATGATAAACATAACATAAAGCAGAAGCACAGATGCAAAAACTTCAAATGATATTGCATAATATGCATAGATGGCTGTGTATGACACTGGGTGTAGTAAACGGCCTTATGAGAATGCAAGTACATAAGATAGTGGTTGGATTTATGTCTTCCTTTTCAAGACAAGTCATTCTTTTGAAAATTACAGAACACAGAATTTATAAGTTCGGCATTGCGGCTTTTCCCCTGCTGGGGATGTCGGGACCAGGGCTCTGTACTTTGGTTCTTGCTAAGGGTGTACTGGTGGTGCTCAGGCTATAGGTATGTATAGCAGGTTCACATCAATAAGTCAGAAGAAAATTGAAAAGCCGGTCACTCACCAGTTTTTTCTTACTTCAGGCTTTATTTCATGCCGGTAGTTTTACTCACATACATGGGGGACACAAAAGGGAAGAGCAGGGGGGTACAGTGGCAACAAGCTCCGTTTCGCACACTTAAGTGCTTCGTCCGGCCATATGGCCTGAGGAAGCACTTAATTGTGCGAAATGGAACTTGGACACTTTTTTTTTATTGTTGGTTTGTTTAATGAATGTTAAAGGGGTACTCCCCTGGAAAACATTTTTTTTTTATCAACTGGTGCCAGGAAGTTAAACAGATTTGTAAATTATTCTATTTAAAAATACTTCCAATACTTATCAGCTGCTGTATGCTCCACAGGAAGTTCTTTTCTTTTTGAATTTCGTTTCCGTCTGACCACAGTGTTCTCTGTGACACCTTTTTCCATTTTAGGACCAGGATAGGTATGCTATGGGGATTTGCTCCTACTCTGGACAGTTCCTAAAACGTACAGAGGTGTCAGCAGCAGAGAGCACTGTGGTCAGACAGAAAGAAAATTCAAAAGAACTTCCTGTGTAGTATATAGCAGCTGATAAGTACTGGAAAGGTTAAGATTTTTAAATAGAAGCAATTTACAAATTTGTTTAACTTTCTGGCACCAGTTGACTAAAAAAAAAAAAAAAAAAAAAGAGTTTTCCAGTGGAGTACCCCTTTAAATACAGTACCTTTGTAAATAGCCATATTTAAAAATATTATATTATTTAGTTGCTACTTAGAGAAAGATAAGTGTTAGAGATAACTTCAGGGAGGGGGTTACACATCAGCTCAAAGAATGGACAGTGGAGAGCAAAACCTTAGAGGACAGCTCACACAGGCTGGAGAAAGAGAGAAGAGCAGATGCAAGGCAGTCTGCTAAGGAGAATAGATTCTGGAAGTTTAGAAAAGTCCCCTATATTTCACACCTGACTCTGAAGGTAACTGTTTAAGGTTCTGTTATCCTCTTAAAGGGGTACTCCGCCCCTAGACATCTTATCCCCTATCCAAAGGATAGGGGATAAGATGTCAGATCGCTGCAGTCCCGCCGCTGGGGACCCCCGGGATCTCCGCTGCGGCACTGCGCTCACATTACAGCACAGAGCGAGTTCGTAATGACGGGTGATACAGGGGCCGGAGCAGCGTGACGTCATGGCTCCGCTGCTCGTGACATCACGGCCCGCCCCCTTAATGCAAGTCTATGGCGGGGGCGTGATGACCGCCATGCCCCCTCCCATAGACTTGTATTGAGGGGGCAGGCCGTGACGTCACGAGGGGTGGAGCTGTGACGTAACGATGCTCCGGCCCCTGTATTGCCCGTCATTACTACGCAGAGTGAACTTGCTCTGTGCAGTAATGATTCCAGGGGTCCCCAGCAGCGGGACAGCGGCAATCTGATATCTTATCCCCTATCCTTAGGATAGGTGATAAAATGTCTAGGGGAAGAGTACCCCTTTAAGTTTCCAATGTCCTTCATGTTTGAAAATGCAGTCTGGTGTACATCTTGGCTATTTATGCAATCCTTGAATAGCGGTTTGAGGGGGCATATTGCTGTGCGAGATGTGAGCTTGTTGTGCGCTTGGAAGCCTAGATCCTGGATCTAAGCGAACAACTTGCAACACTGAGATCAAATGATAATATGGAGAGGAGTCTGCTGCTAACTGAGCAGGTACTCTCTGGGGCAGAGGTGAGGGAGGATAGCGGGATGAAGGTGAAGCAGGATAGTTAGGCAGCTAGCTGGATTACAGTTAGAAAAAGGGGAAGGGGAAAAAGTGTCAGGGAGGCTAGTCCTGATCTGGCACACCCCAACAAGTTTGACCGTTTGGCCGATGAAGGGGATGTTAGTTCAGAGCTTGCACTACTGCAGCAAGACACTGCCTCTGACCGCCAGGGGGTGTCTGCTCCAGTAAGGAGGGAAGGAGGAGTGCAGGGCAGGCCAGACAGGTGCTGGGAGTGGGGGACTCAATTATAAGGGGGACAGACAGGGTGATCTGTCACAAAGACCGGGATTGTCGATTGTCAGTGTGTTGTCTTCCTGGTGCTCGATTTCGGCACATCGTGGATCAGGTTGACAGATTACTGGGAGGGTCTGGAGAGGACCCAGCAGTCATGGTACATATCGGCACCAATGACAAAGTAAGAGGTAGGTGGAGTGTCCTTAAAAATTATTTCAGGGACTTAGGCCACAAGCTTAAGGAAAGGACCTCTAAAGTAGTATTTTGTAAAATATTACCTGTACCACGGGCCACACCAGAGAGGCAGCGGGAGATCAGGGAAGTAAAAAAGTGACTCAGAAGCTGGTGTAGGTAGGAAGGGTTTGGGTTCATGGAGAACTGGGCTGACTTTTCTATCGGATACCTGCTCTACCATAGGGACAGGCTGCACCTCAATGGGGAGGGTGCAGCTGTGCTTGGGGAGAAGATGGCTAGAAGGGTGGAGGAGTGTTTAAACAAGGGCCGGGGGGGGGGGGGGGGGGGGGGCACTACAACATAGAGGGGAAGATAGTGTAGATAGAGATCTGGGGATAGGCAATAAAGCTGTGGGTGGAGCGGCAGGAGGGGTTAAATCAGTCATAAGTGATACATATAGTTACATAGTTACATAGTTAGTATGATTGAAAAAAGACATACGTCCATCAAGTCCAACCAGGGAATTGAAGGGAAGGGTGTAAGGGGATAAGGGAAAGGGATGTAGTTTTATAATTCTGCATAGGCATTAATGTTATTTTGTTCCAGGAATGTATGATAAGAGGAAATAAAATAGGAAAGAAAACATGAAGTGCATGTATACTAATGCCAGAAGCCTCAATATCAAGATGGATGGAATGGAACTATAAATGTTGGAAGAAAACTATGATATAGTGGGGATAAGTGAGACAACGGGACATCTGCATACGTCCTAGCTATTTCGTGCTCAGCGCGATGCACTGCAGGAGATCGCCGGTGGGACTTGGCTGCCAATCACAGCCGCAGCTGCCGAGACCGGGGTCGCGCTGGTCTCGGCAGCATTAACCCCATAGATGCTGTGATCAGTCCTGATCATGGAATCTATGGGGTCCACCAACGGCAATCGCGCAATGCGGATACCATTGGTTGCCATGGCAGCAGGAGGCCAGCTGATAGCCTCCTGTCTGTCTAGTACGGTAGCCTGTGAGGTCCAGCTATAGGCTGGATCGCACAGGCTGTGATTCAGTGTAGTGCTGACTGTTATACTGGGCTGCAGAACAGATGTATTGCAGGATAGTATAACCTGCAAAAAGTGGAAGGTAAAAAAAAATAAAAGGTTTTTAAATAAATAAATTAATAAAGTGTAAAAAAAATGCCACTTTCCAATATAACCCAATATTATCAATATATTATTATTATATTATTAAAGCGTGTGAGAGGTAATACCACTTAAAGAGACACATGCCAGATTTGAAAAATTGGGCCATGTCTTTAAGGTAAAAACAGGCGGCGTTCTTAACCCCTTAAGGACCAAGCGTTTTTCTGTTTTTGCACTTTCATTTTTTCCTCCTTACCTTTTAAAAATCATAACCCTTTCAATTTTGCAGCTAAAAATCCATATGATGGCATATTTTTGTGCCATCAATTCTACTTTATATTGACATCAGTAATTTTACCCAAAAATCTAAGTCGAAACGGAAAAAAAAAACATTGTGCGACAAAATTGAAGAAAAAAGACAATTTTGTACATTTTGGGGGCTTCCGTTTCTACGCCGTACTTTTTTCGGTAAGAATGACACCTTATCATTATTCTGTAGGTCCATACAATTAAAATTATACCCTACTTATATAGGTTTGATTTTGTCGTACTTTTGGAAAAAATCATAACTACATGCACGAAAATTAATACATTTAAAATTGTCCTCTTCTGACCCCTATAACTTTTTTATTTTTCCGCATATGGGGTTGTATGAGGGCTAATTTTTTTGCGCCATGATCTGAAGTTTTAATTGGTACCATTTTTGTTTTGATCAGACTTTTTGATCGCTTTTTATTCCTTATTTTATGGTATGAAAAGTGACCAAAAATACGCTATTTTGGACTTGGGAATTTTTTTGCGCATACGCCATTGACCGTGCGGTTTAATTTACGATATATTTTTATAATTCGGACATTTACACACGTGGCGATACCATATATGTTTATTTTTATTATGTTTATATATTTTTTAAATATGGAATTTGGGAAAAGGGGGGTGATTTTAACTTTTAATAAAGAAGGGGTTAATGTGTGTGTTTTTAAACTTTTATTTTTTTACACTTTTAGTCCCCTAAGGGGACTTTTAGGAGCCAGCATGAAAGGAGAGGTAAACCCTCAGGCTACCTCAGCAGTGGATCGACCCCCCCCCCCCAAATCGCGCTGCGGGGGGAGGGGGGGCGATCCACCCCACTGGACCACCAGGGACGGGATGCAGGCACCTTTAGACACCGCTGTCAACTTTGACAGCGGCGATCTAAAGGGTTAATGGCCGCATGTCGGCTATTACTGCTGGCCCCCAGCTACAGAAATCAGCTGGGGGCCGGCCGGTAAGACGCGGGCTCAAGTCGGGAGTCAGCGTTATACCCCGTTAATGGCACATGGATGAGCATAGACGTCCATGGTCGTTATCGGGTAAAGGGGTTAATATACATGGGTACAGTCTGTTCAGAAATGAACGTACAGGTAAAAAAGTAGGAGGGGTTTGCTTATATGTAAAATCCTGTCTTAGGCCCATTCTGCACAAGGACATTGGTGAGGAGAATGATCATGTGGAGTCTTTGTGGGTGGAAATAAGGGAAGGGGGTAAGAACAATAAATTACTTATAGGGGTTTGTTATAAGGGATTTGATATAAATTACTGATAGGGGTTTGTTATATAATGGAAACAGCAGAAAAACTACTAATAAGACAAAATAGATGGGGCAGCGAAGAAGGGTGACGTCATTATAATGTGGAACTTTAATTCCTTAAAGGGGTACTCCGCCCCCAGACATCTTATCCCCTATCCAAAGGATAGGGGATAAGATGTCAGATCGCCGCAGTCCCGCTGCTGGGGAGCCCCGGGATCGCTCTGTGCGTAATGACGGGCGATACAGGGGACGGAGCAGAGTGACGTCATGGCTCTGCCCCTCATGACATCACGGCCCGTCCCCTTAATGCAAGTCTATGGCAGGGGGCGTGACGACCGCCATGCCCCCTCCCATAGACATGTATTGAGGGGGGCGTGCTGTGATGTCACAAGGGGCGGAGCCATGACATAACGATGCTCCAGCCCCTGTATTGCCTGTCATTACGTGCAGAGTGAACTCACTCTGTGCAGTAATGATAGCGCGGTGCCGCAGCAGGGCTCCCGGGGCTCCCCAGTAGCGGGACCGCGGCGATCTGACATCTTATCCCCTATCCTTTGGATAGGGGATAAGATGTCTAGGGCCGGAGTACCCTAAAAACTATTTTATATTTCCATCCACAGATGAGTATGAAAGCTTGTGTTTTTGTGCGACCAGTTGTCTTTTGTATAGACATCACTCATTTTACAAAAAAATTTATGGCAAAATAAAAACAAAAATCGTCCACTCACAAGAAACAAATATGATCCTGGCACTACCACTATTCCAGATACAGGCACAGTGCTGATAACAAAGATGTCCTGCTCACATTTCTTACATTTGAAACAACAAGCATTACACTCCAAGCAAAGTAGAATAACGGAGCACTCACCCCAGATTCTGTAGACGTGTGGGTACTTCTTTATTTCTTATATCATATGCCGGCAGAACATCAGAAGGGGAAGGCATACAAGATGGTATGCCCCCACTGAGTATCTTTCTAAATATGTTGAATGGTTGGTATCTCCCCTCCATAAGTTCCTCCCCACATATTAGAGGGATACTGGCGACTTAATTACCGCTCTAGAGGATTTCCATTGGCAACTACAGTACAAACTTACCTCCATAGACCCCGATGATGTGGGTGCACAGTCTATGAAGACGTTTCTGAAGGCCCAAGAATTTATCGAGTCAATAACCAATAATGGCTTTAGATTTGGCCAACAATGGTATATGCAACAAAATGGGACTGCCATTGGATTTTTGAAAGAAATTTTGTATTTTCTCCCCTCAACCCATTTGTGAGCCATATAAAGCTGTTTTTAAGATATATGGATGATATTTTTGTAGTGTGGGACAGCACTTACTTATTTGAATGACATCAATGATGTTAATATGAAGTTTACGTCAGAGTTTGGTAATCAAGGTTTGGAATTTCTGGATGTCAAAATTGAGGTAGTAGGAGAAGGTTTACAAACTTCAGGGTTCAGAAAACCCATTGCGAAAAAAGCTGTCTTACACTACAAATCATCCCATCCATCTCAGGCCAAGGATAGCATTCCTTTCAGTCAGTTATTACGGATCAAATGAATCAATGTATATCAGAAACAGGCAGATGAGATGGAAGCAGGATTTCTTGCCCGTGGTTACCCCTCCCGAGTAGGTAAAAATCTAAAGTAGATTTAATCCCTTGCAGTTCTTTGCTTAAAAACGCACCTAAACAGATGAATATTAGTCAGGCTCTTTTTGCCTTTAAAAACTCCCCCGATGAGTATGTAAAGAATTCTATTTTAAAAAAACTGTTTTATTATTCAGCAAGATGCAGATTTAACATCTATTTCTGAGTTACCACCGGTGATAACTTACAAGAAAAATAGAACTATAAGGCTAAGTTTCCACTTGTTTTTTTTTCTGGCAGTTTTTGGATTTCTGCCGCTGCAATTTTTGAGCCAAAGCCAGAAGTGAATTCAAAAGGAATAGGACATATAAAGGAAGAACTATATACTTCTCCTTCCTACTGGATCCACTTCTGACTTTGGCCCAAAAACTGCAGCGGCAGATATCCAAAAACTGCCAGAAAAAAAAAACAAGTGGAATCCTAGCCTAAGGGATCACATTCAGAGAAAAAAGACGACACAAGAGAAAAAGAAAAACTGCTTATTAGATACGAGGCCTCTAGGGTGCGGTTCATGATCTTTTTGCAGATATAGCACTAAAGTGAAGGAGTTTAAATTAGGTGGTTACACAAGACATGTAAAACACTGTATTACATGTAGGTCCGACTATGTGGTATATAGCCTAATATGTTCATGCAACTTATACTACATTGGGAAAACGAAACGCCTCATGTTCCATAGAATATGGGAACATTTCCGCTCTCTGAGGACGGGAATCGGTTAGGTGCGTTTTATAGCCCATATGGCTGATATTCACAATAGTGATACGAACGCAGTAGAAAGTGCTGTCCCTGAAAAAGACAAACATCAGCTGCTTCTTCTTAAGGGTACGTTCACACATACACAGATTTGATGCGCAGGATTTAATGCACAGGATTTTCTGCTGCAGATTTCAATGTAAACAAAATGACACAGCACAGTTTGTAATAGGCAGATACAAATCCTGCGCATCAAATCTGTGCAGGACCCTGTATGTGTGAACCTACCCTGAAGAGGCATGTTGGATCCTCTGTCTGAGGCCAACAGCCCTCTTCGTCTGAATGACCGGCTAGAATTTTCAGCTTTTTTGTGATTACCTGTATATATATATATTTGATGCTGTTACCTGCTTTGGATTTGGTTTTAGCTTCGTATACACCAGTTCACAATGTGTTAACTTTTTTAGTTTATTGTCACTATGGTTACTGGTCACGTGTTATTTAAGCTCACCTGTCCGGCTACGTCGCACGCCAGGGGGCCTGACGACGAAGCACAAGTGCGCGATACGGACTGTCGCCCCATGTGATTGAGAACCTGCCGCATACCATCTTGTCTGCCTTCCCCTTCTGATGTCCTGCCGGCATATCATATAAGAAATAAAGAAGTACCCACATGTCTACAGAATCTGGGGTGAGTGCTCTTTATTCTACTTTGCTTGGAGTGAAATAAAAAAAATAAAAAAAAAATATTTGTGTGGAGAAATTGAAAAGAAAACCGCAATTTTGCTAATTTTGGAAGGTTTCGTTTTCACGCTGTACAATTTACGGTAACAATGACATGTTTTCTTTATTCTGTGGGTCAATATGATTATTAAATACTTTTCTATTATTGTACCGCATTAAATAAATCTCAAACTTTTTAACCAAATTAGTGCGTGTAAAATCCCTCTTAAATTTTTCTATATAAGCAGCAGTAGGAGGGCTCATTTTTTGCACCCTGATTTGTACTTTTTATTGATACCACTATGCATATATGAAATCTTTACACCGTTCACCGTACGGGATCAATAACATAGTATTTTGATAGTTCGGACACTTACGTACGCAGCGATACCAAATATGTTCATTCATTTATTTATTTTTACACTTTTTGGGGGTAAAATGGGAAAAAGGGATGAATTGCATTTTTATTGGGGAAGGGGATTTTTTAAAACTTTTTTTTTTTTTAACACTTTAAGGCTAAGTTTCCACCCATAAGGGAGGAGAAGTGTAAGTCCTTCCTTTATATGTCCTATTCCTTTTGAATACATTTCTGGCTTTGACTCAAAAACTTCAGTGGCAGATATCCAAAAACTGCCAGAAAAAAAAACAAGTGGAAACTTAGCCTAATAGTCCCCATAAGGGACTATTTATAGCAATCATTTGATTGCTAATACTGTTCAGTGCTATGCATAGGGCATAGCACTGATCAGTATTATCAGCGATCTTCTGCTCTGGTCTGTTCGATCTGTGACCAGAGCAGAAGACCCCTGGATATGGACGGAGGCAGGTGAGGGGACCTCCATCCACCATTATAGATGATCGGATCCCCGCAACAGCACCGCGTGCGATCCAATCATCCATTTTACCGACTGCCGCAGATGCCGTGATCTGTATTGATCACAGCATCTGAGAGGTTAATAGCGCACATCAGTGCATGACATGAGCACCACTTGGTCATGCACAGGACGTAAATGTACTCCCTGGTGCGTAAGTACCAGGGCACCAGGACGTACATTTACGTCCTGTGTTGTTAATGGGTTAACTACCCCAATATAGACTGGGAAGCTGAAATCTGCAGGTCCAGCAAGGGAAACAGGTTTTTGGCAATAATAAAGGACAATCACCTTTCCCAACCAGTGCAGGACCCAACAAGGGGGGGGGGGGGGGGGTCACTTCTGGACCTTATACCCTTATACTAACCAATAGGCCAGACATATCATCCGAGATAGCGGTAGGAGGTCATCTTGGTAATAGTGTAGTGACCACAGAATAATACGTTTTAATTTATCCTATAAGAGGATGTCTACTAGTAGGGCTACGAAAACATTAAACTTCAGGTAGGCCAATTTTTACCAACTAAATGAAGACCTCTGTGACATATATTGGGACCGCACCCTCAGTAATAAGAGTACACAGGCTAAACGGGACATTTTTAAGAACATCGTAAATAAATCTTTTGAACGACATATACCCTATGGAAACAAACGTGAAATAGGAGAAGACCAATGTGGTTAACCAAAACAGTTAGGAATGCGATAAATGATAAGAGGAAAGCCTTATGACTACTAAAACAAGAAGGTAGTGGGGAGGCCTTAGAGGGGTACTCCACCCCTAGACATCTTATTCCCTATCCAAAGGATAGGTGATAAGATGTCTGATGGCGGGGGTCCCGCTGCTCGGGACCCCCGCATTCTACCACGCGGCACCCACTTGTAACGGCTTCCGGAACCGCAGCTGTCACGCCCCTCCCATAGACTTGCATTGAGGGGGCGGGTGTGACGTCATACGGGGGCGGAGTCGTGACATCACGATCATCCGTTCTCGTGGTCGGGATGGTATTAGCCTGAGGGCCACCAGCGGTTCCGGAAGCCGTTACACGTGGGTGCCGCATGGTAGAATGTGGGGGTCCCCAGCGGCGGGACCCCCGCCATCAGACATCTTATCCCCTATCCTTTGGGGGGGGGGTTGTGCATATGGATGAGCCAGGCGGAGCGCCCGGACGATGATGACATAGGGGTGCCATAAGGACCTCATTTACATATGAAAATAAAGTGAAATAACATTGGAATGGTTGGAGCAGGGAGGGGGGTTGTGCATATGGATGAGCCAGGCGGAGCGCCCGGACGATTATGACATAGGGGTGCCATAAGGACCTCATTTACATATGAAAATAAAGTGAAATAACATTGGAATGGTTGGACGGTTCGGGACACAGTAAAAATATCGTTTTGATCACCTGCACTACAAGCCTGTATGACAGGTTAGTGCGGGTGATACTGATGACAGATTTCCTTTAAAAAATTATAAAGAAAAGAATAAATTCTGCAAACAAGAAATACAATTAGCAAAAATTAAAACAGAGAGAAGGACTGCCTTAGAAAGTAATAAAGAATCCCCAAATATTCTTCACCTACATTAATGATAAAAAACTTGAAGCTGAGAATGTTGGTACCCTGAGAAAGAATCTGGGTGTAATGCTGGAGGAAGATGAGGAAAAGGCCAATCTACTAAATGCCTTCTTCTCCACTGTATTTACACAAGAAAATGCAATGAAGGATGTCATGAGTAAGAATAATGTAAATTCTACTGATAATCTCACCTGTTTAACCCAACAAGAAGTGCAGCGCCGCCTTAACAACATTAAAACACACAAATCACCGGCGCAGATGGAATTTATCCCAGGAATTAAGTACAGTGTTAGATAGACCCTTATTCCTTATATTTAAAGATTCTATTATGACAGGGATTGTTACACAGGACTGGCGCTTGGAAAATGTGGTACCAATATTCAAAAAGGGGTCAATAAGGGATCCTGGGAACTATAGACCTGTAAGTTTAACATCTGTTGTGTGTAAGATTTTTGAGGGTTGTCTGAGATGGTATTCTGGAATATCTCAATGAAAATAACCTAATAACAAAGAGAGAAAGTTGCTGAGTTGCCCATAGCAACCAATCAGATCACTTCTTTCATTTTTCATAGGCCTTTTCAAAAATGAAAGAAGCAATTTGATTGGTTGCTATGGGCAACTCAGCAACTTTTCCACTACACAGGTTTTGATAAATCTCCCCTCATAAGTTTATGCAGGTCAGACTAATCTTATCAGCTTCTATGTGGAGGTCAGTTATAGATCGGAAGGGGGTGAAGCTGTGAATGTTATATATCTGGACTTTTCTAAGTCGTTTGATACTGTGCCGCATAAAAGATTAGTACATAAAACGAGGATGCTGGGACTGGGGGAGGACATATTTAAATGGGTTAGTAACTGGCTCAGTGATAGGAAGCAGAGGGTGGGGATCAATGGAACTTACTCTGTTTGGGTGACAGTTACGAGTGGGGACCACAGGGGGCAGTACTGGGTGCACTTCTTTTTAATATGTTTATTAACGACCTTGCCTTTTTTCAACCTTATAAACTATATAACTGTGTGTACATGTGTTAAGGAAAACAGAGCTCACATAGCAAACTATAGCAATTTTAGAAGTGTCATTTTAGAGAAAATGTTATGAGCACCAAAATAAGTACAAAGCAAGAATACAAAGTGCTTTTTAAAGTGAGCAAAGCCTAGTCATCTTGTATGTGCTATCAGTGTCAGCCATACACTTATGGGAGATCTCCAACCACTTCCTGTTCCTGTAGATTATTTATCTCCCCCCCTGCAAATATACTTTCTCAATGCTAAGAACGAAGAAATATTGTTATTTCCTGCTCTGGGAAATTAGGGTGATTTTTGTATGTAATATGGTAATAATACATGCTAAGAAAGAAACATCAGTCACTGAGAAGCTAAACTACCCAAAACATTATTAATTGACATTTCATTTAAAGTTGGCAGTAATAATAAATGTGCATAATTACATTTCATTTTTTTATATATAGAAATGCCTTTTACATTCAAACAGATTCTGTAGGTCCATACAGTTAAAATGATATCCTACTTATATAGATTTGATTTTGTCGCACTTCTGGAAAAAATCATAACTTCGTGCAGGAAAATTAATACATTTAAAATTGTAATTTCTGACCCCTATAACTTTTTTATTTTTCCGTGTATGGGGCGATGTGAGGGCTAATTTTTTGCGCCGTGATCTGAAGTTTTTAACGGTACCATTTTTGCATTGATAGAACTTATTGATCTTTTTATTCATTTTTTCATGATATCAAAAGTGACCAAAAATGCACTATTTTGGACTTTGGAATTTTTTTGCGCGCACGCCATTGACCGTGCAGTTTAACCCCTTCCCGCAGAATGTCATATATAAACGCCGGGTTGTGCAGTGCGTTCGCGCATCCCGGTGTTTATAAATGACATTCAGTTAACCCGGCGATGCGCAGCATCGCACGGGTTAACTGGCAGAAGTCCCGCTGTTTCCAGCAGGGGACAACTTCTGCTTCACCCCCCAGGACCATCCATTGATGGTCCTGGTCAGCGATCACTGTGATTGGTCCCTGTGGACCAATCACAGTGATCTGGGGTGAAAGTTCAGATCCCCCGCACTGCCCGCCCCTGGAAGTCGGGCAGAACGGGGGACGAAGGCTGCAGGGGCTCGCGGGGACCTGCGGCACACGGGGGGAACACGTGGGGACCGGCGGACTTACCTGGAGCAGCGGCGGGACCGAGGAGCAGCGGCAGGACCGGCCACGTGGAGGAGCAGCGACGGGTAAGTATGTGGTCCTCAGAGGCAGCAGTGAAGATCTTCACTGCTGCTTCTAGGAGTCTGAAAACTACAACTCCCAGCATGCCTAGACAGCCTTTGGCTGTCTGGGCATGCTGGGAGTTGTAGTTTTGCAACATCTGGAGGGCCCCAGTTTGGAGACCATTGTATAATGGTCTCCAATCTGTGCTCTTCCAGCTGTTGCAAAACTACAACTCCCAGCATGCACTGACTGTCCAGGCATGCTGGGAGTTTTAGTTCAGCAACATCTGGCCCTTCAGATGTTGCCGAACTACAACTCCCAGCATGCCCTTCAGCTGTCTGGGCATGCTGGGAGTTGTAGTTTTGCAACAACTGGAGACACACTGGTTGGGAAACATTGTTTCTAACTCAGTGTTTCCTAACCTGTGTGCCTCCAGCTGTTGCAAAACTATAACTCCCAGCATGCACTAACAGACCATGCATGCTGGGAGTTGTAGTTTTGCAACATCTGGAGGGCCCCAGTTTGGAGACCATTGTATAATGGTCTCCAATCTGTGCTCTTCCAGCTGTTGCAAAACTACAACTCCCAGTATGCACTGACTGTCCAGGCATGCTGGGAGTTTTAGTTCAGCAACATCTGGCCCTTCAGATGTTGCCGAACTACAACTCCCAGCATGCCCTTCAGCTGTCTGGACATGCTGGGAGTTGTAGTTTTGCAACAACTGGAGACACACTGGTTGGGAAACATTGTCTGTTTCTAACTCAGTGTTTCCTAACCTGTGTGCCTCCAGCTGTTGCAAAACTATGACTCCCAGCATGCACTAACAGACCATGCATGCTGGGAGTTGTGGTTTTGCAACAGCTGGTGCAACCCCCCCGCCACCCCCGTGAATGTACAGGGTACATTCACATGGGCGAGGCTTTTACAGTGGGTTTCTCGCATCTTGAGATGCAGCAAATTTTGCACTGGGAAACTCGCTGTAATCCCCCGCCCATGTGACTGTACCCTAAAAACACTACACTACACTAACACAAAATAAAATAAAAAGTTAAAAACACTACATATACACATACCCCTACACAGCCCCCCTCCCCCAATAAGAACGTCCGGTACACCACTGTTTCCAAAGCAGAGCCTCCAGCTGTTGAAAAACAACAACTCCCAGTATTGCCGGACAGCCGTTGACTGTCCACGCATGCTGGGAGTTTTGCAACAGCTGGAGGCACCCTGTTTGGGAATCACTGGCGTAGAATTCCCCTATGTCCCCCCCTATGCAAGTCCCTAATTTAGGCCTCAAATGGGCATGGCGCTCTCACTTTGGAGCCCTGTCGTATTTCAGGGCAACAGTTTAGGGCCACATATGGGGTATTGCCGTACTCGGGAGAAATTGTGTTACATGGTTTGGGGGGCTTTTTCTTCTTTAACCCTTCATGAAAAGGAAATGTTGGGGTCTACACCAGAATGTTAGTGTAAAATTTTTTTTTTTTTACACTAACATGCTGATGTTGCCCTATACTTTACATTTTCACAAGAGGTAAAAGGGAAAAAAGCCCCCCAAAATTTGTAACGTAATTTCTCCCGACTACAGAGATACCCCATATGTGAGCGCAATGGGCTCTGGGGGCGCACAACAAGGCCCAGAAGGGAGAGCGCACCATGTACATTTGAGGTGATTTGCACAGGGGTGGCTGATTGTTACAGCAGTTTTGACAAACGCAAAAAAAAAAAAACCCCACATGTGACCCCATTTCGGAAACGACACCCCTCACGGAATGTAATGAGGGGTGCAGTGAGAATTTACCCCCCACAGGTGTCTGACGGATCTTTGGAACAGTGGTCCGTGAAAATGAAAACTTGTACAGCCCACTGTTCCAAAGATCTGTCAGACACCAGTGGGGGGCAAATGCTCACTGTACCCCTTGTTACGTTCCTCAAGGGGTCTAGTTTCCAAAATGGTATGTCATGTGTGTTTTTTTTGCTGTCCTGGCACCATAGGGGCTTCCTAAATGCGACATGCTCCCGAGCAAAATTTGCTCTCAAAAAGCCAAATATGACTCCTTCTCTTCTGAGCATTGTAGTTCGCCCATAGTGCACTTCAGGTCAACTTATGGGGTACCTCCATACTCAGAAGAGAAGGGGTTACAAATATTGGGGGGTATTTCCTGCTATTAACCCTTGGAAAAATGTGAAATTTGGGGGGAAACACACATTTTAGTGAAAATTATTTTTTTTTTTTACATATGCAAAAGTCGTGAAACACCTGTGGGGTATTAAGGCTCACTTTATTCCTTGTTATGTTCCTCAAGGGGTCTAGTTTCCAAAATGGTATGCCATGTGAGGGTTTTTTGCTGTTCTGGCACCATAGGGGCTTCCTAAATGCAACATGCCCCCCAAAAACCATTTCAGAAAAACGTACTCTCCAAAATCCCCTTGTCGCTCCTTCGCTTCTGAGCCCTCTACTGCGCCCGCCGAACACTTTACATAGACATATGAGGTATGTGCTTACTCGAGAGAAATCAGGCTACAAATACAAGTATACATTTTCTCCTTTTACCCCTTGTAAAAATTCAAAAATTGGGTCTACAAGAACATGCGAGTGTAAAAAATGAAGATTGTGAATTTTCTCCTTCACTTTGCTTCTATTCCTGTGAAACACCTAAAGGGTTAAAATGATGACTGAATGTCATTTTGAATACTTTGGGGGGTGCAGTTTTTATAATGGGGTCTTTTGTGGGGTATTTCTAATAAGAAGACCCTTCAAATCCACTTCAAACCTGAACTGGTCCCTGAAAAATAGTGAGTTTGAAAATTTTGTGAAAAATTGGAAAATTGCTGCTGAACTTTGAAGCCCTCTGGTGTCTTCCAAAAGTAAAAACTCGTCACTTTTATGATGCAGACATAAAGTAGACATATTGTTTATGTGAATAAAAAATTTTTTTATTTGTAATATCCATTTTCCTTACAAGCAGAGAGCTTCAAAGTTAGAAAAATGCTAAATTTTCTAATTTTTCATAAAATTTTAGGATTTTTCACAAGGAAAGGATGAAAGTTACCACAAAAATTTACCACCATGTTAAAGTAGAATATGTCACGAAAAAACATTCTCGGAATCAGAATGATAACTAAAAGCATTCCAGAGTTATTAATGTTTAAAGTGACAGTGGTCAGATGTGCAAAAAACGCTCTGGTCCTTAAGGCCAAAATGGGCTTGGTCCTGAAGGGGTTAATTAACGATATATTTTTATAATTCGGACATTTCCACACGCGGTGATACCATATATGTTTATTTTTATTTACACTGTGTTTTTTTTTAATGGGAAAAGGGGGGTGATTCACATAGGGACCTATAACACTGCACACACTGATCATTATTATCCCATAGGGACCTATAACACTGCACACACTGATCTCTTATACTGATCATTGTTATCCCATAGGGACCTTTAACACTGCACACACTGATCTTTATCATTGATCACTGGTTTCTCATAAGAAACCAGTGATCGATGATTCTGCCGCTTGACTGCTCATGCCTGGATCTCAGGCACTGAGCATTCATTCGGCGATCGGACAGCGAGGAGGCAGGTAGGGGCCCTCCTGCTGTCCTGTAAGCTGTTCGGGATGCCGCGATTTCGCCGCGGCTATCCCGAACAGCCCACTGAGCTAACCAGCATGGTTTCAGTTTCACTTTAGACGCGGCGTTCAACTTTGAACGCCGCGTCTAAAGGGTTAATAACGTGCGGCACAGCAATCAATGCCGCGCGCTATTAGCCACGGGTCCCAGCCGTTGTTAGTGGGCCCGACCCACTATGACGCGGGGCCACTCCGTGGCCCCGCGTTATAGATCGGGAGCGGACACATGACGTTCCAGTACGTCATGTGTCCTTAAGGGGTTAAGTAAGGGCAGGTTCACACCTGTGTTGGAGGCTCCATTGGGTACCCCCATTGCAGGTTCCTTTAAAAATAGGGAACCTATTTACTTTGTCCAGAAAATGTCACACACCATGTTAGAAACCTCAAGGACCCCATTAAAGCGGACCTTTCATCAGGGTTAGCCAGTCTGCCAGAAGAAAACAGCTTTGTGGCTGTCAAAAAATGGCAATAGGCATATGTAGGAGGGCATGAAGATGGGCTGATTAACACAGGGCTCTTTCTGTACTGGGAAATGCCCCCTGGACACTTCAGCCTCATTTACAGTACTGTGCAAAAGTTTAAAGGGGTACTCCAGCCCTGAGACATCTTATCCTCTATCCAAAGGATAGGGGATAAGATGTCTCACCACAGGGGTCCTGCCGCTGGGGACCCCCACAATCTTGTATTCGCCACCCACCTGTTTGAGCTGCACCCCGCTGTGCCAAATCACAAACAGGGGGCGACCACGGAGCTGGAGTATCGTGATGTCACGACTCCGCTCCATTGTGACCTCACCCCACCGCCCCTGCTATTCAAGTGTATGGGAGGGGGTGTGACGGCCGTCACGCCCCCTCCCATAGACTTGCATAGCAGGGGGTGACATCACACGGGGGCGGAGTCATGATGTCACGATACTCCGGCCCCGTGGTCGCCCCCCGGCTGTTTGTGAGCTGGCACAGCAGCGTACAGCTCAAACAGGTGGGTGGCGAATACAAGATTGCGGCGGTCCCCAGCTGTGGGACCCCCGCGTTGAGACATCTTATCCCCTATGCTTTGGATAGGGGATAAGATGTCTCAGGGCCGGAGTACCCCTTTAAGGCAAATATGGAAAATGCTGCAAAGTAAGAATGCTTTCAAAAAAAGAAATGTTCTTAGATTATTTTTTACCAAATAACAACATGCAACATGCATAACTAGAAGATAAATCTAAACCAAATCAATATTTGATGTGACTAGCCTTTGTCTTCAAAACAACATTGATTCTTCTAGGTACACTTACACACAGGGAGGTTGTGTCAAACATCTCAGAGAACTAACCATAGTATGTATGTGGATGTAGGTTTGCTCTAATACTTCTGAACCTTCATGTATTCTC
This sequence comes from Hyla sarda, assembly GCF_029499605.1. Taxonomy (NCBI): domain Eukaryota; kingdom Metazoa; phylum Chordata; class Amphibia; order Anura; family Hylidae; genus Hyla; species Hyla sarda. The sequence goes on along the minus strand of NC_079197.1, from coordinate 126,348,173 downwards.
TTTAAAGGGGTACTCCCCTGGAGAAAAAAAAATTGTAATCAACTGGTGCCAGAAAGTTAAATAGATTTGTAAATTACTTCTATTTAATAATCTTAACCCTTCCAATACTTATCAGCTGCTGTATTCTCCACAGGAAGTTCTTTTATTTTTGAATTTCCTTTCTGTCTGACCACAGTGCACTCTGCTGACACCTTTGCCCATTTTAGGAACTGTCCGGAGCAGGAGAGGTTTGCTATGGGGAAGTGCTCCTACTCTAGACAGTTCCTAAAATGTACAGAGATGTCAGCAGAGAGTACTTGTGGTCAGACAGAAAGGAAATTCAAAAAGAAAAGAACTTCCTGTGTAGTATATAGCAGCTCCCTCTCCTCCTCACTTCACACTAGCACACCTGTGAAATGAAAACCATTTCAGGTGACTACCACTTGAAGCTCAACAAGAGAATGAGTGTGCAAATCAGTAATCAAAGCAAAAGGTGGCTACTTTGAAGAACCTAGAATATGACATATTTTCAGTTATTTCACACTTTTTTGTTATGTATATAATTCCACGTGTTAATTCATAGTTTTGATGCCTTCAATTTGAATCTACAATTTTCATAGTCATGAAAATAAAGAAAACTTTACATAGTCTGTACTGTATATCAACTGGCTCCAGAAAATTAAACAGATTTGTAAATTACTTCTATTAAAAAATCTTAATCCTTTCATTACTTATGAGCTGCTGAAGTTGAGTTGTTCTTTTCTGTCTAAGTGCTCTCTGATGACACCTGTCTTGGGAACTGTCCAGCGTAGAAGCAAATCCCCATAGCAAACCTCTTCTACTCTGTGCAGTTCCCGAGACAAGCAGAGATGTCAGCAGAGAGCACTGTTGCCAGACAGGAAAGAACAACTCAACTTCAGCTGCTGATAATTAATGGAAGGATTAAGATTTTGTAATCAAAGTAATTTACTAATCTGTTTCACTTTCTGGAGCCAGTTGATATAAAAAAAAAAATTTCCCCTGGAATACCCCTTTAAATAACCTTAGGCTCTGTTCACAATCTTACCAGGGCATTCATTTTTACAGGATCCACAACAGATATATCAGGTCTATTATGATCCACTTGACAGATCTGCCATGGTACATTATCATATTTCATGATTTGTTCTTTCCCCTGTTGACTAATAATGGGTGTGTTAGGGTTCTATCGGTTATCATTTTTTTTTCAGTGAATGTAATAATACATAATGCTATTCTAAACAAAAAGCCACATAAACTTGACAAAGAGCTCATGGATGTTTGTAGACAGCGTTAAAACATATATGAGATGTTAAAAAACAAAGGGGAATGTAAAATTAATGAAATTAGAATTGTCTTGGCACAACTTCCTCCACATCACATAATCCTTTATTGTTAATATAATTATTGTTATTTTAAATAAGCCGTGACATGTGCACTGTTTTCTGCAGCACCTCCTTTAATTCAAGGAGAAAACAAGAGGACACAGCCAATTTTCGTTTTTTCCGCCTCGCCTATTTTTTGTGTGACCAATTGTACTTGACACTTGTAGTGACACCTTTCAATTGACTATAAAATGTACCACAAAACCAAAAAGTTATTATTTGTGAGCTGAGGTTTATAAGAAAACTGCTATTTTGCTACTTTTTAATCTAACTTATTTAACAAAATTGGTATGCGTAAAATTGTCCTTTTCTGACCCCTGAAACTTTTTTTATTTTTTAGTATACAGGGCTTAGGGCTGCACCAACTGAGCGCTCACGTGACCAGCGATAATGAATATTCAAATTGAGCCAGAGGGCCCGCCTCCAGTGCACAATTCACAGAAGATGAAAGCAGATCTTCGGAGGGACAGACCTCTACGTATAGGAGTCAGTGACCCCTCATAGGTCTCCTGTTTCCCCACGCTATACCCAGTGTATTGGGCTTAGAGTGGGTGAACAGGATGACTGTTTTCCTTTAATCATGGATATACCCCTTATACATTTTTATAAGTAAGATGCCATCATGTTACCTATTCTTTACACTGAAGAGTTGTTAAAGACTTGGAAGTGAGGACTAGATATCAAAGATGGAAAGTTCAGGTACCAGACATCCCTGATCACTGCAGGATTCTTCTTAGTGGTGACAACCTTTGAATTCCCAGGAGGCTAAATTAGTTGCCACCCCATGGAATAAGAGGCCTATATCTGTAAATAAGTGGTGTGACTTTTGTATGGACAATACTTTCCTACATTGGGAACTTTCCTTTTATAATGACTCATATATACCCTTTTATGTAAGTTCTCAACTTACCATATATACTCGAGTATAAGCCAAGTTTTTCAGCACAATTTTTCGTGCTGAAAACGCCCCCCTTAGCTTATACTCGAGGGAACTCTCCGCCTGTCAATCCTTTTCAGTGGTCTTCAACCTGCGGACCTCCAGATGTTGCAAAATTACAACTCCCAGCATGCCCGGACATCCATCGTCATCATCCAGACCCCCCCTTTAGTTTTCTACTCACCTCCTCTCGGTGGGAAGGAAGGGTGAGCTGGTCCAGGCCATCTATGCCGAAGAGACCGTCCGGTGGGGAGGGTTAGTCATTCCGGGCTGTCCATTTTCACCAGGAGGCCCTCTTCTCCGCTCCGGGCTGGCCCCGGACTAGTGACGTTACCTTGACGACGACGCACAGGGACGTCCGTGCACAGCAGAAGTCCCTGCGCCTGAACGTCCCTGTGCGTCATCGTCAAGGCAACGTCACTAGTCCGGGGCCGACCTGGAGCGGAGAAGAGGGCCTCCCGGTGAAAATGGACAGCCCGGAACGACTAACCATCCCCACCGGACGGTCCCTGCAGCATAGATGGCCCGGACCAGCTCACCCTTCCTTCCCACCGAGGGGAGGTGAGTAGAAAACTAAAGGGGGGTCTGGATGATGACAAAGGCCACAGTGGTCTTCAGCCTGCGGACCTCCAGATGTCTCAAAACTACAACTCCTAGCATGCCCGGACAGCCGATGGCTGTCCGGGCATGCTGGGAGTTGTAGTTTTGCAACATCTGGAGGTCCGCAGGTTGAAGACCACTGATTGTCAGTCAGTGATGATGAAGGGGGGGATGATGGCAGGGTGATGATGACGGGTGATGATGACAGGGTGAAAATGACAGGGTGATCATGACGGGGGTGTTAATGATGGGGGTCTGGATGATGACAGGGGGGATGATGACATGGGTGGATGATGTATTTCCCACCCTAGGCTTATAGTCGAGTCAATAACTTTTCCTGGGATTTTGGGGTGAAATAAGGGGTCTCTGCTTATATTCGGGTCGGCTTATACTCGAGTATATATGGTACATAGTCACTTTTACTAAAGATTTTACTCAATGCACACCTTAAACAGCAAATAGTACTGTGCATAAACACAAACAACCTAAAATAGTGGTTGGAAACAGTTGTCCACGGAAGCCTTTTTTAATAACAGGAATTCCTATGGTGTATTTTCAGCAATAACCAGCATGTGATCCGTTGCAGCGGTTGGGGGGGTCTTTCACCCCTATTTACAAAGTATTAACATATTACAATAAATATTCCATAAGGATGAATAGGCCACAATGTGTCTGAGAGCAGACGGAGTCTCCCAGCATAATAACGCTTTGTGAAAATGGCTCATAATAAGGAGAATATTTTCATGCACCAAATCTAGAAAACAACTGTTCCAACTTGTGCACGTCTTTTTTTAGCAATGTGCTTGCAAGCTTGAAAGTCAGTCTAGACTGGCCACATGGGACACCAACAGTGACTTGTTGTATAGGAGACTGACCTAGTATGAATAGAAGCAGCAAGGACTTGCTGTGTCTGAATTATACACTTGTTCAACAAGAACAAGAATAATTCTTATTTGTTTTTTACTTCTAAAGCTCTAACACAGGGGTCCTCAAACTACGGCCCGTGGGCCACATGCGGCCCGCCGAGGACATTTATCCGGCCCGCCGCTGCATGGGACATCCCTGTGTCCCGAAAGATGTTTTCTGGACACAGGGATGCGCTCTCGGAAGGTGGGGCACGCAGGGACGTCACTGATGCCGTGCGTGCGTCCATAGCAACGGAGCGCGGAGGAGCGGAGCAGCGATGAGGACGTGCGCTGGCCAGCTTGGTAAGTGTTACCAGCGGCACGTCAGCTTCTGTGCTCCGACCACCGCTCCTTCGGTCCCGGGACTTACTGCTATGTCTGGACCGGAGGAGTGGTGCTCGGAGCACTGAAGTGGGGCAGAACACAGGCATACAGGCTGTATGTCTGTGGGGGAATATACTGCACCTAATGTGGGGAGCTATACTGCAGCTAATTTGGGGGATCTATACTGCACCTAATTTGGGGGATCTATACTGCACCTAATTTGGGGGATCTATACTGCACCTAATTTGGGGGATCTATAGTGCACCTAATGTGGGGGAACATGCTGCACCTAATGTGGGGAGCTATACTGCACCTAATTTGGGGATCTATACTGCACCTAATGTGGGGGAACATGCTGCACCTAATGTCGGGAGCTATACTGCACCTAATTTGGGGGATCTATACTGCACCTAATTTGGGGGATCTATACTGCACCTAATGTGGAGGAACATGCTGCACCTAATGTGGGGAACTGTACTGCACATAATGTGGGGGAACTGTACTGCACCTAATGTGGGGGAACTGTACTGCACTGCACCTAATGTGGGGGAACTGTACTGCACATAATGTGGGGGAACTGTACTGCACATAATGTGGGGGAACTGTACTGCACCTAATGTGGGGGAACTGTACTGCACCTAATGTGGGGGAATTGTACTGCACCTAATGTGGGGGAATTGTACTGAACCTAATGTGGAGGAATTGTACTGCACCTAATGTGGGGGAATTGTACTGCACCTAATGTGGGGGAACTATACTGCACCTAATGTGGGGAACTATACTACACCTAATGTGGGGAACTATACTGCACCTAATGTGGGGGAATTGTATTGCACCTAATGTGGGGGAATTGTACTGCACCTAATGTGGGGGAATTGTACTGCACCTAATGTGGGGATATTGTACTGCCAACCTAATGTGGGGGGAACTGTGCTGCGTACTTAAAGTGGTAGTCCACTAATAAGATATATAAGTGTGCATAGGAATTTGTTCATGTTTTGTTATCTATAGTCTGGCCCTCCAATAGTCTGAGGGACCGTGAACTGGCCCCCCGTTTAAAAAGTTTGAGGACTCCTGCTCTAACATATACTGCTGCACTGTACAATCACTTAGCAATGGCCGAGACAATAGGAGCCCTGCTGAACCTCTACTTATATATTAAAGAACTGCAAGTAAAGCAATTCTCTAATATATGCTGTTGCAGGCAGAGGAGTAGCATGGCTTCATCCAGGGCAAAGTTTCAGTACTGTTTCTAAATACTTTGGCAAAGGCACAGTGGATTGTTGGCACTTCCCTGCCACCCAGGAAACGTAATTCCCTATTGTGCTGTTACCATTATATATCAGTATTGCTGCCCTTTGCTTTGGTGGTTATAACTATTATTATTTTTATATAAGATGCAAATGGTTCCTTTACACCATTGATTTGTGTCATCAGGAAGACAGCCAGAAGCTTATTTCAGCCGGGCGCACACAAGTCAATATTTTAACTTGGTCTGAAATTCACATACTAAAAATCTACAGCAACATTAGGGACTTTGATTGTTTTTATGTCTAGTGACACTGACGAAGAATGGGGATCTAATGATGCGAAGGTGTTCTGGTATGTTCACACCATACTCAAAGTAATTTGAATGATTCTATATAGATTATGCTAAGGATTCCATGTAAAAATCTGTGTAAAATTTGCATTTATAACAATAGGAAATCCAAGACCACATACGGTATATTTTACTTCCACTCATAATTATCTGACACGGATTTGTATTTAGCTTCAAGAATTGACTTATTAATTCTTGACACAGATTCTGCATGGAATAATCCTACTGAAATTTCACATTTTGATGCAGATTTAAACAAGGATTTCAAATCTGCATGAAATCCAAATGAAACTTTGCTCAGCAGTTTACAGGTTTCCTATTGCAATCAATGGGGCTTTGATTTCACGCAGATTTCAAGGCAGAAACCACATGGATTCCAAGTCCAGTAACTTAGTGTGAACATACCCTTAATGTGGTTCCAACTTCTGACCAGGTTCTGCTGGCTAACATTGGGGATGAGCGAATCAGATATAACGAATCCAAATTCGTTACAAATACCAGAAAAAAATGTGATTAGAAACTAATAAAAATATTGCCTCGATTCAATTAAACGAAATGCTTCATTAAACTCCATTTAGTGGGTCCAGGCTCCAGGGCATCTAAAATGGCGGATCCACATGTGAGGACATGGGGCAAGGAACTCTGGGAAGGCGAGTATATGGAATTACCCTGAACCACATTCAGCATGCAGCCTATCAGCAGCCAGCCACCCCTGTGATGTCACCGCCCTATATAATCGTCAGCCATCTTGCGGCCAGCCATTCCAGCGTTTTATTTCAGAGAGAGCGTTTCACTGCTGGGACAGATAGAGCAGAAAAACAGCTTGACAGCAGCAATTAAGCACAAGCCCAAATCACTGCAGAAAAGCACTGACAGGGAACGGAGAGAGAGAGAAAGTACACTTTTGGGTGTAATACACAGCAACTCTACTGCAGCAGTGGGGTGTACAGCAACTCTAAAGCTTATAGGGGCCAGTTAGGCTGAGCACGAAAAGCCATTGTCACCTGTTATTAGTGCATAATAATACTGTACTGGGCTCTACTACACAGCGGTTCTGTACTGCTGCAGTTTGGTGTACAGCAACTCTAAAGCTAACGGGACAGTTAGGCTGAGCACGAATCCATTGTCAACTGCTATTAGTGCCTAATAATACTGTACGGGGCTCTATTACACAGTGATTCTGAACTGCTGCAGTTGGGTGTACAACAACTATAAAGCTAACAGGGGCCAGTTAGGGTGAGCACGAAAAGCCATAGTCACCTGATTACAGTGCCTAATACAGGTTGCGTAGCGGAGCGTTTTGTCCTCTTATAAGTGCAACCTGTGCGTACATAGGTGGTGTACATTTTTGTTTCCTGAAAATTTTATTTGGGCCTAGTTACTGTGAAAGGCCAGCCAAAGCTACACACTTGTTTTTGTAGCCTTATACAGTTTGTAGTGGTGCGCATAGTCCTCCTCTCATAAGTGTAAACTGTACGTACACCTACATGGTGTCCTTTATATATTTTCCTGTTAAACTAATTTGGGCCTAGTTACTGTGATAGGCCAACCAAAGCTACACACTTGTTTTTGTAACCTAATACAGTTTTAAGCAGAGCGTATTGTCCACCTCTCATGAGTGTAAACTGTATGTACACCTATGTGGTATATGTTTTTTTTTTTTCCGGAAAACTAATTTGGGCCTAGTTACTGTGAAAGGCCAGCCAAAGCTACACACTTGTTTTTGCAGCCTTATACAGTTTGTAGGGGAGCACATAGTCCTGCTCTCATAAGTGTAAACTGTACATACACCTACGTGGTGTCCTTTATATATTTTTCTGTAAAACTAATTTAGGCCTAGTTACTGTGAAAGGCCAGCTAAAGCTACACACTTGTTTCTGTAGTCTAATACAGTTTTAAGTGTAGTGGAGCGCATTTTCCTCCTCTCATAAGTGTAACATATAAGCACACAGTTGGTGTATAAGTATGTCAAGCAGAGAAGTGCCAGGACGTGCACAGAGGAGTGACAGAGGCCTAAATTCATCAGGTGCAGGCAGAGGTCACAGCAGAGTAGGGGGTGTGGCAGCAGAAGTCGCAGCGAGAGGTCTGAGCTCCTGGTGTCAGCTACCAGTTGTGTCTCGACCAGCAACCCAGCAGCCGTGATTGATTGATTCACTCGGTCATCCACTTCATCCCAAGTGACATCCGACACCCCCAGTCAACAGACGGTGGGTTCCTCAGATTCAACCTTCAGTTGCCATGGCCCTCATGCTGCTGCTGCCACCTCCAGGCTCTGTCATTGTGCCACCATATGGTCTCCTCTTGCTGAGGCTGCCACCTCCCGGTTCTCTCATTGTGCTGCCATATGGTCTCCTCATGCTGATGCTGCCACCTCCAGGTGCTCTCATTGTGCTGCCAAAATGGTCTCCTCATGCTGATGTTGCCATCCCCAGGCTCTCTCATTGTGACGCCATATGGTCTCCTCATGCTGATGCTGCCACCTCCAGGCTCTCTCATTGTACTGCCATGGATACTGCAAAACAATAAAGGTGCTGCTCCCCAGTTACAGAAATTCCTTCGCATCAGACCACAAGTAAGTATTGAGAATATGCATTAGCTAAAACTCAACTTTTCTTAGGATAAAATATATGGACCCAATTTTTTTTTTTTCAAATCTAACTAAAGGAAAGGTGTGCAAAAAACACCATGCGTCACCTACACCACCAAGTATTGATGTGATGCAAAGACCTCTAAAAGGTGGAAGGGAACAATGTATGGTCCATTGTAATAGGTGAAGGTAAAAACTTCCCCTGTAATGCCCTACTCTCGCACTATTAATTCCCTTCTTGGCAAGTGTTACTCGCCCTAAAAAGGGAGGCTCCAAATAGGAACCTCTCCCTATTTCCACCTAAAAACCCTGGGAAATGGCAGTGTTTTTAGGTGGAAATAGGGAGAGGTTCCCATGTGGGGCTGCCCTTTTTAGGGCGAGTAACACTTGCCAAAAAGGGAATTAATAGGCCAAGAGTAGGGCCTTACAGGGGAAGTTTTTACCCCCACCTGCTACAATGGACAATACGTTGTTCCCTTCCACCTTTTGGAGGCAAGTATTACTCGTCCTAAAAAGGGCGGCCCCACACAGGAACCTCTCCCTATTTCCAACTAAAAACCCTGGGAAATGGCAGTGTTTTTAGGTGGAAATAAGGAGAGGTTCCTGTTTTGCGGCCTCCCTTTTTAGGGCGAGTAACGCTTGCCAATAAGGTAATTAATTGTGCGAGAGTAAGGCCTTACAGGGGAAGTCTTTACCCCCACCTGTTACAATGGACCATACGTTGTTCCCTTCCATCTTTTAGAGGTCTTTGCATCACATCAATACTTGGTGGAGTAGGTGGCACATGGTGTTTTTTGCACACCTTTCCTTTTCTTAGATTTCAAAATAATTTTGTGTCCATATATTTTATCCTAAGAATAATATTAAAAGTTAAGTTTTACGTAATGTATATCCTCAATACTTACTTGTGCACACCAACACTTTAACAAAAGAGACTGTTTTCTTCTGCCTACCTATCTGAGCTGTAACTACGTCAGGGACAATACATATCCTTTACAGCCCACTGGGTGAATGTGGTTCCTGCACAGCCACAACAGCAACTTGGACAGGTCACGCCGCTTCCGCCTACACACTCTCAGGCCGTTGGTCCTGCAACAGTGTGCGACTCCGCCTCCTCATCCTCTACCGTGTCCTCAGCCTCCACTGCATGTGTGCAGGGCACAGCAGTGTCACGCTGTTCTTCACAAGGTTTGCCTTGGCGAAAGGAGTCACACAGGGGAGGAAATGCTAAAAGTCATTCATCAAGAAATAGAATCATGGCTTACTTCACGAAAACTGGAAATGGGAACCGTGGTGACCGACAATGGGAAGAACATCATGTCTGCGCTGCGTCAAGGAAGCCTGAGCCATGCGCCCTGCATGGCACATGTGTTCAATCTGGTTGTCAAGCGGTTTCTGAAGTGTTCCCCCTTCTGCAAGACATCCGAACAATGGGAAGGAAACTTTGCATGCACTTCAGCCATTCGTACAGCACAAAGCACACCCTCCTTGAGCTGCAGCATCAGAACGGCATTTCCCAACATAGTCTGATTTCCACACGTTCAGTTTAGCCCCCACAGGGCTCATGTGGCCGTGAGATGTAGGCGCCACGTCTCCAGTGCCTTGACCAGCCATCTTTTCCAACACCTGTTGTAGGAAATGAAGCAGTGGAATGATATCATTCATCCTATAATCCTGGCGACTGACTAATAATGTGGGCCTGAGCAAACAGCAGGTGTCATGTACAGTCCAGGCCATAAATGTTGGCACCCCTGAAATTTTTTAAGAAAATGAAGTATTTCTCACAGAAAAGGATTGCAGTAACGCATGTTTTTCTATACACATGTTTATTCCCTTTGTGTGTATTGGAAATAAACCAAAAAAGGGAGGAAAAAAAGCAAATTGGGCATAATGTTACACCAAACTCCAAAAATGGTCTGGACAAAATTATTGGCACCCTTTAAAAATTGTGGAAAAATAAGATAGTTTCATGTGATGCTCCTTTAAGCTCAACTAAGGCAAGTAACAGTTGTGGGCAATATAGAAATCACCCCTGAAAGCAGATAAAAAGGAGAGAAGTTCACTTAGTCTTTGCATTCTGTGTCTGTGTGTGCCACACTATACATACACAGCGGAAGGAGGAGAAGAGAACTGTCTAAGGACCTGAGAACCAAAATTGAGGAAAAATATCAACAATCTCAAGGTTACAAGTCCATCTCCAGAGATCTAGATTTGCCTTTTGTCCACAGTTTGCAACATTATCAAGAAGTTTGCAACCCATGGCACTGTAGCTAATCTCCCTGGACGTGGACGGAAGAGAAAAATTAATGAAAAGTGTCAACGCAGGATAATCCGGATGGTAGATAAGTAGCCCCAAACAAGTTCCAAAGATATTCAAGCTGTCCTGCAGGCTCAGGGAGCATCAGTGTCAGCGCAAAGCCCCAAGAAGGTCGGCACTGCAATCAATAGTTGGTGCCCGAGGACCAATGTAACGATAATCCAGTAGAAGAAAGGGTCCCGGCACTTTATTTATGCAACATGCATAGCATACAGGGTAGGTACGCGAGCCGTAACGCGTACCTACCCTGTATGCTATGCATGTTGCATAAATAAAACCTTTGAGATTTCAAAAGCTTCTGAGTGCGGGACCCTTTCTTCTACTGGATCAGTGTCAGCGCAAACTATCCGTCGGCATTTAAATGAAATTAAACACTATGGCAGGAGACCCAGGAGGACCCCACTGCTAACACAGAGACATAAAAAAGCAAGACTACATTTTGCTAAAATGAACTTGAGTAAGCCAAAATCCTTCTGGAAAAACATCTTGTGGACAGATGAGACCAAGATAGAACTTTTTGGTAAAGCATATCATTATACTGTTTACAGAAAACAGGATTTAGGCCTACAAAAAAAAGAACACAGTACCTACAGTGAAATATGGTGGAGGTTCAGTGATGTTTTGGGGTTTCCTTCGCTGCCTTTGGCACTGGGTGCCTTAAATGTGTGCAAGGCATCATGAAATCTGAGGATTACCAATGGATTTTGGGTCGCACTGTACAGCCCAGTGTTAGCTGGGTTTGCGCCTGAGATCTTGATCAGATCAGGACAATGACCCCAAACATACGTCAAAAAGCCCCCAGAAATGGATGGCAACAAAGCGTTGGAGAGTTCTGAAGTGGCCAGCAATGAGTCCAGATCTAAATGCCATTGAACACCTGTGGAGAGATCTTAAAATTGCTGTTGGGAAAAGGCGCCTTCCAATAAGAGAGACCTGGAGCAGTTTGCAAAGGAAGAGTGGTCCAACATTCCGGCTGAGAAGTGTAAGAAGCTTATTGATGGTTATAGGAAGTGACTGATTTCAGTTATTTTTTCCAAAGGGTGTGCAACCAAATATTAAGTTAAGGGTGCCGATAATTTTGTCCAGCCCATTTTTGGAGTTTGGTGACATTATGTCCAATTTGCTTTTTTTCCTTCTCTTTTTTGGTTTAGTTCCAATACACACAAAGGGAATGAACATGTGTATAGCAAAGCACGTGTTACTGCAATCCTTTTCTGTCATAAATACTTCATTGTCTTGAAAAATTTCAGGGGTGCCAACATTTACAGCCATGACTGTATGTTGGACCGACTATACAAACAGAGAAAAGCCATCACCGACTTGATGATCCAAGCAGATAGGGGATTCCCCAGTGTAACTTCAATGTTAGCCAGTGGCAGCTCACACAGTCATGGCCGTAAATGTTGGCACCCCTGATTTTTTTTCAAGAAAATGAAGTCTTTCTCACAGAAAAGGATTGCAGTAACACATGTTTTACATACACGTGATTATTCCCTTTGTGTGTATTGGAACTAAACCAAAAAAGGGAGTAAAAAAAAGCAAATTGGACATATTGTCACACCAAACTCCAAAAATGGGCTTGGCAAAATTATTGGCACCCATAAATTAATATTTGGTTGCACACCCTTTGGAAAAAATAACTGAAATCAGTTGCTTCCTATAACCATCAATAAGCTTCTTACACCTCTCAGCCGGAATGTTGGACCACTCTTCCTTTGCAAAACTGCTCCAGGTCTCTCTTATTGTAAGGGCGCCTTTTCCCAACAAGAATTTTAAGATCTCTTCACTGGTGTTCAATGGGATTTAGATCTGGACTCATTAATGGCCACTTCAGAACTCTCCAGCGCTTTGTTGCCATCCATTTCTGGGTGCTTTTTGTTGTATGTTTGGGGTCATTTTACTGCTGGAAGACCCAAGATCTAAGATGCAAACCCAGCTTTCTGACACTGGGCTGTACAGTGTGACCCAAAATCCATTGGTAATCCTCACATATTTATGATGCCTTGTACACATTCAAGGCACCCAGTGCCAGAGGCAGCAAAACAACCCCAAAACATCACTGAACCTCCACCATATTTCACTGTAGTTACTGTGTTCTTTTCTTTGTAGTCCTCATTCCATTTTTGGTAAACAGTAGAATGATGTGCTTTACCAAAAAGTTCTATCTTGTTTCATCTGTTCTCAAGACGTTTTCCCAGAAGGATTTTCGCTTACTCAAGTTCATTTTGGCAAAATGTAGTCTTGCTTTTTTGTGTCTCTGTGTCAGCAGTGGGTCTCCTGCCATAGCGTTTCATTTCATTTAAATGTTGACGGATCGTTTGCTCCCTGAGCCTGCAGGACAGCTTGAATATATTTGGAACTTGTTTGAGGCTGCTTATCCACCATCCGGACTATCCTGCGTTGACACCTTTCATCAATTTTTCTCTTCCGTCCAGGCCCAGGGAGATTAGCTACAGTGCCATGGGTTGCAAACTTCTTGATAATGTTGCGTACTGTGGACAAAGGCAAATCTAGATCTCTGGAGATGGACTTGTGATGGACCTTGAGATTGTTGATATTTTTCAACAATTTTGGTTCTCAAGTCCTCAGACAGTTCTTTTCTCCTCTTTCTGTTGTCCATGCTTAATGTGGCACACACAGACACACAATGCAAAGACTAAATGAACTTCTCTCCCATTTATCTGCTTTCAGGGGTGATTTTTATATTTGCCACACCTGTTACTTGCCCCAGGTGAGTTTAAAGGAGCACCCATGTTTGAAACAATCTTATTTTTCCACAATTTTGAAAAGGTGCCAATAATTTTGTCCAGCCCATTTTTGGGAGTTTGGTGTAACATTATGTCCAATTTGCTTTTTTTCCTCCCTTTTTTGGTTTAGTTCCAATACACAGAAAGGGAATAAACATGTGTATAGCAAAACGTATTACTGCGATCCTTTTATGTGAAAAATACTTAATTTTCTTGAAAAATTTCAGGGGTGCCAACATTTATGGCCTGGACTGGACATGACACCTGCTGTTTGCATAGGCCCACATTATTAGTCAGTTGCCAGGATTATGGGATAAACGACATCATTACACTGCTTCATTTCCTACAACACGTGTTGGAAACGATGGCTGGTCAAGGCACTGGAGATGTGGTGCCTACATCTCACGGCCACATGAGCCCTGGGGGCTGAACTGGAGGAGGAGGAGGAGAACAGTGGAGCGCAGGCAAGGTTTTGCGAAATGGGTGGTTTTTATAGTCATCTGACAGGAGAGGAGGAGTAGGCTGTGGAGCTACAGGGTGATGAGAAAGACGAGACAGAGGACCCAGACACACAATGTCTCCTAGTGCTGCTGGCACATTAAATGAAACTTTTTAGGTTCATCTATTTGAAATCTTCAATTTAAATTAAAAGAAATATCTTTAATCTTTTCAATTGTACGGCCCTATGGTCTCATCAGGTTGTTGCCACTTTCAGGCTGGGTCATTCTGCCACTATATGGTCTCCTCATGCTGCTGCCACCTCCAGGCTGTGTCATTGTGCCGCCATGTGGTCTCCACATGCTGCTGGCACATTAAATGAAGCATTTTAGGTTCATCTATTTGAAATCTTCAATTTAAATTAAAAAAATATCTTTAATCTTTTCAATTGTGAGGCCTATATGGTCTCGTCAGGTTGTTGCCACCTCCAGGCTTGGTCATTCTGCCACTATATGGTCTCCTAATGCTGCTGGCACATTAAATGAAACTTTTTAGCTTCATCTATTTGAAATCTTCAATTTGAATAAAAAAAAATATCTTTAATCTTTTCAATTGTGGGGCCCTATGGTCTCATCAGGCTGTTGCAACCTTCAGGCTGGGTCATTTTGCCACTATATGGTCTCCTCTTGCTGCTACCAATTCCAGGCTGTGTCATTCTGCCATATTATGGCCTCCTCATGCTGCTGCCACCTCCAGGCTGTGTCATTGTGCCACCATATGGTCTCCTCATGCTGTTGGTACATTAAATTAAACTTTAAAAATTTGAATCTGTATAAAATCTTCAATTAAAATTTTACAAAATATCTGTAATCTTTTCAATTGTGAGGCCCTATGGTCTCGGTCTCGTCAGGCTGCTGCCACCTCTAGGCTCTGTCATTGTGTTGCCATGTGACTCCTTGTTATATTGGGTTTTGTGGTCACACAGTATTAGTTCAAAGTAAACGCTTCGGGCACCCTATTCAAAATCTTCAATTTAAATTTTAAAAAATCTATGTAATCTTTTCAAGACTGAGGCTCTATGGTCCTCTTCATATATTACCTGTGGAATTACCACAAGAATCCAATGAAACAGGTTGGAGGGGGGGTTGCAGGGGCTGGAACAGGTGGTAGCTTGCCTCGCAGCAGACTTTCAGCTCGATGCTAGCCAGAATGGGTCCTCATAAAAGGATTTTTTAAAATTAAAATGAATTAATATTAAATTATAATCTGAAATCAATTAAGAAAAATACACTGGGGAGCGGCTGCAGCTTACTTAAAAAAACAAACACACTGGAACAGAATTAACTGAATAACTTACACTCTGTGAGTGGCCAAAAAAAAATACCACTCACAACTGTAACTTGCACGATCAATTCAACAGGACAATCTTCTTTAGGTAGCCGCTACACTCCTTTCTGGTGGGACTTGCTCACCCGACATGGAAAACTATGAAATAAGGAAAAAACGAGGAGCGGACACACCTATCACTTCTTATCCCCAAATGGCAGATACATGTAGTGGGTGCACTTACTTCACCGAGGGGAGCTGGGTCCGTGTTGCTCCCCTCGTGCCGGTTCACCTGTAAATCCACCTGTACACGGAGACAGCCAATATTTCTTTGTACTTCTCTTCGACTCAAACAAGCTCATATGGACTGCGGACACTTCTTAAAGGTACAACATTTATTTTAAAACAATAAAAAACAATACAGATAGATACATCCGACGCGTTGCGGAGTTGCCTCCTTCCTCAGGGAATCTCAGATGAGGAAGACAAAAGTCTTCCAGTTCTTTGAGATTTCTGGGCTGTCTGTCACTCACTGCTCTTTTAAGGTCTATCCATAGATTTTCAATTATGTTGAGGTCAGGAGATTGTGAAGGCCATGGCAAAACCTTCAGTTTACGCCTCTTGATGTAATCCCCCGTGGATTTAGAGGTGTGTTTAGAATCATTATCCATTTGTAGAAGCCATCCTCTCTTTAACTTCAGCTTTTTCACAGATGGCATCAAGTTAGCATCCAAAATTTGCTGAAATGTTATTGAATCCATTTTTCCTTCTATTCGTGAGATGTTCCCTGTGCCTCTGGCTGCAATACAACCCCAAAGCATGATTGATCCACCCCTATGCTTAACAGTTGGACAGAGGTTATTTTCATTAAATTCTGTTTCCTTTCTTCTCCAAACGTACCTTTGCTCATTCCGGCCAAAAAGTTCAATTTTAACCTCATCGGTCCACAGAATTTGTTTCCAAAATGCATCAGGCTTGTCTATATGTTCATTTGCAAAGTTCAAATGCTGATTTTTGTGATGAGGACAAAGAAGAGGTTTTCTTCTGATGACTCTTCCATGAAGACCATATTTGTACTAGCATCTCTTTAGGCTAAGATACCACTTGTTTTTTTTTCTGGCAGTTTTTGGAATACTGTCAATGCAGTTTTTGAGCCAAAGCCAGAAATGTATTCAAAAGGAATAGGACATATAAAGGAAGAACTTACACTTTTCCTCCCCTATGGATCCACTTCTGACTTTGGCTCAAAAACTGCACTGGCAGTCTCCTGCAGTATATCGCGCTGAGCAGTATATAGCCGGGATGTATGCATACGTCCAGTTGCACTAACATGTTAGCATCTGGGAGGTATGCATACTTCCTAGGGCGGGATAGGGTTAAGAGTATGTTCACACATTTTTTTCTGCTGCAGATCTGCTGTAGCGGATTTTTCTACCCTTTGAAGTCAATGGACAGCATAATCTGCAGCAGCAAATCTGCAGCGAAAAATGAATGTGTGAACATACCCTTAAAAAGAGATTAAATGATTCTGCAAGTTTAATAAGAGGTGAACATAAGACAGAAGCAAGACCGCATTCTCTACAGTGGTCCCTCAACATAAGATGGTAATCCGTTCCAAAGGGACCATCGTTTGTTGAAACCATCGCATGTTGAGGGATCCGTGCAATGTAAAGTATAGGACAGTGGTCTACAACCTGCGGACCTCCAGATGTTGCAAAACTAGAACACCCAGCATGCCCGGACAGCCATTGGCTGTCTGGGCATGCTGTGTGTTGTAGTTTTTCAACATCTGGAGGTCCGCAGGTTGAAGACCACTGGTATAGGAAGTTGTACTCACGTGTCCCCGCCGCTCCAGACCGTCACCGCTCGTTACCGCTGCCCTGGATGTCGCCCTCCATCGCTGTTGCCGTGTCCCGAGGTGTCCCCGACGCTCCGGTAAGGCCTCTGCTTCCCCGGCATCCTCGCTCTCCGTCGCCGCCATCACGTCGCTACGCACGCCGCTCCTATTGGATGACAGGACGGCATGCGCAGCGACGTGACGACGACGATGGAGAGCGCCGACAATGCAGGGGATCCTGAAGAGGACGTGCCGGAGCCCCGAGGACAGGTAAGTGATCGTCAGCGGACCACACAGGGCACCATAAACGGCTATCCGGTGACAGCTGAAGCAGTCTGCGCTGCCGGATAGCCGTTTATGCGATGGCCCCGACATACAAAAGCATCGTATGTTGATGCTGCCTTCAACATGCGATGGACTCTGGGAGGCCATCGCATGTTGAAATTATCGTATGTCGGGCCCATCGTAGGTCGGGGGAGGGGGTCACTGTATTCTTCTGGGGTCATGAACTAAGGAAAGGGTGACCCCCTGAAATCTAGCACAAATATAAGATCACTACAAGGCACACTTCGCACCACTGAGGAACAATAACTGCCTGTAGCTTTAACCTTTACTGTAATCTTCCAAGAAAGTATAGGCAGTTAATGGTCTTCGCCCACACTACTGTAATAATATTGAAATGCTGCATCAGGTTGACCTCTGTAATCAGAAATACTTCAGTACAAAAATAGAGGAGCCTGTTTTTCTTGGCAAGTGATAGCACGTCTTTTTTCTCTTCTAACCACATCAGTCGACTGAATTGTTCACTTTTGATCACTATGGATAGCCTTAGATGACTAACCCTTGAGGAGGAGACGAGGCATGCTTAACATGTCTTTTCAAGCCTCAACAAAGTTGTTATCTTTGGCCGTCTTAACATGTAGATGGTCAATCATTACACACTAAGAATACCTCGTCAAACTCCCCCAACCTGAAGAAACAGTTTAATAAATTAATAAGTGTTATTTTTATCCCCTCAGATGTAGTCACAGCAATAGTCAATTCCATGAAAGTGGTCTAAAGAGATGACTCCAGGAATGAAACCTAACACATTAAAAGGGGTACTCCAGTGAAAAACACATTTTTTTCAACGCAACTGGTGCCAGAAAGTTAAACAGATTTGTAAATTACAATGTGAATTCGGGTAGAAAAACAGACATGGTGCACATCTACAATCTTGTATAATGATCTGATTGCTTCTCAGCATAATATCAAAAACTAACAGGTTGTTAGTATACATTTTTGATCAAAAAGTACAAGCCCACTCGCCACGTCAAGGCCACCTATTTAGAGTGGGTCCCTAACGTCCCCAGCATAAAATGGCGCAGCACCGAGCGGCGACCACCACCGCCGCGACACCAATGCCCACAGGGGGGAACGACCCACCGGCAGAGCGGCCCCAATGCCACTCAAACCAGTCTATGGGCCGCACCCCCCCGCAGACACGGCGCCACGGCAGTAACGGACACCGCACAGCACCACACCAGTGTGAACAAGGTGTAATGGCTCACTTACCATGCTCTCCCAGTCAGACTGGGAGGCTGCTAGGAAAGAAATGACCCATGTGTAGCTAACTACTACTTATATAGGGTTGGGCTGAGGGGGTGGGGAAGAGTGCAGACAACATGTTCAAACAAAAAAAAAAAAAGAGGGGATAGAAATCACAATGTGAATTCGGGTAGAAAAACAGACATGGTGCACATCTACAATCTTGTATAATGATCTGATTGCTTCTCAGCATAATATCAAAAACTAACAGGTTGTTAGTATACATTTTTGATCAAAAAGTACAAGCCCACTCGCCACGTCAAGGCCACCTATTTAGAGTGGGTCCCTAACGTCCCCAGCATAAAATGGCGCAGCACCGAGCGGCGACCACCACCGCCGCGACACCAATGCCCACAGGGGGGAACGACCCACCGGCAGAGCGGCCCCAATGCCACTCAAACCAGTCTATGGGCCGCACCCCCCCGCAGACACGGCGCCACGGCAGTAACGGACACCGCACAGCACCACACCAGTGTGAACAAGGTGTAATGGCTCACTTACCATGCTCTCCCAGTCAGACTGGGAGGCTGCTAGGAAAGAAATGACCCATGTGTAGCTAACTACTACTTATATAGGGTTGGGCTGAGGGGGTGGGGAAGAGTGCAGACAACATGTTCAAACAAAAAAAAAAAAAAGAGGGGATAGAAATCACAATGTGAATTCGGGTAGAAAAACAGACATGGTGCACATCTACAATCTTGTATAATGATCTGATTGCTTCTCAGCATAATATCAAAAACTAACAGGTTGTTAGTATACATTTTTGATCAAAAAGTACAAGCCCACTCGCCACGTCAAGGCCACCTATTTAGAGTGGGTCCCTAACGTCCCCAGCATAAAATGGCGCAGCACCGAGCGGCGACCACCACCGCCGCGACACCAATGCCCACAGGGGGGAACGACCCACCGGCAGAGCGGCCCCAATGCCACTCAAACCAGTCTATGGGCCGCACCCCCCCGCAGACACGGCGCCACGGCAGTAACGGACACCGCACAGCACCACACCAGTGTGAACAAGGTGTAATGGCTCACTTACCATGCTCTCCCAGTCAGACTGGGAGGCTGCTAGGAAAGAAATGACCCATGTGTAGCTAACTACTACTTATATAGGGTTGGGCTGAGGGGGTGGGGAAGAGTGCAGACAACATGTTCAAACAAAAAAAAAAAAAAAAAAAAAAAAAAAAAAGAGGGGATAGAAATCACAATGTGAATTCGGGTAGAAAAACAGACATGGTGCACATCTACAATCTTGTATAATGATCTGATTGCTTCTCAGCATAATATCAAAAACTAACAGGTTGTTAGTATACATTTTTGATCAAAAAGTACAAGCCCACTCGCCACGTCAAGGCCACCTATTTAGAGTGGGTCCCTAACGTCCCCAGCATAAAATGGCGCAGCACCGAGCGGCGACCACCACCGCCGCGACACCAATGCCCACAGGGGGGAACGACCCACCGGCAGAGCGGCCCCAATGCCACTCAAACCAGTCTATGGGCCGCACCCCCCCGCAGACACGGCGCCACGTGGCGAGTGGGCTTGTACTTTTTGATCAAAAATGTATACTAACAACCTGTTAGTTTTTGATATTATGCTGAGAAGCAATCAGATCATTATACAAGATTGTAGATGTGCACCATGTCTGTTTTTCTACCCGAATTCACATTGTGATTTCTATCCCCTCTTTTTTTTGTTTGAACATGTTGTCTGCACTCTTCCCCACCCCCTCAGCCCAACCCTATATAAGTAGTAGTTAGCTACACATGGGTCATTTCTTTCCTAGCAGCCTCCCAGTCTGACTGGGAGAGCATGGTAAGTGAGCCATTACACCCTGTTCACACTGGTGTGGTGCTGTGCGGTGTCCGTTGCTGCCGTGGCGCCGTGTCTGCGGGGGGGTGCGGCCCAAAGACTGGTTTGAGTGGCATTGGGGCCGCTCTGCCGGTGGGTCGCTCCCCACTGTGGGCATTGGTGTCGCGGCGGTGGTGGTCGCCGCTCGGTGCTGCGCCATTTTATGCTAGGGACGTTAGGGACCCACTCAAAATAGGTGGCCTTGACGTGGCGAGTGGGCTTGTACTTTTTGATCAAAAATGTATACTAACAACCTGTTAGTTTTTGATATTATGCTGAGAAGCAATCAGATCATTATACAAGATTGTAGATGTGCACCATGTCTGTTTTTCTACCCGAATTCACATTGTGATTTCTATCCCCTCTTTTTTTTGTTTGAACATGTTGTCTGCACTCTTCCCCACCCCCTCAGCCCAACCCTATATAAGTAGTAGTTAGCTACACATGGGTCATTTCTTTCCTAGCAGCCTCCCAGTCTGACTGGGAGAGCATGGTAAGTGAGCCATTACACCCTGTTCACACTGGTGTGGTGCTGTGCGGTGTCCGTTGCTGCCGTGGCGCCGTGTCTGCGGGGGGGTGCGGCCCAAAGACTGGTTTGAGTGGCATTGGGGCCGCTCTGCCGGTGGGTCGCTCCCCACTGTGGGCATTGGTGTCGCGGCGGTGGTGGTCGCCGCTCGGTGCTGCGCCATTTTATGCTAGGGACGTTAGGGACCCACTCAAAATAGGTGGCCTTGACGTGGCGAGTGGGCTTGTACTTTTTGATCAAAAATGTATACTAACAACCTGTTAGTTTTTGATATTATGCTGAGAAGCAATCAGATCATTATACAAGATTGTAGATGTGCACCATGTCTGTTTTTCTACCCGAATTCACATTGTGATTTCTATCCCCTCTTTTTTTTGTTTGAACATGTTGTCTGCACTCTTCCCCACCCCCTCAGCCCAACCCTATATAAGTAGTAGTTAGCTACACATGGGTCATTTCTTTCCTAGCAGCCTCCCAGTCTGACTGGGAGAGCATGGTAAGTGAGCCATTACACCCTGTTCACACTGGTGTGGTGCTGTGCGGTGTCCGTTGCTGCCGTGGCGCCGTGTCTGCGGGGGGGTGCGGCCCAAAGACTGGTTTGAGTGGCATTGGGGCCGCTCTGCCGGTGGGTCGCTCCCCACTGTGGGCATTGGTGTCGCGGCGGTGGTGGTCGCCGCTCGGTGCTGCGCCATTTTATGCTAGGGACGTTAGGGACCCACTCAAAATAGGTGGCCTTGACGTGGCGAGTGGGCTTGTACTTTTTGATCAAAAATGTATACTAACAACCTGTTAGTTTTTGATATTATGCTGAGAAGCAATCAGATCATTATACAAGATTGTAGATGTGCACCATGTCTGTTTTTCTACCCGAATTCAGATTTGTAAATTACTTCTATTAAAAAATCTTAACCCTTCAAGTACTTATCAGCTTCTGTATACTACAGAGGAAGTTGATTTGTTCTTTTCTGTCTGACCACAGTGCTCTCTGCTGACACCTCTGTCCATGTCAGGAACTGTCCAGAGCAGAAGCAAATCCCAATAACAAACCTCTCCTGCTCCAGACAGTTCCTAACATGGAGAGAGGTGTCAGCAGAGAGCACTGTGGTCAGACCTGACGAAGCAAGGGGATCCTTGCGAAATGTGTTGTCTCTGCATTTTAACCAATAAACCTGCTTGGTTTTACTCCCGCTGCCTTCTGTGCATCTGTGACAGGCAGCCTCCCTGGAAGCGTCAGTTTGCGATCCACACCAGGGAAAGGCTAACACCTCTCCATTCCATTGATCCGCCTGACCGCCATCATTGATAACCAGGACCGGGACGCAAGGCTGCTGCAAGGACTGATTTTGAGTATACATACTCATACATGTGCTTTACAGTGTTGTGCCTGCTGCGCAACACTGAAAGGTGAGTGAGCATTCCCACCTTTGGTCTGAGTATAATATATACCTACACATGTGTACTTGCTCACATTCATTTGGGAGATCACTGCACTTAGAGAGCACCTCTTTTTCTTTTCTCTGTTCCCTTTTACACATGTGCTCCTAATTGACAATCTGCCCTTGGTACCATATTCTCTACTTGGCGTCGGTCCTTATGCTAGACTTAAATGCAGGAGTGTCACAACTCAAAACAACAACCAAAAAAGAGTAATAGTCAGGGAAACAGGTCAGGACACAATGGGTTAACCAAAAGCACAAACCAGGGTCACATTACAGCAAACAGACAGACAAACGAAGCAGAGTCAAACAGGCCAGAGTCAGAATCAGCAAGTAATGTTGTACCAAAACACTTAGCGAAAGGGAAGGAAAAAACTCAGATTACAGTGATTACAGCGATTACAGCCTCCAGTCCTCATGGGGAAAATGACACAAGGTTTGCACACCTGCATTTGGGGATTTTCTACCAGTCCTCTCTGCAGATCCTCTCAAGCTCTGTCAGGTTGGATGGCGACTGTCGGTGGAAGCCATTTTCAGATCTCAAGTCAGGGCTCTGTCTGGACCACTCAAGGACATTCACAGAGTTGTCCCTAAGCCGCTTCTGTGTTGTTTTGGCTGTGTGCTTAGGGTCATACTCCTTAGGGTCCAGAGCACTCTCAATCAGGTTTTCATTAAGAATTTCTCTATACTTTGCTTTCCCTCAACCCTGACCAGTTTACCTATACCAGCCGATAAAGACCGCCCCAATGGCATGATGCTGCTACCATCATGGTACTGGGTAGTGTTGCTCACGAATATCCGCAATGCAAATTTTATTCGCTAATATAGCACTATATATTCGCAATTACGAATATTCTTTTTTTTTTTTTTTTCACAGTGATCATCCCTTCTCTGCTTCCAGCTTGTGTGGTGTAAAGAAGGCTCTAATACTACTGTGTGAGACCGGTATACAAATTTTTTGCATATGCGAAAATAAAACGCAAATATTACGAATATGCAAATTTAGCAAATATATGACGAATATTCCGCTCAACACTAGTACTGGGCAGGTGATGAGCAGTGTCTGGTTTCCTCCAGACATGACTATAAGAAATGATGGTTGGTTTCATCAGACCAGAGAATCTTGTTTCTCACAGTCTGAGAGTCCTCTGAAATAGGGTTCTTTCTGGTCATTCTGCCATAAGGGCCAGATTGGTGGATTGCTGCAGTGATGGTGACCTTCTGGAAGTTTCTCCTATCTGCACACAGGTTCTTTGGAGCTCAGCCAAAGTGACATTGGGGGAGATTTATCATTCTTTTCAAACGTATGGCTTTTATATGACATTCTTTTTACTTACCTTTGGTTACATGTGACCTATTTATCAAATAGTCACACGACCTTGATAAATAAATTGCGCGTAGGCAAAACCTGGGAAACCCGCTAACAAAAGCATTTTTTAAAGCAGAAAAATGTTCCCTTATGTTAATAGCTGAAGTTCTTTATCTACCCTTTATTACCAGTAGCGTTGCTAGATAGTGACGGGGAGGGGGGTGTACCGTATCAGTTGACACCCTGACTGGCCTGCCTGGCACTAAATAACTGCACTCCAACTATCCCGCAACAACCCATCCACCCTCCTCAGAAATTTAAAAGTATTAAAAACATACTATGCCGCACCATGAATATCCGTACTCTGGAGGCTTTTTTGTTTAATTTTGAGCCCGCATTTTGTGACGTTGGTGGGCGGAGTCTTACGTCACTGCGCTGAGGCCGGAGTTTATGTCAGGAAAGAAGACAGCGCAGCACCAACAGGCTCATAAACAATAGTGAAGCCACAAAAATGAAAAAACTGCTCGGTACGTTACCCACCCCAAAATGTGCATGAAGCTGTAATACTATGGATGTATTTTGGTTCCACATATGGGTTATTTACTTAGTCTGTAAAAATTCTTGCACAATTATTTTGTGCCTTATTCTATTTTAACACAACGTTAATTTTAACATTTAGTGGGTAAGGCAGCATATACATGTCCTAAAATTAACAAGGTGTGCAGTGTGTATTTTTAACCCTAAAATTAATAGTTATCAGTTATATAATATATTTTTTCTATTATTAACATTAATGTAGCAGCTTTTTTTCATGATGCAGAAGAAGAACAGTTGTTAAAGTGGGTGTTAATGTCTTTTTCTGCGGTCGTATGTACTTTCTGTAAGCCAGGTTGGACCTGGAATACATATGTGACTTTTAAATGGAGATGTGACTTTTTTTTTTCATAAATAGAGATTTGATCGCATTTGATAAATATATGACCACTGCAAAATAAAAATAAAAATAATAATTACTACGTGAGCAGATTTCAGAAATGTGCTTTGGAATAGGCAAAAATAAAAAAAGTTGCAGCATGTATAAAAAAGTCGCACGTGCGCAAATACTTGTGACTTTTTTACGCAAAAAAAAAATCTACTACGGAGCTTGATAAATCTCCTTCATTGTGTTCTTGGTCATCTCCTTTACCAAGGCCCTTCTCCCCCAGTTACTTAGTTTGGTGGGGGCGGCCAGCTCTATGAGGTGTACCAGTGGTTCCAAACTTCTTCTGTTTAAGAATTATAAAGGCCGCTGTGTTCTTGGGATCTTTCAGCAGATTTTTTTTGTACCCTTTCCCAGATCCATGCCTCGAAACAATCCTGTCTCTGAGCTCTGCAGGCAGTTCTTTCCTCCTCATGGCTTGGTTTTTGCTGTGATATAGGGGTGATAGGGCTGTGTCTTTCCAAATCCTGTCCAATCATCTGAATTTACAACAGGGGACTCCAATCAAGGTGCAGAAACATCTCAAAGATGATCAAGAGAAATGGGAGGCCCCTTAAAGTTTCAAGTGTCATATCACATGGTCTGAATACAAAATGTTTTATTATTTTATTACAAATTTTAAATACATTTCAAAAATGTTGTTATCAAATTCTCGTTATGGGGTATTGAGGGCACGTTGATGGGTAAAAACGTAATATATACATTTATTTTATTTTTTCATTTTAGCACTAGGCCACAACATAACAAAATGTAAAAAAAAGAGAAAGGGTCTGAAGACTTTCCGAATGCAATGTTTAAGTAGACACACACTTCTATACAGTGCAAATCTGCAGCTCTTGGCTTGTGGACTAAATTCAATGTTAGTTGGAAAGAATAAGTATTTTTCATGCTTAAACAAATATCTTAAAGGGGTACTACCGTGCTGACAACTTATCCCCTATCTAAAGGATAAGGGATAAGTGGCCTGATCGTGCGGGGTCCCACCGCTGGGGACCCCTGGGATCTCGCATGCAGCACCCCACTCTCAACAGGACCCGGAGCGAACATCCGCTCCGGGTCTGATGATGGGGCCGGTGATCGTGATGTCACAGCTCCGCCCCTGTGTGACGTCACGCTCCGCCCCCTCAATGCAACTCTATGGCAGGGGGCGAGACAGCTGTCTCGCCCCCTGCCATAGACTTATATTGAGGGGGGGGAGTGTGACATCACACAGGGGCGGAGCCGTGATGTCACGATACTCCTGCCTCGTGATCGGCAGTCATAAGACCCGGAGCGATGTTCGCTCCGGGGCCTGATGAGAGCGGGGTGCTGCGTGCGAGATCTCGGGGGTCCCCAGCCTTTAACCTCTTAAGGACCCAGGGCGTATGGATATGCCCTCACACCCTGGGCCTTAAGGACCCAGGGCGTACTAGTACGCCCTGGCGTTTTCCGGTCTCTGCCGCGCGCCGGGCAGAGATCGGAACTGGATGCCTGCTGAAATCCTTCAGCAGGCATCCAGGGCAAACGCCGAGGGGGGCCATGTAGGCCCCCCATGTCGGCGATCGCCGCAAATCGCAAGGGAAATCGCCCTTGCGATCTGCGGCGATACCGGGCTGATCGGGTCTCTGGGACCCGACCGCCCGGTAATTTCGCATGATCCCGGCTGTCACAGACAGCCAGGACCATGCTGAAGTATAGGAGCGAGGTGGCAAGCCGGCCACCTCCTCCTATACCCTGCGATCTGTCGGTTAATTAACCGACCAATCGCAGGAGGGGGGGGGGGCGGTTACTTCCTCCCGTCCTGCCCGGCCCCTGAAAGTCCGGAGAGGACGGGAGGAAGACCAGAGGACGCTGCGGTGGACGGGGGAGTGCTGGGGACCGGCCCCGGTACTTACCTCGTCCCTGAAGACCCGGATCCAGACGATGAAGATGGCGGCGGCGGCGACAGGTGAGTAGATCTTCAGCCGCGTGTAATAGGACCCTGTAAACTACAACTCCCAGCATGCCCAGACAGCCCTTGGCGTCTGGGCATGCTGCGAGTTGCAGTTTTGCAACATCTGGAGGTCCACAGTTTGGAGACCACTGTGCCCTTCCAGATGTTGCAAAACTACACATCCTCAGCATGCCCTTACTGTCCAGGCATGCTGGGAGTTGTAGTTCTGTAACATCTGGCCCTTCAGATGTTGCAGAACTACAACTCCCAGCATGCCTGGACAGTTTGGGCATACTGGGAGTTGTAGTTTTGCAACATCTGGAAGGGCACAGATTGAGAACCACTGTATTAGTGGTCTGCAAACTGTAGTCCTCCAGATGTTGCAAAACTACAACTCCAAGCATGCTGGGAGTTGTAGTTCGGCAACATCTGGCTCTAAAGATGTTGCCGAACTACTACTCCCAGCATGTTTGAGAATGCTGAGAGTTGTGGTTTTGCAACAACTGGTGGCACACTAATTGGGAAACATTGTCTGTTTCCTAACTCAGTGTTTCCCAACCCGTGTTCCTCCAGCTGTTGCAAAACTATAACTACCAGCATGCACTGATAGACTGTAGTTTTGCAACAGCTGGAGGTCCCCCCCTGTGAATGTACAGGGTACTTTCACATGGGCAGGGAGCTTACAGTGAGTATCAGGCTGCAAATTTGCGATGCAGCAAATTTTGCGCGGCAGCTCAAACTCGCTGTAACCCCCCCTGCCCATGTGACTGTACCCTAAAAACACTACACTACACTAACACAAAATAAAATAAAAAGTAAAAAACACTACATATACACATACCCCTACACAGCCCCCCTCCCTCCCCAATAAAAATGAAAAACGTCTGGTACGCCACTGTTTCCAAAATGGAGCCTCCAGCTGTTGCAAAACAACAACTCCCAGTATTGCTGGACAGCCGTTGACTGTCCAAGCATGCTGGGAGTTTTGCAACAGCTGGAGGCACCCTGTTTGGGAATCACTGGCGTAGAATACCCCTATGTCCACCCCTATGCAAATCCCTAATTTAGGCTTCAAATGCGCATGGCGCTCTCACTTTGGAGCCCTGTCGTATTTCAAGGCAACAGTATAGGGACACATATGGGGTATCGCCGTACTCGGGAGAAATTGCCTAACAAATTTTGGGGGGCTTTTCTCCTTTCACCCCTTATGAAAATGTGAAGTTGGGGTCTACACCAGCATGTTAGTGTAAAAAAATAAATTTTTTACACTAACATGCTGGTGTTGCCCTATACTTTTCATTTTGACAAGAGGTAAAAGGGAAAAAAGCCCCCAAAATTTGTAGTGCAATTTCTCCCGACTACGGATATACCCCATATGTGGGCGCAAAGTGCTCTGAGGGCGCACAGCAAGGCCCAGAAGGGAGAGTGCGCCATGTACATTTGAGGTGATTTGCACAGGGGTGGCTGATTGTTACAGCGGTTTTGACAAACGCAAAAAAAACTAAACCCCACATGTGACCCCATTTCGGAAACTACACCCCTCACGGAATGTAATGAGGGGTGCAGTGAGAATTTACCCCCCACTGGTGTCTGACAGATCTTTGGAACAGTGGGCTGTACAAATTAAAAATGTTGTACAGACCACTGTTCCAAAGATCAGACAGACACCAGTGGGGGGTAAATGCTCACTGTACCCCTTGCTACGTTCCTCAAGGGGTCTAGTTTCCAAAATGGTATGCCATGTGGGGGTTATTTTGCTGTCCTGGCACCATAGGGGCTTCCTAAATGCGAAGTGCCCCCCGAGCAAAATTTGCTCTCAAAAAGCCAAATATGACTCCTTCTCTTCTGAGCATTGTAGTTCGCTCGTAGTGCAGTTCAGGTCAACTTATGGGGTATCTCCATACTCAGAAGAGATGGGGTTTCAAATTTTGGGGGGGGGTATTTTTTGCTATTAACCCTTGCAAAAATGTGAAATTTGGGGGAAAACACCCATTTTAATGAAATATTTTTTTTTTTTTACGTATGCAAAAGTCGTGAAAAACCTGTGGGGTATTAAGGCTCACTTTATTCCTTGTTACATTCCTCAAGGGGACTAGTTTCCAAAATGGTATGCCATGTGGGTATTTTTTGCTGTCCTGGCACCATAGGGGCTTCCTATATGGGACATGCCCCCGAGCAAAATTTGCTCTCAAAAAGCCAAATATGACTCCTTCTCTTCTGAGCATTGTAGTTCGCTCGTAGTGCACTTCAGGTCAACTTATGGGGTACCTCCATACTCAAAAGAGATGGGGTTACAAATTTTGGGGGGTATTTTCTGCTATTAACCCTTGCAAAAATGTGAAATTTGGGGGGAATCACACATTTTAGTGAAAGTTTATTTTTTTTTTTTCATATGCAAAAGTCGTGAAACACCTGTGGGGTATTAAGGCTCACTTTATTCCTTGTTACGTTCCTCAAGGGGTCTAGTTTCCAAAATGGTATGTCATGTGTTTTTTTTTTTTTGCTGTTCTGGCACCATAGGGGCTTCCTAAATGCAACATGCCCCCCAAAAACCATTTCAGAAAAACGTACTCTCCAAAATCCCCTTGTCACTCCTTCGGTTCTGAGCCCTCTACTGCGCCCACCGAACACTTTACATAGACATAGGAGGTATGTCCTTACTCGAGAGAAATTGGGCTACAAATATAAGTATCCATTTTCTCATTTTACCCCTCGTAAAAATTCAAAAATTGGGTCTACAAGAACATGCGAGTGTGAAAAATTAAGATTGTGAATTTTCTCCTTCACTTTCCTGCTATTCCTGTGAAACACCTAAAGGGTTAAAATGCTGACCGAATATCATTTTGAATACTTTGGGGGGTGCAGTTTTTATAATGGGGTCATTTGTGGGGTATTTCTAAGATGAAGACCCTTCAAATCCACTTCAAACCTGAACTGGTCCCTGAAAAATAGTGAGTTTGGAAATTTTGTGAAAAATTGGAAAATTGCTGCTGAACTTTGAAGCCCTCTGGTGTCTTCCAAAAGTAAAAACTTGTCAATTTTATGATGCAAACATAAAGTAGATATATTGTATATGTGAAAAAAAAATTAAAATATTTTGAATATCCATTTTCCTTACAAACAGAGAGCTTCAAAGTTAGAAAAATGCAAAATTTTCAAATTTTTCATAAAATTTTCACATTTTTCACCAAGAAAGGATGCAAGTTACAAATTTTTTTTACCACTATGTTAAAGTAGAGTATGTCACGAAAAAACAATCTCGAAATCAGAATGATAACTAAAAGCATTCCAGAGTTATTAATGTTTAAAGTGACAGTGGTCAGATGTGTAAAAAATGGCCGGGTCCTAAGGTGTAAAATGGCTGGGTCCTTAAGAGGTTAAAAGCCTTTAAAAAAAATGTGTAATAAGTTTTTATTGATATATATATATATATATATATATATATATATATATATATATATATATATATATACAAATGTTTTTTTGTTTGTTTTTATTAAATAAATAAATGTTTTGATTTTCCAAAACAAGAACTATAAGTCTGAGGCTGCTCTAAATAAAAGTCTGTTATTACAGATGAATACATTGGCAGGCCTGTTTATTTGACTAGGTAAAGAATATGAGACACTGTTGACTGTTGTGTCTTGTGTCTTCTAGTTTCAGCGAGTCTTTCTGCATTGATTTTCAGTGTGTTTGCACAGGTGGTGTCTACGGATCGGTATATATAAAGTTGTCAGTGTGATTACTGAAGCCATACGTTTAATAAAGTAGGAAATAGAGGCTGTAAACATGCAATACAATGTAGTGGCTGTAAACACTAGCTGTCTGGGAAGTCATGCAGGCCGATCGTTTATACTCCACCATTGTAGCACACTCCATTTTGTCGGTCACCGTTTATTAGGCACTGGTATCTTGCTCTCATGGGATTCTCAGCTGGTTATTAAATCTAAGAATGAATAAGTTATTCTACCATGGATGAAAAGCCTTTTCTTCTCCTGATATAACTATATGAGCTTAGTGAGTCCTTGCCAAAAGTATGGACCGAGAAACTGCATTAAATAAGTGAAACACTTACAGCCATTGTGCTTTTCTAAAAGACATCAGCTGTGATGTTCCGTAACTCACAAACTACGGATGGTCCAACGCGTGCCAAGTAACCTGCCAGCAAGTTATAAACAGCCCAATACCATTTCTGCCTACTGAACTGATGGGCAGAACAAGGGGCTGTATAAAACGGCATCATTCTTTGCTCAATAGGCCATGTCTTTCTATTGGTTTTCCCTTAAAGGGGTACTCCGGTGCTAGACATCTTATCCCCTATCCAAAGGATAGGGGATAAGATGTCTGATTGCGGGGGTCTCGCTGCTGGAGTCCCCCGCCATCTGCCGCAGCACCCAGCGTTCTAAACAAGCGCTGGGTTCCTGTGGCAGTGGTCGTCACAACACGGCCACGCCCCCTCGTAATATGACATCACACCCCCTCCATTCATGTCTATGGGAGGGGGCGTGTCACCGACACGCCCCCTCCCATAGACATGAATGGAGGGGGCGGGGTGTGATGTCACAAGGGGCATGACTGTGACATCACGATCACGGCCTCCGGCTCCGAGCCTTCTGAACAAAATGTTCAGGACGCTGGAGCACCGGAGTACCCCTTTAAATATAAGCGCTTCTGGAGATAAGGGCTGATTTTATGGTGGAAAATATGTGCCCAGGGCCTGATCACTAAGGCCCCCCAAGAACTAGGCACACCCTTTAATATATGTGGGGTATGATGATAATATTTTGGAATAAAATTCTATGTGGCGCCTTTATTACAGCACTGTTTTGTTACTGTTTATTGTTTTGGCTGCATATAGTGGCATTATTTGGATGGAGGTAGTACTCTTTAGCCCTCATTTACTAACGTCAGCCCGACTTTTTTTGTCGGGTTGTGCGACCATGTTTGTGTTGCATAGCACATGCGACACAAATTTGGTCGCACAACCCGACAAAATATATCATCACTCCGAGTGTTTTTTAAACCCGTCAAAATGGGAGTGGTTATCACAAAAAGGGGCGTGTTCCCGACAAAAGAGAAAAAACACTCGGAGTATGATGAAAAACCTGTGAATTTTTCTTCACTAAAACCCGACAGCTCAGAGCTGTCGGGAAATTACTGAAAACCGAGTGAATCCTAACCCCATCATGGAACAGGGTCTGTTCCATGTTGGGGGTAGTAGTACAGGGGCTAAGGGGTTGATTACATCAGGTCTCACTTCTGAGACCCGATCCGATCAAAAGTTATTAAGCAGGGGAGCAGGTGGCGTGCTCCGCTCCACAGCAATGTACGATGTATTTTACTTTCATTTTCAAATTCCCCGCCGGGATCCTTGAAAGGCCGGTACTGAAGAGCCATTCAGGGATCCCTGCGAGCTGCGGTGGGGAAAGATATATATAATCGGTGGAGGTTTTGTATATGTCCCCACAGCTTCTATATATCTTGTCCCCTGCTTCGCCACATGTCTTGTCCCCCGCCGCAGCGCATTTGTACATACATATATATATATACCCCCCGCACAACACTATTATATACCCCCCGCACCGCATGTAGATATATATTATATATGCCCCCTGCACAGTGCATCTATACACATATGCCTCTGATGCGCTCTTAGTGACTGCAGCTTGTCAATTATAGTGCTTAAGAGGCATACGTATATAGAAGCGAAGTGGGGAGCCGACATATAGCGTTATCTGGTCCCCACTTCGCTTCTATACACAATCCTCAGCAAACACCAGAGCTGCCCCATCGCCTTCCCCTATCCCCGGTGTTATAATTACCTGTTCCCGGCCCGGGGTCCGCGATCATTCTGGGTTCGGTGCTGTCACTGTGCACTGTCACTGTGCGCACTGGCGGTGACGTCACGGCGTGTGTTGGGGACGTCACTCGTCAGTGCGCACAGTGACAGCGCACAGTGACAGCGCACAGCAACAGCACCGAAGCCAGAATGATCACGGACCTGGGCCGGGAACAGGTAATTATAACACCGGGGACGGCGATGGGGCAGCTCTGGTGTTTGCTGTTGATTGTGTATAGAAGCGAAGTGGGGACCAGATAACGCTATATGTCTGGTCCCAACTTCACTTCTATATACATATGCCTCTGAAACGCTATCATTGACAAGCATTAGCCAGTGGTCTCCAACCTGCGGACCTCCAGATGTTGCAAAACTACAACAAGTTGGAGTCATTGATAGCGCTTCAGAGGCATATGTATATGAATACGCTGTGTGGGGGGCATATATAATATATATCTACATGCGCTGCGGGGGGTATATGATAGCGATGTACGGGGGGGTAAATATATATACACATGCGCTGCGGGGGGTATATGATTGCGCTGTGCGGGGGGTATATATATATATATATATATATATATATATATATATACACATGCACTGCAGGGGGTATATGATAGCGCGGTGCGGGGGGCATATATACAAGTTACCGTGCGACACAATTTCCAACCCGTGCGACACAATTTCCAACCCGTGCGACACATTAGTAAATCAGGGAGAAAAATACACGGAGTAAATGAAGAAACACTCAGAGATAAACCCGACACTCTTAGTAAATGAGGGCCTTTATCTTTGTTATCCATAATTTAATCATGTTTCAGTGAAAGGTTACCAGAAATATTGCTGACCTCAAATGGGTGGATTTAATGCACTCCTCTATGGCCGATGGACTTCTTACCAAAACAGGTTGTTTGTATAGGTTTTGTATTATATTGTACCCTTGTAGTGTTTATCTCATTTAGGTTCATCTCTAGGTTTCCTCACAGTTTTTTTTCTGGCGTATTTTTTTTATTTTTTTAAACTGCCAATGCATTTTTTGAGCCAAAGTCAAAGGGAACCAGTAGGAAGGAGAAGTACATGTCCCTCTTTTATATGTCCTATTCCTTTTGAATACACTTCTGGCTTTGGCTCAAAAACTGGAGTGGCGGTTTTCCAAAAAACTTCAGAAAAAAAAAAACTGTGTGGAAGCCTAGCCTTAGGCTGGTGTCACACATAGCGTTTCCAGACAAACATATTTTTTTTGTTTGCAGCATTATTTTTTAGTTTTTAGCATTTTAGCTGTTTGCCTTACCTACAATGTTTTTCTTTTGTGGCACTTTGTTTCCATTGGGAGTCAGTGTCAGTACAGCATACTCTGATTGGGCGTCCCTTGATGAAGTTTTAAGGTGAAACGTATGTCGGGGTTTGTCTGGACCTGCAACACTATGGGTAAGCAACCTCTTATTTATTTAGAGGAGGATTCTCATTGAGTTTTCCTCAGTTACTTCTAGCGTTAGGATTAGCAAAGACTCCTTTATCGGTTTACTGCACTCGGTTTATCGGGGTATAACATGCACCGGCCTATAACACGCACCCTCATTCTTCCAATGAAATTAGGGTAAAAAAGGTTTTTTACCCAAATATACTTCTTAAAATGAGGGTGTGTGTAGGTGCGTGTATACCCCCAATAAACTGTTTCTGGCCCTGCAGAAGCCGCTGCGGTTCAATGATTTAAAGCGGACGTTTTAAATCATGTAACGGCAGCAGATTCTGTGGGGCCAGAGGGCTATCTCCCCGGTTCCTAACCCTGGCTTTTATATTTACCTGTCCACGCGCTCCTACAGTCTCCAATGGCGTCCTGCGCTGGGGCTGCATGCTGACGAGTGACGTTGCATTAAGGACTTCACTTTGTCAGGACGCAGCATTTGTGATTTTATTAATTTTCTAATAAAGTAGCGGGATTTTATGCAGTGGCTATGCTCCTTTCTAGTTCTTTTGTATACAGTGTTTTTGTTGAGCTACACTGTTTGAGCTAGAGTGGAGACTCAGGACCACTAAGGGGGACATTTATCAAAGCATTTAGTAGGGTTTTTTGCTTAAAATTGTCGCAGAAAAGTCGACTACTCTATTTTTGGTGCGACTTTTTGATGCAGTGCCCTAAACAAAAAACAAAAAGAAACTTGCTTACCAAAGCAAAAAGTGATTTTTGACTTGCAGTGGTCAGAGATTTATCAAATGCGAAAGTCGATAAAAAATTGCATCACATGAAAAATTCTACCAAATTTACTCCAGCTCAGACATGGAGCAGAAAAAGTAACTACCAAAGCAAAAAAAAAAAAAAAAAAAAATGCTTACATGAAAGAAATTTATCAACAGGCTGAAACCAGTTGATCACACATAAGCAAAAAAATTGTAAGAAAAAAAGAACTAAAAAAAGGAATACATAACAAACATTGGTAAATGTCCCCCTAAATAGATCATGGTACTCAGTGTGAGATTGTGGTGGAGTGGTCCATGGGAACTTTTTTTGTTGATAATACTCTGTAGCATTTTTTTTTTACCTAGTTTGCAGTGTTTTTCTCCCGTACACATGCATGTTATGTTTTTCAGGTGTTTGTTGTGCCATTTTTTCACCTTCTTCTTCCAAAAAATAACCTTAATGGGGTACTCCACTGCTCCAATGTTCCGAACGCTTAGAGCCAGAGCCGGGGACTCGTGATGTATTGGCCCCGCCCCTTGTGACATCACGCCCCACCCCCTCAATGCAAGTCTATGGGAGGGGGCGTGGAGGCCACCACGCCCCCTCCCATAGACTTGCATTGAGGGAGCGGGATGTCCAAGGGGCGGGGCAGTGACATCACAAGTCCCCAGCGCTGGCTCAAAGCATTGGGAACTTTTTGTTCCGAACGCTGAGCAGTGGAGTATCCCTTTAAAGGGGTACTCCGGTGAAAACCTTTTTTCTTTTAAATCAACTGGTTAAACAGATTTGTAAATTACTTCCATTAAAAAATCTTAATCCTTCCTGTACTTATTAGCTGCTGAATACTACAGAGGAAATGATTTTCTTTTTGGAATTCTCTCTGATGACATCACAAGCACAGTGCTCTTTGCTGACGTCATTATAATAATAATAACTCTTTATTTATTGTTGTCCTTAG
The DNA here is from genome assembly GCF_029499605.1 of Hyla sarda. Classification (NCBI taxonomy): domain Eukaryota; kingdom Metazoa; phylum Chordata; class Amphibia; order Anura; family Hylidae; genus Hyla; species Hyla sarda. The sequence goes on along the minus strand of NC_079197.1, from coordinate 126,312,600 downwards.
TGGGATTTGAACCCAAGGCCCCAGCGCTGCTAACCACTGAGCCACCATGCTGCCCTTAGCAAACATCTGCTATGCACGGTTGCTAAAATGGACAGAGATGTCAGCAGAGAGCACTGTGTTCGTGATGTCATCAGTGTTCCAAAAAGAAAGGAATTTCCTCTGTAGCATTCAGCAGCTAATAAGTACTGGAAGGATTAAGATTTTTTAATAGAAGTAATTTACAAATATGTTTAACTTTCTGGCACCAGTTGATTTAAAAGAAAAAAGGTTTTCACTGGAGTACCCATTTAAAGCACATGATCAAACAAAATCACATGATTTATAATAGAGAAAGTGGCACAGGGAAACACACCAACCTCACCACAAAGAAACAAAAAACAAATGCATTTAATAGAACAACTATTTTGGGGGGAAAAAACACCACAAAAACTGTAACAAAGAAGAGAACTGGATTTTTCTAGGCTTTTTTATTTTTAAGCTACAAAATTCAGAAAAAGAGGCCTTACCGTTATTGTCCTCTGACTGATCTTCGTGTTACTTTATTGCATGTATAGATGTTTTTGTTATTATACAAGCATTATTGTCCTGCGACTGATCTTCGTGTTACTCTATTGCATGTATAGATAATTTTTTGTTATTATAGAAGCATTATTGTCCTGCGACTGATCTTCGTGTTACTCTATTGCATGTATAGATGTTTTTGTTATTATACAAGCATTATTGTCCTGCGACTGATCTTCGTGTTACTCTATTGCATGTATAGATAATTTTTTGTTATTATAAAAGCATTATTGTCCTGTGACTGATCTTCGTGTTACTCTATTGCATGTATAGATATGTTTTTGTTATTATAAAAGCATTATTGTCCTGTGAATGATCTTCGTGTTACTCTATTGCATGTATAGATAATTTTGTTATTATACAAGCATTATTGTCCTGTGACTGATCTTCGTCTTACTCTATTGCATGTATAGATGCTTTTGTTTTTTATACAAGCATTATTGTCCTGTGACTGATCTTCGTCTTACTCTATTGCATGTATAGATGTTTTTGTTTTTTATACAAGCATTATTGTCCTGTGACTGATCTTCTTGTTACTCTATTGCATGTATAGATGTTTTTGTTTTTTATACAAGCATTATTGTCCTGTGACTGATCTTCTTGTTACTCTATTGCATGTATAGATTATTTTTTGTTATTGTAAAAGCATTATTGTCCTGTGACTGATCTTCTTGTTACTCTATTGCATGTATAGATTATTTTTTGTTATTGTAAAAGCATTATTGTCCTGTGACTGATCTTCGTCTTACTCTATTGCATGTATAGATGTTTTTGTTTTTATACAAGCATTATTGTCCTGTGACTGATCTTCGTGTTACTCTATTGCATGTATAGATTATTTTTTGTTATTATAAAAGCATTATTGTCCTATGACTGATCTTCGTGTTACTCTATTGCACGTAGATATGTTTTTGTTTTTTGTACAAGGATTATTGTCCTATGACTGATCTTCGTGTTACTCTATTGCATGTAGATATGTTTTTGTTTTTTATACAAGCATTATTGTAGCGCGGAGATTTATGCGTTTCCTGGAGGAATTTCCTGATGCAGCCTGTCTGTTCAGACGCCCATCTGGGTGACGTCAAATCCCCTCAGTGCTTTACCCTAAATAAGAGCGAGGACAGAGGTTAGCCAAAGCAAATAAAGGAGAAAGGATACTTTGTGCAGACAGGTGCAGGGTGTTTCAGATTTCATAGCTTGTACTGAAAAGCGCACAGATGTGCCAAACTGATTCCTGACAGCAATAAAAGCTGTTGTTGCGGCTGTTTGGCAGAAGTAGTTTGAGATCGTCCTCCTATGTCTGCACATGTATACATGCCAACCTTTATTCAGTCTGGAGCACCTGTTCGCAAACATTTCTCAGTACTTGTCAATGACTATTCCCAGAAGTTTTCCTAACTGAAGTGATAACTATTGATTAAAATGAATCTCTCTGTAACCTTTCAATAAGATCAGTCAGTGGCATGTGGGCCTTAAAGGGGTACTCCCGTGGAAAACTTTTTTTTTTTATCGAAATTTAATCGAAAGTTAAACAGATTGGTAAATTACTTCTATTAAAAAATCTTAATCTTTCCAGTACTTTTTAGGGTCTGTATACTACAGAGGAAATTATTTTCTTTTTGGAACACAGTGCTCTCTGCTGACATCATGACCACAGTGCTCTCTGCTGACATCTCTGTCCATTTTAGGAACTGTCCAGAGCAGCATATGTTTGCTATGGGGATTTTCTCCTTCTCTGGACAGTTCTTAAAATGGACAGAGATATCAGCAGAGAGCACTGTGGTCATGATGTCAGCAGAGAGCTCTGTGTTCCAAAAAGAAATCCATTTCCTCTGTAGTATTCAGCAGCTAATAAGTACTGGAAAGATTAAGATTTTTTAATAGAAGTAATTTACAAATCTGTTTAACTTTCTGGCACCAGTTGATTTAAAAAAAAAAAAAAATGTTCCACGGGAGTACCCCTTTAACATCCTGACCAGAAAATCCGGCCTGGCATTTAAGAATAAAAACCCTCTCAGTGCAGGTGGCTATTCTGTGTCTGTATCCACTTGGGTCATGTTTTACAATTCGGCCGCAGGAATTTACTAAAACTGTCTATAACTTAGATGGTCACGCTACTGGAAAAAAAGGGGTACTCCACTGGAAAAAAAAATATGAAATCAACTGGTGCCAGAAAGTTAAACAGATTTGTAAATTACTTCTATTAAAAAATCTTAATCCTTCCAGTACTTATCAGCTGCTATATGATCCACAGGAAGTTCCTTTTTTTAATTTCCTTTCTGTCTGACCACAGTGTTCTCTGCTGTCCATTTTAGGAACTGTCCAGAGTAGAAGCAAATCCCCATAGAAAACCTATCCTGCTCTGGACAGTTCCTGACAAGGACAGAGGTGTCAGCAGAGAGCACTGTGGTCAGACAGAAAGGAAATTCAAAAAGGAAAGAACTTCCTGTGGAGCATACAGCAGTTGATAAGTACTGGAAGGATTTAGATTTTTAATAGAAGTAATTTACAAATCTGTTTAACTTTCTGGCACCAGTTGATTTAAAAAGAATGGTTTCCAGCGGAGTACCCCTTTGATAAGATCCATTGATAGACTTTAGTTTTATTTAAGAAAAAACTAACAAAAACAACAAAACAGAAGTGTGAAGTTCGCCTGCAGTAATGTATATATTTTGCATTATTGCAACATTTTTATTAATTTTTAAAACAGGAATCAATTTATGTGGGCGGGCAGGGACCTAAAAATGTAGGCGACAATAATAAAAATGTAGTGTGTGTATGTTTTTCACTTTTTGTCTTTATTTTTAACATTTTTTTAGGTAGTACTACTACTCCCAGCATGGAACACACTGTTCCATGATTGGAGTAGTGGTACCTGTACTAATTGACAGATAGCCCGTTGCAATCCTGTATAATGTATAGATGCGGCGGCCACTCTTCTATGGTCCCCTGCACTGCCGTATATATACACCTATTCATATTTCCCGCAGAGAGCTGTGATTGGTCAGATGGTTCCAGCCAATCACAGCTCTCTGTGGGAAATATAAATAGGTGTATATATATGTCAGTGCAGGGGACCAAAGAAGAGCGGACGCCCGCATCTATAAATTATACAGGATCACAGCGGGTGTCAGGAGTGACATCCACTGTGATATTTCCTTAACTGCAGGTACTACTACTTCCAACATGGAGCACACTCTGCCTCATGCTGGGAGCTGTAGTACCTGCATTACTAGACAGAGCGCAACAGGTATCAGAAGTTAAACTCGCTGCGATCTGTCTATTAATGCAGGTACTATAGCTCTCAGCATTGAGCAGAGTGTGCTCCGTGTTGGGAGTAGTAGTACCTGCAGGTAAGAACAGATCAGAGCGGGTATCACTACTGACACCCGATGCCATAGTCCTTTCTATTGCAGAGATGGAGCGGCTGTATACAGCGCTCACATCTCTGCACAATACTCCGGCCGGCCACTCACTCATTGATATTTCCCTCTGAGAGCGGTGATTGGCTGCAACCATCCGGCCAATCACCACTCTGGGCGGAAAATATGAATGAGTGATGTTCTATTCACATTACTGGCCGGAGTACAGAGCAGAGAGGCGAGCGCTGTATAGAGCCGCTCTGCATCTCTGCTATATTATGGACGATCGCAACGGGTGTCACGACTGACACCTGGGGCGATATGTCTATTAGTACAGGTACTACTACTCCCATCATGTAACAGTCTGTTCCATGCTAGGATTAGAAGTACTACCTAAAAAATGTAAAAAATTGAGAAAAAAAGTGAAACACACACACACTTCATTAAAAATGTATTAAAATGTAGTTATAAAAAATATAAATTTCATTAAATACATATTTTTTCCATCACTACTGCATCCTTTTTTTTTTTATTATTATTGGTACCCAACAAATTTTGGGTACCAAAAAAAATGCCAAGGTGCAATTTCCACACAAATGAAAAAACGGCAGAAAAAAACGGCAGAAAAAACACCAGACGCAGGAAATTGGATTGGCGTTTTTCATGCGTTTTTTTCAACCCAAAATAGAAACTTAGCCTCAGAGCAGTGGTCTCCAAACTGTGAACCTCCAGCTGTTGCAAAACTACAACTTCCAGCATGCTCGGACAGCCGTTGGCTGTCCGGGCATGCTGGAAGTTGTAGTTTTGCAACAGCTGGAGATCCATAGTTTGGAGACCGCTGCTTTAGCCATCTGGATTCAGTATGTTACATGATGAATTTCTCTCCAATTTTAAGGACTTTGTAGCAGCCTGGAAAGTATTCAACATACTGTTTTATTATATTTATATCATACTAGAGTTGATGACGTGGGTGGAGTTTTACTTTTATGGTTCGTTAACAACTGATATACATATGGCAGCCTATCCAACCTATATTTGAATGAAGCGAACCTTGTATACTCAGACAAGTAAAAAATCTTCCTGCCTCAGGACTGCATGTAAAGCATTGTGCAACTCTACAGGAGGCATGAGTCAAATCCTGCTGGAGACAATAGCCGTCACATTATAAGATAGTCTGGGTCTGAAACACTAACAAAGTGCACATTGTCCTGACCTCTGGCTTGTCTGAGCGCCAGCATCCCAGTCTACCACAAATATGCAAGATTCTATTCACCGGGTCATTTGTGACTTAAGCTGAAAATCATCTAATGCCTGGTATGTCACAAGTCATTCTCGAAACTTGCATTCATCATAAACCCTGGATAAAAAAAATAAATCATAAAAAAATCATAATACAGAATCTTATGTTTGACCAATTCAATGTGCACAGCTGGTAGCGTAGGGCAGGTAGCGGAGCGATAAGCCAGAAGAAACCGCAGATTGCTGTGGATGTTGCCAGGAAGTGATTGTGGAATTTATCAGCATGGTTCTGGACTCGGGAGGTGCCAATGCCAAGATCCTTTATATGAAAAAGAAATTCTGTAGGACGGAGAGCTGGAGTGTATGTGAATTGTTCATTAAAAGTCTATACTGATCTATCGTCCACATCTGAGGATTCCACTAAATTTCCACCCAAAAAGTAAAAAAAAGGTCATGTAGTAGTAAATCAGATGTAAAAGCTTGGTTATTTAAATGGGTTCTCCCGTGGAAAACTTTTTTTTTTTTTTTTTAATCAACTGGTGCCAGAAAGTTAATCAGATTTGTAAATTACTTCTATTAAAAAATCTTAATCTTTCCAGTACTTTTTAGGGGCTGTATGCTACAGAGAAAATGCTTTTCTTTTTGGTTTTCTCTTATGTCACGACCACAGTGCTCTCTGCTGACCTCTGCTGTCCATTTTAGGAACTGTCCAGAGGAGGAGAAAACCCCAATAGTAAACATTTGCTCCTCTGGACAGTTCCTAAAATGGACAGAAGAGGGCAGCAAAGAGCACTGTTGTCGTGACATAAGAGAAAGCCAAAAAGAAAAAAAAATTCTCTGTAGTATACAGCCCCTAAAAAGTACTGGAAGGATTAAGATTTTTTTTAATAGGCGTAATTTAAAAATCTGTCTGGCACCAGTTGATTTAAAAAAAAAAAAAAGTTTTCCACAGGAGTACCCCTTTAAGGGGTTTTCCACCATAAGGTGACTTGAGTACTTGCATGCCAGACAGTAATGGACATGCTTAGGAAGGATCCATGCAGTCCAGTAAGTTCACTATAATGCTGCTGATTTATTTCTGTGAAATGGCTATTTCTTGTTGAAGTTTCCTCCCTTCAACTACAAGTCCCAGGATCCCTTGTTTGTAAGTGTGAGGTCACTTTTTGTTCCCTCTAACACATCAGTCATCCCACCCTTTGCAGCACATCTCAGTTATGCATGCTGTTCATGAAACAACAATTCCCTGCAGCCATTTGGAGAATGATTCCCCCACATCCCAACTCCCCACCCCTTGAAGTAGAAAGACTCCCTTTCAACACCTGACTAGTGATGTACTGTTTTAGGGACGCAATGCAATCTGGGAAAAGCTGAGGCGTCACTCATTTTGTATACTGTGAAAAATAAACATCAGGGCAAAGATCACATATGAACTGCGAGTCCATCCGTCAAACACAGGAACAGACACTATATAGTGAAATACAAAAAATCCTGGAATTCCCCTTTAAGTTTCCCTTCTTTATTGGCAGTCTTGACTTGGATATGGCAGCCATATTTGATAATGTAATAACAGGAAGTGCAATCATATTGGTTGTCACTTTTGGGTGAAATTTTTTTTTTTCACAGTCATTTCCAGAGCTGCTGTTGGTCATGCTCGACTAATAGGATGTTCTCTTGTTGGGTTCTCTGCAGAAGATGATCCACTGGGCCCAGGTTGTGACACAATGAAGCACTGAAAAAGCTTTGTCAGCACAAAAATACAATTCACCAAATACATTGGTGAACCCAAATGCTCCCAGTCGGACAATAGAAATGGATAAAAGTAAAGACAAAAAAAGACAACCGGGAGGCAGCGCCTCGTGTATTACCCTTGGTTGGTGAGGAATCCACTAAACTTACTGGGTAAGTACACCCAGGGCTTAAGTTAAGATGGCCGCTCACCTTAAAATGAAGAAAAATGCGCATATCACCCCTCATCCGGGGTATCAAATGGTTAGGATAAGCTGCCAAGCCTGATGGATATGGATCTTCCTGTAGGAACTGAAAAAATTATATAGGAAAAGACCACTGGAATTCAGGCGCTGCTTTATCCAAAGATGCAAGGATGCAGGTAGGTATTGTTAACCAGATACTTTTATTTATATTGTATCATACAAGTTAGCAAGATCATGACACGTTTCGGGGTCTGCTACCCCTTCCTCAGATAATCATCAGAAGATCATCTGAGGAAGGGGTAGCAGACTCCGAAACGCCTCATGATCCTGCTAGCTTGTATGCTTCAATATAAATAAAAGTATCTGGTTAACAATACCTACCTGCATCCTTGCATCTTTGGATAAAGCAGCGCCTGAATTCCAGTGGTCTTTTCCTATATAATTTTTTCAGTTAAAAAATGGGTCCGTCCTTAAGGGGTTAAGAGGAAGCATAGATGGATGGATGGGTCATCCAACTTCTTTACTTCATAGCAAATAAACAATTATGTGTGCTGCCATAATTACAGGCATTATAGTAAAGATACAGATCAGCTGTGCTAATGGGTCAAATGTTAGTAAAAAAAACTAAATGGGTAAAAAAAAAAAAAAAATAACATGCAGCTGTTTCTGTAATATATAAGTAAAAGCAATGTAGCAGAGTCCACTGTATTCATGAACATGATCCACCCACAAGCGTGCTTGCAGCCTACACATGCATGTACAGAGACTGCTGAGAGCAGGAGGAAGACAGAAGCTTATGACTACAGGGGCCTTTTTGCCTACTGCTTTTTCTTATATACAAAAACTATTTAAGAGATGTAACTTTAAGCTCCTGGGCCCCAAAGCAACATCTACATAGTATCTTATGTGGCACCTTTGGGCAGGGCCGGACTGGCTTAGCTGGATACCGGGAAAATTCCCAGTAGGCCGACCGCACAGTGGGCCGGCAGGGGCCGGCCCGTGTGCGGCCACACAGTGGCTGCTCACTCACACAAGGTGCTGACACTAAGTCAGGACCTTGTGTGAAGCGGCCACAGAGAGGCGGAGATATGAGCTGAGGCTCCCAGCCCGCCACTCAACCCAGTACCTGCGCAGCCAGAGGCAGCATGTAGCGCAGTGATTCCCACCCGTGATTTTTTTTTTAAATTTCCCTCCCCAACACAGCAGGGGGAGGGAAGTTTGTGTGCGCTCGCCGGAAGCTGTAACAGGACCTGCGATGATGTCACCGTCATGTGATCAGTCACATGGAGGAGAACGAGTCACATGATCAGAGGTTGCTGCTCTAGGCCTCAGCGTACCCCTACGTCCCCCAGCCTCCCTCAGCTTCCCCCTTCCCCCTGCGGCCCAGAGAGGGGAAGTATGCGGAAGCTGCGCCGGGCCGGTGTAGAGACCCGTGCCGCAGCTTTCCCCTCCCCCCTTCCGGAGCATTCCCCTGATTGCCCTGCCGGAGCCCTGAGTCTGTACCCTGCTGGAGAGGGGAAGAACGGAGAAGAAAAATGGCTTGCTTAAGGTACTGTACCATATCCATCCCCCATGTCCACCCCCCCTCACCCATGTCCATCCCCCCCTCCCTCACCCATGTCCATCCCCCTCACCCATGTCCATCCCCCCCTCCCTCACCCATGTCCATCCCCCTCCCTCATCCATGTCCATCCCCCCTCCCTCACCCATGTCCATCCCCCCCCCTCCCTCACCCATGTCCATCCCCCCCTCCCTCACCCATGTCCATCCCCACCTCCCTCACCCATGTCCATCCCCCTCACCCATGTCCATCCCCCCTCACCCATGTCCATCCCCCCCTCACCCATGTCCATCCCCCTCCCTCACCCATGTCCATCCCCCCTCCCTCACCCATGTCCATCCCCCCCTCCCTCACCCATGTCCATCCCCCCCTCCCTCACCCATGTCCATCCCCCCCCTCACCCATCCTCCGCCCCACACCCATATCTATCCTCCTGTCATTCATGTCCCCCTTGTCCACCCCCTGTCCATCCCTTTCACCCATGTCCACCCCCCTATTCACCCCTCTGTCCCCCCTCTTTTATCCCTCTTGTCATCCTTGTTTACCCCCATATCTCCCATTTCCACCCTCCTGTCATCCATGTCCACCTTGGCCACCCCTCTGTCACCCATGTACACTCCTCTACAGCCCTCTGCCACACATGTACACTCCTCTATACCCCTCTGCCACCCATGTACACTCCTCTACACCCCTCTGTCACCCATGTACACTCCTCTATACCCCTCTGCCACCCATGTACACTCCTCTACACCCCTGTCACCCATGTACACTCCTCTACACCCATCTGTCACCCATGTACACTCCTCTACACCCCTCTGTCACCCATGTACACTCCTCTACACCCCTCTGTCACTCATGTACACTCCTCTACACCCATCTGTCACCCATGTACACTCCTCTATACCGATCTGCCACCCATGTACACCTCTCTGTCCCTGTTACCTTGTTGTCACACCTGTCCACCCCTGATGCCCTCTGTCACCCATGTACAGTCTTCTACACCCCTCTGCCACCCATGTACACCCCTCTGCCACCCCTGTCACCCATGTACACTGCTCTACACCCCTCTGCCACCCATGTACACTCCTCTACACCCTTCTGCAACCCATGTACACTCCTCTACACCCCTCTGCAACCCATGTGCACCCCTTTATACCCCTCTGCCACCCATGTACACCCCTTTACACCCCTCTGCCACCCATGTACACCCCTTTACACCCCTCTGCCACCCACGTACACTCCTCTAAACCCCTCTGTCACTCCTCTACACCACTCTGTCCCCCATGTACACCCCTCTGCCACCCATGTACACTGCTCTACCCCCCTCTGCCACCCATGTACACTGCTCTACACCCCTGTCGACCACGTACACCCCTCTGTCACCCATGTACACTCCTCTATACCCCTCTGTCACCCATGTACACTCCTCTACACCCATCTGTCACCCATGTACACCCACCTGTCACCCATGTCCACTCGTCTACACCCCTCTGCCACCCATAAACACTCATCTACACCCCTCTATCACCCCCTACACCCCTCTGTCACCCCCATATACTCCTCTACACACCTGACTCCCATGTACATCCCCTCTGTTACCCCTTTACACCTATACGCCCCTGTATTCCTCTTCACTTGTAAAAGGGGAATCTGGAGGCTAATGCTGGTAAAGTGCGGAGCCTAATAGATTTGTTTTGCAGGTTTAATGATGAAGAGTTGTGGCTGGAAGAAATGGTCAGGATGGTCCGGACCAGACGAACGATGCTGATCAGAGAAGACGTCATTGGTGAGTTGCAGTATAAAGCAGCACTTTAAACTACATACCCACTGATAAATAGATATTAGAATTTGTGTGCATTGTGGCTTTTAAAAAAAAATTATTATTATTAACCTGCTTCTACCTAATGTGGGGAACCTGCTACTACCTAATGTGGGGAAACTGCTGCCTACCTAATGTGGGGAACCTGCTGCCCACCTAATGTGGGGAACCTGCTGCCTACCTAATGTGGGGAACCTGCTGCCTACCTAATGCAGGGAACCTGCTGCCTACCTAATGTGGGGAACCTGCTACTACCTAATGTGGGGAACCTGCTGCCTACCTAATGTGGGGAACCTTCTACTACCTAATGTGGGGAACCTGCTGTCTACCTAATGTGGGGAACCTGCTACCTACCTAATGTGGGGAACCTGCTGCCTACCTAATGTGGGGAACCTGCTGCCTACCTAATGTGGGGAACCCCCAGAAGTAGCATGCCCATCATCCGTCAGCTCATGCTATTACCACACGGGGTAGGGGGAATGGGGGGGGGTTACTGGTGGATGATGGGGGTGCTACTGCTGGTGGAGGGTGTTGCTGGTGGATGATGAGGGGCGTATGATGAGGGCATTATATGTAATGGGCGCATGCAGCCCAGCCTCACCCAGCTGCTACCTCCAGTGGCCCCCGGATAATTTGAGTTTGAGACCCCTGGTCTAGAGCAATCTGACACAGCTCCTGATTAGCAATAGGGATGGCAGTCCCATGCAAATATATGGATAGCAGTCCAAGGTGCGGATATAAAGCTGTATGGCAGTCTTTAGCATCTCTGTATAGTTGAATGCTCTATATTAATAGACTTAAAAGGATAAGAATAAAACCAAAGCATAGAAATGAAGCTAAACTTGTTTCGGGATGTGGACACGTGTTCTAACCCCTTCTTCAGTGGCTTGTCACGGTGGTGAGCGATTTACCCTTAGTATATATGTGATCATTTCTACTCTGTGTCAGATTGCTCTGGACTTTATTTGTATTTAGGATCGGCTATTTAAACTGACCTATTAACCTCCAGCATCTCCTTGCACTGCAGTATTTCATTTTTACATCATTAGGATCTATTTATGTTTGGGTCATTTTATTTTCATTTTATATGTTACATCCTTTATTGATTGTAATATTGGGTATTTGAATACTTATATGTGACCTATTTTGTATGTGATATTAAATACTGTTTTTATCCAATATCCATTGTACATTTGTTTTTGGTTGAAGTATTTGAGGACTGGGACTGGAACTGTCCAGAGCAGGAGAGGTTTGCTATGGGGATTTGCTCCTACTCTGGACAGTTCCTAAAATGGACAGAGCTGTCAGCAGAGAGCACTGTGGTCAGACAGAAAGGAAATTCAAAAAGAAATGAACTTCATGTGGAGCATATAGCAGCTGATAAGTACTGGAAGGATTAAGCTTTTTAAATAGAAGTAATTTACAAATCTGTTTAACTTTCTGGCACCAGTTTATTTTAAAAAAATGTTTTCAAGTGGAGTACCCCTTTAACCCCTTCAATCTCATCTATCTCAAGGGTTGGTGTCATTAACATCTTCACTTCCTTCTTGTAAAATTTTACAATCCTCCCAGTTCACTGCCCCATCATGATAAACCACCCCCAGCCTTTATTTCTATTATTTTTTAGTCTTCTGCTTTTATATTGCTCTGTATTTTCTGCTCAGTCTCAGTCAGATCCACAGACTGGGAAGGGGCGTTACCCAGCAGGCGTGACATCATCTGAAGCCATACAGGGGAGAACTTCCTCCGTTACTCTGCTACACACATCCAGAGCATTTTAGTGTGAGATGAGCTATGATTGGCTAAGGCTGCACACACCGCCCACAGCACTCCTGACTGCATTTCCTGATTTTGGACTTCTGCCAGGCCGGCAGGAGTCCAAAGTCTGTACAAGAGATAGGGTCAAATGTGCTCTGGACAAGCAGGGATGTCACGATTCGGCTGGCTGGAGGTGGATCCTCTGTGCCAGAGAGGGATTGGCGTGGACCGTGTTGGTGGACCGGTTCTAAGTTGCTACTGGTATTTACCAGAGCCCGCCGCAAAGCGGGATGGTCTTGCAGCGGCGGTAGCAACCAGGTCGTATCCACCAGCAACGGCTCAACCTCTCTGACTGCTGAAGATAGGCGCGGTACAAGGGAGTAGACAAGAGCAAGGTCGGACGTAGCAGAAGGTCAGGGCAGGCAGGAAGGATCGTAGTCAGGGGCAACGGCAGGAGGTCTGGAACACAGGCTATGAACACACAAGGAAACGCTTTCACTGGCACAATGACAACAAGATCCGGCGAGGGAGTGCAGGGGAAGTGAGGTATAAGTAGGGAGTGCACAGGTGAACACACTAATTAAGCCTGCTGCGCCAATCAGTGGCGCAGTGGCCCTTTAAATTGCAGAGACCCGGCGCGTGCGCGCCCTAAGGAGCGGGGCCGCGCGCGCCGGGACAAGACCGACGGGGAACGGGTCAGGTACAGGAGCCGGGATGCGCATCGCGAGCGGGCGCCTCCCGCATCGCGAATCGCATCCCGGCTGAGAGAGATATTGCAGCGCACCCGTTCAGCAGGTCTGACCGGGGCGCTGCAAATACGAGGATGTTGTGAGCGCTCCGGGGAGGAGCGGGGACCCGGAGCGCTCGGCGTAACAGTACCCCCCCCTTGGGTCTCCCCCTCTTCTTGGAGCCTGAGAACCTGAGGATAAGACTTTTGTCTAGGATGTTGTCCTCAGGTTCCCAGGATCTCTCTTCTGGGCCACAGCCTTCCCAATCCACCCCAAAAAATTTTTTTCCTCTGACCGTCTTGGAGGCCAGAATCTCCTTCACGGAGAAGACGTCAGAAGAACCGGAAACAGGAGTGGGAGAAACAAGTTTGGGAGAGAAGCGGTTAATGATGAGTGGTTTAAGGAGAGAGACATGGAAGGCATTGGGAATACGAAGAGAAGGAGGAAGAAGGAGTTTGTAAGAGACAGGGTTAATCTGGCACAAGACTTTGAAAGGACCAAGATAGCGTGGTCCCAGTTTGTAACTGGGGACACGAAAGCGGAGAGCCATACCTGGTCTCCGGGAGCAAAAATGGGGGGAGTTCTTCTTTTCTTATCGGCAAATCTTTTCATCCGGGATGAAGCCTGTAAAAGAGAATTTTGGGTCTCTTTCCATATGGTGGAAAGATCACGAGTCACTTCATCCACAGCGGGCAAACCAGAGGGCAAGGGAGTAGGGAGGGGGGGAAGAGGGTGACGGCCGTACACCACGAAAAATGGGGACTTAGCAGAAGATTCGGAGACTCTGAAGTTGTATGAGAATTCAGCCCATGGTAGAAGATCTGCCCAGTCATCCTGGCGGGAGGAAACAAAATGCCGTAAATAGTCACCCAGGACCTGATTAATTCTTTCTACTTGCCCATTGGAGTGGGGATGATAAGAAGAAGAGAAGTTTAATTTAATCTTGAGCTGTTTACAGAGGGCCCTCCAGAATTTAGACACGAATTGGACGCCTCTATCCGAGACGATATGCGTGGGCAAACCGTGAAGGCGAAAAATGTGTACAAAAAATTGCTTTGCCAACTGAGGCACTGAAGGAAGACCAGGAAGAGGAATAAAATGTGCCATCTTGGAAAATCGATCAACGACCACCCAAACAACTGTGTTGCCACGGGATGAGGGCAAGTCTGTAATAAAGTCCATACCAATCTGTGACCAAGGCTGTTCGGGGACAGGCAGAGGATGAAGGAGGCCAGCAGGCTTCTGGCGAGGAGTCTTATCCCGGTCACAGACAGTACAGGCCCGCACAAAATCAACAACATCCGTCTCCAGAGTCGGCCACCAATAAAAACGAGAGATGAGTTGCAAGGATTTTTTGATGCCCGCATGGCCTGCGAGGTGGGAGGAGTGTCCCCATTTGAGAATCCCGAGACGCTGGCGTGGAGAAACGGAGGTCTTCCCTGGAGGAGTTTGCCTGATGGAGGCTGGAGAAGTGGAGATCAGACAGTCAGGAGGAATGATGTGTTGCGGAGAGAGCTCTACTTCAGAGGCATCCGAAGAACGAGAGAGGGCATCGGCCCTAATGTTCTTGTCGGCAGGGCGAAAATTAATTTCAAAGTTAAAACGGGCAAAGAACAACGACCACCTGGCCTGGCGAGGGTTCAGTCGTTGGGCAGACTGGAGATAGGAGAGATTCTTGTGATCAGTGTATTTGATAACTGGAAATTTTGATCCCTCCAGCAGATGCCTCCATTCCTCAAGCGCCAATTTAATGGCCAGTAGTTCTCGATCCCCGATGGAGTAGTTTCTCTCCGCCGGAGAGAAGGTCCTAGAAAAAAAACCACAAGTAACAGCATGCCCGGAAGAATTTTTTTGTAGAAGGACAACTCCAGCTCCCACTGAGGAGGCATCTACCTCCAATAGGAAGGGTTTAGATGGGTCAGGTCTGGAGAGCATGGGAGCAGAAGAAAAGGCAGACTTGAGATGTTTAAATGCGTCTTCCACTTGGGGAGACCAGGACTTGGGATTGGCATTTTTCTTGGTTAAAGCCACGATAGGAGCCACAATAGTGGAAAAGTGTGGAATAAATTGTCTGTAATAATTGGCGAACCCCAAAAAACGTTGGATAGCACGGAGTCCGGAGGGGCGTGGCCAAGCTAATACAGCAGATAGTTTATCTGGAACCATTTGTAGTCCCTGGCCAGAGACCAAGTATCCTAGGAAAGGAAGAGATTGACATTCAAAGAGACATTTCTCCATTTTGGCATAAAGTTGATTGTCCCGAAGTCTCTGAAGAACCATGCGGACATGCTGGCGGTGTTCTTCTAAGTTGGCAGAAAAATCAGAATATCGTCCAGATAAACCACAACACAGGAATATAAGAGATCACGAAAAATGTCATTAACAAAGTCTTGGAAGACGGCAGGGGCGTTGCACAGGCCAAAGGGCATGACCAGATACTCAAAGTGTCCATCTCTGGTGTTAAATGCAGTCTTCCATTCGTCCCCCTCCCTGATGCGGATGAGATTATAAGCCCCTCTTAAGTCCAGTTTGGTAAAGATGTGGGCACCTTGTAGGCGATCAAAGAGTTCCGAGATAAGAGGTAAGGGGTAGCGTTTTTTTACCGTGATTTTATTAAGTCCGCGGTAATCAATGCAAGGACGTAGGGAGCCATCTTTTTTGGACACAAAAAAAAATCCAGCTCCGGCAGGAGAGGAGGATTTGCGGATAAACCCCTTTTTTAAATTTTCCTGGATGTACTCTGACATGGCAAGAGTCTCTGGAGCAGACAGAGGATAGATTCTGCCCCGGGGTGGAGTAGTACCCGGGAGGAGGTCAATAGGACAGTCATAAGGCCTGTGAGGAGGTAAAGTCTCAGCTTGCTTTTTGCAAAAAACGTCAGCATAATCCATATAAGCCTTAGGAAGACCGGATACAGGGGGAACCACAGGGTCACGGCAGGGAGTACTGGGAACCGGTTTAAGACAGTCCTTGAGACAAGAAGTACCCCAGTTCTTGATTTCTCCTGTGGACCAATCAAGGGTTGGGGAATGGCGTTGAAGCCACGGTAATCCAAGAAGAATTTCAGAAGTGCAGTTGGAGAGGACCAAAAATTCAATTTTTTCGTGATGAGGTCCGATGCACATTAGGAGAGGTTCCGTGCGGTAACGCACGGTACAGTCCAATCTTTCATTGTTAACAGAATTGATGTAGAGGGGTCTGGCGAGACTGGTCACCGGGATGTTGAACCTGTTGATGAGGGAGGCCAAAATAAAATTTCCTGCAGATCCGGAATCCAAGAAGGCCATAGCAGAGAAGGAGAAGGTAGAGGAAGATATCCGCACAGGCACAGTAAGGCGTGGAGAAGCAGAGTTGACATCAAGAACTGTCTCACCTTTGTGCGGAGTCAGCGGAGTCAGGGAACATTGCGAAAGAAAGCCATGGCTAAACTTAGAGTCCCCATCAAATTTATCCGTCAAGGATAATCGTAGGCCAGAAGCGGCCACTCGCTGCGGAGGAGGTGCAGGAGCTGGCGGAGGAGATTGTTGCTGGAGTTGTGGTAATAGCTGCTGTAGCATCACGGTCAGTTGAGACAGCTGGTGGCCTTGTTGCACTATCTGTTGCGACTGCTGGGCGACCACTGTGGTGAGGTCGGCGACAACTGGCAGTGGGACTTCAGCGGGATCCATGGCCGGATCTACTGTCACGATTCGGCTGGCTGGAGGTGGATCCTCTGTGCCAGAGAGGGATTGGCGTGGACCGTGTTGGTGGACCGGTTCTAAGTTGCTACTGGTATTCACCAGAGCCCGCCGCAAAGCGGGATGGTCTTGCAGCGGCGGTAGCAACCAGGTCGTATCCACCAGCAACGGCTCAACCTCTCTGACTGCTGAAGATAGGCGCGGTACAAGGGAGTAGACAAGAGCAAGGTCAGACGTAGCAGAAGGTCAGGGCAGGCAGCAAGGATTGTAGTCAGGGGCAACGGCAGGAGGTCTGGAACACAGGCAAGGAACACACAAGGAAACGCTTTCACTGGCACAATGGCAACAAGATCCGGCGAGGGAGTGCAGGGGAAGTGAGGTATAAGTAGGGAGTGCACAGGTGAACACACTAATTAAGCCTGCTGCGCCAATCAGTGGCGCAGTGGCCCTTTAAATTGCAGAGACCCGGCGCGCGCGCGCCCTAAGGAGCGGGGCCGCGCGCCGGGACAAGACCGACGGGGAACGGGTCAAGTACAGGAGCCGGGATGCGCATCGCGAGCGGGCGCCTCCCGCATCGCAAATCGCATCCCGGCTGAGAGAGATATTGCAGCGCACCCGTTCAGCAGGTCTGACCGGGGCGCTGCAAATGCGAGGATGTTGCGAGCGCTCCGGGGAGGAGCGGGGACCCGGAGCGCTCGGCGTAACAAGGGAGACACCTAGTGGCAGCTTTTTTAAACACAAATAAAACATATAACTTTTTTTTTTTTTAAACAAAGTACATTAGAAAGATTTTTTATTTACCATAAGGAGGGTAGCAAAAATTAGTTTTAATGACAGCACCTATTTAACCATATTTTTGCCCTTGGTTACCTGGAATGCTGATGTTAGGTCCTTAAACTGGTTTTCAGGCCAAAACTGACATTTTTACTTATGGCACTGTAAATGAAAAAGCCTACATACTCACCTCCATCAATCCCCTGCCTCTATCAAGTCTTTTGGTCCCAGCTGCGGTCCTCTTCATCGTCCATCCGATTACATTTTGTGCCCACTGAGCCAGTCACTGGGCTGAGTGGGCAGTTCCTGTCAGCATGAAACCTCATCAGAAGGATGACTGTCACGATGCCGGCTGGCAGGAGGTGGATCCTCTGTGCCAGAGAGGGATTGGCGTGGACCGTGCTAGTGGACCGGTTCTAAGTCACTACTGGTGTTCACCAGAGCCCGCCGCAAAGCGGGATGGACTTGCTGCGGCGGTAGTGACCAGGTCGTATCCACTAGCAACGGCTCAACCTCTCTGACTGCTGAAGATAGGCGCGGTACAAGGGAGTAGACAGAAGCAAGGTCGGACGTAGCAGAAGGTCGGGGCAGGCAGCAAGGATCGTAGTCAGGGGCAACGGCAGGAGGTCTGGAACACAGGCTAGGAACACACAAGGGAACGCTTTCACTGGCACAATGGCAACAAGATCCGGCGAGGGAGTGCAGGGGAAGTGAGGTATACATAGGGAGTGCACAGGTGAACACACTGATTAGAACCACTGCGCCAATCAGCGGCGCAGTGGCCCTTTAAATCGCAGAGACCCGGCGCGCGCGCGCCCTAGGGAGCGGGGCCGCGCGCGCCGGGACAGGACCGACGGAGAGCGAGTCAGGTACGGGAGTCGGGGTGCGCATCGCAAGCGGGCGCCACCCGCATCGCGAATCGCATCCCGGCTGGAGGCGGTATCGCAGCGCACCCGGTCAGAGGATCTGACCGGGGCGCTGCGGGAGCGAGAGTGTAGCGAGCGCTCCGGGGAGGAGCGGGGACCCGGAGCGCTCGGCATAACAGTACCCCCCCCCTTGGGTCTCCCCCTCTTCTTGGAGCCTGAGAACCTGAGGACCAGACTTTTATCTAGGATATTGTCCTCAGGTTCCCAGGATCTCTCTTCAGGACCACAGCCCTCCCAGTCAACCAAAAAGAAGGTTTTTCCTCTGACCTTTTTGGAGGCCAGTATCTCCTTTACAGGAAAGATGTCAGAAGAACCGGAGACAGGAGTGGGAGAGATAAGTTTAGGAGAGAAACGGTTGATGATGAGTGGTTTAAGAAGAGAAACGTGAAAGGCATTAGGAATACGAAGAGAAGGAGGGAGAAGAAGTTTATAAGAGACAGGATTAATCTGGCACAAAATTTTGAAAGGACCAAGATAGCGTGGTCCCAATTTGTAGCTGGGAACACGGAAGCGGACATATTTAGCGGAGAGCCATACCTTGTCTCCGGGAGAAAAAATGGGGGGAGCTCTTCTTTTCTTATCAGCAAACTTCTTCATGCGTGATGAAGCCTGTAAGAGAGAATTTTGGGTCTCTTTCCATATGGTGGAAAGATCACGAGTTATTTCATCCACAGCGGGCAAACCAGAGGGCAAGGGAGTAGGGAGGGGGGGAAGAGGGTGACGGCCGTACACCACGAAAAATGGGGATTTGGAAGAAGATTCAGAAACTCTGAAGTTATACGAGAATTCGGCCCATGGTAGAAGATCTGCCCAGTGATCCTGGCGGGAGGAAACAAAATGCCGTAAATAATCACCCAGGACCTGGTTAATTCTTTCTACTTGCCCATTGGATTGAGGATGATAAGCAGAAGAAAAGTTTAATTTAATCTTGAGTTGTTTACAGAGAGCCCTCCAGAATTTTGACACGAATTGGACGCCTCTATCCGAGACGATCTGCGTGGGCAACCCGTGAAGACGAAAAATGTGTACAAAAAATTGTTTTGCCAACTGAGGCGCAGAAGGAAGACCAGGAAGAGGGATGAAATGTGCCATCTTGGAGAATCGATCAACGACCACCCAAACAACAGTGTTGCCACGGGATGAGGGTAAGTCTGTAATAAAGTCCATACCAATCAGAGACCAAGGCTGTTCGGGAACAGGCAGAGGATGAAGAAGACCAGCGGGCTTCTGGCGAGGAGTCTTATCCCGGGCACAGACAGTGCAGGCCCGCACAAAATCAACAACATCCGTCTCCAGAGTCGGCCACCAATAGAAACGAGAGATAAGTTGCAAGGATTTCTTGATGCCCGCATGGCCTGCGAGATGGGAGGAGTGACCCCATTTGAGGATTCCGAGGCGTTGGCGTGGAGTGACGAAGGTCTTCCCTGGAGGAGTTTGCCTGATGGAGGCTGGAGAAGTGGAGATCAGGCAGTCAGGAGGAATGATGTGTTGCGGAGAGAGCTCTACTTCCGAGGCATCCGAGGAACGAGAGAGAGCATCGGCCCTGATGTTCTTATCGGCAGGCCGAAAGTGAATTTCAAAATTAAATCGGGCAAAGAACAGAGACCACCTGGCCTGGCGAGGATTCAGCCGTTGGGCAGACTGGAGATAGGAGAGATTTTTGTGATCGGTGTAAATAATAACTGGAAATCTTGATCCCTCCAGCAGATGCCTCCATTCCTCAAGTGCTAATTTAATGGCTAGTATCTCTCGATCCCCGATGGAGTAGTTCCTCTCCGCCGGAGAGAAGGTCCTAGAAAAAAAACCACAAGTAACAGCATGCCCGGAAGAATTTTTTTGTAGAAGGACCGCTCCCGCTCCTACTGAGGAGGCATCTACCTCCAATAGGAAGGGTTTAGATGGGTCAGGTCTGGAGAGCACGGGAGCAGAAGAAAAGGCAGACTTGAGCTGTTTAAAGGCGTCTTCCGCTTGAGGAGGCCATGACTTAGGATTGGCATTCTTTTTGGTTAAAGCCACGATAGGAGCCACAATGGTGGAAAAATGTGGAATAAATTGTCTGTAATAATTGGCGAACCCCAAAAAACGTTGGATAGCACGGAGTCCGGAGGGGCGTGGCCAATCTAAGACGGCAGAGAGTTTGTCTGGATCCATTTGTAGTCCCTGGCCAGAGACCAAGTATCCTAGGAAAGGAAGAGATTGACATTCAAACAGACATTTCTCCATCTTGGCATAAAGTTGATTGTCACGAAGTCTCTGAAGAACCATGCGGACATGCTGGCGGTGTTCTTCTAGGTTGGCAGAAAAAATCAGGATATCGTCCAGATACACAACAACACAGGAATATAAGAGATCACGAAAAATGTCATTAACAAAGTCTTGGAAGACGGCAGGGGCGTTGCACAGGCCAAAGGGCATGACCAGATACTCAAAGTGTCCATCTCTAGTGTTAAATGCCGTTTTCCATTTATCCCCCTCTCTGATGCGGATGAGATTATAAGCACCTCTTAAGTCCAGTTTGGTAAAGATGTGGGCACCTTGGAGGCGATCAAAGAGTTCAGAGATAAGAGGTAGAGGGTAGCGGTTCTTTACCGTGATTTTGTTAAGACCGCGGTAGTCAATGCAAGGACGTAGGGAGCCATCTTTTTTGGACACAAAGAAAAATCCGGCTCCGGCAGGAGAGGAGGATTTGCGGATAAAGCCCTTTTTTAAATTTTCCTGGATGTACTCAGACATAGCAAGCGTCTCTGGGGCGGAGAGAGGATAAATTCTGCCCCGGGGTGGAGTAGTGCCCGGGAGGAGGTCAATAGGACAGTCATAAGGCCTGTGAGGAGGAAGAGTCTCAGCTTGTTGCAAAACACATCAGCAAAGTCCATATAGGCCTTAGGGAGACCGGTTACAGGGGGAACCACAGGGTCACGGCAGGGAGTACTGGTAACCGGTTTAAGGCAGTCCTTGAAACAAGAGGTACCCCAACTCTTGATCTCCCCTGTGGACCAATCCAGGGTTGGGGAATGGTGTTGAAGCCAGGGTAGTCCAAGGAGAATTTCGGAAGTGCAATTGGAGAGGACCAAAAACTCAATTTTTTCGTGATGAGGTCCGATGCACATTAGGAGGGGTTCCGTGCGGTAACGCACGGCACAGTCCAATCTTTCATTGTTAACGCAATTGATGTAGAGAGGTCTGGCGAGACTGGTCACTGGGATGTTGAACCTGTTGATGAGAGAGGCCAAAATAAAGTTTCCTGCAGATCCGAAATCCAAGAAGGCCTTAGTGGAGAAGGAGAAGGTAGAGGCAGATATCCGCACAGGCACAGTAAGACGTGGAGAAGCAGAGTTGACATCAAGGACTGTTTCACCTTTGTGCGGAGTCAGCGTACGTCTTTCCAGGCGGGGAGGACGGATAGGACAATCCTTCAGGAAGTGTTCGGTACCGGCACAGTACAGGCAGAGATTCTCCATGCGGCGTCGTGTCCTCTCTTGAGGTGTCAGGCGAGACCGGTCAACTTGCATAGCCTCCACGGCGGGAGGCACAGGAACGGATTGCAGAGGACCAGAGGAGAGAGGAGCCGAGGAGAAAAAACGCCTCGTGCGAACAAAGTCCATATCCTGGCGGAGCTCCTGACGCCTTTCGGAAAAACGCATGTCAATGCGAGTGGCTAGATGAATGAGTTCATGTAGGTTAGCAGGAATTTCTCGTGCGGCCAGAACATCTTTAATGTTGCTGGATAGGCCTTTTTTAAAGGTCGCGCAGAGGGCCTCATTATTCCAGGAAAGTTCTGAAGCAAGAGTACGGAATTGCACGGCGTACTCGCCAACGGAAGAATTGCCCTGGACCAGGTTCAGCAGGGCAGTCTCAGCAGAAGAGGCTCGGGCAGGTTCCTCAAAGACACTTCGA
This sequence comes from Hyla sarda, assembly GCF_029499605.1. NCBI lineage: Eukaryota > Metazoa > Chordata > Amphibia > Anura > Hylidae > Hyla > Hyla sarda. The sequence goes on along the minus strand of NC_079197.1, from coordinate 126,290,370 downwards.
ATTTCCGAGAAGAAGGAGTGTACAGAGGCAGTGACGGGGTCATTGCGGTCCCAGAGCGGTGTGGCCCATGACAGAGCTTTTCCAGACAGAAGGCTGACTACGAAAGCCACCTTAGACCTTTCAGTAGGAAACTGGTCCGACATCATCTCCAAGTGCAGGGAACATTGTGAAAGAAAGCCACGGCAAAACTTAGAGTCCCCATCAAATTTATCCGGCAAGGATAGTCGTAGGCCTGAGGCGGCCACTCGCTGCGGAGGAGGTGCAGGAGCTGGCGGAGGAGATGATTGCTGAAGCTGAGGTAGTAGCTGCTGTAGCATCACGGTCAGTTGAGACAGCTGGTGGCCTTGTTGCGCTATCTGTTGTGACTGCTGGGCGACCACCGTGGTGAGGTCGGCGACAACTGGCAGAGGAACTTCAGCGGGATCCATGGCCGGATCTACTGTCACGATGCCGGCTGGCAGGAGGTGGATCCTCTGTGCCAGAGAGGGATTGGCGTGGACCGTGCTAGTGGACCGGTTCTAAGTCACTACTGGTGTTCACCAGAGCCCGCCGCAAAGCGGGATGGACTTGCTGCGGCGGTAGTGACCAGGTCGTATCCACTAGCAACGGCTCAACCTCTCTGACTGCTGAAGATAGGCGCGGTACAAGGGAGTAGACAGAAGCAAGGTCGGACGTAGCAGAAGGTCGGGGCAGGCAGCAAGGATCGTAGTCAGGGGCAACGGCAGGAGGTCTGGAACACAGGCTAGGAACACACAAGGGAACGCTTTCACTGGCACAATGGCAACAAGATCCGGCGAGGGAGTGCAGGGGAAGTGAGGTATACATAGGGAGTGCACAGGTGAACACACTGATTAGAACCACTGCGCCAATCAGCGGCGCAGTGGCCCTTTAAATCGCAGAGACCCGGCGCGCGCGCGCCCTAGGGAGCGGGGCCGCGCGCGCCGGGACAGGACCGACGGAGAGCGAGTCAGGTACGGGAGCCGGGGTGCGCATCGCGAGCGGGCGCCACCCGCATCGCGAATCGCATCCCGGCTGGAGGCGGTATCGCAGCGCACCCGGTCAGAGGATCTGACCGGGGCGCTGCGGGAGCGAGAGTGTAGCGAGCGCTCCGGGGAGGAGCGGGGACCCGGAGCGCTCGGCGTAACAATGAAGAAGGGAACTAGTAAGATCCTCCAGAGACTCTTTATAACCACTTTGGTCAAGAGATCAGTTTCCTAAAGAGAGAACCCCCACTTTATTAACGTCATTAGACTGTCTAAAGCTGACAGTCATCTTTCTCATATTGAACCGACAGCGACAACAACATGGGAGTTTCAAGCAAGACAGATCCCTTTAAAATCATCCTTTATTAGAAATTAGAACAAATAAATAAAAATGCAGAGTACATACCGCATATACTCGAGTATAAGCCGATCCGAATATAAGCCGAGGCCCCTAATTTCACCCCAAAAACCCAGGAAAAGTTATTGAATCGACTATAAGCCTAGGGTGGGAAATACATCATCCCCTCATGTCATCATCCAGACCCCCATCATTAACACCCCCTTCATCATCACCCTGTCATCATCCCCCCCCCCCTTCATCATCACCGCCTGTCAATCCCCTCAGTGTTCTTCAACCTGCGGACCTCCGATGGCTGTCCGGGCATGCTGGGAGTTGTAGTTTTGAAACATCTGGAGGTCCGCAGGTTGAAGACCACTGCGCGGGCCTTCGCCATCATCCAGACCCCCCCCTTTAGTTTTCTACTCACCTCCCCTCGGTGGGAAGGAAGGGTGAGCTGGTCCGGGCCATCTATGCTGCAGGGACCGTCCGGTGGGGAGGGTTAGTAGTTCCAAGCTGTACATTTTCACCGGGAGGCCTTCTACTCCGCTCCGGGCCGGCCCCTGACTAGTGACATTGCCTTGATGACGCACAGGGACGTTCATGTGCATGTAAGTCCCTGTGCGTCGTCGTCAAGACGTCACTAGTCCAGGGCCGGCCCGGGGCGAGTGGAGTAGAGGGCCTCCCGGTGAAAATGTACAGCCCGGAATGACTAACCCTCCCCACCGGACGGTCCCTGCAGCATAGATGGCCCGGACCAGCTCACCCTTCCTTCTCACCGAGGGGAGTAGAGTAGAAAACTAAAGGGGGGAAGGGGGGTCTGGATGGTGACGAAGGCCACAGTGGTCTTCAATCTGCGGACCTCCAGATTTTTTAAAACTACAACACCCAGCATGCCGGACAGCCGATGGCTGTCCGGGCATGCTGGTAGTTGTAGTTTTGCAACATCTGGAGGTCAGCAGGTTGAAGACCACTGATGAAGGGATTGACAGGCGGAGAGTTTACTCGAGTATATGCCGATGGGTGGCGTTTTCAGCACGAAAAATCGTGCTGAAAAACTCGGCTTATACTCGAGTATTACCCAAGAGAATTGCACAGAGACACAAAGTAGTGAAAAAGTATATATAATCTTTATTAGTGATGACTGGTTTAAAAACAGAATTAAAAGGAACGACAATGGACAGACTACTGAGGCGTCTGGATAAGGGGAAGAGACAAAACTGGGCTATAACACATCAATAAAAAATGGGAGAGAATAAATGGACCCCCATCCGGGTGTATATACATGTAAAGGGTATAAGCTGTACAAAAATATACTAGCAATGACATACCAACATATTTAAACATATACACTCAGAATGGCTGTATAGATGTAAATCCAGTATTGCACAATGCCCAGAGAAAAAAAAGTTTTTATGACCGCACCATGGAGTAAGACAATGAGTAAAGTATACAATTATGAGAGTGATAAGCGGGTAAAAGGATAGAGAGTCCCAGGAACCGGGATAAGACATACACAAATGTTCAACAATCACCGGAATCCTGGAAAATCTGACTCAAGTATAAATCACCCATCTCACATCACAAGAGCATACAGCGGACATCTTACCCTAAGCCAGAACGCCACCCCTACAACGTTGTTTCGCAACAAGCTTCCTTCCACTCCCTGAGGAAGCTTGTTGCGAAACAACGTTGTAGGGGTGGCGTTCTGGCTTAGGGTAAGATGTCCGCTGTATGCTCTTGTGATGTGAGATGGGTGATTTATACTTGAGTCAGATTTTCCAGGATTCCGGTGATTGTTGAACATTTGTGTATGTCTTATCCCGGTTCCTGGGACTCTCTATCCTTTTACCCGCTTATCACTCTCATAATTGTATACTTTACTCATTGTCTTACTCCATGGTGCGGTCATAAAAACTTTTTTTTCTCTGGGCATTGTGCAATACTGGATTTACATCTATACAGCCATTCTGAGTGTATATGTTTAAATATGTTGGTATGTCATTGCTAGTATATTTTTGTACAGCTTATACCCTTTACATGTATATACACCCGGATGGGGGTCCATTTATTCTCTCCCATTTTTTATTGATGTGTTATAGCCCAGTTTTGTCTCTTCCCCTTATCCAGACGCCTCAGTAGTCTGTCCATTGTCGTTCCTTTTAATTCTGTTTTTAAACCAGTCATCACTAATAAAGATTATATATACTTTTTCACTACTTTGTGTCTCTGTGCAATTCTCTTGGGTATTATTTGTTTTTCTCTGTATGCCAGAGACAAGGTTGGACCATAGGTCAGTATTTTGCGCCCTTCTTTTTTGGTTATTATACTCGAGTATATACGGTATCTCCATAATATACAACATTGCACAAAGAAATATATTCATAGCTTTGCATTACAGTGTTCATTGTAGCCAATATTACATATACCCAGAAATACCTAAAATTACAAAATATGGTTTTCTCTACAAGTCAACAAATCATTATGCCAATAAATTTGTAATAAAGCAAGATTTTTAACGGGACTTGTCTTGCTGGAAACTTCATGTTTTTGTTGCTTCGAATTGTGGACCCCTCTGCGGTCCATCCATGCAGGACATATGTCCCAAGTGAGGGGAGAGCCGGGTTCCTGTTACCTGTGTGCACTTCGTTACTATTCTCTCATATTGATATTAAAGACAAACTGGATTTTTCTGAATTGTGTGAATTTGTACACTAAGGGCAGCAGTTTATTTTTCAAGCCTTTGTGAGAGATCTGTGCTCAGTGCTGTTCCATGCATGTCCTTTTAAGATAAAATATCTTGTTTTCTACATGAAAAGATCTCATGGGACAAAATCAGGAAATTCACAGCTGACTATGGATATATTAGAGAACAATGAACTCCAAATAATTCAGGATACATTTGTTCATTGTTTAGCTAATTATGTATGGAAACTAAATAGTGTGTAAATGTTTAAGTTTTAGACCCAATTTACATTTTTAAATGCAATATAAACCATAATAAGTCATTTTTTTTCCCATATAATGTTGTAGAGTATCGTGAAAAAATTGCATGGTGAAATGAAAACCCCTCCCCCCTGCAATTCTGCCAATACGTGTGTGTGTGTTGGGGGTACAGCATTTACTCTGTGGTAAGAATGACATGTTAAAGGGGTTATCCAAGTGGAATATATAAAATATATATACATAATATATATTTGAATATGTACCCACTGCCACTAGTATCATAGAACTTCAGTCCCTGCTGCACAGCACTTTCAGATCCGGGAATGTGATGTTAAAGGGGTACTCCAGTGAAAAACTTTTTTTTTTTCAACTGGTGCCAGAAAGTTAAACAGATTTGTAAATTACTTCTATTAAAAAATCTTAATCCTTCCTGTACTTATTAGCTGCTGAATACTACAGAGGAATTATTTTCCGTTTGAAACACAGAGCTGTCTGCTGACATCATGAGCACAGTGCTCTCTGCTGACATCTCTGTCCATTTTAGGAACTGTCCAGGGTAAAAGGAAATCCCCATAGCAAACATTTGCTGTTCTGGACAGTTCATAAAATGGACAGAGATGTCAGAAGAGAGCACTGTGCTCATGATGTCAGCAGAGAGCACTGTGCTCGTGATGTCAGCAGACAGTTCTGTGTTTCAAAAAGAAAAAAAATTCCGCTGTAGTATTCAGCAGCTAATAAGTACTGGAAGGATTAAGATTTTTTAATAGAAGTAATTTACAAATCTGTTTAACTTTCTGGCACCAGTTGGTTTAAAAAAAAAAAAAAAAAAAAAAGTTTTTCACCGGAGTACCCCTTTAACCCCTTAAGGACCAGGCCATTTTATACCTTAAGGACCGGAGCGTTTTTTGCAATTCTGACCACTGTCACTTTAAACATTAATAACTCTGGAATGCTTTTAGTTATCATTCTGATTCCGAGATTGTTTTTTCGTGACATATTCTACTTTAACTTAGTGGTAAAATTTTATGGTAACTTGCATCCTTTCTTGGTGAAAAATCCCAAAATTTGATGAAAAAAATGAAAATTTAGCATTTTTCTAACTTTGAAGCTCTCTGCTTGTAAGGAAAATGGATATTCAAAATATATTTTTTTGGGGTTCACATATACAATATGTCTACTTTATGTTTGCATCATAAAATTTATGAGTTTTTACTTTTGGAAGACACCATAGGGCTTCAAAGTTCAGTAGCAATTTTGAAATTTTTCACAACATTTTCAAACTCACTATTTTTCAGGGACCAGTTCAGTTTTGAAGTGGATTTGAAGGGTCTTCATATTAGAAATACCCCATAAAAGACCCCATTATAAAAACTACACCCCCTAAAGTATTCAAAAAAACATTCAGTAAGTGTATTAACCCTTTAGGTGTTTCACAGGAATAGCAGCAAAGTGAAGGAGAAAATTCAAAATCTTCATTTTTTACACTCGCATGTTCTTGTAGACCCAATTTTTGAATTTTTGCAAGGGATAAAAAGGAAAAAATTTTTACTTGTATTTGAAACCCAATTTCTCTCGAGTAAGCACATACCTCATATGTCTATGTTAATTGTTCGGCGGGCGCAGTAGAGGGCTCAGAAGGGAAGGAGCGACAAATGGTTTTTGGGGGGCATGCCGCATTTAGGAAGCCCCTTTGGTGCCAGGACAGCAAAAAAAAAAACACATGGCATACCATTTTGGAAACTAGACCCCTCAGGGAACGTAACAAGGGGTAAAGTGAACCTTAATACCCTACAGGTGATTCACGACTTTTGCATATGTAAAAAAATATATATATTTTTTTTACCTAAAATGCTTGGTTTCCCAAAAATTTTACATTTTTAAAAAGGGTAATAGCAGAAAATACCCCCCAAAATTTGAAGCCCAATTTCTTCCGATACAGAAAACACCTCGCATGGGGGTGAAAAGTGCTCTGCTGGTGCACTACAGGTCTCAGAAGAGAAGGAGTCACATTTGGCTTTTTGAAAGCAAATTTTGCTCTGGGGGCATGCCGCATTTAGGAAGCCCCTATGGTGCCAGAACAGCAAAAAAAAAACACATGGCATACCATTTTGGAAACTAGACCCCTCGGGGAACGTAAAAAGGGGTAATGTGAACCTTAATACCCTACAGGTGTTTCACGACTTTTGCATATGTAAAAAAAAATATTTTTTTTTTACCTAAAATGCTTGGTTTCCCAAAATTTTTACAATTTTAAAAAGGGTAATAGCAGAAAATACCCCCCAAAATTTGAAGCCCAATTTCTCCCGATTCAGAAAACACCCCATATGGGTGTGAAAAGTGCTCTGCTGGCGCACTACAGGTCTCAGAAGAGATGGAGTCACATTTGGCTTTTTGAAAGTGAATTTTGCTCTGGGGGCATGCCGCATTTAGGAAGCCCCTATGGTGCCAGGACAGCAAAAAAAAAAAAAAAGGCATACCATTTTGGAAACTAGACCCCTCGGGGAACGTAACAAGGGGTAATTTGAACCTTAATACCCTACAGGTGTTTCACGACTTTTGCATATGTAAAAAAATATATATATTTTTTACCTAAAATGCTTGTTTTCCCAAAAATTTTACATTTTTTAAAAGGGTAATAGCAGAAAATACCCCCCAAAATTTGAAGCCCAATTTCTCCCGAGTACGGCGATACCCCATATGTGACCCTAAACTGTTGCCTTGAAATACGACAGGGCTCCAAAGTGAGAGCGCCATGCGCATTTGAGGCCTGAATTAGGGACTTGCATAAGGGTGGAAATAGGGGTATTCTACGCCAGTGATTCCCAAACAGGGTGCCTCCAGCTGTTGTAAAACTCCCAGCATGCCTGGACAGTCAACGGCTATCTGGCAATACTGGGAGTAGTTGTTTTGCAACAGCTGGAGGCTCCATTTTGGAAACAGTGGCGTACCAGACGTTTTTCATTTTTATTGGGGAGGGGGGTTGTATAGGGGTATGTGTATATGTAGTGTTTTTTACTTTTTATTTTATTTTGTGTTAGTGTAGTGTAGTGTTTTTAGGGTACAGTCGCACGGGCGGGGGGTTCACAGTAGTTTCTCGCTGGCAGTTTGAGCTACGGCAGAAAATTTGACGCAGCTCAAACTTGCAGCCGGATACTTACTGTAATCCTCCGCCCATGTGAGTGTACCCTGTACATTCACATTGGGGGGGGGGGGGGGGGACATCCAGCTGTTGCAAAACTAAAACTCCCAGCATGTACGGTCTATCAGTGCATGCTGGGAGTTGTAGTTTTGCAACCGCTGGAGGCTCCGTTCTGGAAACAGTGGCGTACCAGACGTTTTTCATTTTTATTGGGGAGGGGAGGGGGGCTGTGTAGGGGTATGTGTATATGTAGTGTTTTTTACTTTTTATTTTATTGTGTGTTAGTGTAGTGTAGTGTTTTCAGGGTACAGTCGCACGGGCGGGGGGTTCACAGTAGTTTCTCGCTGGCAGTTTGAGCTGCGGCAGAAATTTTGCCGTACCTCAAACTTGCAGCCGGATACTAACTGTAATCCTCCGCCCGTGTGAGTGTACCCTGTACGTTCACATTGGGGGGGGGACATCCAGCTGTTGCAAAACTACAACTCCCAGCATGTACGGTCTATCAGTGCATGCTGGGAGTTGTAGTTTTGCAACAGCTGGAGGCACACTGGTTGTGAAACACCGAGTTTGGTAACAAACTCAGTGTTTTGCAACCAGTGTGCCTTCAGCTGTTGCAAAAGCTACAACCCCCAGCATGTACGGACAGCGGAAGGGCATGCTGGGTGTTGTAGTTATGCAACAGCTGGAGGCATACTACTTTGGCTGGGGATGCTGGGGATTGTAGTTATGCAACAGCTGGAGACACACTGGTTTACTACTTAACTCAGTGTGCCTTCAGCTGTTGCAAAACTACAACTCTCAGCAGTCACCGACAGCCAACGGGCATGCTGGGAGTTGTAGTTATGCAACCACCAGATGCACCACTACAACTCCCAGCATGCACTTTAGCTGATTGTGCAAGCTGGGAGTTGTAGTTACACAACAGCTGAAGGTACACTTTTCCATAGAAAGAATGTGCCTCCAGCTGTTGCAAAACTACAAGTCCCAGCATGCCCATAAGGGCATGCTGGGAGTTGTGGTGGTCTGCCTCCTGCTGTTGCATAACTACAGCTCCCAGCATGCCCTTTTTGCATGCTGGGAGCTGTTGCTAAGCAACAGCAGGAGGCTGTCACTCACCTCCAACGATCCTCGCCGCACAGGTCAGTCCCTCGTCGTCTCCGCCGCCGCCGCTGCTCCTGGGGCCCCGATCCCAATAGGGACGCCGGGGATCGGGGTCCCCAGCACCGGGGGTCGTCTTCCCGCACCCGCTCACGTCCTCCGGAAGAGGGGCGGAGCGGGTTGCGGGAGTGACACCCGCAGCAGGTGCCCTGATTGGTCGGCCGGTAATCCGGCCGACGAATCAGGGTGATCGTGAGGTGGCACCAGTGCCACCTCACCCCTGCTGGCTCTGGCTGATCGGGACCGTCTCTGACGGCCCCGATCAGCCAATAATTCCGGGTCACCGGGTCACTGGAGACCCGATTGACCCGGAATCCGCCGCAGATCGCTGGACTGAATTGTCCAGCGATCTGCGGCCATCGCCGACATGGGGGGTCATAATGACCCCCCTGGGCGATATGCCCCGATGCCTGCTGAACGATTTCAGCAGGCATCGGGGACCGGCTCCGCTCCAGATGGTTGCGGGGGGCCGGTAAAACACATGACGTTCTCATACGTCATGTGTCCTTAACCCCTTAAGGACCGGAGGTTTTTCCGTTTTTGCATTTTCGTTTTTTGCTCCTTGCCTTTAAAAAATCATAACTCTTTCAAATTTACACCTAAAAATCCATATGATGGCTTATTTTTTGCGCCACCAATTCTACTTTGTAATGACGTCAGTCATTTTGCCCAAAAATCTATGGTGAAGCGGGAAAAAAAATCATTGTGCGACAAAATTGAAAAAAAAAACGCTGTTTTGTAACTTTTGGGGGCTTCCGTTTCTACGTAGTACATTTTTCGGTAAAAATGACACCTGATATGTATTCTGTAGGTCCATACGATTAAAATGATCCCCTACTTATATAGGTTTGATTTTGTCGGACTTCTGGAAAAAATCATAACTACATGCAGGAAAATTAATACGTTTAAAATTGTCATCTTCTGACCCCTATAACTTTTTTATTTTTCCGTGTATGGGGCGGTATGAGGGCTCATTTTTTGCGCCGTGATCTGAAGTTTTTAACGGTACCATTTTTGCATTGATAGGACTTATTGATCACTTTTTATTCATTTTTAAATGATATAAAAAGTGACCAAAAATGCACTATTTTGGACTTTGGAATTTTTTTGCGCGCACGCCATTGACCGAGCGGTTTAATTAATGATATATTTTTATAATTCGGACATTTCCGCACGCGGTGATACCACATATGTTTATTTTTATTTTTATTTACACTGTGTTTTTTTTTTTATTGGAAAAGGGGGGTGATTCAAACTTTTAATAGGGGAGGAGTTAAATGATCTTTATTCACTTTTTTTTTTCACTTTTTTTTTGCAGTGTTATAGGTCCCATAGGGACCTATAACACTGCACACACTGATCTTCTATGTTGATCACTGGTTTCTCATAAGAAACCAGTGATCAACGATTCTGCCGGATGACTGCTCATGCCTGGATCTCAGGCACTGAGCAGTCATTCGGCGATCGGACAGCGAGGAGGCAGGAAGGGGCCCTCCCGCTGTCCTGTCAGCTGTTCGGGATGCCGCGATTTCACCGCGGCTATCCCGAACAGCCCACTGAGCTAGCCGGGATGCTTTCGGTTTCACTTTAGACGCGGCGTTCAACTTTGAACGCCGCGTCTAAAGGGTTAATAGCGCGCGGCACAGCGATCAATGCCGCGCGCTATTAGCCACGGGTCCCGGCCGTTGTTAGAGGCCGGGCCCGACCCGCTATGACGCGGGGCCACGCCGTGGCCCCGCGTTATAGATCGGGAGTGGACACATGACGTTCCAGTACGTCATGTGTCCTTAAGGGGTTAAGGACTCGGAAATGGAGACGTATGAGAACGTCATGTGTCCTTAAGGGGTTAAAGACCCTCAGCCAATCAGTTTTTTATTATGTCTTACTACTTTACTTTTCCATCTACAGACCTGTTTGAGGGCATGGTTTTTGTGGGGTGATCTGTAGTTTTTATTCCTACCATTTTGGAGTAATCACATCGTTGATCATATTTAAAAGTATGTTTTTAGTGATGAAGTGATTACAAACAGCAATGCTGGTCCTGTATTGGGTATTTTTTTCCTCAAACAGATTTTACCTTGTGGAATAAATGGGAAAAGGGAGGTGTACTAAGAGTTTATGTGTTTGTTTGTTTTTTACTTTTATTTATACACTGCTCAAAAAAAATGAAGGGAACACTTAACACAATATAACTCCAAGTCAATGACACTTCTGTGACATCACACTGTCCACTCAGGAAGCAACACTGACTGACAATCAATTTCACATGCTGTTGTGCAAATAGAACAGACAACAGGTGGAAATTATAGGCAATTAGCAAGACACCCAATAAAGGAGTGTTTCTGCAGGGGGTAACCACAGACCACTTCCCAGTTCCTATGTTTCCTGGCTGATATTTTGTTCACTTTTGAATGCTGGCGGTGCTTTCACTCTAGTGGTAGCATGAGACGGAGTCTACAACCCACACAAGTGGCTCAGGTAGTGCAGCTCATCCAGGATGGCACATCAATGCAAGAAGGTTTGCTGTGTCTGTCTGCGTAGTGTCCAGAGCATGGAGGTGCTACCAGGAGACATGCCAGTACATCAGGAGACGTGGAGGAGGCTGTAAGAGGGCAACAACGCAGCAGCAGGACCGCTACCTCAGCCTTTGTGCGAGGAGGAGCAGGAGGAGCACTGCCAGAGCCCTGCAAAATGACCTCCAGCAGGCCACAAATGGGAATGTGTCCACTCAAACTGTCAGAAACAGACTCCATGAGGGTGATATGAGGGCCCAACGTCCACAGGTGGATGTTGTGCTTACAGCCCAACACCGTGCAGGACGTTTGGCATTTGCCAGAGAACATCAAGATTGGCAAATTCACCACTGGTGCCCTGTGCTCTTCACAGATGAAAGCAGGTTCACACTGAGCACATGACAGACGCCATGGAGAACATTCTGCTACCTGCAACATCCTCCAGCATGACCGGTTTGGCGGTGGGTCAGTAATGGTGTGGTGTGGCATTTCTTTGGGGGACGCACAGCCCTCCATGTGCTTGCCAGAGGTAACCTGACTGCCATTAGGTACTGACATGAGATCCTCAGACTCCTTTTGAGACCATATGCTGGTGCAGTTGGCCCTGGGTTCCTCCTAATGCAAGACAATGCTAGACCTCATGTGGCTGGAGAGGAAAGCATTGATGCTATGGACTGGCCCGTCCGTTCTCCAGACCTGAATCCAATTGAGCACATCTGAGACATCATGTTTCGCTCCATTCTAACGCCACGTTGCACCACAGACTGTCCACCTCATCAGGAGCATGTCCAGGCATTGTAGGGAGGTCATACGGACACGTGGAGGCCACACACTACTGAGCCTCATTGTGACTTGTTTTAAGGACGTTACATAAAGTTGGATCAGCCTGTAGTGTGGTTTTCCACTTTGATTTTGAGTGTGACTCCATATCCAGACCTCCATGGGTTGATAAATTAGATTTCCATTGATAGTTTTTGTGTGATTTTGTTGTCAGCACATTCAACTATGTAAAGACGAAAGTATTTCATACGATTAGTTCATTCATTCAGATCTAGGATGTGTTATCTTAGTGTTCCCTTTATTTTTTTGAGCAGTGTACTTTGATGTCCATAGTACCACTGTATGAAGGGGGTTTAAATTCACAATGTCTTGCACTGTTGGCAAGTAGCCTCTGGGTGAACCCCATCCTATTAGATCTGGTCAGCTTTCCAGCATCTTTTAATTCCATCAAGGGGATGTATAGAAGGGGTTAACAGGCCCCTTCTATATATCTCTGTGGGAGAGCCAGAGATACACAAATACAGCTCCATGCATGAGGAGAGTTGGGGCTCCGGCAGGATATTGCAGGGGAGTCAGACCCCCGTGATTGGACACTTATCCCCTATCCTGCAGACAGGGATAAGAAGTAAAATATGGGGCTACCCCTTTATGGCCTTACATGGTCATCAGTCAGATCTAAATAATTAGTAGAAATGAGCACAACAATTGAGAAAAATGTGGTAGCAGATTTATGAAAACTGTGCAGAACAGGCCTGCACAACTTGACAGAATTTAAATAGGTTACACTTCTCGGGCCGCACATTGGTTTTAAATAGGGTTTTCAAATCTCAAATAGTTAAACTGTACAGAATGTTAAGTTAAATGTTTTTGCAAACACATTCATTTAGGAAACCTGCTTTCTTCTCCTGGCATTCCCTCCTGCTCCTTTATTCCCCTTGTTTATAGTTTATTGTAACTAACACAATGTGAAGTCAACAAGAGGAGGAAAGGAGCAGAAACATTTAACTTGCCCTACAGTTTAAAGGAGTAGTCCAGTCCTGAAAAACGTATCCCCTATCCCAAGGATAGGGGATACGTTTCAGATTGCGGGGGGTACGACCGCTGGGGCCCCCTGCGATCTCCTGTATGGGGCGCCGGCAGCCCGCGGGAAGGGGGCATGTTGACCGAAGGCAGTGCTTAGCATAGGGGATAAGCGCTTAGGATAGGGGATACGTTTTTCAGGACTGGACTACTCCTTTAACCCCTTAACGACGCAGGACGTATATTTACGTCCTGCGCCGGCTCCCACGATATGAAGCGGGATCGCGCCGCGATCCCGCATCATATCGCGTCGGTCCCGGCGCTCATCAACGGCCGGGACCTGCGGCTAATACCACACATCGCCGATCGCGGCGATGTGCGGTATTAACCCTTTAGAAGCGGCAGTCAAAGCTGACCGCCGCTTCTAAAGTGAAAGTGAAAGTGACCCGGCTGCTCAGTCGGGCTGTTCGGGACCGCCGCGGTGAAATCGCGGCGTCCCGAACAGCTTGCAGGACACCGGGAGGGCCCTTACCTGCCTCCTCGGTGTCCGATCGACGAGTGACTGCTCCGTGCCTGAGATCCAGGCAGGAGCAGTCAAGTGCCAATAACACTGATCACAGGCGTGTTAATACTCGCCTGTGATCTGTGTAGAAGATCAGTGTGTGCAGTGTTATAGGTCCCTATGGGACCTATAACACTGCAAAAAAATGTAAAAAAAAAGTGTTAATAAAGGTCATTTAACCCCTTCCCTAATAAAAGTTTGAATCACCCCCCTTTTCCCATAAAAAAAATAAAATAGTGTAAAAAAAAATAAAATAAACATATGTGGTATCACCGCGTGCGTAAATGTACGAACTATAAAAATATATCATTAATTAAACCGCACGGTCAATGGCGTACGCGCAAAAAAATTCCAAAGTCCAAAAAAGCGCATTTTTGGTCACTTTTTATACCATTAAAAAATGAATAAAAAGTGATCAAAAAGTGCGATCAAAACAAAAATCATACCGATAAAAGCTTCAGATCACGGCGCAAAAAATGAGTCCTCATACCGCCCTGTATGTGGAAAAATAAAAAAGTTATAGGGGTCAGAAGATGACATTTTTAAACTTATAAATTTTCCTGCATGTAGTTATGATTTTTTCCAGAAGTGCGACAAAATCAAACCTATATAAGTAGGGTATCATTTTAACCGTATGGACCTACAGAATAATGATAAGGTGTAATTTTACCGAAATATGCACTGCGTAGAAACGGAAGCCCCCAAAAGTTACAAAATGGCGTTTTTTTCTTCGATTTTGTCGCACAATGATTTTTTTTCCGTTTGGCCGTGCATTTTTGGGTAAAATGACTAATGTCACTGCAAAGTAGAATTGGCGATGCAAAAAATAAGCCATAATATGGATTTTAGGTGGAAAATTGAAAGGGTTATGATTTTTAAAAGGTAAGGAGGAAAAAACGAAAGTGCAAAAACGGAAAAACCCTGAGTCCTTAAGGGGTTAACTACATGAGTAGGTCCTTGACATCAAGGACGGAGATAACCAAAGTCAGCTGCATGTATGTCCACTATCCTTGCCCCTGCTGCACGAAGGGCCACAGCGATGTGATCCTATACACCTAAATGTCAAGAAAGGTCATAGTCTTATAGTCGCCAGACTAGGACCTCCCTTGACATCACAGCACTATGATAGTGGGCTACAAGGAATTCTTTGGTGGCCACATGGAACACTTGGACTGTATGTTGTGTAGGCCTGGTCTACAAGAAAAAAGGTTTTTGTTGCCCTAAACAATCAGAGCTCAGCTTTCATTTTACCAGAGCAATTAAGGAAATGATAGCTGAGCTCTGGTAAGGTACTATGGGCAACAAAGACAGATTTTAGTTTGGGTAAATAAGACCCTTTGTTTATTGTTAAAACTGATCATTTGGAATATGAATAGTTTTCCATGTATGAATGGAGGTTTATTCTTTTGCTTGTTAGGTGTAAACAATGCTCTTGACGAATGGACAATATTGCTACTGGGTGAAATTTACTTTGTGGCATTTTTATATGCAAATATACAGTGGTTAGAAATTCTGTTTCCCTTTTTATAGCCCCTTGACATTGCAGCCCTATATTCCTGGTTTCACCCTAGTATCTGTTTGCATCCGGTATTTGCAGCAGTTACCGTATATACTCGAGTATAAGCCGACCCGAATATAAGCCGAGGCCCCTAATTTTACCCCAAAAAAACAGGAAAAGTTATTGACTCGAATATAAGCCTAGGGTGGGAAATACATCATCCCCCCTGTCATCATCCAGACCCCCGTCATCATCCAGACCCCCGTCATCATCCAGACCCCCGTCATCATCCTCCCCCTTCATCATCACCACCTGTCAATCCCTTCATCAGTGCTCTTCAACCTGTGGACCTCTAGATGTTGCAAAACTACAACTCCCAGCATGCCCGGACAGCTAACGACTAACCCTCCCCACTGTATGGTCCCTGCAGCATAGATGGCCCGGACCAGCTCACCCTAACTTCCCGCCGAAGGGAGGCGAGTACAAAACAAAAGGGGGGGGGGCTGGATGATGACAAAGGCCGCAGTGGTCTTCAACCTGCGGACCTCCAGAGGTTTCAAAACTACAACACCCAGCATGCCCGGATAGCCGATGGCTGCCCGGGCATGCTGGGAGTTGTAGTTTTGCAACATCTGGAGGTCCGCAGGTTGAAGACCACTGATGAAGGGATTGACAGGCGGAGAGTTCACTCGAGTATGAGCCGAGGGGGGACGTTTTCAGCACGAAAAATCGTGCTGAAAAACTCGGCTTATACTCGAGTATATACTGTACATATCTGGAGATACTGGACCTGCACTGGAGTCCAAAGAGTCAAAACCTGTGAATCCATGCCTGTTCACAGTACCCAGCTTTTTTCATCTAGCTCAGTGGTACCTTAAAGGTTTTGGCTATTATGCCAATTACTGCCAGCCACCATACCTACGCAAAAGCCAGCAACGCTGCTTCCAAGTAAAAACTGATCCTGTCACTAACAAACAGCTAAAGTTGGAGAGAGAATGTCCTAATAAAACCTTAACATGACCTAAGGGAAGAAGAAAAGTCATGTGCATACATTTATGGTTAAACGTGATTTTTTATTAATAGAAATGCCTCCATTTCTTGTAAATTGTAATTTTTTTTATAGTAGTTTAGGCATTAGTGTTTAAGCAAATATTTTCATGTCTACACCTATTAGCACCTTTGCCAAGGTTTCCGGCCCTTATGCCTTACATGAGGCTAGCAGTGGAACCGAACATCAGCATGACAATAGCACAACCATCCACAGGTCTATACACACTTCCTGTTGTTGATGTGAAGTGAATGAAAAGCACCGCAGTCAAATCTGCTAAAAATAGTCCCCCCCACTCCAATTGTGTTGACTTGAATTAACTTCAGAAAGTTACAGTACGTAAAGTGCATTGACGTTAAAGGGGTTATCCAGGAATATATATATATCAACTGGCTCCAGAAAGTTAAACAGATTTGTAAATTACTTCTATTAAAAAATCTTCATCCTTTCAGTACTTATGAGCTTCTGAAGTTAAGGTTGTTCTTTTCTATCTAAGTGCTCTCTGATGACACGTGTCTCGGGAACCGCCAAGTTTAGAAGCAAATCCCCATAGCAAACCTTTTCTAAACTGGGCGGTTCCCGAGACATGTGTCATCAGAGAGCACTTAGACAAAAAAGAACAACCTTAACTTCAGAAGCTCATAAGTACTGAAAGGATTAAGATTTTTTAATAGAAGTAATTTACAAATCTGTTTAACTTTCTGGAGCAAGTTGATATATATATATATATATAAAAATATATTTTCCTGGATAACCCTTAAAGGGGTTGTGCGCTGCCCTGCCTTTCGGAGCTACGCTCGCAGCGTCCGGAAGTTCATTACTCCGAACAATGTGTGCGGGCTTCCGTGTTCGTGGCCGCCCCCTCGTGACATCACGCCCGGCCCCTCGTGACGTCACCCCCGGCCCTCAACAAAAGTCTATGGCAAGGGGGCGCGACCGCTGTCATGCCCCCTTCCCATAGACTTTGGTTGAGGGGGCGGGCATGACGTCACGAGGGGGCGGGCGTGACATCACGTTGGGGCGGCCACCAACACGGAAGCCCGCACAAATCGTTCGGAGTAATGAACTTCCGGACGCTGCGAGCGGAGCTCCAAAAGACAGGGCAGCGCACAACCCCTTTAATGAAGTAATTGTTTAACATTTCTTGGCTTACAGTTCAGTGGATAAGAAGGCCATTGGCATTATACACAGATTATATTATATGTACAGTGATCCCTCAACTTACAATGGCCTCAATATATACTATCGTTTCAACATACAATTTTTTTTTCTGGACCATTGTAACTTGAAACCAGACTCAACATACAATGCTATGGACAGTCCAGATCTGTGATACCTGTCACAACTGGAGAAACTGACCAATCAGAATGGGCATTTTACTGGTAAAACCACTGTATTACTGAAGTGTATGCACTGACTGGCTGTCTGGTAGCGCCCCCTACAGTACAGGGAGGAACTACAAGTTCTGTACTACTCCTTACCTGTGCCAGGTTTAGCTGCTCCTTTGGACACCAAGTAAGGGCGGCTCCATTTGGGACACTGTGTGTACTGTATAGGACCCTGAAGAAACTCCTGTCCTCTATATAAACCATTGTTTCCCAACCAGGGTGCCTCCAGCTGTTGCAAAACTACAACTCCCAGCATGCCCGGACAGCCGACGGCTGTCCGAGCATGCTGGGAGTTGTAGTTTTGCAACAGCTGGAGGCACCCTGGTTGGGAAACACTGACATAGACAGTGATTACAACTCCCAGCAGAGTTTTATATCTAAGGACTTGTTTTAGCTATATTAGTTATCTACTTATTTGTCTTTAATCTTCCTATTTTTGATAACATTTTGGTGGCTTCAGAACCAATTACCAGGTTTCCATAGAGATATGGTCTCAACTAGAGATGAGCGAACTTACAGTAAATTCGATTCGTCTTGAACTTCTTGGCTCGGCAGTTGATGACTTATCCTGCATAAATTAGTTCAGCTTTCCGGTGCTCCCGTGGGCTGGGAAAGGTGGATACAGTCCTAGGAGACTCTTTCCTGGGACTGTATCCACCTTTTCCAGCCCACCGGAGCACCGGAAAGCTGAACTAATTTACGCAGGATAAGTCATCAACTGCCGAGCCAAGAAGTTCGTGACAAATCGAATTTACTGTAAGTTCGCTCATCTCTAGTCTCAACATACAATGGTTTCAACATACAATGGTCATCCTGGAACCAATTAATATTGTAACTTGAGGGACCACTGTAGACAATTATGGTATGAATTATATGGACAGTGATATGGGGATATGGACAGTGATATACAGACAAGCCCAAGAGCCTATAGACAAGAGAATATTGGGGGGTTATAGGGATGCAATTATTTAAAAAAAAAGTATAAAATTGTATGTTTAGACATCTAGGAGAACTAATGCATAGGAAATAGATGTGAAGGAATCTTTAACAACCAATCAGGTTCTTTTATTTTATTTTACACTACAATGCAAAAAATAAAAGTATATCTAAAACGTTGACGTAATACAATACCACAGTCATTATAATAGGAGTCGTATAGTGAAAAGCGATGTCCCCATGCCAATGTTTCCCATTCAGAATCACATAGTAACAAGTATGGTAGGGCCCCTCCTTTATCCTATTTACAATTGTGTTTTTATCATTTCAAACTATGCACAAAATAAAGATACATAATGAGAAAAGAAAATTCATAAAATCACATTGTCTCATTTTTAAAGAATTTATTTGCAAATTATGGTGGAAAATAAGTATTTGGTCACCTACAAACAAGCAAGATTTCTGGCTCTCATAGACCTGTAACTTCTTTAATTGTCTCCTCTGTCCTCCACTCGTTACCTGTATTAATGGCACCTGTTTGAACTGGTTATCAGTATAAAAAATACCTTTCCATAACCTCAAACCGTTACACTCCAAACTCCACTATGGCCAAGACCAAAAAGGTGTCGAAGGACACCAGAAACAAAATTGTAGACCTGCACCAGGCTGGGAAGACTGAATCTGCAATAGGCAAGCAGCTTGGTGTGAAGAAATCAACTGTGGGAGCAATTATTAGAAAATGGAAGCCATACAAGACCACTGATAATCTCCCTCAATCTGGTGCTCCACGCAAGATCTCACCCCATGGTGTCATAATGATCACAATAACGGTAAGCAAAAATCCCAGAACCACATGGGGGGACCTAGTGAATGACCTGCAGAGAGCTGGGACCAAAGTAACAAAGGCTACCATCAGAAACACACTATTCCGCCAGGGACTCAGATCATGCAGTGCCTGACTTGTCCCCCTGATTAAGCCAGTACATGTCCAGGCCCATCTGAAGTTTGCTAGAGAGCATTTGGACAATCCAGAAGAGGATTGGGAGAGTGTCATATGTTCAGATGAAACGAAAGTAGAACTTTTTGGTAAAAACTCAACTCCTCGTGTTTTGAGGAGAAAGAATGCTGAGTTGCATCCAAAGAACACCATACCTACTGTGAAGCATGGGGGTGGAAACATCATGCTCTGGGGCTGTTTTTCAGCAAAGGGACCAGGACGACTGATCTGTGTAAAGGAAAGAATGAATGGGGCAATGTATCGTGAGATTTTGAGTGAAAACCTCCTTCCATTGGCAAGGGCATTGAAGATGAAACATGGCTGGGTCTTTTAGCATGACAATGATCCCAAACACTGCCCGGGCAACAAAGGAGTGGCTTCGTAAGAAGCATTTCAAGGTCCTGGAGTGGCCTAGCCAGTCTCCAGATCTCAACCCCATAGAAAAACTTTGGAGGGATTTAAAAGTCCAAGTTGCCCAGCAACAGCCCCAAAACATCACTGCTCTAGAGGAGATCTGCAGGGAGGAATGGGCCAAAATACCAGCAACAGTGTGCGAAAAACTTGTGTAGACTTACAGAAAACCTTTGACCTCTGTGATTGCCAACAAAGGGTATATAACAAAGTAATGAGATGAACTTTTGTTATTGACCAACTACTTATTTTTCACCATCATTTGCAAATAAATTCTTTAAACATGAGACAATGTGATTTTATGGATTATTTTTTTCTCATTATGACTCTCATTGTTGAGGTATACCTATGATGAAATTACAGGCCTCTCATCTTTTTAAGTGGGAGAACTTGCACAATTGGTGGCTAACTAAATACTTTTTTGCCTCACTGTAGCTTGTACATGGAGGCTTTATCTATCATTTTAGTGCTCCTAGAGCTGATGAGCTAGCGTGTCTATGGTATCTGAATAAACTGCACACACACACACACACACACACACACATAGGAGGAAATCCTGCAATTTTATGTATCTATATAATGCACACACAGAGGAGGAGATCCTGCACTTTTATGTATATACTGCACACACAGAGGAGGAGATCCTGCACTTTTATGTATATACTGCACACACAGAGGAGGAGATTCTGCACTTTTATTTCTCTATATACTGCACACACAAAGGAGGAGATCCTGCACTTTTATGTATCTATATACTGCACACACATAGGAGGAGATCCTGCACTTTTATGTATCTATATACTACACACACAGAGGAGAAGATTCTGCACTTTTATGTAACTATATACTACACACACAGAGGAGGAGATCCTGCACTTTTATGTATCTTTATGCTGCACACACCGAGGAGGAGATCCTGCACTTCTATGTCTCTACACACTGTACACAGAGAAGGAGATTCTGCACTTTTATGTCTCTATACACAGTACACAGAGAGGAGGAGATCCTGTACTTCTATATCTCTATACACTGTACACACAGAGGAGGAGATCCTGCACTTCTATGCCTCTATACACTGTACACACAGAGGAGGAGATCCTGCACTTCTATGTCTCTATACACTGTACACAGAGGAGGAGATCCTGCACTTCTATGTATCTATATCCTGCGCACACAGAGGAGGAGATCCTGCACTTCTATATCTCTATACACTGCACACAAAGAGGAGGAGATCCTGCACTTCTATTTCTCTATACACTGTACACAGAGGAGGAGATCCTGTACTTCTATGTCTCTATACACTGTACACACAGAGGAGGAGATTCTGCACTTGTATGTATCTATATACTGCACACACGGAGGAGGAGATCCTGTACTTTTATGTCTCTATACACTGTATACACAGAGGAGGAGATCCTGTACTTCTCTGTCTCTATACACTGTATACACAGAGGAGGAGATTCTGCACTTTTATGTATCTATATACTGCACATACAGAGGAGGAGATACTGCACTTCTATATCTGTATACACTGTATACACAGAGGAGGAGATCCTGCACTTCTATATCTCTATATCCTGTACACAGAGGAGGAGATTCTGCACTTCTATATCTCTATGCACTGTACACAGAGGAGGAGACCCTGCACTTCTATATCTCTATACACTGCACACACAGAGGAGGAGATCCTGCACTTCTATGTCTCTATACACTGTACACAGAGGAGGAGATCCTGTACTTCTATATCTCTATACACTGTACACACAGAGGAGGAGATCCTGCACTTCTATGTCTCTATACACTGTACACAGAGGAGGAGATCCTGCACTTCTATGTCTCTATGCACTGTACACAGAAAGGAGGAGATCCTGCACTTCTATGTCTCTATACAATGTCCCTATAAACTGTACACACAGAGGAGGAGATCCTGCACTTCTATGTCTCTATACACTGTATACACAGAGGAGGAGATCCTGTACTTCTATATCTCTATACACTGTACACACAGAGGAGGAGATCCTGCACTTCTATGTCTCTATAAACTGTACACACAGAGGAGGAGATCCTGCACTTCTATATTTCTATACACTGTACACATAGAGGAGGAGATCCTGCACTTCTATATGTCTATACAATACACAAAGAGGAGGAGCCCCTGCACTTCTATATCTCTATACACTGTACACATAGAAGGAGATCCTGCACTTATATGTCTCTATACACTGTACACACAGAGGAGGAGATCCTGTACTTCTATTTCTCTATACACTGTACATAGAGGAGGATATCCTGCACTTCTATGTCTCTATAAACTGTACACACAGAGAAGGAGATCCTGCACTTCTATGTCTCTATACACTGTACACAGAGGAGGAGATCCTGTACTTCTATATCTCTATAAACTGTACACAAAGAGGAGGAGATCCTGCACTTCTATGTCTATATACACTGTACACACAGAGGATGAGATCCTGTACTTCTCTGTCTCTATACACTGTATACACAGAGGAGGAGATTCTGCACTTTTATGTATCTATATACTGCACACATAGAGGAGGAGATCCTGCTCTTCTATATCTCTATACACTATATACAAAGAGGAGGAGATCCTGCACTTCTATGTCTCTATACACTGTATACACAGAGGAGGAGATCCTGTACTTCTCTGTCTCTATACACTGTATACACAGAGGAGGAGATTCTGCACTTTTATGTATCTATATACTGCACACACAGAGGAGGAGATCCTGCTCTTCTATATCTCTATACACTGTATACAAAGAGGAGGAGATCCTGCACTTCTATGTCTCTATACACTGTACACACACAGAGGAGGAGATCCTGAACTTCTATGTCTCTATACACTGTATACACATAGGAGGAGATCCTGTACTTCTATATCTCTATACACTGTACACACAGAGAAGGAGATCATGCACTTCTATGTCTCTATACACTGTATACACAGAGGAGGAGATCCTGTACTTCTATGTCTCTATACACTGTACACACAGAGGAGGAGATTCTGCACTTCTATATCTCTATACACTGTACACACAGAGGAGGAGATCCTGCACTACTATATCTCTATAAACTGTACACACAGAGGAGGCGATCCTGCACTTCTATACACTGTACACAGAGGAGGAGTCCCTGCACTTCTATATCTCTATACACTGTACACACAGAGGAGGAGATCCTGCACTTCTATGTCTCTATACACTGTACACAGAGGAGGAGATCCTGCACTTCTATGTCTCTATGCACTGTACACAGAAAGGAGGAGATCCTGCACTTCTATATCTCTATACACCGTACACACAGAGGAGGAGATCCTGCACTTCTATGTCCCTATAAACTGTACACACAGAGGAGGAGATCCTGCACTTCTATGTCTCTATACACTGTATACACAGAGGAGGAGATCCTGTACTTCTATATCTCTATACACTGTACACACAGAGGAGGAGATCCTGCACTTCTATGTCTCTATAAACTGTACACACAGAGGAGGAGATCCTGCACTTCTATATTTCTATACACTGTACACATAGAGGAGGAGATCCTGCACTTCTATATGTCTATACAATACACAAAGAGGAGGAGTCCCTGCACTTTTATATCTCTATACACTGTACACATAGAAGGAGATCCTGCACTTATATGTCTCTATACACTGTACACACAGAGGAGGAGATCCTGTACTTCTATTTCTCTATACACTGTACATAGAGGAGGATATCCTGCACTTCTATGTCTCTATAAACTGTACACACAGAGAAGGAGATCCTGCACTTCTATGTCTCTATACACTGTACACAGAGGAGGAGATCCTGTACTTCTATATCTCTATAAACTGTACACAAAGAGGAGGAGATCCTGCACTTCTATGTCTATATACACTGTACACACAGAGGAGGAGATCCTGTATTTCTCTGTCTCTATACACTGTATACACAGAGGAGGAGATTCTGCACTTTTATGTATCTATATACTGCACACATAGAGGAGGAGATCCTGCTCTTCTATATCTCTATACACTGTATACAAAGAGGAGGAGATCCTGCACTTTTATGTATCTATATACTGCACACACAGAGGAGGAGATCCTGCTCTTCTATATCTCTATACACTGTATACAAAGAGGAGGAGATCCTGCACTTCTATGTCTCTATACACTGTACACACACAGAGGAGGAGATCCTGAACTTCTATGTCTCTATACACTGTATACACAGAGGAGGAGATCCTGTACTTCTATATCTCTATACACTGTACACACAGAGAAGGAGATCATGCACTTCTATGTCTCTATACACTGTATACACAGAGGAGGAGATCCTGTACTTCTATGTCTCTATACACTGTACACACAGAGGAGGAGATTCTGCACTACTATATCTCTATAAACTGTACACACAGAGGAGGCGATCCTGCACTTCTATACACTGTACACACAGAGGAGGAGATCCTGCACTTCTATACACTGTACACAGAGGAGGAGTCCCTGCACTTCTATATCTCTATACACTGTACACACAGAGGAGGAGATCCTGCACTTCTATGTCTCTATACACTGTACACAGAGGAGGAGATCCTGCACTTCTATGTCTCTATGCACTGTACACAGAAAGGAGGAGATCCTGCACTTCTATATCTCTATACACCGTACACACAGAGGAGGAGATCCTGCACTTCTATGTCCCTATAAACTGTACACACAGAGGAGGAGATCCTGCACTTCTATGTCTCTATACACTGTATACACAGAGGAGGAGATCCTGTACTTCTATATCTCTATACACTGTACACACAGAGGAGGAGATCCTGCACTTCTATGTCTCTATAAACTGTACACACAGAGGAGGAGATCCTGCACTTCTATATTTCTATACACTGTACACATAGAGGAGGAGATCCTGCACTTCTATATGTCTATACAATACACAAAGAGGAGGAGTCCCTGCACTTCTATATCTCTATACACTGTACACATAGAAGGAGATCCTGCACTTATATGTCTCTATACACTGTACACACAGAGGAGGAGATCCTGTACTTCTATTTCTCTATACACTGTACATAGAGGAGGATATCCTGCACTTCTATGTCTCTATAAACTGTACACACAGAGAAGGAGATCCTGCACTTCTATGTCTCTATACACTGTACACAGAGGAGGAGATCCTGTACTTCTATATCTCTATAAACTGTACACAAAGAGGAGGAGATCCTGCACTTCTATGTCTATATACACTGTACACACAGAGGAGGAGATCCTGTATTTCTCTGTCTCTATACACTGTATACACAGAGGAGGAGATTCTGCACTTTTATGTATCTATATACTGCACACATAGAGGAGGAGATCCTGCTCTTCTATATCTCTATACACTGTATACAAAGAGGAGGAGATCCTGCACTTCTATGTCTCTATACACTGTATACACAGAGGAGGAGATCCTGTACTTCTCTGTCTCTATACACTGTATACACAGAGGAGGAGATTCTGCACTTTTATGTATCTATATACTGCACACACAGAGGAGGAGATCCTGCTCTTCTATATCTCTATACACTGTATACAAAGAGGAGGAGATCCTGCACTTCTATGTCTCTATACACTGTACACACACAGAGGAGGAGATCCTGAACTTCTATGTCTCTATACACTGTATACATAGAGGAGGAGATCCTGTACTTCTATATCTCTATACACTGTACACACAGAGAAGGAGATCATGCACTTCTATGTCTCTATACACTGTATACACAGAGGAGGAGATCCTGTACTTCTATGTCTCTATACACTGTACACACAGAGGAGGAGATTCTGCACTTCTATATCTCTATACACTGTACACACAGAGGAGGAGATCCTGCACTTCTATATCTCTATAAACTGTACACACAGAGGAGGAGATCCTGCACTTCTATACACTGTACACACAGAGGAGGAGATCCTGCACTTCTATACACTGTACACAGAGGAGGAGTCCCTGCACTTCTATATCTCTATACACTGTACACAGAGAAGGAGATCCTGCACTTATATGTCTCTATACACTGTACACAGAGGAGCATATCCTGCACTTCTATGTCTCTATACACTGTATACACAGAGGAGGAGATTCTGCACTTCTAGATCTCTATATCCTGTACACAGAGGAGGAGATTCTGCACTTCTATATCTCTATGCACTGTGCACAGAGGAGGAGACCCTGCACTTCTATGTCTCTATACACTGTACACACAGAGGAGGAGATGCTGCACTTCTATGTCTCTATACACTGTACACACAGAGGAGGAGATCCTACACTTCTATGTCTATATACACTGTACACAGAGAGGAGGAGATCCTGTACTTCTATGTCTCTATATACTGTACACACAGAGGAGGAGATCCTGTACTTCTATGTCTCTATACACTGTACACACAGAGGAGGAGATCCTGTACTTCTATGTCTCTATACACTGTACACAGAGGAGGAGATCCTGCACTTCTATGTCTCTATACACTGTATACACAGAGGAGGAGATCCTGTACTTCTATATCTCTATACACTGTACACACAGAGAAGGAGATCATGCACTTCTATGTCTCTATACACTGTATACACAGAGGAGGAGATCCTGTACTTCTATGTCTCTATACACACAGAGGAGGAGATCCGGCACTTCGATGTCTCTATACACTGTACACACAGATGAGGAAATCCTGCACTTCTATATCTCTATACACTGTACACACAGAGGAGGAGATCCTGCACTTCTATATCTCTATACACTGTACACACAGAGGAGATCCTGCACTTCTATATCTCTATACACTATACACACAGAGGAGGAGATCCTGTACTTCTATATCTCTATACACTGTACACACAGAGGAGGAGATCCTGCACTTCTATATCTCTATACACTGTACACACAGAGGAGGAGATCCTGCACTTCTATGTCTATATACACTGTACACACAGAGGAGGAGTCCCTGCACTTCTATATCTCTATACACTGTACACAGAGAAGGAGATCCTGCACTTATATGTCTCTATACACTGTACACACAGAGGAGGAGATCCTGTACTTCTATTTCTCTATACACTGTACACAGAGGAGGAGATCCTGCACTTCTATATCTCTATACACTGTACACACAGAGGAGATCCTGCACTTCTATATCTCTATACACTGTACACAGAAAAGGAGATCCTGCACTTATATGTCTCTATACACTGTACACACAGAGGAGGAGATCCTGCACTTCTATGTCTCTATACACTGTACACAGAGGAGGAGATCCTGCACTTATATGTCTCTATAAACTGTACACACAGAGGAGGAGATCCTGCACTTCTATATCTCTATACACTGTACACACAGAGGAGGAGATCCTGCACTTCTATGTCTCTATACACCGTACACACAGAGGAGGAGATCCTGCACTTCTATGACTCTATACACAGTACACAGAGGAGGAGATCCTGTACTTCTATGTCTCTATACACTGTACACACAGAGGAGAAGATCCTGCACTTCTATATCTCTATACACTGTACACACAGAGGAGGAGATCCTGCACTTCTATGACTCTATACACAGTACACAGAGGAGGAGATTCTGCACTTCTATGTCTCTATACACAGTACACAGAGGAGGAGATTCTGCACTTCTATGTCTCTATACACTGAGGAGATCCTGCACTTCTATGTCTCGACTGAACAGTAGCTGAAGCCTATAACGCCATTGCCTATTTAAGTATTAGTTATGTCTTCTACAGAAATGAATGGGATATAACTGCCACATCAACCTTTAACTTTTATGTGATTAGGGATTGTGTAATTCAATACTTTTTTATGGAAGCCAAATCACATGACCAAAGTAGCCATGAATCCTTAGCCCCATGACAGCTTCATCTTTCACCTTTTTGCTTTACATAGTTGCGGGTGATATATTAATGTATGATTACATGTATATTTCTGTGTTTTATAATTGTAGATAGAAAATAAAAAGGTTCCATGCATGGATTTTTCTCATGACACTGTTGTCCATAGACTTTAGCAGAGCTAGCATCAGTCAGCTTAACAATAAAGGCATTTACCAGAGAAACATTTCTAAGTCTGAAATAACTTTTTCTCTGATGTTAGATTTTTGTTGTTCTGGTTATCCAAAAACACATGCTTTTTTCCTGCAGGAAATCCTCACACTGAGTTTGATCTTTATGAGAGACAATATAAGCTGGTTAGTTCCATTGTGCAGTGTTGGGGATAATAAAAATGGCTATTCTGGGAGATGTGGCAGAGTTAAGAGGGCTCAGCAAGTCGTATCTGAAACTTTTTTTCTCGCCAAATTGATCATCTTGATTAGACACCATTTGGTTAGACACCAAAACTTCATTGATTGTACAATGGAAAGAATTAGTAGATAAGATGAAAAGAAGAAATGATTGCTAAAGATCAAAAAGAGCCTATAGAAGGTTTCAGATATCCTGGGGCCTCCAATCAATGGTAATTGGCCTGTCTCTTCAGGTATGAGTCCCACCTCTGCCTTTCCACCAAAGGGATGAAATGCTCTTCCAGAGAAGGCTACTGTTGGCAAGTAGAGGGTTGGCCTATAATGTAGTTCAGAAAGGGGGCGGGGAATAGTAAGAAATAGGGAAAAAGATGGAAGGGGGTATGATAACAGAATAAGACTACACAATTATTGTAGTCTGTTGCCATGAAAACATAAGTTTGCAAAGCAGCTGTGGACATAAAATGATTTATCTATATTTTTATTAAGGCTGTTGTGTCTAGAACCGCTATGCAGACCCATGGTAGCATATTAAAAATCCACTGTCCATATTAAAACCTGAAGCCTAATAGTGTAGATCTTCCTCATGCCAGCAAATTTGTTGATTAGTTCAGTAATAACTGAAGGTTTCTTGGTGTATCTGGGACTAACACGTTAGCAGCAGATTATTTTTGTCCTGTGAGTTGCAAGGTGGGGCCTCCCTGGATTGGACTGGAGGTCAACATTCACACCTTGAACCCTATCATGAGCCTCAAACCATTCCTGAACAATGTTTACAATGTGGGACATTATCCTGCAGACAGAGGCCACTGCCATTAGGGATGATCTTGGTCTTTTTAGGTATGGGGTAGATGTAAACATAGAATCCACATGAATTGGTGCATAACAGAATATTGCTTAGATAATCACACTGTCTATGTCGCTTGCCTTCTACCCATAGTGCATCCTGTCCACAGGGGTAAATATGGGCACTCTGATCAATTTGTAGCTATACAGCCCCATACACAGCAAGGTAAAATGCTGTGTGTGTTCTAACACCTTTCTATCATAGGCAACATTTTGGCTACAGTAGTGGACTCGGACACTTTGCCTTCCTTGCATAACAACTGGTAGGTACTAACTACTGCATACCAAGAATACCCCACCAGACCTGCCATGTTGCAGATGCTTTGACCCAGTCATCTAGTCATCTCAATTTCTTTCTTGTCAAAGTCATTTAGATTCTTACGATTTTCCCACTTCCAATACATCAACTTCAAGAAATTATCTTTCACTTGGTGCCAAATATAACCCCACCCCTCCCATTTAAGGCTTCATTCACATTACGTATAGTCACTATGGCTGCCGGGTCCGGCTGGGATACGGGAGCTCCCGGTTTTGAAACTTCCCAGCCGGACCTGGCAGCCGTAGTGACTAAACGTAATGTGAATGCAGACTTAAATGGGAGTGGTGGGGTTATATTTGGCACCAAGTGAAAGATAATTTATTGAAGTTGATGTATTGGAAGTGGGAAAATGGTAAGAATCTAAATGACTTTGACAAGAAAGAAATTGAGATGACTAGATGACTCACTTTAATGAGCCAACCGGAGTCAGGCAATGACTCTGGACGGCTCATTTTTGCCCCGTATCCGGTTTTGTGACTGGACCTAAAACCATAGTATACTGCCTGACTCCGGTAGGCTCATTAAATTGAATGGGTTTCGGCGCCACCGGTTCGGCTGGGATACGGGAGTCACAGTTTTGAAATTTTTCCAGCCAGACCCGGCAGCCCTAGTGACTAAACATAATATGATAATTTGCAAATGGGCAACTATGTAGGGCAGCACTGTCAAGATCCAAAATATAAGGGTGAAAGCTCCAAGGCTCAGACCCAACCCCAAATGATCAATGCACAATATGAGAAAGAAGCTGCACTCCCATTGTGTAAGTCCAAAACTATTGTGTAAATGGATTCATCCAATGTGCACCATTTTAACCAATCCATAGGGTCTTTTTCAGGAAAGAAAGCTTTGCTGGTGCACATGAATAAACAACACTATAGTTTTGGATTGTGTATTCCAAATCTGCTTCCTTTTTACTTTACATTCTTTGGAACAACAAGGCAAATTGGTTGTGTCAGGATCTGCACTGAAATTTAGAAAAAAAAATTGTCTTGTTCGAGTCTTGATATATGACTTTCATATTTAGACGGACACGCTTATTTTTGATATTTCTTTTTCTAGAATTCAGTCTCACGCTGTCACACCTACTGTAGATTAACAGAATTGGCAGTATTATGTTCCAACAGCTGTCTCACTGCATTTGGCACAATAAGGAAAGCATGTGAGAGCGTTAATAGACAGCAAACTCCATGTCAGAGGGGTGTCCCAGTTTTGTGGTTATGTTAAAAAAAAAAAAGTTCTGCTCTCATACAACTGTCTCTGTATAAACAGGAAAGAGCCATGAATATATATTATTTCACCAGTTCTGCCATGCTGGGCTTGGTTCCTGTATCTATACAGCTGTTCGTGCAGTTTTGCCGCTGAAGAACCACTTCCTGCCAACTCTTGCAAAAAAGGCCGAAATATATCCATGTATCTGCCTTCCACACAAATAGCCCTCGGTTACAAGCAAAAATAATTTATACTGACTGGATAATTTAGGAGGGCGCTCAGGGAGCATTTGCCAGATCTAAGCCTTAGAGCAGTGTTTCCCGACCAGGGCGCCTCCAGCTGTTGCAAAACTACAACTCCCAGCATTCTTTTGTTTTGTGGTGCCTCTATACACCCTCCCCCCACCTCTTTTTCTTTTATGGCAACTTAATGGCCCACATTTATGATTGTAGGTATAAGTGAAGCATTTTTCTACACCTTTTTGTGTGTGCTGGTAATGTGTAGGAGAACCACATTTATTAATGATCACAGAGCATTTGATACATTTTGTGCAGGTCACATTTTCTCAAAGTTCTCTCTTCACATGCACTAAAAAGCTACGCCAGGTCTGGGCTGGTGTAGTTTTAGAGACTTTTCAGTGGCTTTGCGCCTTTTTTGCACCTTTTTACAAAAAGCCGCAGTTCATAAATCCCTTCTATATCTTCTATATATTTTGATTTGGTGGTGGTTCACAGTGTGTTTTTTTGTGGTTTGGTACTTAGGGTCATTGTTTTACATTTCTGATGCACTTGGTATTTGTATGTGTCCTGATGTTCTATGTCTTATGTCCGTATTTGTATGTGTCCTGATGTTCTATGTCTTATGTTCGTATTTGTATGTGTCCTGATGTTCTATGTCTTATGTCCGTATTTGTATGTGTCCTGATGTTCTATGTCTTATGTCCGTATTTGTATGTGTCCTGATGTTCTATGTCTTATGTTCGTATTTGTATGTGTCCTGATGTTCTATGTCTTATGTCTGTATTTGTATGTGTCCTGATGTTCTATGTCTTATGTTCGTATTTGTATGTGTCCTGATGTTCTATGTCTTATGTTCGTATTTGTATGTGTCCTGATGTTCTATGTCTTATGTCTGTATTTGTATGTGTCCTGATGTTCTATGTCTTATGTCCGTATTTGTATGTGTCCTGATGTTCTATGTCTTATGTCCGTATTTGTATGTGTCCTGCGTGCTGATGTTCTTTGTCTTATGTCTGCCTTAGTGTCCTGGTATGTCCTATTGGCCCATGGTTGCTATTAGTTACTCCCTCTTAGTAGCCCCTCCCTCTTCTAGGCCTGGCCATTCATTCTCCCTCAGCAATCGGGATGGAGCAGAGTCTGCCCCGCCCCACTCTCTGACGGAGATGCCGGCACATCACGTGACCCCTCCCGGTCATGTGATACGTCCGGACCATTTCTGGAGTTGTCTTCCGCCCCCTTCGCAGCGTAGCATATGCTGTGCTAATGGCAGTAGTGATCTTGTCACTTCCGGAGTGACGGATGCAGTGGTGCGCATCACACGCCAACCCTGGCACATGCTTTGGTAGGAATCTAACCTGATTACCATTATATGTTTGTTTATTTATTTATTTATCTATCCTATGATTGGAGGTTTTGAGTGTTGTGACATGAAAGACATTCTGATTGGCTGACATTGGATATATATATATATACCCACCTATATGGGGGTTTAGACACGCCCCCTGACGAAGCACAACGCGAAACATACGTTGGGCTTGGACTTGGTAGGTGGTAACATGCATGGCGGACAGTCTTCTTTGGCTGTTGTTTCCCTTGTATTTTAGCTTGGTATAAGTCAGGATGTTCTGTCTGCCATGATTACTTCTCTCGGGTTTTCTTTTTGGTCCTATCCTTTTTTCATGTGTGAATTCCTTTATCTGAATTCTCAGTCCACCTAACCATACTTTTCTCCTGTTTCCGTATTCCATGCATTGCTGTACCTCCTGTACCATCTCCAGTCATCTGTTTTTGTCACCTACTGTGCCCATATTTTAATGTTCTTTCTATTTTTATATGTATGTCTTTTTTATATATGTTTAATAAAACTACAAGATTTTACATAATTGGTCCTTTATGTTTGTGAAACAAACTCCCCGCATGCCCAGACAGCCAAAGGGAGTTGTAGTTTTGCAACAGCTGGAGGCACCCTGGTTGAGAAACACTGCCCTAGAGATTGCATAGAGATTTAGTTGCTAGAAACAATTCCCTTGTGCAGCACCCACATAAAGCTCCCCGGAGGAAAGACATTGTAGCTGTCCTCAATATGAGATCTATAAATTGAAGTGGAATGCCGCTGTCTGTTACAATAAATATCTGCTGCGGCCGAGTTCATTGTTTAGTCAAGTCCTGAGTAATATCTCTCTGGCAGACATCCTACACAGCGTGGCTCCTATTTATGTGCCAAATGGAATGTTTGGCCAACTTTCCACAAGTGTTCATTTACAGCAGTGGACTTGGAATTTCATTTCAGAGTATTTCTTTGAATATGAGTGAATATTGCTGTTGGTTGGCCCTACACAGGGGTACTCCGGTGGAAAATAGTTAAACAGATTTGTAAATTACTTCTATTAAAAAAAAATCTTAATCCTTCCAGTACTTCTTAGCGGCTGTATACTGCAGAGGAAATTCTTTTCTTTTTTGTCACTACTCCAGTGCTCTCTGCTGACACCTCTAACTGTCCAGAACAGGAGGAAATCCCCATAGCGAACATATGCTGCTCTGGACAGTTCCTAAAGTGGACAGAGGTGTCAGCAGAGAGCAATGTGGTCGGGACAGAAAAGAAATCCAAAAACAAAAGAATTTCCTCGGTAGTATACAGCCGCTAATAAATACTGGAAGGATTAAGATTTTTTAATAGAAGTCATTTACAAATCTGTTGTAACTTTTTGGCACCAGTTGATTTAAAAAAAAATGTCTTCCACCGGAAGGTGCATTAGGATGTGCAGCTTCTTATCAGAGATGATATTTCATCTTTGGCATTACCCAAAATACACACTATAACTGAACAAATTACTTATAAAATGTAGTTGAGAGTATGTTGGGTGCGCTACACTTGGTGAACAATGTTGGGACTATTTCTGTGGGGAGTCAGGAGCTGCGTATTCTCTTCATGCGTTGTGGCATTACAGCGGCCACCATTACAGATTTTTTATGTGTACCCCCAGAAGAATTGCTGCGTACCCCTGTGGGTATGCATCCCCCCAGGTTAATAACCGCTGCCCTGGTGGAAAAGTGCCTACTTGAGGGGGTCCTAGAGGTCAGACCCCAGATCTAGACCCCGTCTCTTCCTGTGCTCCATGCACCGTCAATGGGAGCGCGGAGATATCCATGTGCAGCGCTGGTTTATCTCCATCCCTTTAATAGAGAATGCATGCCACTTCCTGCACAGGGCATGATGGGGCCTCCTTCCGGAGATCGCGGATAGGGCATACCTTTAAAAATAGTTAAGTACCCCTTTTAAGGGAAAACTATATTAATGTCAATAGTTTTTAAATAAAATGTTGAACAAGCCCATATGGAGGAGCAGGACATGGTCAGTGCAAGTTTTCTTTCTGAAATCAGATCTTGAAAAAAAAAAAGTGAAGACCTTAAAGGAAATTTGTCAGCTGTTTTAAGACCTGAGCACTCCTGACAGTTCTATGTAGAGGATGTGGAGAGAAATGAAAACATAAATTCTGGGAATGCAAGTTGCATGACCAAAATTAAAACTCTTGTGGCGTCCCAGGCACCACTGTTACATGTGTCCTGAAGCTGGACCCTTCAGCTAAGTACCAGGGCTCTATGCAATAAGTGCTTCCCTGGAGTGTCCTCACAGCTTAAAGGGGTACTCCACCCCTAGACATCTAATCCTCTATCCAAAGGATGGGGGATAAGATGTCTGATCGGGGGGGGGGGGGGGGTCCCGCCGCTGCGGACCCCCACAATATAGCATGAGGCACCCACCTGTTACTGCTCCGGAAGCGCTGGAGGGTCTTGCTCCCAACCGTGGGAATGGAAGATCGTGACATCACGTCCCACCCCCTCAATGCAAGTCTATGGGAGGGGGCGTGACAGCGGTCACGCCCCCTCCCATAGACTTGCATTGAGGGGACGGGCGTGACGTCACACGGGGACGGAGTCCTGACGTCACGGACTTCCATTCCCGTTGTCGCGACTCAGACCCTCCAGCGCTTCCGCACAAAAAAACAGGTGGGTGCCGCATGCAATACTGTGGGGGTCCCCAGCGATCAGACATCTTATCCCCTATCCTTTGGATAGGGGATAAGATGTCTAGGGGTGGAGTACCCCTTTAAGGGCTCGTTTACACAAGCGGATTTATTTGTGGATTTATCCCGCTGCATATTTGAAAGGTTGTGGGCTCTCCGCGACTATCCGTAGCAGATTTTCCGCTGCGGAAAATCAGCCGCAAGCCCCATTGAAGTCAATAGGGTCTGCAGTGGATTTTCTGCAGCGGAAATTCCGCTGCCGAAAATCTACTGTGGACAGCTGCAAAGAGCCCGCCCCCTTTCAAATACGAAGCGGGAAACCCGCAAATAAATCTGTTCATGTGAATGAGCCCTTAGCGATGTAATGAGACCGCTAGAGCTGTCTCTCAGAGCTCAAGGGTGGCCAACACTAGTAAAAGATATAAAAACTATACATGGTGTTGCCATGATCATAACCCATAAAATAACAGTAACATATAATTTATGCTGCATGGTTAGTTATGTACATTTTTTTAATTTTAAACACAAAAAATATTGTGATATTGTTGTTTTTCAATTCCCCCCCCCCTGTAAAGTATCAAATGAATTGTATGTAGCCCAAAATAGCAATACTGAAAAGTACAGCGCGTCCTGCAAAAATGAGCCCTCATACAGCTGTACTGACAAAACCCAAAACAAACAAATTTGGAAAGGGGATGAAAAGCGTAGCTTTGTCTGGAAGGGGTTAGAGCTAAATATTTATGTTTAAATTAATCGAGTGCTTGCTAAAACAATGCACTTTAACTTCTATAATGCCTTAATCCAATTTCTTCGTACTTTGTTTTTATTAGTAAACCCAGCGATCACATTGTTGCAAAAACCTTTAGCCAAAAGGGATAATGAAGTATGGCCGCACTTCTGAACTCTGACTAGCTCCACAATGACATCTGCAGGCAGATCGCATAATAAAAGCGCTTTCTTTCACTCCAAGTGTTACTATACACATGGACATAAGGGAAGGAACAGCAGGGGCTGCAGGTGCAGCCAGGCTCCAAGCACTCGGGGGCTGCGAGGGTCCCTGTAAAAAACATCTGAAACAAAGACATGAGTTCAAGAGGTCCCACTCTGGGGGCTACAAGGGGGATTAACAAAAGCAATTGTAATGCAATTAAGTTGAACTCACACATTATAGATTTACAGCATCTAAATATGTCTGATAATCTACCAGGACCAGAATCTACTAGTTCTATCTAGTTCTATCCGGGCAATACATTAGTACTTACCCTTCTGCTCACCAAGCATTGTCCGTTATTATGGTCGACTTTCTTTTGTTGCTTTACACGAATAAGATCTGCCCAGAACTGGATTGTAATAGATACGTCTCACCACAAACAAAAGCCTGTTAGGAAAGACAAGGTTGTGTACGTTATCTTATAAATTAACGCATATGCTACGTTAAAAAAAATTGTATAATTTGTCGCAACACACAGAAGCCAGTAATAAAATAGTCAGATAAAAGCTTTAAAAGGAGTAGTCCAGTGGTGAAAAATCTATCCCCTATGCTAAGGATAGGGGATAAGGTTCAGATCGCGGGGGGCCCTAGCGGTCGGACCCCCGCAATCTGAAACTAATCCACTATCCTACGCCACCTCAATACAACTCTATGGCAGAGCCGGAGATTGCCGAAGGCAGTGCTCCGGCTCTGCCATAAGAGTTGTATTGAGAGGGCGTGTCGGCCGCCGCTTCGTGAGGTGGTGAACACGCCCCCTTCCCGCGGGCTGTCGGGGCCCCGTACAGGAGATCGCGGGGGGCCCCAGCGGTTGGATCCCCCGCGATCTGAAACTTATCCCCTACCCTTAGGATAGGGGATAAGTTTTTCACCACTGGATATCTCCTTTAAAGGGGTACTCCACTCCTAGACATCTTACTCTCTATCCAAAGCATAGGGGGATAAGATGTCTTATCGCAGGGGTCCCGCTGTTGGGGGCCCCTGTGATCTCCCTGCTGAACCTGGCATTCGTTTAGAGCAACGGGTGCAGCACCAGAGGCTCGTGACGTCACGGCCACGCGCCCTCAATGCAAGTCTATGGGAGGGGTTGTGATGGCCGTCACACCTCCTCCCATAGACCTACATTAAGGGGGTGTGGCCATGATGTCACGAGCCTCTGCCCTGCATCTGCAGTCATCCGTCACAGAGTCACAGCTCGCTCCGTGCACCAGATGTCTGGGGTGCCCCAGCCGAGATCCTTTAGATAGGGGATAAGATGTCTAGGGGTGGAGTATCCCTTTAAGGATATGTCCACATCTCGGAATGTTTGCACGGAAAATCTTCATGCAGACATTCAACAGACTACAGGTGCCTGCACAATATGCCGGCACTATGACCGCACAGGATGCGCCGTCTCATAGACGGCAATGCATTTTGTGCAGAGTCCGCAGAAAGAATGGACGTTCATTATTTCTGCGGACACAGAATCAGAAATTTCCACCATGTGCACAGCACAGAAGAATTCTGTTGAATTCAACAGGACTCTGATGTTGTCTTGGCTGTGTGCTCAGGGTCAATGTTGGAAGGTGAACCTTTGGTCCAGAGAACTCTGGATCAAGTTATCATTAACAATATAACTGTATTATCAAAGCACCACCAAGCCTTAGTATAGGGATGATATTGGGCAAGTGATGAGCAGTGCATGGTTTGCTCCAGATAAGACTGTTTGAACTGAGGCCAGAAAGTTCAATCTTGTTTTTATCAGATCAGAGAATCTTCTCACAGTCTTAGGAAAGTCTTCTCTCTGCCCACTCTGCCATAATGCTTAGATTTGTGCAGTGATGTTGACCTTCTGGAAGGATCTTTGGTGCTCAGAGTGACTATTGGGTTCCTGGGCACATTCTCTTAGTTTGGTAGGGCGGTCGGCTCGAGGAAGAGTCCTGTTCATTCTACCCTGCTTCCATTGTTGATCAGATACTGGGTGATCCAAAAGTCAGGACGAAGTTTAAAAATGAATAATTCGATAACGAATCAAGAAACAAAAGATATGGTTTGCACCAAACGGATGGAAAAGAAACCGGGTTTTGTGTGGCAACAAAAAAAAAAATAGTTGTGTTGGCGACCAACGTTGGCGATGGGTTTCAAAACAGTTTCTGTCACTGGTCAGCGATATGTAGCACTGTTACAGAACAACATTATTCCTGAACTGCAAGCGCCACAGGCACTCCAAACAGTCACCTTTATGCAAGATAGAGCACCACCTCATATTGCTCTGCCTGTGCAACGCCGGCTACGCTCAACATTTGGGGAGGATCGCATTATCAGTCACTACTTTAATCACGCATGGCCTCCAAGATCTCCCGATCTGACACTCTGTGACTTTTGGATGTGGGGATTCTTGAAGTCCATCTGTTGGTCGCCAACAGAACTATTTTTTTTTTTCGTTGCCACACAAAACCCGGTTTCTTTTCCATCAGTTTGGTGCAAACCGTATCTTTGTTTCTTTATTAGTTTTCAAATAATTCATTTTTAAAGTTCGTCCTAACTTTTGGATCACCTGGTCTATCAAAAGTTGTTGATCGTACTGAGTCTCACTGCTGCAACCCACTAGGATCCTACGATTATTACCTGGGGAAGCGGACGGTATTAAAAGGGGTACTCCAGTGGAAAACATTTTTTTTTTTTTTTTAAATAAACTGATGCCAGAAAGTTAAACAGATTTGTAAATTACTTCTATTAAAAAATCCTGATCCTTCCAGTACCTATCAGCTGCTGTATAATACAGAGGAGGTTCATTTCTTGATTAATTTATTGTCTGCCTGTCCACAGTGCTCTCTGCTGACACCTCTGACCATGTCAGGAACTGTCTGGAGCAGGAGAGGTTTGCTATGGGGAATTGCTCCTGCTCTGGACAGTTCCTGACATGGACAGATATGTCAGCAGAGAGCACTGTGGTCAGACAGAAAATAAATTCATAAATAAATGAACTTCCTCTGTATTATACAGCAGCTGATAAGTACTGGAAGGATTGATTTTTTAATAGAAGTAATTTACAAATCTGTTTAACTTTCTGGCACCAGCTGATTTAAAAATGTTTTTTCCACTGGAGTAGCCCTTTAAGCTTAACTCCTCGGCCAGCCAAGAGATACATCAATTTCTCAGCATATAAACCTATAGAGAGAAATGTTCTGACCTCTCGGCTAGCAAAGGAGCAGAGCACAATGCACAATAAGTCTCAATCACAGCAAGTCTCAGGAGCGAGTAAGGTATGAAGTGCAGATTGATGGGGGAACAATATGTTTTGGGTTGCCCTTAACCCATTAAGGACACAGCTTATTTTGGCCTTAAAAGGGGTATGCAGGTGGGGAACATCTCCCATATCCACACACTGGGAGCTAATGTTCACTGTACGGTATCATTAACATTATATTTTATAGGGATATTCCATTTTTTATTTTACCGCTGCTACAGGGGCTGTAAAGTTAGTGTTGTTCATAATAAAGTGTCTGTACCTGTGTGTGATTGGCGATTTTCGCCCCAATATTTATTTTTAAACAGCATACAAAATTTACTTAGGTCTCAGGTTTTCCCAGATTGCAGTGCGGCTGAGACATGACATCACCAGTCAGGTGTGCAAAGGGAGCCTGACCTGTTTTCAATGGGTGGAGCGACCAGACAGTGGGAGAGAGATGCAGCTCATTTGTGTTTCAGTGGGTGGTGTGGCTGATGTATGGGTGGGAGGAAAGTGTCCTCACACTTATAAAAACACAGAACTATGGGATTTTGTAGTTTGAAAGAACAAACTCCAATAGGAAATACCAGTTCATAAAAAGCTAGCCACAGTATTATGGTAATCTCACAACATATCCATTTAGCACTAAGACAAGCGCAGACCCTCCCTAAGCATGTCCATTACTGCCTGCCAGGTACGTACTAAAATCACCCTATGGTGGAGAACCCCTTTAAATAGTTCAGACACACAATAATAAATGTTGATTACATTTTTTTTATAATTGAAATCTTATTTTTATTGTACTTATTCACTTTTATTTAAAAAAATAAAATGTTATATCTACACTTTAGTCTCCAAAAGGTGACTATTTCAAATCTTTTGATTGCTTTTACTGATCAGTGTTATTGGTGATCTACTTCTCCTGTGGTCTGCTAGTAGGCAGACCAGAGGAGAAGATCGCAGCAGACTGCTGGTAAGTGAAGCTTCAGTGGCCATCTTGATTCATCAGACCTCTGTTATTGCAATGCAGGTACAAAACAACCTCTGCCCTGCAGATACAGTGATTGGCATTGATGACGGCATCTGAATGGTTAATGGTGGGAATCAATGTATTTGCTGATGATATCCGCCATTATCGGCGAGTCCCTGGCTGCTGAGAGCAGCCAGAGCTCACCTGGCATGTAATGAGCACTGCTCCTGCGCTCACATCATTGCCAATTCGCAAGTGTACAGCGCTGTGCAAAAGTTACTTGGTGTGAGGAGTATTAACCTAAAAAATGCGTTTTCCCTACATCCACATCTGTTTATGATCAGATAAAGAAAAAAATATATATGTATAGTTGCCTTGTGACTGGTTCTAAAATACTGGAGTTAGATCTGAATGTTAGATTGTCATTTCCATGTTACTGAACTCTGAACTCTTGATCACTGAACACTGTCAGCATAGAACATATTCTAGAGTGGTTATAGAAAGTACCGTATTTTCCGGCGTATAAGACGACTGGGCGTATAACACAAGCCCCAACTTTTACAGTTAAAATAGCGTTTGGTATAAACTCGCCGTATAAAACTACCCCTCTACCGCGATACTGTACATTATCATTGTTCCCCCACACTAAGTTGTCAGTATAGTTTCCCATACATTAGGTTGTCGTTCCCCCACATTAGGTAGGCAGTGGCCCCCACAGACATACAGCCTTCAGCCATATACAGTGTATTGCTGGAGGCTGTATGTCTGTGTACTGCCCCACTTCAGTTCTCCGACCACCGCTCCTCCGGTCCGGGGGGGGTCACGATCTACTGCTATGGCCTATAGGCCATAGCAGTAGGTCCCAGGATTGGAGTCTTATATGCCGGAAAATACGGTAGTAAAAAGGAGATTTTTTTTTAACACTTACCGTAAAATCTCTCTCTCTCTTTCTCGAAGTATCCATTGGGAGACAAAGACCGTGGGTGTATGCTGCTGTCTCTAGGAGGTATGACACTATGGCAACAAAGAAGTCGGCTTCTCCCAGCAGGATATACCCGCCTCCAGGCCCTGAGGTAATCAGTTTTAGTACCAGAGCAATAAGAGAGGACCGACAGGTCAAGGAAAAAAAAACACAAACTGTCCGAGAACCAGAAGAAAATATATAACTGAACACACAAGCTTCGGCGGCCCTGAGTGGGCGGAGCTAAAGCGCACCGGGCCGTTGAAGTATTAACAAGAAGTCCCGTAATGGCGCCCGCTCCTTGCCCCGAGTGCACATGTGAATGCATGTGCGCTTACGGGGAATTGAGCGGACTAGACGCCGCCGGCAGCAGCCGCTGCTGAAAGTGAAAGTAAGCCAGCGCTCGTTTTCACACATACACATAAGAATAAAGTGTAGAAAGTTGTCCCAGGCGCTGACCGTTGGCGAGAGGGGGTGAACAGCGCATATACGCAATGTCTGTGCCCCCTTACTCGCAATGGGGAAACAGTGAGCCGCAGTTCCCGAGTCCCTACCTGAAAACAGGAAAGAAAATGGAATAAAAAAATCTAACACATCCCTAAATTTAGGAAAATAATAAAACATAAGACCTGGTCTGGAGAGAACTGGACCTGGTCTGGAGCAGACTTCTTTGTTGCCATAGTGTCATACCTCCTAGAGACAGCAGCATACACCCCCACGGTCTGTGTCCACCAATGGAGCCGATCGAGAAATATTTGCTGTGGTTTTACCACTTTAATAATTACTAAAAACTTCCAGATTAAAATGCTGAGCAGTTTTATGCAAAAACGTATTGTTCCAATGAATCCAAAAACAAATTGAGCAGCTCTGAAAATATTCTACCATTTAAATTTGCACTGTCAAAAACTCTATTTGTTGTACATCTTGACAAAACATTAAACCTTTCTAATATACTTCATAAGAAAAGTGTATCTCTTGTTTATAGAAATCATGGCTCATAAAAAAAAAATTAAAAAAAAGACCAAAAATAGGGGTCCCCATACCATTCCAAACACAATCCTGTCCAGTAAGTGTGAGACTAGAACTCGTGTGCTCATTTCTGTCCTATCAGATTGTAGCATGAAAATATAGAGGAGGAGGAGGTTACACAGCAGCCTGCTGTGATTAGATGAAGAGACACAGCACAGCAGACTCATGGAGAAAGAATACATGCAGTGTGAGGACACTCCCCCTTCCAGAGCACAGGATGACAAACCAGGTAAACAGATAGAAGGTATTTGCGAGAGAAATATAGGTGGTAGACAAAAAAATGATATATACACATGATCGGAATGAGTTAAATCATAAATAAAAAAATCTTATTTTATTTTTTGAAATTATGTAAAATTAGCTTTCCTTCCATTTTTGTATTTACCTACATTATTTAAGAGGAATTTTACGATAAAAAGGGATCATAAAGTTTCACCTTTGGTGCCTGAAATAGATTCACACTAACCAGTTCTCTCTTTTTGGTGGAAGTCTAGATTAAAGAAAAGTATAGGCGACAGGTAAAATTTTGTTCACAGAGTTTTAATTTACACATATACATATT
Organism: Hyla sarda; assembly: GCF_029499605.1. Classification (NCBI taxonomy): domain Eukaryota; kingdom Metazoa; phylum Chordata; class Amphibia; order Anura; family Hylidae; genus Hyla; species Hyla sarda. The sequence continues at coordinate 126,248,003 of NC_079197.1, read as the reverse complement.
GTAGCATTGCTATTGCATTATGAAAATATTGTAGAAGACTTAAATACGCAATATTGTACTAAACAAAGCAGTATCATTGTTTCAACAGATCTGTACATTGACACTGTACACGCCAATACCGATCATGCACAGTACTTTACAATGCAGAATTTTTACCAAACTAAGGGGTAATTAAGATTCTGAATGGAGTATGTTGAGATCCTGGACAATTACCACACTAGCTCAGCAAACAAACATTCCGGACAAGCTTCACAGAAAATAACATATTTATATACAAATACATTTGCACAAATGTTACAGCCACCAACATGAGTACACGTTACTCGGCTTATATAAAAAAAACACAGATTTTGGCACCACTAGCGGAAAGCTAATGTGATTAAGTGTTAATTGCATTCATAAAGCAGCACATTGACGCAACCATGGCATGGTATGGTTTGTGTACCTGGCAAGGATCTCGCTCACCAGATAAAACGCACATTTAAAGGGGTACTCCGCTGCTCAGCGTTTGGAACGCTGGAGCCGGCAGCTCGTGACATCATAGACCGGCCCCTCATGACATCACGCCCTGCCCCCTCAATGCAAGTCTATGGGAGGGGGCGTGACAGCCGTCACGCCCCCTCCCATAGACTTGCATTGAGGGGGCGGAGCGTGACATCATCAGGGGGCGTGGCTATGACGTCACACACTACCGGCGCCGGCTCCAGCGTTCGGAACAGTTTGTTCCAAACGCTGAGCAGCGGAGTACCCCTTTAATGCAATAAGGCACTGAAGAAGTTAACATTGGAGACATGTTATTCAAAGGTTGGTCACAGTTAAAGGCAAAAATGTAAATGAAATAAAAAATCCACCAAAGGGAAAAAACTGATTATTGGAGAAATACATCGTATGGAGGTGAGTGGGGAAACGGGGACTACAAATACAGCAGGGTAGACAATCCCTAAAAAGGGGATGTTCCTTTGACTGCTTTTAATAAAGTTTGTTGAAACACGTGTGCACCCATTATATAACATAGTTGGCTGTACCCTTTATATGACCAGTGGGTTGAACCCATGCCATACTTTGTAACCTCAGAAGGCATCATATGTGCATGTCCAGCTGTCATTTGGTCCCGGAGAGATTTCAAGGGCCATAATGTGGACTGTGCTGCTTGTCTACATTCAGTGTCTCAATGGTCACCATAGGGTGCCTCCATAAAGGCAATGCATTCTCCCCTAAAAGCAAGGCCTTCATTCCGGGGACAAAGAAACAATTTATTTATTTATTATTTATCGGACCTCTAATTAACAAGGTACTATTCTGCATCAGTATTTTTAGACTGTATTACGGATCTTTACAATAGTCCATAATTCATGAGCCCAAAGAGCACTTCCTGTATTTGTTTCAACCAACTTTATTGACAATGTCTCAATACAATGGAATTGTTTAAAGGGGTTGTGCGCTGCCCTGGCTTTCGGAGCTACGCACGCAGCGTCCGGAAGTTCATTACTCCGAATGCTGTGTGCGGGCTTCCGTGTTCGCGGCCGCCTGGCGTGGCGTCACAACTGGCCCCCCTCTACCAAAGTCTATGGGAAGGGGGCGTGACAGCGGTCGCGCCCCCTTCCCATATGCTTTCGTTGAGGGGGTGGGCGTGACGTCAAGCCGGCCAGCCGCGAACACGGAAGCCCGCACACAGCATTCGGAGTAATGAACTTCCGGACGCTGCGTGTGGAGCTCCGAAAGCCAGGGCAGCGCACAACACCTTTAAGAGACAGAACAATTGTAGAATTCTTACACAGAACTATATGTACCTTCTTTTTGTTAAACAAAAACAAAACAAAAAATATTCCACTTGGCTTCATAGAAAAAAAATTAAAAAAAATTGTATTTTTGCATTACATGGCACTACCACTATTACAAATGGAAGATGACATTTTACTTTGCAAAATGCCAAGATAAAGAGCAAGGCCATCAATGTGGCGAGAAAATTAACAGAAATATACAACAGGCTATTTCTTTTTTAATAGTGCAGTTCCTACGTACTAAGCAGCTTTAATAAAAATAAACCTCTTAAAAAGAGACACACATAAAATGGTAGCACTTACTTCCATATGGCATGTACATTTACTGTAAGGAAAAGTGCACAAAATATAAATATTACAGCAATAAAAGTAAAAATCTTACTTTGTGGCAAACTCTTTGTAAATATGACAACAACAAAAAAAATTGCATATATATGCGCAATCATATATACAACATTTCATTGTACAGATTTTTTTTTTTACCCCAATCCAACTCGCACTATAGAAAGATACCTAACAAAGAACACAACCAATGTAGTAGTGGCCGTCAAATCCATGACCAAATCCATTGTTGGCACATAGACAGCATTACATAAAGACTATTTAGGTAATCGAGGGGAGACAAATCAGTGGCGTTTATGAAATGAATAATGTGCAGATTTATACAATGGCTTTGGCCAATGTTATGTCTGTCTTTATCATGTATAACCGGCATATTCTATTACAAGCCATTAGCTTTACATTCTAATATTTGGCACATTTTATTCAATGTAAAAAAACAAACAAAAATAATAATAAATAATATAAAACACAACTTAAAGGGGTACTCCGATGGAAAAAAAAAAATTATGAACAGATTTGTAAATGACTTCTATTTAAAAATCTCAATCCTTTCAGTACTTCTTAGCAGCAGAGGAAATACTCTCTGCTGACACCTCTGTCCATGTCAGGAACTGTTCAGAGCAGCATAGGTTTGCTATGGGGATTTTCTCCTGCTCTGGACAGTTCCTGATACGGGCATCAGGTATCAGCAGAGAGCACAAGGCAAAAAAGAAATTCAAAAAAAAGAAAAGAAGAAGAATTTACTCTGTAGCACACAGCTGCTAATAAGTATTGGAAGGATAAAGATTTTTTTTAATACAAGTAATTTACAAAATCTGTTAAACTTTCTGTCACCAGTTGATTTAAAAAAATAAAAAATAAATGTTTTCCACCAAAGTACCGCTTTAAAGTAAAAAAAAAATAATAATAATAATAATAATGATATAGTGTCCATCGGCAGTGGTCTTCAACTTGCGGACCTCCCGATGTTGCAAAACTACAACTCCCAGCATGCCCGGACAGCCGTTGGCTGTCCGGGCATGCTGGGAATTGTAGTTTTGCAACATCAGGAGGTCCGCAGGTTGAAGACCACTGATATAGAGGATGTCCTTTTATTAAAATTCTATTGGAAAATAATTTGATCCATAGGTATAACTACCTAATAAAACAGTAGGCCACTTGAGATGCTGCAAGATATAAATATATAGACTGACAGTAGAATGTTGAATACTACAACTGGTTGCTATGGGAAATTTACAAGTAGTGGTCAGTTTATGAATTGCACAAGCCCTGCATGTTCATTTTGTTATGCAGACAGATTAGTTGCAAATCCTGTGATTTGAAGTCATGCGATTTCACACAGAACTGCAGGTGACCCTACTACGAATTGTTGCTGAGCACTAACAATGTCATACCATAGGGTTAAAGGAGTATTCCAAAACTTTTCAACTGGCTCCGGAAAGTTAAACAGATTTGTAAATTACTTCTATTAAAAAATCTTAATCCTTCCAATAGTTATTAGCTTCTGAAGTTGAGTTGTTTTTTTCTATCTAACTGCTTTCTGATGACTCACGTCCCGGGAGCTGTGCAGCTCCTATGGGGATATTCTCCCATCATGCACAGCTCCTGGGACGTGACATCATCATTGAGCAGTTAGACAGAAAACATCAGAAGCTAATAACTATTGGAAGGATTAAGATTTTTTAATAGAAGTAATTTACAAATCTGTTTAACTTTCCGGAGCCAGTTGATATATAAAAGTTTTTGCCTGGAATACCCCTTTAAGAGCCTTTTGATATATTAGGAATTATCAAAGTAGTGGTGCAGCCGTCCAGGTATTTCGAGTGGATCCTCTTCACACTCATGTAAATTCAATAAATAGTAGAAACATTTTTTCCGGGTGATCGGCGCAATATGTATGACGTACATAAATGCAAAAACAAGAAAGAAGAAAAACCGCCACTCCAGGGTCCAATTTAAAGTGGTAAAAAAAACCTTACCGAAGGCGGTTGTGTGAACTCACACACAACAATGGTCTGCGTGGATGAGAGTATACCTGGTCTGCAGCCTCCCCAACCCGGGCAATATTCAACAGGTGAGGACTTCCAAGGGGCAAGCGGGTGGGGGGGGGATGGGGGGGTATCGGAGGTGGCCAAGATCGGACACGCCCGGTGAGTAAAAGATTTTTTATTTCAAATGCAACGCGTTTCACCGCACTTAGGCGGCTTCATCAGGCTGATGAAGCCGCCTAAGTGTGGTGAAACGCGTTGCATTTGAAATAAAAAATCTTTTACTCACCGGGCGTGTCCGATCTTGGCCAGCGCCGATACCCCCACCGCCCCTTGGAAGTCCTCACCTGTTGTACATAAATGCAAGGTATACTGGTAAAAGTCCAAAAGGTTCTTTTATTTGCTTGTGTCAGATGCATTTCGAGGTTTCATACCTCTTTTTCAATGACTACAGCAGTGTAGTCATTGAAAGAGAGGTATGAAACCTTGAAACGCATCCGACACAAGCAAATAAAAGAACCAGTATACCTTGAATTTATGTACGTCATACATATTGCGAAGATCACCCGGAAAATTTTTCTCTACTATTTATTGAAGAATCTGCAGCGAAATTCACCCCTGCTACATTGAAAGTGGTAATGTGCAGTTAAGATACATCGGGAAGATTTTCATAGCATGTACATGAAATTTACAAAATGTTGTTCATTCCCTTGTTAGACTTCATTCACACTACAGAATCTCCACCAGGAGATATTCTAGGGCACCAGCAAAATTAATCGGCACTACAATTGCGTGATTATGCCAGGTCACCATTGACAGCAATGTAGTCCACACATTTCTGCAAACAGAATGAAATGTGTTAATTCTTTCAGCGGAGAGACTGAATGTAACCCCACTGTAATATGGCGAGGATTTTACCTGCACAGATCTGCAAGTTAAATCTGCCATGTGTGTATTCACCCTAAGGCCAGTGAAAATCCACAACAGAAATTACATGCTGTGGATTTGGAAATCTGTGCAGAAAAAGTGTGTAAGATGTGGATGAAGTTTTGAAAATCCACAGAAGATCCTTATGCGCCGACGCCCCCCCCCCCTTCACCGAAAGCTATTGCCATGGGGTGGAACCCCATCTACCTACTGTTTGCTCCCTAAAAAGTGGCCACTTTTAATGGCAAAATCTAAATTAAATAACATTCTTAGTCTGCTTATATTACTTCATAAACAATAAATAAAACAAAAATTATACCGGTACTTCAAAATTCATGTTCTGGATAAATACCTGGAACAAGCAGGTGCATGGCATTGTACTGTACATAGCATTCTGTACACAAATCACCACCCCTCACGCCACTGTTCAAGAGTCCTGTAACAGTCCTTCAGGCTGGAGGGAGGATTAGAAAAATATATATATATATGTACACAAAACAAAGATTTGGGGGGAGAGAAAAAATAAAAACAAAACAAAAATGATACAGGGTTTAAGGAGAGGAGATGACCGGCTTTCCTGACTTTCCACCACAGTCTTTAAATATTAGGGTTGGAGAGATCATGGTCTGGGGTCTTGTGCCATTTCATTTGGGTGACAGATCATCCAGTGATATGAATGAAGAGCAGGAGTTGGAACAGGCTGCAGGGGAGTCAGTCACACAGCTTTCCTTGGCTGTAGAGTCAGATGAGGAACCGATACTACTGCTGCTGTCAAGGTCTGATGAAAGGCTGTAAGATCAAATAGAACATTGGTAAGACTAATGCCGTTGCATTTTGGTTAATGTTGGACAAAGTGCAGGCAGTAAAAGGGAAGAAGTAGAACTATTTTAATAGTCCGGTGAGATGAAGTCAGTGCAGGACCGTGCACTATAATCATTTTTCAAAATTAATCTCCCTTCCACTTCTAAATAGGTGCACAGAATAGCTGGGGTCTGTGCTCCTGGCTGGCAGATTGCTGTCTCCCAGGCACCCTTGGCCAACATTGCTGTAGAATGCAACATGATTTTCCAACATTGGGTTTCATGATGGCTATAGGTGCCTGGGAGACATGCAGGATACTGTCTCCTAATGCATAGTTACAAACAGCCAGGAGCACAGACAATTGCTGCTCCATGCATGAATTTAGTGGCCGAATTGAAAGTGAAAGTAATTTACCACACACAGTCATGGCCGTAATTGGCACCCCTGAAATTTTTCTAGAAAATGAAGTATTTCTCACAGAAAAGGATTGCAGTAACACATGTTTTGCTATACACATGTTTATTCCCTTTGTGTGTATTGGAAATAAACCAAAAAAAAAAAAAAGGAGGAAAAAAGCAAATTGGACATAATGTCACCAAACTCCAAAAATGGTCTGGACAAAATTATTGGCACCCTTTCAGAATAGTGGAAAAATAAGATTGTTTCAAGCATGTGACGCTCCTTTAAACTCACCTGGGGCAAGTAACAGGTGTGGGCAATATAAAAAAATTACACCTGAAAGCAGATAAAAAGGAGAGAAGTTCACTTGGTCTTTGCATTGTGTGTCTGTGTGTGCCACACTAAGCATGGGCAACAGAAAGAGGAAAAAACTGTCTGAGGACTTGAGAACCAAAATTGTGGAAAAATATCAACAATCTCAAGGTTACAAGTCCGTCTCCAGAGATCTAGATTGGCCTTTGTCCACAGTGCGCAACATTATCAAGAAGTTTGCAACCCATGGCACTGTAGCTAATCTCCCTGGGTGTGGACAGAAGAGAAAAATTGATTTAGGGTGTCAACGCAGGATAGTCCGGATGGTGGATAAGCAGCCCCAAAAGATATTCAAGCCGTCCTGCAGGCTCAGGGAGCATCAGTGTCAGCGCAAACTATCCGTCAACATTCAAATAAAATTAAACGTTATGGCAGGAGACCCAGGAGGACCCCACTGCTGACACAGAGACATAAAAAAGCCAGACTACATTTTGCCAAAATGAAAAGTAAGCCAAAATCCTTCTGGGAAAACGTCTTGTGGACAGATGAGACCAAGATAAAGCTTTTTGGTAAAGCACATCATTCTACTGTTTACTTAAAAATGAATGAGGCCTACAAGGAAAAGAACACAGTACCTACAGTGAAATATGGTGGAGGTTCAGTGATGTTTTGGGGTTGTTTTGCTGCCTCTGGCACTGGGTGCCTTGAATGTGTGCGAGGAATCATGAAATCTGAGGATTGCCAATGGATTTTGGGTCTCACTGTTAGGAAGAGGCACCCTTCCAATAAGAGAGACCTGGAGAAGTTTGCAAAGGTAGAGTGGTCCAACATTCCGGCTGAGAGGTGTAAGAAGCTTATTGATGGTTATAGGAAGTGACTGATTTCAGTTATTTTTTCCAAAGCATGTGCAACCAAATATTAAGTTAAGGGTGCCAATAATTTTGTCCAGACCATTTTTGGAGTTTGATGTGACATTATGTCCAATTTGCTAAATTTTCCTCCCTTTTTTGGTTTAGTTCCAATACACACAAAGTGAATAAACATGTGTATAGCAAAACATGTGTTACTGCAATCCTTTTCTGTGAGAAATACTTCACAGGAGTCAGAGGTGCCAAAATTTACGGCCATGACTGTATATATTTAGTGGCAAATATCTGTATTACAGTAGTCTGCCTAAAGGGGTTATCCAGGAAAAAAAATGTTTTAATATCAACTGGCTCCAGAAAGCTAAACAGATTTATAAATTACTTCTATAAAAAAAAATAAAAAATCTTAATCCATCCAATAATTATCAGCTGCTGAAGTTGAGTTCTTTTCTTTCTGGCAACAGTGCTCTCTGCTGACACCTCTGTCTGTCTTGGGAACTGCACAGAGTAGAAGAGGTTTGCTATGGGGATTTTCTTCTACTCTGGATAGTTCCCAAGACAGGTATCATCAGAGAGAATTTAGAAAAGAACGACTCTACTTCAGCAGCTCATAAGTACTGAAAGGATTAAGATTTTTTAATAGAAGTAATTTACAAATATGTTTAACTTTCTGGAGCCAGTTGATTATCTATCTATCTATCTAGATAGACTGGCTCCAGAAAGTTAAACATATTTGTAAATTACTTCTATTAAAAAAATCTTAATCTATCTATCTCTCTTAGTTAGTTCGTGGATAACCCCTTTAATATGAATGAAATAAAATGGTAAGAATGGTTATCCAAATGTCCAGCGCTGGGAATGCACTTAAAACTTGCTTTATTTGCTTGACAGGAGTTACAGGTAAGGAACGTCTGACGCGTTTCACACTCACAGGTGCTTTCAAGCACCTGTGAGTGCGAAACGTGTCAGACGTTCCTTACCTGTACCGTAACTCCTGTCAAGCAAATAAAGCACGTTTTAAGTGCATTCCCAGCGCTGGACGTCTTATCTTCTTTGGATTACTTCTGTGAAGCCTGGGTGGGACCGGCGGGTCCGAGCGCACGTGTGCATTGCAGGTCATTGGTGTAGAGCAGAATGGTTATGTGTTCTTGTTGTGGACATTTAACTTTAATGTTATAATGTCTTGTAGCACTGCGGTCCTGTAATTTACTAGGGCAACATTTGCATAGAGTATGTGCATTCTTTTTAGGTATTATATATGCAAGATAAGTAAGAACAAGTAAGAATGCAAGCTACACTACAAAAAATGCTTTGGTTAAAAAAAATAATAATAATAATAAACAGATGCGCGTGTAGCTACCATAATGCAAGCTCAGGCTGCACAAATGAATGGTTACAGTTATATAGTGTTGTAAGTCATGACAAACACACTTACCAACTGAAATCGGAGAGATGAGTGACATCAGGAGAAAGCATGTTGGTTGTACCTTGAAACAGTCTCTTTGGTTGACTCTCTATTTCCATTTCAACTGGAAGAAAAACAAATAACAGTAAGAAAAAGAAAAGCCCATTGAGAATGGAGAATAACTAACAACCCTGACCTACTTGATGGAGGAAAGGCGCTTTCAGTTTCATCCGACTGCACTTTATTTCCCAATGCGGAAGACTGTCAGGCAGCCCCCCCCCCCCATACACAATAAAAAAATAAGTAAAATAAGAGACTGTAGGAGAAGTGATTTTTGTGAATTTTCTTTCACACATTCAAAAACAGTACAGCGTCCCAGCAGTACCGTTGGGTATATTCACATGCTGCATACATTTCCAAAATGGTCTCATCTGAATGGGGCTTGCAGAAATTCATAGATCCATCAGATGTATGGAATGGATTTTCAGTCACAAAAATGTATGTAACAAATCTGCCACATGTGAATTGATGTAGGAATTTATACATTAAAGGGGTATTCCGCCCCTAGACATCTTATCCCCTATCCAAAAGGATAGGGGATAAGATGTCAGATCGCCGGGGTCCTGCTGCTGGGGAGCCCTGGGATCCCCGCTGCGGCACCGCGCTATCATTACAGCACAGAGCGAGTTTGCTCTGTGCGTAATGATGGGCAATACTGGGGCCGGAGCATCGTTACGTCACGGCTCCGCCCCTCGTGATGTCACGGCCCGCCCCTTTCAATACAAGTCTATGGGAGGGGGCGTGACGGTCGTCACGCCCCCTCCCATAGACTTGCATTAAGGGGACCGGCCGTGATGTCACGAAGGGCCGCGCCGTGACGTCACGCTGCTCCGTCCCCTGTATCGCCCGTCATTACGCACAGAGCAAACTCGCTCTGTGCTGTAATGATAGCGCGGTGCCGCAGCGGGAATCCCAGGGCTCCCCAGCAGCGGGACCGCTGCGATCTGACATTTTATCCCCTATCCTTTGGATAGGGGATAAGATGTCTAGGGGCGGAATACCCCTTTAAATTCAGGTGCATAGTAAAAATAGAAACTCTAGAATATAGGTTTAGTGCAACATGGCAAGTCTCCCCGTTATTCTATACAGCGACCCAGAATAAACCATAGAAGAGAAGGTTCCAGCTCTGCCGGCAGATGCCAGATCCCAGGAGTGAACCAGGTGGTTACTGAATGTATCAGTTATTCACAAAGGATACCTAAGGTCAGTTATTATTCCTTATCTGTGCCATGACTAAGGACTAGACAGTCCGAAACGCGTCGGCATGGGGTTTTTTAACCACACAGGGTGTTTTTGCTTTTTGATTTTAATATGGACTGAATAAATTTTGGACTTTTAGAATTTATTATCTATTTTTTTCGGGAGCTGGAACCTTCTCTTCTATGGTTTATCTATATACCAGGACAACGGCTTGGCTTCTTCTCCGGGCTTCCGAACCAATTCCTACGAGTGTCAGGACCAAATCATTACAAACTGTGAGCTGGCTACATACTTTTCTTTGCTTGAAGCGACCCAGAATGACAGTGGTGTAGGAGTATTATACTACCACTCAGTCTGTACTGAACAACTGGCAGCCCTGATAACTCCACGTATACTTTCTCTAGCATGACCTGGATACACTGATGTGCCATGGAATGGACAACAAAAGTAACATCTGTCATGCATCAAAATAGTCTATTAAAAGACAAGGTCTCCAATGAAATGAGGGACAATATATAGAACACAATACCTTTCCTCTTTATAGGGCCGAGGGCACTTGGACGTATGCAGTTAGGACTCTGACTCCTTCTGCTAGAGAGAAGAACAAACTAACTTTAATGTTATTGAAAATAAATAAAAGAAAAATATTGTTATATAAAACAAGCTAGAACACACAAAATACCACAGCGTTGCTATGAGCTCAGCCTCAAACATATCTATCAGGCAAGAGATAATGGTTTCCCAACCAGGGTGCCTCCAGCTGTTGCAAAACTACAACTCCCAGCATGCCCGGACAGCCGTTGGCTGTCCGGGCATGCTGGGAGTTGTAGTTTTGCAACAGCTGGAGGCACCCTGGTTGGGAAACAATGGATTAGAGCAAGTTTGAGGATTCCAATAAGGACTGATTGATTGGTTACAAGATTTCGGTAAGAAACAGAATGAGAAAATGACTCGCTTTGGCAGGGAAACTAACAAGTGGTAACGCATCTCTTCCACCCATATGCCTGTGCCTTACATTAGGTATTAGCCTTGGGTTATTGTTTTTTTAAAAGGACTACTGGATCAGTGAGCGAAAGGAGAACTGCGGGTGGAGATAAAGAGATCATCATGGAAGACATAGTATTGGAATAAAGGAGTTTTTTTTTTTTTTTTAAACCTTGCACAAAAAGGTAAAAATAAAATAACTGTCCTTTAACACGTAAAGTAAGACAATCGTGTAGGTTTAGAATTCCAAACAGGTTTCTGATAGAATTTCCATGAGAAAGCCTAAGTAAATGGAGCAGGGCTAGACATCTTAACACACAGACCATCAATGGCCAACTCCAGCAACAAGACTGGACAGCCAAACAATCAGGGAAATAAAAGAATGATGTTGGGGGGGGGGGAATCCCCAGAGGTAACACTTTGTTTAGGAAACCCCCTCATGGGCAAAGTGACAATTTTGATACTTGCAATGGAGACGAGAAAACACGGCACTCGGATTGCTGGAACACTTGTACATTCCCATGTAGCAATAAAGAAACCCAAGTGTTCCAGCAGTCCGAGTGCCGCGTTTTCTCATCTGCATTGCAAGTATACAAGAATCTTCAATGTGAATTCAAATAGAGAAAACATACATGGTCGCACATCCACAACATGCACAATGATCTAATGCTTCTCAGCAACATTAATAAAACTAACAGGTTGTTATTGTACTTTATGACCATGAAGTGCAGCCCACTAGCCACATAATGGCCACCTGTAAGTAGTGGGTCCCTAGCATAAAATGTCGCAGCACTGAGCGGCCACCACCCCCGCGGCAACACCAGTGCCCAGAAAGGGGGGGGGGGGGGCGGAAACGACCCACCTGCAGAGCAGCCCCCATGCCACTCAAACCAGTCCCAGGGACGTGCCTCCCTACAGACATGGCGCCGTGTGAGCAATGGACGCCGCACAGCACCACACCAGTGTGAACAAGGAGTAAAAGCTCATTCACCTTGTGCTCCCAGTCTGTTTTCTCTATTTGATTCCACATTGTGTTTTCTATTCCCACCCCCCTCAGAACTCTTCCCCTCCCCTCAGCCCTATATAAATTAGCAGGAAGCTGCATAGGGCCCTTTCTTTCCAGCAGCCTCCCAGTCTCTGACTGGGAGCACATGGTGAGTGTACTTTTACACCTTGTTCACACTGATGTGGTGCGGCGTCCATTGCTGCCCCGGCGCTGTGTCTGTGGGGACTGGTTTGAGTGGCATAGGGGCTGCTCTGCCAGTGGGTCGTTCCCCCCTGTGGGCACTGGTGTTGCAGTGGTGGTTGCCAATCAGTTCAGCGCCATTTTATGCAAGGGAACCGCTACTTACAGGCCGCCGTGATGTGGCTAGGGGGCTTGCACGACATGATCAAAAAGTACTCTAACGACTTGTTAGTTTAATAAATGTTGCTGAGAAGCATTAGATCATTGTGCATGTTGTGGATGTGCCACCATGTCTGTTTTCTCTATTTGAATATACAAGAATCTTCACCAGTTTGTTCTCCACTGAGCACCGCATTGCTGGAGAAAGATTAGCTGAAGCCGATTCATTGACATCTCCAAATGCACAGGTGTGTGTTCCTTTGTTGAAGCAGTGCCGATCGCGTTCTCTATAAGACTGTACAATTTTGATATTCATGTTCATAAATTGAAAACCAAGGCCGACACAGGGGAACAAAATGGGAATTTTTCAGAGAAATTGAAACTCATCTGTGTATCGGAACAGAAACCGAAAGATCTATACAAATTTGGCCAAAATCATATTACTACTACAGTACTACCACCACTGTGTACTGGATTTTAAAGATTTGACGTAAAGTAAAGCTCGAGGGGGGTGTCCCTACTCTCTATGAACTGCAGATTTTGGGGGAAAGAAGAATTGGGCATGAAGGTACACTTTTGAGTCCGTAATGTGGCTGTTTGTAATCTCCAATCAATCACCACTGGCACCTCAGATTTATAGAGTATGCTTTTTATAAGTTTCATTGCACCTTACATCCACCTTGTACATATGCACTTAGATTAAAATCTACGATGATTTACAAGTGGTGCAAGAGAAGATATGATTTCTCTTGGAGCTCTCCGATAGCATTAATTCATTCCAGAAGGTTTCACTCAGAATGAAATAAAAACAAACAATCATATAATGCAGTTTTCATGTCGATATGATATTGCAGATATTCACTAACCCAGAATTGCTTAAGAATTCTCTACCCTACTTACGTGGAGAAGCGTCTTGTAGGACTGGGGATCGGGCTCGGAGGCAGGCCATTACTGCTCACAAACATTTGAAGAGATGGAGAAAAACATTGCTGTGGGAGAATAGAATTTTTTTTTTTTTTAACTTTTCAGGACTATATTTTGCATAATATCACATTTGCAAGTTTGGTAGTTTAACACAAAAGTAGCATTTTGCAGAAATGATCAGGAAACATAACTTTATTTATAGGGGTACTCCACTGCCCCAGCCCCTTGTGACGCCATGCCATGCCCCCTCAATACAAGTCTATGGGAGGGGGCATAATGGCTGCCACGCCCCCTAACAGATTTGCATTGAGGGGGTGTGGCAAGACGTCATAACCCCGCAGCCCGCACCCAGCGTTTGGAACAAAATGTTCCGAACGCTGGGGCAGTGGAGTACCCCTTTAAAGGGGTTGTCCCATTAAGAAAAATAGGTGTAATATGATGCATTTCTTAAAATGTCCTGTCTGAGAGATATAGGGTTACTAATCCTCCATGACCTGCGTTGTTTGGATAACTGTTGCCCTTGGTTACGACCCACGTGCTCAGTTGAACTACATTATTCTGGATATGGTACACATCTAATTTTACCAACTTTGCTTTGTGTGACAACCCTTGTAATGTAGGAGTAATATACTACCGCTCAGCCTGTACTGAAAAGCTGGCAGCCCTGATAACTCCTTATGATTATATGGCATGGATAGAGGAGATGTGATCTACAATAAAAAGAACACATCAACTGATTCTAAACATGCACAAAGCCAAGTCACATGGCACCAGAACAGGGCATCATAAATACAGTGGTCCCTCAACATACGATGGTAATCCGTTCCAAATGGACCATCGTTTGTTGAAATCATCGTATGTTGAGGGATCCGTGCAATGTAAAGTATAGGACAGTGGTCTACAACCTGCGGACCTCCAGATGTTGCAAAACTACAACACCCAGCATGCCCGGACAGCCGTTGGCTGTCCGGGCATGCTGGGTGTTGTAGTTTTGCAACATCTGGAGGTCCGCAGGTTGTAGACCACTGTTAGACGAAGTTGTACTCACCTGTCCCCGCCGCTCCGGACCGTCACCGCTGCCCTGGATGTGGCCATCCATCGCTGTCGCCGCGTCCCTGAGGTGTCCCCGACCTTCCGGCAAGGCCTCTGCTTCCCCGGCATCCGCGCTCTCCGATGCCGCCATCACGTCGCTACGCACGCCGCTCCTATTGGATGACGGAACGGCGTACACAGCGATGTGATGACGACGATGGAGAGCGCCGCCGATGCAGGGGATCCCCAAGAGGACGCGCCGGAGCCCCGAGGACAGGTAAGTGATCATCACCGGAGCTCACGGGGCACCGTAAACGGCTATCCAGTGGCAGCTGAAGCAGTCTGCGCTGCCGGATAGCAGTTTATGCGATGGCCCCGACATACAAAAGCATCGTATGTTGTGAAATGATCGTATGTCGGGGCCATCGTAGGTCGGGGGGGTCACTGTAGTTGCTCAACATAAAAAAGGTGCTGGCATACATTCAACCATGTCAGATTAGAATACTAGGCAAACAAAATATCTACAATACCTTCCCAATTCCTCTGGTGGGTGAGGGAGCAGGCGACACTGGTGCAAAGTCAATACGCTTTGGAGAAGAAGATTTATCCAGTTTATCAAGATCATTGTCACTCTGGAAGGAAAAAATAAATAAAAATACCTCAATAAATTTAGACAAAGAAAAAAGGCAAGAAAGATATTGATCTAAAGAAATTCAGAATTCTGCTTGTTTCCTGTTAAGGCAGAGCATTGTGGGAGCTCGGGAAATACAGATCATATACAGAATAGACAAAAACCACAGTCTGTTACCAAAGGCAACATGCCAGATTTTAACGACGTAAAAAAGCTCAAAACAAACTGTCAGGGAAAATATTTACAATGTTGCTTAACACATCAATGTGGAATGCTGAAGGAGAAGGTACCCTTAAGCCCCTTGAGGACGCAACAATTTGGGGTCTGGAGGACATGGTTTCACTGTGCATTGACAGCCATAACTTTTTACATCTTGTGTAAGGCCATATGATAGTTTGTTTAGTGACTTAATGGGACACGCCGACATCTCTGTCCATGTCTGGAACTGTCCAGAGCAGGAGAAAACCCCTATAGTAAACCTATGCTGCTCTAGACAGTTCCTGATACGGGCATCAGGTGTCAGCAGAGAGCACTGTGGACAAGATAAAAAAAATATATATATAAAAAAGGGGGTAATCCAGCGGAAATGTATTTCTTTTTTTTAAATCAACTGGTGCCAGAAAGTTAAACAGATTTGTAAATTACTTCTATTAAAAAAAAATCTTAATCCTTCCAGTACGTATTAGCTGCTGAATTCTTCAGCTCTCTGCTGACATCTCTGTCCATTTTAGGAACTGTCCAGAGCAGCATATGTTTGCTATGGGGATTTTCTCCTACTCTGGACAGTTCTTAAAATGGACAGAGATTTCAGCAGAGAGCTCCGTGTTCCAAAAAGTAAATAATTTTCCCTGTAGTATTCAGCAGCTAATAAGTACTTTTAACTTTCTGGCACCAGTTGATTTAAAAGATGTTTTCCACCGGAGTACCCGCATATATACACATTACTGCCATACAGTAGTAAAATTGTTCATCTACACCACCCTTGATAAAGTCCCCCCATAGTGATAAGAAACCTACCAGACTGAAGCTTTCCTCCCAGGACAGGCTCATCTGCATTGCAGTCTGGATCTCCCTAATTAAAAACAAACATATATATGTAAAATCTGCAAAAGTAAATATTTTGTGAACAATGCTAAACTGTGACGTGCAATTTCCTCCCTGATCACATCTTGGTCATGTAGAAGGGAATGCAACCGGACAGAAGGAAATCACATGTAAACTATTTGCCACCTGCATGTAAGAGGATACACTGACAGCTTTGGCAGGTTCCATTAGTTATTTAGCAGCTTTACTGGACCTAGTGCACATGTGGTTTAGACATACAACAGCCCATGTCCTGTCTATCCTTCAGCTGTCTGGACATGCTGGGAGTTGTAGTTTTGAAACAGCTGGAGGCACACCAGCTGGAGGGGTGGTCTACAGAAACAACCATTAAAAGGTAAGTCAAGAGTACAAAAGGTACATTGAGCATACTCACCTCTCACGTGCTGTTTCACGATTCATCAAGTCCACACCTTCCTCCTATTGAAAAATAAAAAACTTCTATTTATATTATTGCTTTTATGACCAAAAATAAGTATATTTAACCCCTTAAGGACTCAGACAAATATATTTTTACGTTTTCGTTTTTTTCCTCAAATCATAACTAGTTAATTAGTACGTTTAAAATCCCACAATTTTGAAGGCCTATAACTTTTTCATTTTTCCGTATAAGCAGCGATATGAGGGCTCATTTTTTGCACTGTGATTTGTCCTTTATATTGATACCATATTTGCTTATATAAAAAAACAAATTTATAAATTTTTGTTTTGGAATAAAAGGTTATAAAAAAGCTGCAATTTTGGACTAATACTGTTCAGTGCTATGCATAGGGCATAGCATTGATCAGTGTTATCGCGATCTCCTGCTCCGGTCTGCTCGTTCGCAGACCAGAGCAGAAGACTCGTGGAAGGCAGCGGAGGCAGGTGAGGTAGGTAGGTACACGCACTAGAGAGTTTCCTTTCTGCAGGAAGACTGAGTCTGCCTGCTGGACACTTTCATGTAAAATATGACATAAAATAAAAACAAAACAAAAAATACAACTTCAGAAGAAACTTAAATGTTTTTCAGGAGCCGCGTCATTCTTTAAATAGAATTAGGAACCTTCAAGCATAAAGTAATAGTTTCTGTTTATGCGGCATGCAAATAAATACAACACCAACGTCTTGTTCTCACAAAACAGAATAGACAGTATGTAGGATGTTCAGTCTTGGTGCACCAATACATAAATGCCTACACCTCCTCCCTCCAATCAGTATACAAATGCTATCCAAGAGAAAGATGGCAAGTGTACACAGAGCAGTGTTTCCCAACCAGGGTGCCTCCAGTTGTTGCAAAACTACAACTCCCAGCATGCCCGGACAGCCGTTGGCTGTCCGGGCATGCTGGGAGTTGTAGTTTTGCAACAGCTGGAGGCACCCTGGTTGGGAACCACTGACATAGTTGGCAAAGCTTGCTGTTCCAGTCAGCGTTCCTCTATGTCACACGTATAAGGGTCCCCCCCCCCACATTTTCAAGGGTACATGTCGGGGAAAAAGACATTGGGCAGATTGATTTCAACATGTCCAATGCTTCTTTCTTAGGAGGGATAAGGTGTTGGCAGAGAAATCTTGCAGTAGCTTGTTTACCTCTCCCTGCTGAAAAGATATGCACACTCGACCAGGCCAAGCATGCACATGTATGGGATGCAGAAAATAAATGTTGGCCAGGCACTAGTGGAAGCACCCTGATCTAAAAGGTCCTATTATAATAAATATTTAAAGCATAGACCATCACATTCTAATGGACACATATGAAAACCTTCATGCCTGTTTACTTCCTGTAATAATAGGTGACTTCTAAAAACCTAAGCTTCAATAGAGTATTGTATTCATATTTATATTGTCCCCGGGAGTCTGTTTTTTTTTTTTCTTCCCCATCACCGTTTCGGTTCCGTTCTCGCAGGCTGTAAACGGATTAAATAAAAAAATACCATTCATGTCAATGGGATTTTTAATTTTTTATTTTAAACAATCCGCTTACCGTATATACTTGAGTATAAGCCGAGCCGAATTTTACCCCAAAAACCCAGGAAAAAAATAAATAAAATAAGTTATTGACTCGACTATAAGCCTAGGGTGGGAAATACATCATCCCTTCATGTAATCATCCAAACCCCCGTCATCATCATCACCGCCTGTCAATCCCTTCATCAGTGGTCTTCAACCTGCGGACCTCCAGATGTTGCAAAACTACAACTCCCAGCATGCCATCGGATGTCCAGGCATGCTGGGAGTTGTAGTTTTGAAACCTCTGGAGGTCCGCAGGTTGAAGACCACTGCGGCCTTCGTCATCACCCAGCCCCCCCCCCCCCCCCTTTTGTTTTGTACTCTCCTCCCCTCGGCAGGAAGTTAGGGTGAGCTGGTCCGGGCCATCTATGCTACAGGGACCGTCAGGTGGGGAGGATTAGTCACTGCGGGTTGTCCATTTTAACCGGGGGGGGGGGGGGGGGGGGGGGGGCCTCTTCTCCGTGCTTCGGGCCCGGACTATTGACGTTGCCTTGACGACGAGGCACAGGGACGTTGCGCATGAATGTCCCTGTGCGTCGTCGTCAAGGCAACGTCACTACTCCGGGGCCGGGCCCAAAGCGCGGAGAAGAGGCCCCCCCAGTGAAAATGGACAGCCCGCAGCGACTAATCCTCCCCACCGGACGGTCCCTGCAGCATAGATGGCCCGGACCAGCTCACCCTTCCTTCCCACCGAGGGGAGGAGAGTACAAAACAAAAGGGGGGGGGGCTGGATGATGACGAAGGCCGCAGTAGTCTTCAACCTGCGGACCTCCAGAGGTTTCAAAACTACAGCCGATGGCTTTCCGGGCATGCAGGGAGTTGTAGTTTTGCAACATCTGGAGGTCCGCAGGTTGAAGACCACTGATGAAGGGATTGACAGGCGGAGAGTTCACTCGAGTATAAGCTGAGGGGGGCGTTTTCAGCACGAAAAATCGTGCTAAAAAACTCTGCTTATACGGTACATGTTTGTACCCGTCTGCACTCATTTCCATTTTTTTGATGGCATAAAAAAAACGGAAGAAAAACTGGATACAGCAAATTTAACCATTGAAGTCTATGGAAAACGGATGGGCCTTTAATGTCATCTATTTGCATCCGTTTTTACTTCTGAGCATGCTTAGAACAAAAAAAATTTTTTTTTTTTTTTTTTTTTTGCTTTATTAACTGAACAATAACGGATCCAAACGGACAACATCCGTTATTGTCCTTTTTTTATTTTTTTTTTTTTTTTTAAGTCAGTTTTTGACAGAAGAACAGGACGGGTCTAGACGGCTGTGTGAACGCAAATGAACAGAAAGGCAAAGTGAAGTCCCAGTGGTTGGACACCCACTAATCAGATACATATACCTATTCTGTGCATAGGTGATAAGTATTCATCTTTGGAGAAAGTTAAGACGACTGAAACATATTTGGATTCTCAGTCAAATAATGTAAACACTTTTCTAATTTATATTATTTCTTACCCTTTTAAGCTGATATAATCTGCTGCTCGGAATACGGATGGGAGAAGATGTTGGGATCTGCAAAACAGGAGACATAAAATGATTAGACACACACATATATATATTATATATATTCCCAAACTTTAGAGCAATAAAAATATATATATAAAATGATACCACTCATGTTTACAGAGTAAAAACAAACCATGTATTTTGAGCTGCTGTTCTAGTTCATTAACACTAAACTGTGGTACAGAAAGATTGGGCCGAAATAAAAGTGAGGATGGAGGGAATTCTGCTACGGCCACATGATCTCAGTTCTGCATGGTCGCATGTTTGGTAACTGTCGGGTTGTGGTGACATGAAGAATGCAATGCAACTTTTATTAGCACTACTGCAGAGGCATGACCCTATACCCTGTATTTACCATACGGCACACGTGGGCCTGTGCCCAGGGCAGCAGGTAAGTTCAGGTAATGTTAGGCCTAGTTGACAAGGCAGAAAAATTTGCCTGAAAAACACGGGTGGACATTCCACAAATATAATCCATATAGACAGCAATGCATTTCCAAGTGAATTCCGCCAAAAGAATTTTCGCCACAGAAACATCATGGAAAATAATGGGGCTCTGCTGCAATGGAATTTCCAAGCTGAATTCCCCCCCCCCGGAAATTCTGGCGTGTGAATAGGCCCTTACTGTCATTTATATCAACTTTGGACAGGTTATCCATACATGTCAAAAGTTTAGATGGCACCAGGTCTCACCCCTGATCAGGATCCAGGACATCATGTCAAAAGTTCAAAACATGTAAACGCAATGTCAGAATTCTGGTGCGTATGAATACTGTATAGTGCTGTGTACATTAATAAAATATAACAACGCTTCACACAGTACAAGTGAACAGTCATTACTGCTAGTTTTCAGCACTATAATTCTTGATTTGTTTTCAATGTGGCCGGCCTTGTCCTTATGCTCTTACTTCCATACATAAGAATGTTACATTGTTGTTGGTTTGCATAAAAATCTAACATAAATAATTATATTAATAATTAAAAAAAAAAAATAGAAAAATAATATATACAATATATACAGTGACCCCCCCCCCCCCCCCAACCTACGATGGCCCTGACATATGATAATTTCAACATGCGATGGCCTCTCAGAGGCCATTGCATGTTGAAGGCAGCATCAACATACGATGCTTTTGTATGTCGGGGCCATCGCATAAACGGCTATCCTGCAGCGCAGACTGCTTCAGCTGCCACCGGATAGCCGTTTACGGTGCCCTGTGAGCTCCGGTGATGTCTCTTACCTGTCCTCGGGGCTCCGGCGCGTCCTCTTTGGGATCCTCTGCATCGTCGGCGCTCTCCATGGTCGCCATCATGTCGCTGCGCACGCCGTCCTGTCATCCAATAGGAGCAGCGTGCGTAGCGACGTGATGGAGGCAACGGAGAGCGAGGATGCCGGGGAAGCAGAGGCCTTGCCGGAGCGTCGGGGACACCTTGGGGATGTGGCGATAGCGATGGACGGCGACATCCAGGGCAGCGGTGACGGTCCGGAGCGGTGGGGACAGGCGAGTACAACTTCCTATACCAGTGGTCTACAACCTGCGGACCTCCAGATGTTGCAAAACTACAACTCCCAGCAGTTTTGCAACATCTGGAGGTCCGCAGGTTGTAGACCACTGCCCTATACTTTACATTGCACGGATCCCTCAACATACGATGGTTTCAACAAACGATGGTCCATTTGGAACAAATTACCATCGTATGTTGAGGGATTACTATATACACACACATATATATAATGTAATAAAAAATAAAGGCTTTTCTGCTGCAAAAGTGGCCCGATATTGTACACTGTTTCCTAACAAGGATGCCTCCAGCTGTTGCAAAACTACAAATCCCAGCATATAGTTGTAGTTTCGCAACAGCTGGAGGCATCCAGATTGGGAAACACTGGTCTGTGTGACTATCCTGACGCAGTGTTATCTTACCACACTCTGGCGATTCACTACAGTCGTGCTGTTCCTGCGCGCTCTGGATGCGTATGGCTGAAATACCAAAGAGTGATCACTGAGGGGAAAAAAAGAAAGAAAAGAGACAAAGATTATACACGAACCGTATGTGTACATTGTATCCAGCTGCCGGTAGCCGATCTATTGTTCCCTGTTATCAGCTGGAACCAGATTGACCCCAATGCCAGGAACATTCACACACACAGGTCCATGATATCTACAGCTTCCATACACAGAACCTTTCGAAGATACCGGCTTTAGCTGACAGCTCCCAAGACAAGTGTTTCCCAACCAGTGTGCCTCCAGCTGTTGCAAAACTACAACTCCCAGCATGCAGATTTGTAAATTACTTCTATAAAAAAAAAAAAAAAATCATCCTTCCAGTACTTATCAGGTGCTGTATAATATAGAGGAAGTTCTTTTCTTTTTGAATTTCCTTTCTGTCTGACCACAGTGCTCTCTGCTGACACCTCTGTCCATTTTAGGAGAAAATCCCCATAGCAAACCTCTCCTACTCTGAACAGTTCCTGACATGGACAGAGGTGTCAGCAGAGAGCACTGTGGTCAGGCAGAAAGGAAATTCAAAACGAAAAGAACTAACTCTGTATTATACAGCAGCTGAAAAGTACTGGAAGGATTGAGTTTTTTTTTTTTTTAATAGAAGTAATTTAGAAATCTGTATAACATTCTGGCACCAGTTGATTTAAACGAAAAGGTAAGTTAAAGGGGTACTACCATGGGATTTTTTTTTTTTTTTAAATCAACTGGTGCCAGACAGTTAAACAGATTTGTAAATCACTTCTATAAAAAAAATCTTAATCCTTCCAGTACTTTTTAGGGGCTGTATACTAAAGAGAAATCCAAAAAAAAGAAATGCATTTCCTGTGATGTCCCGACCACAGTGCTCTCTGCTGACCTCTGCTGTCCATTTTAGGAACTGTCCAGAGAAGCATATGTTTGCTATGGGGATTTTCTCCAGTTCCTAAAATGGACAGCAGAGGTCAACAGAGAGCACTGTGGTCAGGACATCAGAGGAAATGCAGTTCTTTTTTGGATTTCTCTTTAGTATACAGCCCCTAAAAAGTACTGGAAGGATTAAGATTTTTTAATAGAAGTGATTTACAAACCTGTTTATATTTTCTGGCACCAGTTGATTAAAAAATAAAAATAAAAAAATAAATAAAGTTTTCCACGGTAGTACCCCTTTAAGTTTTACTTCACCCAAATCCAGCCTCTAGGGCAGTGGTCTCCAACCTGCGGATCTCCAGATTTTGCAAAACTACAACTCCCAGCATGCCCGGACAGCCGTTGGCTGTCCGGGCATGCTGGGAGTTGTAGTTTTGCAACATCTGGAGGTCCGCAGGTTGGAGACCACTGCTCTAGGGGGCAGCAGCAGATGATTGTCATTTTTTCTATAACAAATTTTGGTCAAAAAGTTAAGATCGAGGCTCCTGAACTGTTGCAAAATTATAACCCCCCCACCATGCACTGACAATCTGGGGAGTTGTAGTTTGGAAACAGCTGCAGAGCCACAGGTTGGGGACCACTGATTCAGTGATGACAATAGACACAATGGTTACAGGTGCCCAGTCTGCGCCCCCTGCTGTCCTCACCTGAGCCCGTTGATATGGGGGGCGCTATTGGACCTCCTGAGGCTGCCATCCCCCGGGATCTCCACCACGTCCAGCTCCATCTTCTCCTGAGCCATGATGTCAGCGCTGCTCCCCAGATCTCCCGGACTCCCCCCTCAATGGCTCATTCCAGCTTTAGGCCTCAGTGTGACCGGGGAGCCCCGTGAGGGGAGATCAGGGCTCCATGCTAGCAGTGAAGGAGACAAGTTGTCGGCCCGTTCCCCGCTCCCCCCGCCCCCAGCTGCCGCCTTGTGTGAGGCCGAGGCCCCGGGACACCTCCGGCCCAGTACAATCAGCAGAGCCCCAGCGAGAAGCAGTAGCCGACCGCGCATGCGCACTCCTGCCCGCCGCCACCGGCCTGGCCGAGACTATGAGGCAGTGGTGGAGAGCGCCTGCACCTCCCATCTCATCTGTATCCATAGAAATGCTAATATTACTCGCCATTCATTCTAATAGGCCAGGTTACTGTGCAAATGTGGTTAGGTAGAGAGAGATAGGAGAGAACAGGAGGTGGTGCTACATATATATTACTGACTTATTATTATTATTATAAGTCAGTGTATCCCAAAGTTTCCCAACCAGGGTGCCTCCAGCTGTTGCAAAACTACAACTCCCAGCACGCCCTGACACCCAAAGGCTGTCCGGGCATGCTGGGTTTTGTAGTTTAGCAACAGCTGGAGGCACCCTGGTTGGGAAACTCCGCCTCTAGCTATTGCAAAACTATAAGCCGCAAAACTATATAGTTTTACAACAGCTGGAGGCACACTGGTTTCGCAAACACTGGGCTAAGTGATCCCCAACCTGTGGCCCTCCAGCTGTTGCAAAACTATATGGATAGGCTCACACTGAGTAATTCACAAGGAATAATTTCGGTCAGGAAATTGTTGCCTTCTCCATCAAGCGGAATTCAAGTGGAATTTCCATGCGGAAATGAAGAGGAATGAAGGAGGAGGCTATTTAATCTACTTTTCTGAATTCCACTTGAAAACGATGTCGGGCAGAATTTTTTTTTTATCATTGACTTCTATTGGATTCTGCTCGCGGATTCCGCTTGAAGAATGAACATGTTCTTTCTTCAAGCGGAAAGGAATTCAGCGCCGGGATTCCGCTAGCAGAATTTCCGCAGTGTGAACAGGACAGCAGAAATAACATTAAAGTCAATGGGCAGAGGAGATGTGCATTAGTTTGGAGAGGAGGAATTACTCGGGTAAATTCCTCTTGAATTACTCCGTGTGAACGCGCCCTTACAAAGCCGTCCGGAGCTTCTTATTGTTGGGACCACGAGGACATAGATGTCCCCATAGACAGCAATGTCTGCGGAGCAGTTTCCGCCTGAAGTATTAACAAATTCTTTCTTTTGGGGAAGGAATTTCAGATGCTGAAAATCCGTAGTATGTACCGTGCAGCGAAATCCCATTACTGACTAAAATTCCTAAGCAGAATAGTGTGAACCTAGTCTAAGGCTGCGTTCACATCATGTCTTGTCTCTACGGTTGCTGTGTACGGTTTCATTTGTTAAACATTATGGAAATCATATCCATAGACAAGTCATTGAAAACTGTTTGCACATGATGCATCCGGTTGAGTCCGTTTTGCTTCCAATACGTTTTTTTTTTTACTTCCTGTACTCAAAACCGTGGGTTGGCCACGGTTTTGTGTCCGGGTGAAAAACCGTATTGAAGTTGTATACAGTTGTTTTAATATCAAAGTCAATGAGAACCGTAGGTGACTATAGTTCAATCCAGATTTCACTATACAGTTTTTTACTTTGCACATGCACATCGATCCTAAACTAACATTTAATTAGATCAATTGGAACAAATGTTAAAACTGGACTGGATTTTATGTTTAAAAACCCCTTGCAATCAGACACACGCTTTCTAACCGTATACGGTTTCTTTTTTTAAGCACACAGTTGCATACAGTTTGGTCCGGTTTTGAGGAATACGGTTTGGCTTAAACCTGATAGAAAACTGAATGGGCAAAACGTGATGTGAACCCAGAAGTTTTAGTCAACATTTTTTCAGAAACTGAAAAGGAAAACCAAGTTATGATGGCTAAAACTATAACTAAAATATATTAACTAAACTAGATTAAAATGCAGAGATGTAGAATGTAAAATGCAGAAAATGAAGAGATGATTTGGGAAGAAATCCCATCAAAACTATATATATTTATATTTTGTCTTTTTCCAATGTTCAAACCTAAAAGCGTACCGGTCATATCACAGAAAACAAAATAATGCTTCTATTACTGACTAGGTCATGCAGATTCTATACATGTCTTTTTTAAGTTATCTAGCTTCTGTATTTGGCTCACAAATCCCTCTGTTCTTCTGTTTGCTCAATCTGACATCCTATGCTCAGGAAGGGGCATGTCCTAGACAAGTACTGTGCCCCTCCTCACTCATCATGCATTCACTTCCTCACTGAGTACTTTGCTGGTTCTTTTCATGTAATCACTGTGAGCTGCTCTTTAACCACCTACTCTCTGTTTTCAGACAGGAGTCTGATAGGACAGAAGTGAGCACAAAGTAGTGCTTGTCTCTCCCTCACTTCCTGGACTTTGTTCCAGCCTGTGCTTTAGCCGGACAGGATTATGTTCTGGATGGTATGGGGACCCCTAGTAATCTTTTTAGTGCCATGATTTCTATAAAAAAAAAAAAAACATTTTTTTTTCCCCGATGAAGTATATTAGAAAATGTTATGTTTTTCCAAGCTGTACATCAGAGTCGGAATGCCAGAAGCCCCATACAAGTCTATGGAACTTCTGGCATTCCGACTCTTGACCGTATCAGTCTTTGGGAAGTCCAGACAGTTCCCCTTTAACACCATAAGTAATATCTATTTACTTCAGGAGTACATCATCAGTTTGCTGTGTTTAAAGTGTACCTGTCGTCAACAAAAATGTTTTTATATAATGTAGATAATATCATTATATGTATATTTGTAATATACATTGGTTAAAAATTGTGTATATTTTTGGGTGACAAAAATGCTGTCCCTGCAGCTATTGCCTGTGTGTCTCTATAATGAGTCCAAAAACAGGAAGTGAGGGCGGGACAAGCAGGGCTCTGTGCAGACTCCTGACTTGTCAATCATCCTGATGTATGAGCCAGGAGCATGTTATAGAGCATCAGTGCACACTGTCCTGCTTTTTCTTACTGCACAGATTCCTGCTTGTCCTTCCCGCACTTCCTGTGTTTGGACTCCTCATAGAGACACACATGCAATAGCTGCAGGGACAAAAATATACATATTTTTTAATCAATGTATATTACAAATATACATATAATGGTATTATCTACATTATATAAAAAGTTTTTGTTGACGACACGTACACTTTAAGCATTTATCTACATTTTACCTAAACACATTAGATTTTATTTGAAGTCTACAGTAGATTTATTTGGCTAAAATTACATGACAGTTAGTTGACTACAACTAAAATAATTCAGACAACTAAAATATGACCAAAACAAAATGAACACTGATATGTAGTGTCAGTGTTCAGCCCCCAAAAAATTATATATATATATATATATATATATATATATATATATATATAAACACATATGTACAGGTGAAACTCGAAAAATTTGAATACCGTGCAAAATTAATTTATTTCAGTAATGCAACTTAAGGGTACATTCCAACCTGGCGTATTTTGCTGTGTATTTGCTGCTGCGTATTTTATTTTCCATTGATTTTAATGGGTAAGAAAATACGCAGTAGCACATGCAGGTAGGATCGTACCCTAAAAGGTGAAACTAATATATGAGTGAGACTGATTACATGCACAGCAAGATAGTTCAAGCCGTGATTTGTCATAATTTTGACGATTATGGCTTACAGCTCATGAAAACCCCAAATTTCAAATATATTATATGATTTGGGGAACCATGTTATCTGCTGGTGTTGGCCCATTGTGCTTCATTAACGGGATATTCCAGGATTTTTTTTTTATGTGACTATGCTACAGGGGCTGTAAAGTTAGTGTAGTTCATAATATAGTGTCTGTACCTGTTTGTGACGGTTTTCTCACAATTCTTCTGTGATTTTCACCCCAATATTTATTTTTACCAGCATACAAAATGACTGTTGTCTCAGATTTTTCCCAGGTTGCAATGCAGCCGAGACCGGACTCAATAGTCAGCTGATGAAAGGGAGCCTGTCTTCTTCAATGGGTGGAGCGATCGCTTGGTGGGAGAGAGATCAATCTGCAACTAATGCAACAGATGTAGACACCCTGATTGAAAACCACAGGTCTTTTGAATGGATGCAGCTCATTTATGTTTCAATGGGTGGGGTGGCTGATGTGTGGGAGGAAAATGGAATTATGGGATTTGAAGACAAAAAAGAAAACTCAAACAGGAAATACCAGTTCACAAAAAGTTAGCCACAGTGTTATGGTAATCTCACAACATAGCCATTTAATCCAAGACAAGTGCAGATCCTTCCTAAGCATGTCCATTACTGTCTGCCAGGTACATACTAAAATCACCTTATGGTGGATAACCCCTTTAAATCCAGGGTCAACGCATCCGTCTATCAGGAGATTTTGGAGCACTTCATGCTTCCTTCCGCAGACAAGTTGCATTACTGAAATACAATGGACTTTTGCATGATATTCAAATTTTTCACCTGTATATATAGACCGTTATAATGTTATAACCAGGTTCACACATACAGTCATGGCCGTAAATGTTGGCACCCCTGAAATTTTTCAGATAAATGAAGTATTTCTCACAGAAAAGGATTGCAGTAACACATATTTTGCTATACACATGTTTATTCCCTTTGTGTGTATTGGAACTAAACCAAAATAGGGAGGGAAAAAACCAAATTGGACATAATGTCACACCAAACTCCAAAAATGGTCTGGACAAAATTATTGGCTCCTTTAAACTCACCTGGGGAAAGTAACAGGTGTGGGCAATATAAAAATCACACCTGAAAGAAGATAAAAAGGAGAGAAGTTCACTTAGTCTTTGCATCGTGTGTCAGTGTGGGCCACACTAAGCACGGACAACAGAAAGAGGAGGACTTGAGAACCAAAATTGTGGAAAAATATCAACAATCTCAAGGTTACAAATCCATCTCCAGACATCTAGATTTGCCTTTGTCCACAGTGAGCAACATTATCAAGAAGTTTGCAACCCATGGCACTGTACCTAATCTCCCTGAGCGTGGATGGAAGAAAGGTGTCAAGGCAGGATAGTCCGGATGGTGGATAAGCAGCCCCAAACAAGTTCCAAAGATATTCACGCTGTCCTGCAGGCTCAGGGAGCATCAGTGTCAGCGCAAACTATCCGTCAACATTTATATGAAATTAAAGACTATGGAGGAGACCCAGGAGGACCCCACTGCTGACACAGACATAAAAAAAAGCAAGACTACATTTTGCCAAAATGAACTTGAGTAAGCCAAAATCCTTCAGATGAAACCAAGATAGAGCTTTTTGGTAAAGCACATTATTCTTTTGTTTACTGAAAAAGGAATGAGGCCTGCAAAGAGTAAAGCACAGTACCTACAGTGAAAAATGGTGGAGGTTCAATGATGTTTCGGGGTTGTTTTGCTGCCTCTGGCACTGGGTGCCTGGAATGTGTGCAAGGCATCATGAAATCTGAGGATTACCAATGGATTTTGGGTCGCACTGTACAGCCCAGTGTCAGAAAGTTGGGTTTGCGTCCGAGATCTTGGGTCTTCCAGCAGGACAATGACCCCAAACGTATATCAAAAAGCACCCAGAAATGGATGGCAACAAAGCACTGGAGAGTTCTGAAGTGGCCAGCAATGAGTCCAGATCTAAATCCCATTGAACACCTGTGGAGAGATCTTAAAAATTGCTGTTGGGAAAAGGCGCCTTCCAATAAGAGACCTGGAGCAGTTTGCAAAGGAAGAGTGGTCCAACATTCCGGCTGAGAGGTGTAAGAAGCTTATTGATGGTTAAAGGAAGCCACTGATTTCAGTTATTTTTTCCATAGGTTGTGCAACCAAATATTAAGTTATGGATGCCAATAATTTTGTCCAGCCCATTTTTAGCTTTTGTTCCTTCCTTTTTTGGTTTAGTGCCAATACACACAAAGGGAATAAACATGTGTATAGCAAAACATGTGTTACTGCAATCCTTTTCTGTGAGAAATACTTAATTTTCTTAAAATATTTCAGGGGTGCCAACATTTACGGCCATGACTGTAGCTCATTTGCCACACAGCCAATTACAAATTATGCAATAAGCATTTTTAGCTTCAGAATTTTTTGAAATAAGAAACACAATTTTTTCTTTATATTTTACCTGTAAAAAACACACAAACAATAACCAAATCACAAAGCCATAGAAATTTGTTGTAAAATATATTTATTTTTCAGACCCTTTTCACAACTACCTAGGGAGATGTTTAAAGTGTGGGATAAGTTCTAACAGTGGGACAACTCCATTAAGCTGGGAATAGACACAACTTTTGTTTTTAGTGTTTTTTTGGCCAGAAAAAAAATCTGCCCCTCATTTTTTACTCCCAAGATACTGTTTTGTAGTGTTTTTCCAAAAATAGTGTTTATCAGTAAAGGCATTTTTTTCTTTGGCATTTCATTTCTTTCATTTTACAAGACATGTGATTCTTTCATCAGGTGATTCTATTAAAGAATTTGGGGAGGGGGGGGGGGGGATCAAAACACGAATATCAATACACACATGACATTCTTTCTGGCAGTTTTCCCCCCTTGCCTTTTAAAGCAGAGCCGCAGCTGCCAGGAGGTGACAGTTGTCTCAGGCGCAACTGCAGCCTCTGTAAAGGGGGCACAGATGTTTTCTTTTTTTTTTTACCTCCCAGGCTAGAGCGAGTAGAGCGAGACTTCACATCAGTGATGTCGTGCAACATGGTCCCGGTAGGCCTGCAGAGAGGAGCGTGCGGGAAATGCGCATGCGCCAACAGCCTGCCGTCAGTCTGACCAGGGAAGCTTGGTAGATGAGTGCCGTTTGTTGCGCCACCAATTGTGGCGACTTTTTTGCGCCACCAATTGTACTTTGTAATAAAATCTCTCATTATATCATTAAATCTACAGTGAAACAAAAAAAAAAAACATTTTGTAAGTTTTGGGGGCTTCTCTTTCTACGCAGGGCACTTACCAGAAATATTTTTATCTTTATTTTATAGGTCCATATGATTACAATGATACCCAATTTATATAGGTCTTGTTCTATTTTAGTACGTTTGAAAAATCAACCGCCGAGCCGAGAAGTTTGTGACGAATCGAATCACTGTAACTTCGCTCATCTCTAGTTCTGGCAGCTAAAACCCTTTGCAGGCATGAAGTGCGGCCTATAATCCATTCGGCCTAAAATGATGCCCTGAAAGCCAAATGGCGCTCCTCTCCTTCTGGGTCCTACCACGCCGCCAAGGAACTAAATATGGGCCAAGCGGGGGTATTTCCAAACACAGGACAAGCAGCTCAATAAAATATAGTGTGCATTTCTTTCAATAACAGAGGTGATGTACAAAAAATGTTCCACAAATAATGCATTTGTGAAAAAAAGCAAATTTCGAATTAACACTGACTTCGCTATAATTTCTGCCAAAAATCTATGGTGTTAAAATACTCACTATGCCCTATTCTGACTCCCATAACTTTTTTTTTTCTGTATTTCTGTATACAGGGCACCTTTTTTCTGCAGTGATCTATAGTTTTTATTGGTACCATTTTTAAGTATATGTGACCTGTTTTTTTTCTAGGATGTAATATAACCAAAAATCCGCCATTTCCGCATTCAGTGATAACAAATTGATTGGTTATTAATTATTATTATTATTTTTTTGTAAAATGGGAAGAGGAGGGTGACTAAAAATGTTATTGGGGTCGGGGCTTATATGTAAGGAAGCCTCCATGGTGCCAGAACAGCAAAAAAAAAAAAAAAACACATGGTATACTATTTGGGAAACTACCCCCCTGAAGGAACGTAACAAGGGGTACAGTCAGCCTTAACACCCCACAGGTGTTTGAAGCATTTTCGTTAAAGCTGGACGTGAAATTGAAATGTTACGCCAAATTTTTCATTTTCACAAGGGGTAATAGGAGAAAAAAAGCACCCCAAAATTTTTAAAACCATTTCTTCTGAGTATGGAAATACCCCATATGTGGATGTAAACTGCTCTACAGGGGTCATTATAGTGGTCTCCAAACTGTGCCCCTCAATATGGGAGTTTCATTTTAAAAGTCCCGCCCCAGCCTGCGAATGGTTGGTGGCTCCCAACCGACCAATCACAGGGGATAGGAGGAGGTGGCACCCCTCCTATCCTTCATGATGATCGGTGCTGTCTCGGACAGCACTGATCACCCTTATTTTCCGAGCAATTGTGTCACCAGAGACCAATTAGCCAAGAAAAGCTGTGATTTCAGCAGGCATCCCGTTCCAATCACCACCTGGTGAGCAAGGGGTACACTTTGTGCCCTTAAGTACCAAGACGTAAGGGTGAACCCATATGCCCTGCATCCATAAGGGGTTAAAATACTTTTTTTCACAGTTTCTGTTTACATCTTTTAAGTCCCTACTGGGGACAATTTATAGCAATCACTTGTTTGCTATTATTGTTCAGTGCTATGCATTGGCATACCACTGATCAGTAATATCGGTGATTCACTTGTATAGCCTGCCAGAAGGCACAGAGCGTGGCACAGAGGAGGCAAGGAGACCTCCGGTCACCATCTTCAATTATCTGGTCCTCCCCCCCCCCCTCCAGCAATCGTGCTATGGTGGTAGTCCTATGAGTGTCGAAAAGCCCTGATAATGCTTTAGATGCCATTATCAGTATTGATCACAGTATCTGAAGGGCTATTGGCAGGCAGCATAACCTCTGATGTCTGCCATTAGCAGAGGATCCCTGGCTGCTGACAGCAGTCAGAACCTGCGATCTATAAAGTAAGCGCATAGTTCGGATGCCTCTTAAGACGTACAGTGGTCCCTCAACATACGATGGTAATTCGTTCCAAACGACCCATCGTTTGTCGAATCCATCGTATGTTGAGGGATTCGTGTAATGTAAAAAGTGCATTTAA
Source organism: Hyla sarda (assembly GCF_029499605.1). Lineage (NCBI taxonomy): Eukaryota > Metazoa > Chordata > Amphibia > Anura > Hylidae > Hyla > Hyla sarda. Next base: position 126,215,775 of record NC_079197.1, on the reverse strand, counting down.
TACTCACCTGTCCCCGCCGCTCTTGACCGCGTCCTCACCGTTCCCGATGCTAACCCAGGGGCTCCCGATGCTGTCCTGCTGCTCCGGCGTGTTCTTCAGGATCCTCCGGCTTCTTCCGCATCTTTTCCGGTGTCCGGGGCTTGCTTTCTGGTTACGTTATTACGTTGCTGCGCCGGGACGGCATGCGCAGCGACGTAATAACGACGCCGGAAAGTGAGGCCCAGACCCTGGAGAAGATACAGAAGACGCCGGAGGATCGCGAAATAGGTAAGTGAACCTGTCCGGGATGCTTAAACTGCTATCCGACAGCAGCTTAAGCATTTTGCGCTGTCGGATAGCAGTTAATGCGATGGCCCCGACATATAAAAGCATCGTATCTCGATTTGATCATATGTCGGGGCCATCCAATGTCGGGGAGTTACTGTACATGTATATCCTAGTGTGCTAAATACCAGGCTGCCAGGGTGTACATTTATGTCCATTGTCCTCTAGGGGGTAATAAGCAGGGGGCAAGTCCTGGGACAAAAGTGTAGTAACTCACCTAAGATTTCTACTCAAATGCTGGTCCTGCAGGACTCCTGGTAATGGGAACAGTGTGCCTGCTCTGGAAAAAGTGCAGGAACTCTGTTCCCATACGTTCCTGCAGGATTTGAGCCCTGCTAATAAGTGTTACAATGTATTTTCAGACAAGTGTTCTATGTGTCTAAAACACCACCAATGGCAAGTCTGACAGTAATGGTAAATTCCCCCAATGTATATAACAATTTTTTTTGTGTTTTTTTATTTAATTGATTAAAAAAAAAGCAACGAATGCTATCATTGTTCACTGTTCAGAACCCCTGAATTCAGCTATGGGGCCGCATGTGGCACGCCAGTAGATTAAACTGAGGGAATGGAGGAAACTTATTGTCTAAATCAAGTTCTTTTTATTCCTCCCTTTTTCCTGGGCGTACATCATGTGTACCTACCACACGTTTATTAAAGAGGTGCCTATTCTTCATAAATAGCAAAGTAGCTTAAATGTAGACAAGTGTGGTCTGGGTTGGTGTGGAATTGCTTACAAACTAGAGACAATTTTTTAAAAGTCAACATAAATCTCCAACCACTGCAAAAAGCAAACCATGCCACCCTACATTCAAGTGCATTATGAATAAATGAGCAGTAGACATTACGGCAGGAACACAACATTCTCTGCCAGTTGAGACTTTCTACAACAATGATCATCACAGATCCCCATGAGCAATCCCATTAACACCTACACTCAGGAATGGCTACTCTTAACATGTTAATGGTTCTTTAGAAGGCACACCCTGTGTATAGTAAAAACAGACCGTACACCTCACAACACAAAAGCCTGATGGCCTTATAAATGCAAATGACATATTCAATGCCTACCGAAAACCCATCATCTGGTCCCTTGTAGTTCACATGTTCAGGAAGTAGGCTAAACAAGCCTCCCTGAAAGTCTCCTTGCCTATATAATGTTATTATCTCTACACTTACATAACACAGACAGTAAAATCATAGCATTTAGCAAATCAGGATTTTGGCTTTAGTACATTTTCTACTTAATGAACTTACAAGACTGATTTTTTTTTAGTGCAGAATGCCTTCTAATCATATACACTAGGGATGTAAGAAAAAATCGATTCTCGCGATAATCGCGATTTTTCATTTGCCGATACAGAATCGATTCAAAATATTTTTGAATCGATTCTTTTAGGGATGTGGAATTTTTAATAAAACGCACTTTTCTTACCTGCCAACGAGCCCGCGGAGCTCCGGTACAGGTGTTCGGTCCCCGGGCTGTATTCTTCTTACTTCCTGTTAGTCCGGCACGTCACATGGAGCTTCAGCCTATCACTGGCCGCAGCGATGTCCCGCCTCCGCTGGTGATAGGCTGAAGCTCCATGTGACGTGCCGGACTAACAGGAAGTAAGAAGAATACAGCCCGGGGACCGAACACCTGTACCGGAGCTCCGCGGGCTCGTTGGCAGGTAAGATAAAGTGCGTTTTATTTTATTTTGCAGCCCGGACGGGATAACATAAAAAAAAGTGTGCACCGGAGTACTAGATCGCCGCTGTCAAAGCTGACAGCGGCGTCTATTGGGATCTATGAATGCTCCCAGGTGGGCGATATATCGCGATGTATCGTCACCTAGACGGTATCGCGATATATCGCGATATATCGAATCGCCACACTGGTATCGCGATTCGAATCGAATCGCCAAATTCTTGGCGATTCACACCCCTAATATACACACACTCAATAGACTCAATGGGCTGGCTCCACCAGAGCAGGAGACGTCCTTTGTAGCCAAGCTCCATTCTTGTGCATGGATGGATCTAGGCATACACCTAAAGAGAGGCCAAGCAATCCTACCTCAGATTATTCATACAAATGATCTCCCTGGCAAGATGGCAGACTACACCTGCAGATAAGGAACATAGTTAAAAAATATGGAAACCAACACAGATGGTTGGCACAAAGTGGCAAATGGTCAACTGTAAGTGACCAATCGTGCCATACATGTGTAGTTTCAGCAGGTACCGTATTTTTCGCCGTATAAGACGCACTTTTTCTTCCCCAAAACTGGGGGGGAAAAGTTGGTGCGTCTTATAAGGCGAATACACCCCTATCGCGGCGGTCCCTGCGGCCATCAACGGCTGGGACCCGCGGCTAATACAGGATATCACTGATCGCGGTGATGCCCTGTATTAACCATTTAGACACGGCGATCAATCTGACCGCCGCGTCTGAAGCAAAAGTCGGGCTGTTCGGGACCGCCGTGGTGAAATCGCGGCGTCCCGAACAGCTTACAGGACAACGGGAGGGACCTTACCTGCCTCCTCGGTGTCTGCTCCGTGCCGGGATCCCCTGCATGGCGGCGCTCTCCTTCGTCGTCATCATCATGCTGTCGCGCATGCCGTCCCGTCATCCAATAGGAGCGGCATGCGTAGCGACATGATGACTGCGTCGGAGAGCGTGGATCCCGGGGAAGAAGACGTCCGGAGCGTCGGGGACGCGGCGACAACGATGGAGCGACATCCAGGGCAGTGGTGACGGGTCCGGAGCGGCGGGGACACGTGAGTATTACCTCCTATCCGGTGGTCTTCAACCTGCGGACCTCCAGATGTTGCAAAACTACAACTCCCAGCATGCCCGGACAGCCGTTGGCTGTCCGGGCATGCTGGGAGTTGTAGTTTTGCAACATCTGGAGGTCCGTAGGTTGAAGATCACTGTTGGGTGCAAAATCTTTTTTTTCTAGATTTTGCACCTTTTAAATTGGGTGTGTCTTATATGCCGGTGCGTCCTATAGGGCGAAAAATACGGGTAATATGCGAAAAAAAATCCAACCTGACACCACACTTTTTGGCCTTTGGCCATTGTTTATCATATTCACACAAAGGTCAGTCTGAATGGACAAAATCAACTATTTCAGCTCACTTATTTTATGTGTATGGCCAGCTTTAGTTTTATACAAGTGAACCCCTCTATAAAAAAAGGTGATAAATTTCTTTCTTGGACCACCCGTTTAAATGGCCACTCCACTACTTTAACACCTTTCCCCTAGGAGCAGAGTAGCGGATAAGTGTCTGAACTATGTGACCTTCACAATCTCCAGAGAGGGTCTCTCTCCCCCGGTGCATGGCGCAGAGTCTTGGCACATGTTTTATACATTGTCTATGGGAGAGCTGGAGATACCCGAGTACAGTGGTTGGGTATCTCTGGCGCTTCCAGAGAGAATGCATGAAGCGTATTCTGACATGCCATTCCACACAAAGAGAGAGACAGAGCCCCATTCTGGAGATCGTGGGGGGGGGGGGGGGGGGGGTCCCAGGTCAGACCAACCGTGATCAGACATTTATCTCTAGGATAGAGGGTAAGTTTAAAAGTAGTGGAGTACCCCTTTAAGTTTAAAGCTACACTTTCACTTTTTATAACTATACTTTTTTTTATTTATTGCTATTTAGGGACAACTGCAGTCTGCAAGATTTCATTAGCCGACTATTATCTGATCAAATTTTAAAATTTTCTGTTGCTGAGATACATGTCATTTAAGTGTTTGGGACAGTGGCTCAGATGATAGTGTTTGACCATCACTCGCTGGTTATCTTAGGTGTATGACCAGCCTTGGGTACGTTCACACCTTTACGTTTATTAACAAGTTATATGCAGGCCGCTAGGCCTACACTTGTGCTTGATGTATTATAGCAGGGTATTACTTGAAATGGTTGCTAAAGTTAAAGGGGTACCCAGGTAGAAAAAACATTTTTTGAAATCAACTGATGCCAGACAGTTTAATAGATCTGTAAATTGCTTCTATTTAAATATCTTAATCCTTCCAGTACTTATCAGCTGCTGTATGCTCCAGAGGAAGTTGTGTGTTTTTTTTCCCAATCTGACCACAGTGCTCTCTGCTGACACCTCTGTCTGTGTCAGGAAGTGTCCAGAACAGGAGAGGTTTGCTATGGGGATCTGTTCCTACACTGGACAGTTCCTGACACAGACAGAGGTGTCAGCAGGGAGCACTGTGGTCAGATTGGAAAGAACTACACAACTTCCTCTGTAGTATACAGCAGCTAAGTACTGGAAGGCTTAATATTTTTTTTTATAGAAGTAATTAAAAAATCTTTATAATTTTCTGGCACCAGTTTATTTGAATAAAATAAAATAAAAATGTATCTCCACCGGAGTACCCCTTTAAACACTAAGGTATGGCAGGAGAAAAAGATCTAGTTAGGAAGGTACAATCTAGGCAAGAAACGTTTCTGGGGAAGTTAACTGAAGAAAAACTTACATATGAGAAATAAGGTGATAATTAAATCATGGTGTGATATTAAAAATTATACTGCTCATATTTTAGAGGAATTTGAAAAAAATGTATTTTAACTTTTATTTGTCTAATAGAACATACCAGAAGGAAGAGTTGCTTCTATTTTTGAAAGATATTCCAATTGCCAAGACGAGACACCGCTCATAAAGAGCTGCTAGATGTCCTGTTATCCATAGGGGAACTGAGAGTAGTGGCTGAACACATACCAAAGGGGAAACCAGGCACAGGTGACCGTCCTATGGAGATCAATGAGAAGTTTAATGAGGTTCTCCCCTACATTCTCATGGTATTTGAAAACACGTATGCAGAAGAACACCAAGGTCAATGCTGGAGAAGGACCCACAGACATCAATTGTTATTGAGCTGTCTCATTGATAATAGTGAAGCAAAGCACATGTTGGTGGCAGATCCAGGAGGGGGCAACGGTTTATTTATTTATTAATTTTTTGCCTGAAACCCCCTCACCCCGCTGCCATCAGAGGGGTACAGCCAGCAGCCTCCTGCAGCACAGAAGCTATTTAAACATTGGTCTCCTGCTTCTGCATACCTCTGGTGATGAAGGGTCATTGGCCAACTTCTGCTGCCTCACTAATGTGGGGGACTACCTACTACGTTCCTGCCTAGCTAATATGGGGACTAACTAACAGGTCGATAGCAGAGACTCTGGATCCACCAATGGTTGGTGGTGTGACTCTCACTGGTGAAAGATGACCAGATGATGACCTGGAAAATCAACAAAGTTTTTAGGGCTTTAGTTTGGTGAGGGTTTTCCTTCTTAGTTGAAAGCTTTGTATAATAGCAAGAATTAAAGGGGTACTCCGGTGGTCAACGTGTTTTTCCATTTTTGACTTACCCTATTTGTTTTGTTTCATTTCTATTCTTGTTGTTTAGGCTACTCTATTTCCATTCTTTGTTGTCTTTTTATCCCCCACTTTGGTTTCTTATTTTTGCTTAAATTTCCTGTTTCTTGCTGTGCTGAAAACTACAAATCCCAGCATGCCACATGCCTTGCTGGTTTGGGGCGGCTCCTTTTTTTTGTTTGTTTGTTCCGCCCTTTACCCCCCCCACTATTTTCCTGGGTCGGCCCCCTTATACACAGCACACTAATATAAATCAGCCCTGGTTGGGATACACAGGCATACACACACAAAAGGGACTACAACTCCCAGCATGTGTCATTCAGGAGTCTTCAGGCTGTGGTATAACACCAGCATGCTGCCTCTGTAGTCTCCTGGGGGTTGTAGTTCACCACACCTCTATAGGGCATACACCAGTGTTTCCCAACCAGTGTGCCTCCAGGTGTAGCAAAACTACTACTCCCAGCATGCCATGACAGCCTTTGGGCATGCTAGGAGTTGTAGTTTTGCAACAGCTGGAGGCACACTTGTTGTGAAACACTGGTGTAACATGATGTCTATGCTGAATAGGCTAGAACAGTGTTTCCCAACCAGTGTGCCTCCAGCTGTTGCAAATCTACAACTCCCAGCATGCCCAGTCTGTCAGGGACAGGCTTTGGGCATGCTGGGAGTTGTAGTTTTGCAACAGCTGGAGGCACACTGGTTTGTAAACACTAGCATACACACACACAAACAACAGGGACTACAACTACCAGCATGTGTCATTCAGGAGTCCTCCTCCACCCCCCTTCACATATAGAGATCATTCCCAGTATGAGATTTATTCCCCTGCAGTCCATACATCCCCAGCCCGTGCACCTTCTCATCCTCCCCTTCAGATAACACTTATCTTCTCTGTGTTCCTTCTCCTGTGCAGACCTGTGTCCTTAGAATACAGAGCGGGGGGAGGGGAGGTGAGGAGCTGTGTACTCAGCTGGATGAGATGAGGGGGCGTGGCTTATTTTTCTCATGCAGACAGAGAGAGAGGAAAAAAAAGCTGTGACATCTTGTCCACAACAGACTCAAAACTGTGGACAACGGTAAAAGAAAACCCTCTGAACTACAGAACTTCCTGCCCAACAAACAGGTAAGAAAAACACATACATGCTGCCAAAACATATAACACATGTATATTGCTAAAAAAAACTAAACTTACAAAGAAGATGCCATATAGTCAAAAAAATTTGACTACCCCTCAACATCTTATCCCCTATCCAAAAGGACAGGGGGATAAGATGTCTGATTGCAGGGGTCCCGCCACTGGGGAACCCCCCACGATCTCTCCTGCAGCACCCCGTTCCTCCGGAGCAAGGATCGCTCAGTGGCTGATGACGGGCGATACAGGGGACAGAGTATCGTGATGTCACACCCCCCTCCTCAATGCACCTCTCAGACTTTCATCTTAACCCATGATACAATGGTTTCAACATATAATGTTTGTCCTGGAACCAATAAATATTTTAAAAGGGGTATTCCAGGAATTTTTTTTATTTGACTTTGCTACAGTGGCTGTAAAGTTAGTGTAGTTCATAATATAGTGTCTGTACCTGTGTGTGACGGTTTTCTCACAATTCTTATGTGATTTTCACCCCAATCTTTATTTTTAAACAGCACACAAAATGACTGTTGTCTCAGATTTTTCCCAGGTAGCAATGCGGCTGAGACCTGACTCACTAGTCAGCTGATGACAGGGAGCCTGTCTGCTTCAATGGGTGGAGCGATCAATCTGCAACTAATGCAACAGCTGTAGGCACTCTGATTGAAAACCACAGCTCTTTTGAATGGATGCAGCTCATTTATGTTTCAATGGGTGGGGTGGCTGATGCATGGGAGGGAGGAAAATGGAATTATGGGATTTGTAGTCAAAAAAGAAAACAAACAGGAAATACCAGTTCACAAAAAGCTAGCCACAGTGTTATGGTTATCTCACAACATTTAGCCCCAAGACAAGCGCAGATCCTTCCTAAGCATGTCCATTACTGTCTGCCAGGTGGATAACCCCTTTACCTTGAGGGACCACTGTACAATGTTGTGAAGTATGTTTATTAAAATTTAGCTGTGTGCTACAACACTTTTTTTTTTTTTTTAGTGCACAGGGCCCCAACTCAGAGATCCTGTCTATAATCTGCAGTACCCCTTAAAGGGGTACTCCAGTGGAAAACAATTTATTTTTTCAAATCAACTTGTGCCAATAAGCTAAACAGATTTGTAAATTACTTCTATAAAAAAAATGATAAGCTGATAAAGTACTGGAAGGATTAAGATTTTTTAACCTCTTCAGGACATAGGGCGTATGGATACGCCTGTATCCATACGCCCGTGGGAATTCCGGTCCCCGCTGCTAGCCGGTTGGGGACCGGAGCCGGATGCCTGCTGAAATCGTTCAGCAGGCATCCCGGCATATCGCCCAGGGGGGTCATTATGCCCCCCCATGTCGGCGATGGCCGCAGATCGCTGGACAATTCAGTCCAGCGATCTGCGGTGATTCCTGGTCAATCGGGTCTCCAGTGACCCGGAATTACTGGCTGATCGGGGCAGTCAGAGACGGCCCCGAACAGCCAGAGCCTGCAGGGGTGAGGTGGCAATGGTGCCACCTCACGATCGCCCTGATTCGTCGGCCGGATTACCGGCCGACCAATCAGGGCGCCTGCTGCGGGTGTCACTCCCGCAACCCGCTCCGCAGCCGGGACCTGCCGGGCATGATGCGAGCACTGCTCAGGTGCTCGCGATCATGACGGCGCGTAAATGTACATCATGGTGAGCTAAGTACCATGTCACCATGACGTACATTTACATCCAATGTCGTTAAGGGGTTAAAAGGGGTATTCCCTTCTGGACAATTATGTCCCATAAAAAAATAAAAACCTGCTTACACTTACACACACACACACACTCTCAGACAGCACGGGCATATAGAATAAAAAATTAAATGTTGGGGTTCCACATACTATAGGTATGCTGCCGTGCCCTCCAAGAAGATTCCTCTTTAGAATGTTTTTTTTATATACGAGTCAAGATATATATTTAATACTAAGGAAGTTGATCAGTCCTCACCATACAATACAACTTGCTGCATCTTCCAAAATAAGTCCCAGTAGAATTGTTGGTTGGGTCAAGAAATGCTGCGCTGTTACATTCACGTGTCCTATTATATGTAAAAACAGAATTTAAATAGCTTAGCATTACCTGGCCTCAGGCTAGGAATAGATGTTCTTGTACATCTCACTAGGACTACAAAAACAGCTGAATTATTTCAGTAAATCTCTAACAACAACAATAGCTACTGTTAAAAGCACCGCAAAAGTATGGTAAAAAAACACAAACAGGAAAACATAATATTTCATTGCTTGTACACCACACAGACATTTATTTTAGGAATAAGACAAACCTAGGAATTTATGTAAATCTTCGCTATACAAAATAGATCACTAACCTAACAAACAAGGACTATGTCAATTTTAGGCAGTTTTTCTTTTTATGTATATATACATATAAAAAAAACTAAAAAAAAAAAACTAAAAGATTGATCCAAACAGCAAATACAATCCACTCTACATATGTGGACATCTGCCTTGACTGTATGCGTTGACAGTGATTTTTTTTAATTATTTTATTTTTATTTTTAACCCTGGATCTACAGCAGGCTGACTGCAAAGATTTCGTGTATGACTGCACATGGCTTTATGGATAATCCCATCCCAATATCAAAGTGCATTGTGCACATGCTGCTGTCGTACGCTGAACCGACCTCCGCACAAAAGCAATAAAAAGAGCAACGGATGAAAGGCAGTTTGGGTGACGCTTGATACAAGGGTTTCCCCACAAAGGACACTCATCACCTAGAAATGGAGCAATAGTGCACATGTATGACCACTGCACCATTCAGACACTCATCACTTATCCTGCAGATCAGCACTAGGCAGAACACAGCGGCAGATTCTTCAATCTGCCTGACATCAAAACTGTCTGGTTTTGCCCATAACAACCAATTACAGCTAAGCTTTAATTTTGCCAGGGCTGGTTAAGATATAAAAGCTGAATTGTGATTGGTTGTTACGGGCAAAAGCAGACAGTTTTGGTGTCGGGCAGATAGAAAATCTGGGGCACCATAATAGCTTTGCCCAGAATATTTATTTCTCAGTAACTCTGAGCCCTGTCTAACCCAGTGTTTCCCAACCAGGGTGCCTCCAGCTGTTGCAAAACTACAACTCCCAGTATACCCGGACAGCCTTCGGCTGTCCGGGTATACTGGGAGTTGTAGTTTTGCAACAGCTGGAGGCACCCTGCTTGGGAAACACTGGTCTAACCAGAGAAGATCAAACGGGCTACTAAGCTTTTTGTGCATAATACATATTTACATGTCACCAGTGAGTTGTTTTTTTTTTTACATTTATTTTTTTTAAACACATGGCACTTTTTTGTGGTCCTATTGATTCGCTTTAAAATAAACAGGCTCAGTTTATGTGCAAAGTGGGCTAAGTTTAAAAGCTTCTAGTGTGTTATACAAGGGCACCGAGATCATCGAGACCAGGGCAGCCTTGACCTACCCTGTCCAAGTGGGGCCATTTATAAGATGTAGAGATGAGCGAACTTACAGTAAATTCGATTCGTCACAAACTTCTCGGCTCGGCAGTTGATGACTTTTCCTGCATAAATTAGTTCAGCTTTCAGGTGCTCCCGTGGGCTGGAAAAGGTGGATACAGTCCTAGGAGACTCTTTCCTAGGACTGTATCCACCTTTTCCAGCCCCCCGGAGCACCGGAAAGCTGAACTAATTTACGCAGGATAAGTCATCAACTGCCGAGCGGAGAAGTTCGTGACAAATCAAATTTACTGTAAGTTCGCTCATCTCTAATAAGATGCATTGGCTACATTTGCTAAACAGTCCTATTTCAGAACTGTAACAATATAATATGATCAAAGCATCAGTTCTTAAGGCATAATTAAGCATACAGTGGCATTTGTAGGCCACCACTCCTCCCATTTAAATTATATTTATATATATATATATATATATATATATATATATATATATATTTTATATTTATATAAAAAATGTAAATATATATATTAAATTTGAGTGGCCGTATTAGTCCAGTAATGCAGATAAAAATCAAAAAATGTTGCAGTATCTTGTAATACCTATAAAAAAGGTATTACAAGATACTGCAACATTTTTTGATTTGCATATATCTCAAGTAATATATGTGTTCGCACTTTGTCTCTTTGCATAAAAAAGCATGGCTCATGCTTTTCTATACAGAAAAAAATAAAAATAAAATACTGTCCGAGAATATGCAAAAACAACAAACTAACGTTTGGCATATGCTGGGTACATGTTGGAGTAGATGCCAGTGCATACTTATGACAAATATCTAAAAACGAGATGTGGACAGAGCTTTGTAGTCCTGCTCAGACAGCCAATTCCTAGATATAATGCTGAAACTAGCCCACTGCCAGAGGTACAGTATTTTGGGGGGAGTTTTTTTTCAGTGTTTCTTTTTCTTTTTTTTCTTTGCTTTGCCAAACACACTATAAATCACTTCAGACCACCATTTTGTATGTTTCCTCCTCTCCACAAATATTTTTTTATGAGACTTTTTGAAAGTGCCCTCCAAAGGCAGTTTTGTAAGCCAGGTCTGGCCCGACTTTGACTTGCAACTTTTTGGAAGGGTTTACGACTTTTTTTATTTGTAATGCCTACGTGTGACATTTAAACTTTAGAAACTCACAACCACTGCAAAGTGTACACTGAAAGTAGAAATGGGGTGGCATCATCTGGTGGTTGTCATCTGTTCCACCAAGGTACATCAGAAATAGATGGTTTTACTTTACATAGAAAGACAAGTCATTGACTTACATTTCCTATAGTAAAGGGAGTCAAAGTATTAAAGAAGCTGTGTTACAGTTGGACATTAAAGGGGTATTTCAGGAAAAACATTTTTTTTTTTTTTTTAGATCAACTGACTCCAGAATGTTAAACATATTTGTAAATTACTTCTATTAAAAAATCTTAATCCTTCCAATAATTATCATCAGCTGCTGAAGTTGAGTTGTTCTTTTCTGTCTAAGTGCTCTCTGATGACACCTGTCTCGGGAACTGTCCAGAGTAGAAGCAAATTCCCATAGCAAACCTATTTTGCTCTGTGCAGTTCCTATGGGAATTTGCTTCTACTCTTGACAGCTCCCGAGACACGTGTCATCAAAGAGCACTTACACAGAAAAGAACAATTCAACTTCAGCAGCTCATAAGTACTGAAAGGATTAAGATTTTTTAATATAAGTAATTTACAAATCTGTTTAACATTCTGGAGTCAGTTGATTATATATATATATATATATATATATATATATATATATATATATATATATATAAAGAAAAAGTGTTTTCCTGGATAACCCATTTAAACATTGGTTAAATTCCAAGGCAACTTATGAGACCAATAGTAACCATTAAAAGTTACTTAACTGGCCTGTCAGTCTTGGCCCACCTGCACATTACCAGAAATGAAGCTGCATGATTATTCCCCTTCCTAGCAGATAGAGAATTTTGTTGACCAGCCAAGACAATGATACTACATTCTCACTCCATGATTGCAGACAATACACAGTTTTAAAAGAATAAATAAAAAGAAAAACAAAAACAACTACACTTTAAAATTAAACATAAATACCTGGGACACACAGGCAATATGTACACTGATACTGTACATACTATTCTGTACACAAAAATACACATTCTCCTGCTCCACGTTTCAAGTCCTGTAACAGTCCAGCAGGCAGGAGGGGATGTGATTATATACATAATAAAATTGTAATACACAGTGAAGAAGACTCTTTAGGGTTCTTGACGATTTTCCACACAGTCTGTAAATAGTAAGGGTTGGCAACACCGTGGTCCGGTCTTGTGTCACTCATTTGGGGGACAGATCATCCAGTGATATGAATGAAGAGCAGGAGTTGGAACAGGCTGCAGGGGAGTCAGTCACACAGCTTTCCTTGGCTGTAGAGTCAAACGAAGAACCGATACTACTGCTGCTGTCAAGGTCTGATGAAAGGCTGTAAGTGAAAAGAAACATTACTGACAGAAGGAAAACCCAACATCTAAAACATTGGCCCAGAAGTATCAATAAACATTGTAAACTAAAACTAGACTAGGGATGCAGCGAATTTATCACAATGGCTTAAGCAGTTTACTTTCAGACTCTCTTAGCTCTCTATGCTACTTGAGGTTGCCTCTTATTTCTTGTTAGGCTACATCGCCTAGTCAAGTGAGACACAAAGAGTGTCTAAAACACATTAAAGTGTCTTTTACAGTGAAAGTAGATCTTCTCAGCACTGTTCCAAATGGAGTTCCATAAACTTAGACTAAGGTTGGCAGAACAAATAAAGTTGGGTGGGTTCGTGAGACTCTCGAAAGTGTATGGCTACCAAATTAGGTAGTTTGAGAGAAAGGTCGAGTGTGTTGTATTTTTGACACTAGATCCTTTTTGTTCTGGTAGGAATGGGTTGGTGCAAAACTGCCTGGCCGAGCCTTACCCCTCCCCATAGAGGAAACATTGTCTGTATGGAAAGGTTTAGAGAGATTAGTAAGAGCCGAATAAACATTGAAGCAAAGTTGTGCCATATTTTGCACTGACAACAGGCCCGCTGGGGGAGATCTCAAAACCTGTGCAGAGGGAAAGTTGTCCAGTTGGCCATAGCAACCAAATTACTGCTTTCATTTTTTCAGAGGACTTATCAAAAATTAAAAGAAGTGATCTGATTGGTTGCTATGGGAAACTCAGCAACTTTTCCTCTGGACAGGTTTTGATCTTCTAGTAGGCTATTCTGAAGCACTTATTTTTCTCTCTTTCTTCAAGGGAACCTATTATGCCATGTCCATTTTCTAGTGTAAAAAAAGTCATTGGGGGAGATTTATCAAAACCTGTGCAGAGGGAAAGTTGCCCATAGCAACCAATCAGATTTCTTCTTTCATTTTTAACAAGGCCTCTGCAAAATGAAAGAAGCGATCTGATTGGTTGCTATGGGCAACTGGACAACTTTTCCTCTGCACAGGATTTGATAAATCTCCCTCATTTTGCTTTTTGCACCTTTTAAAAAGTTTAGAGTTAGCAGGCATGGCCTGACAGATTTACTATAATTCATGCCCAAAAACTGTTGTAAAAGTACGGTGGAAACCTATGCCGTCTACAGAGGGTAGTGCACAGACTGTCAAAACATGTTCCAAATTTGTTAGGGAAGACTGTGCTTGATACTCAAATAAATCTTTAGGTTAGAGCTTTACTGTCATAAAAAAAATAAAAAATGCAATGTATATCGCAGGCATGTCAAAAGTTTTGATCATTCAGAGTCACTGTGCAGAGACCACCACTTATCTCTAGATATAGTAAGGGAGAAGCTCATTGTAGCATGCTTCACTCCCTGGCTCAGCATTCAGTTTACATGATTGCAGGAGTCATTCTCCAAAGACTTATAATGGAGCCCATATCCTGCAATTACATGGATTAAGGGCCAAGCCAAAAAGCCTGCTACCGTATTCATTTCCCTGAGTAAACCTTTAAAGAGGACATATGGAAAGCTAGTCTTAAAAATTCCCCCTTCCTGTTACAGGCCCAAACCATGGTCTCACGGTTTGGTCATGTAACCCCGAACAATCATATGAGCATTTTTAAGGTATACTAAAAGTATGCTAGCTTCTAGTAGGCTTGCTTTAAACATTTTGTGAATAGTTATATTGGAAATTCCATTAGTGATGACAGATTCTACACTTACGTAAAGGCAACAAACCAGTCTCCAGCCTGCTGCAGATTTAACCTTACCAACTGTAATCCGACAGGTGTGTCATGTCTGGAGATAACATGTTCGTGGTTCCTTGAAACAGTCTCTTTGGTTGAGTCTCCATGTCCATCTCCACTTTAAAAATAAATAGAAAAACATATAAATGGATAAAACGTTTATACAAGGGATAAAGACAATGCACAAAAAGCTACCACTGTTCCCTCAATGGTTGCATTTACAATAAGTGTCCACAATATCCTATATATTAGTAATGCAGACCCAGAATGACAAACATGTAGGAGTAATGAGTAATATGCATATGTAAAGGCAAAAAAGGATATGGGGGGGACTTACGAGTCGGAGTCTCTTGGAAGGTGCAGACTGTCTTTTTAATCAGGTGCATGTAAAATCCAAAACGCAGGACGCCAGGGTCCGCAGCGAGGTGCAGTTAACAGCTTCTTTCGCGCCGAGAGGTGGCGCTTCTTCAGTATGAAGAAGCGCCACCTCTCGGCGCGAAACACAAAAGCAGCTGTTATAAAGAGACAAAATAAAAAAAGACAAAAGTCTGCACCTTCCAAGAGACGCCGACTTGTAAGTGCCCCCCCCCCCCCTATCTCCTTTTTTTGCCTTTACATATGCATTGTGATGAAGTCTATACGGGGTTGAGCACAGTGTGGAGGATCGCAGGTGCGTGTCATTAAGGGAAGGCGATAGCACTCCAGGGGAGGAGTATAGCACCTGGAAATGTATTCAACAGTGCCGATCGCTGTGTCTTTGCTTGCAGTAATGAGTAATATACTACCACTTAGTCTGTACTTCACAACTGGCATCCCTGATAACCCCACATGTACTTTGTCTAGTATGACTTAGATACACTAATGCAGGGCTTGACGGCCAGCAAAACAAAACAAAAACAAAGAAACAACATTGCAGCCAAGCTCCATTCTCCTGAGCACAGAGCGCGACCACCGATTGACTGCGGTGGTTACTTGATCATGTAACACCAGGGCACCGACCGCAGGCAAAATGAGCAGGGGATTAGTGTGGAAACAGAGGTGGAGGCAAGTAAAACTGTTTGTTTGTTTTTTTTGTAAAAAAACAAAGAACAACCACCTCTGGTGGAAAGGGCTCACAAAAACATAAGAGCCACCATGAAATCGTAAGTCGCCATGGTGACCAGGCACCTGGGATTTGTCAAGCCAAGGAATGGCGTACAAGAGTAACATCTGTCATGCACATATGTTCTATTGTCTACACTGTATATAAAATAGGAGAATGTGACTTCTTAAATACATAGAATATGATACCTTTCCTCTTTATAGGACCTAGTGCACTTGGACGTATACAGTTGATGGGACTTTGACTCCTCCTGCTGTAGAAAAGGGTAAAAAAAAAAAAAAAAGTTAAAAAGATAAAACAAATATACATTTTTATAATTCAACTTTTAATAATAAAAAAAAAAACGATAATGTCTTCCTCCCTGTTTTTATGAGGAAATTCAAGATGCTACATGAGATCTGCCCTGCGGCAAGGAGAACATTATATATATATATAACACACACAATTCCTTTAACTTTATAAAATGCCTCTGACAGTCTCTGGCACAGCTGGAAACAGATTTCTTTCCCATTGTGACTCTTTCCAACCATATTATCTATACAATATTTGGATTACATGATAAGGATGTGTACATAAGGCAAATGTTTTATACACAACAGGTGCATTCAGGTTTGTAATACAAGACATAAAAAGACATTTATTTCCATGTTCCTGTATAAAAACATGAAATTCAGTACATCTAGAGGAGAGCTCAGTCTAATATAGAATATCTGATGGAATGTTTTGAATTATGTGAAATCCAAGGGGAAAATGAAGCAATAAACATATGACCATGCACACAGCTCAGAGGACTAATATTTAAAAGGAGTCTTCCAGGATTAGAAAAACAAAGCTGATTACTTCCAATATAAATAAATAAATAACAGCATCCCCCTTGTCCTCAGGTTGCGTGTGGTATTGCAGCTCAGTTCCAATAAAGTGAATGGAGTGAAGTTGTAGTACCACACACAACATTTATCTGGTTGTCAAACACATTAACAGACATAGTCGAAAAAGAACAATATAGTGCCAGGCACAGGGAGTAAACAAGCGCACATTAGCACAATAATGCGAGCATTAGTATGAAATATAAGAGCTCAACCAGGCCAAAAACAGGCTTAGAATAGGAATAAAGAATAAGGAGAGCTACAGCGGGAACTTTGGCCATAGCCATCTCGTAAAAAGCCACACAGGGAGGGCAGGACAGAAGATAATCCTCCATTCCATTTACAAACAGAGACGCTCCTCCATTCCGTTTACAAACAGAGCCGCTCCTCCGTTCCGTTTACAAACAGAGCCGCTCCTCCGTTCCGTTTACAAACAGAGCCGCTCCTCCGTTCCGTTTACAAACAGAGCCGCTCCTCCGTTCCGTTTACAAACAGAGCCGCTCCTCCGTTCCGTTTACAAACAGAGCTGCGGCACTTGTTTACATGACGTGGAGCGCACGGCAAACGAGGGCAGCATGCGCACCAAGCCTCTCTTCTATTCTCAACCGGACGGGAGTTTACTCTTTGCAATACATTAAATGGATTTCTACAGCTAATTTTTTGTTCTATGTATTTATGTTGAGTTAGTTTGCTATATACTAATTTAGGAAACTGCTTTTGTCATTTTCTGCCTGTACTCCTGTGTCTGTTACTTTGACCCCTGACCCTGCCACCATTTTGTCTTCTATTGGCATGTGTATATAGCCCATTTGTTGTTAGGTGTACTGTATCAATTTGTGAATCTGAAGAAGGGGTTTGTACACCCCGAAACACGTTATTGCTTTATTTCAATAAACTTGAAACTTCAACTCCCTTCCATGACTTGGTTGTGACCTTCCTTTGGACACCTGAGCGCCTGCTTGAAGGTCACCTTTTCCTTGCTTCACCTAGTCTTAAAGTAGTCAATGCCAAATGCTGGTAGACAAAAGACCCACATGTTCTAGTCTCAGCACAAACAAGAAACACAAAAAGGGCATGTAAACTAGGTTGTATAACACTTACAAAAGGACTATAACCACGCCAACATGGCAGACAGGAGTGCCCAAAGACACACACATATACAGTAGGTTATACTTACGTAGTAAATCGCCTTGTAGGACTGGGGATACGGCTTGGGGGCAAACCACTGCTGCTCAGACACATTTGTAGAGATGGAGAAAAACATTGCTGTGGGTTACAAAGAAAAACACAACTCAGTCAGGTACATATCAATAAAGGTAATAGGATGTAGACCAGTGTTTTCCAACCAGGGTGCCGCCAGATGTTGCAAAACTACAACTCCCAGAATGCCTGGACAGCCTTTGGCTGTCCAGGCATTCTGGGAGTTGTAGTTTTGCAACAGGTGGAGGCACCCTGGTTTGGAAACACTGTTGTAGACAGTGCTGCAGAACAGGTTCAGATATTGGAC
Organism: Hyla sarda; assembly: GCF_029499605.1. Lineage (NCBI taxonomy): Eukaryota > Metazoa > Chordata > Amphibia > Anura > Hylidae > Hyla > Hyla sarda. The sequence continues at coordinate 126,197,769 of NC_079197.1, read as the reverse complement.
AGATTCAACTTGAATATAAGGATTATTCATATGTAGGAGTGATATACTACATCTCAGCCTGCACTTCAAGACTGGATGCCCTGATAACTCCTTAGGATTATATTGCATGGACTGAGTTAAGATGTTCCATGGAAAGAGAGAACACCAATATCCTACCATGCGCAAATCTAAATCCTCAGACATAATTCAACAAAACAACTTACTTCCAGCAGACGTCACATAGCTTAAAAGGGGTACTCCGGTGGAAAACTTATTTTTTTTTTAAATCAACTGGTGCCAGAAAGCTAAACAGATTTGTAAATTACTTCTCTATTAACCTGTTAACGACCATGGACATATATACTCGTCCAATGGCCGTTAACGGGGTACGACGCGGGCTCCCGACTCGTCATACCGGCTGGCCCCCAGCTGATTCCTGTAGTCAGGGGCCGGCATTAATAGCAGACATGTGGCGATCGCCGTGGACGGCTATTAACCCTTTAGATCGTCACTGTCAAAGATGACAGCGGCACGTCTAAAGGTGCCTGTATCCCATCCCTGGTGGTCCAGTGGGGTGGATAAATCCCCTGCAACGCGAGGGGTGGGATCCACTGTAGAGGTAGCCCGAGAGCTTACCTCTCCTTCCACGGCAGCTCCTGTGTTCTGAATGATAAAGCCTGGCTGCACCAGGCTTTATCAATCGAGTGCAGAGCACACAGATCAATGTGCTTTTATGAAACCACAATGATCTGTATGAGGAATCTAATGAATTTTGAGACAAAGTGTAGAAGAAAAAAAAAAAGTTTAAAAACACACATTAACCCACCCCTTCCTTATTAAAAGTTTAAAACACCCCCCTTTTCACAAATTCCATATAAAAAAACATATAAACATAATAAAAATAAACATATGTGGTATCACCACATGTGTAAATGTCCAAACTATAAAAATATATCGTATATTAAACCGCACGGTCAATGGTGTACGCGCAAAAAAAATTCCGAAATAGTGTATTTTTGGTCACAAAAAAAGGTACTGATTAAAACTTCAGATCATGGTGCAAAAAATGAGCCCTCATACCGCCCCATACGCGGAAAAATAAAAAAAAGTTATAGGGGTCAGAAGATGACAATTTTAAATGTATTAATTTTCCTGCATGTAGTTATGATTTTTTCCAGAAGTACGACAAAATCAAACCTATATAAGTAGGGTATCATTTTAATTGTATGGACCTACAGAATAAAGAAGAGGTGTCATTTTTACCAAAAAATGTGCTGCGTAGAAACAGAAGCCCCAAAAATTTACAAAATTGTGTTTTCTCTTCAATTTTGTCGCACAATGATTTTTTCCCCCCGTTTAGACGTAGATTTTTTGGGTAAAATGACTGATGTCATTACAAAGTAGAATTGGTGGCGCAAAAAAGTAAGCCATCATATGGCTTTTTAGGTGCAAAATTTAAAGGGTTATGATTTTTTAAAAAGGTAAGGAGGAAAAAATGAAAGTGCAAAAACAGAAAAACGCTAAGCCCTTGAGGGGTTAAAAAAAACCTTAATCCTTCCAGTACTTATTAGCTGCTGAATACAACAGAGGAAATTATTTTCTTTTTGGAACACAGTGCTCTCTGCTGGCATCTCTGTCCATTTTAGGAACTGTCCAGAGCAGCATATGTTTGCTATGGGGATTTTCTCCTACTCTGGACAGTTCTTAAAATGGTCAATGATGTCAGCAGAGAGCTCTGTGTTCCAAAAAGTAAAGAATTTCCTCTGTAGTATTCAGCAGCTAATAAGTACTGGAAGGATTAAGATATTTTAATAGAAGTAATTCACAAATCTGTTTAACTTTCTGGCACCAGTTGATAAAAAAAAATAAAAAAATAAAAAAAAAGTTTTCCACCGGAGTACCCCACTGAAAAACATTTTCTTTTAACCCCTTAACGACGCAGGACGTAAATGTACGTCCTGGTGACGTGGTACTTAACACACCAGGACGTACATTTACGTCCTGAGCATAACCGCGGGCATCGGAGCGATGCCGGCATCACACGTGGCAGGTCCCGGCTGTGGATCGCAGCAAGGGACCCGCCGGTAATGGCGGACACCCGCGATCCCGCAGATGTCCGCCATTAACCCCTCAGATGCCGTGATCAATACAGATCACGGCATCTGCAGCATCGCGATCACTTAACAGGATGATCGGATCGCCCGCAGCGCTGCCGCGGCGATCCGATCATCCTGCACGGCAGACGGAGGTCCCCTCACCTGCCTCCGCTGTCTTTCGGGAGTCTTCTGCTCTGATCTGCCTTCCCGCAGACCAGAGCAGAAGATGACCGATAACCCTGATCAGTGCTGTGTCCTATGTCCTGCACTGAACAGGATTAGCAATCAAATGATTGCTATAAATAGTCCCCTATGGGGACTATAAGAGTGTAAAAATAAAAAGGAAAAAAATAAAGGACAAAAAATGTGAAAAACCCCCTCCCCCAATAAAAACGTAAATTGTTCCATTTTCCCTATTTTACCCCCAAAAAGTGTAAAAACATTATTTTATATACATATTTGGTATCGCCGCGTGCGTAAATATCCGTACTATTAAAATAAAATGTAAATAATCCCATACGGTGAACGGCGTGAACGTAAAAAAATAAATAAAATAAAATAAATCCAAAATAGCTGCTTTTTATAACATTTTATTCCCAAAAAAATTAATAAAATACGTAATAAAAGTTTTGTATAAGCAAATATGGTATTAATAAAAAGTACAGATCACGGCGCAAAAAATTTGCCCTCATACCGCCGCTTATACGGAAAAATGAAAAAGTTATAGGTCTTCAAAATAGGGGGATTTTAAACATACTAATTTGGTTAAAAAGTTAGCAATTTTTTTTTTAAGTGCAACAGTAATAGAAAAGTGTATAATCATGGATATTTTAATCGTATTGACCCAAAGAATAAAGAACACGTCATTTTTACCATAAATTGTATAGTGTGAAAACAAAACCTTCCAAAATTAGCAAAATTGCGTTTTTCTTTTTAATTTCCCCACACAAATAGTATTTTTTTGGTTGCACCATACATTTTATGGTAAAGTGAGTGATGTCATTACAACGGACAACTGCTTGTGCAAAAAACAAACCCTCATACTAGTCTGTGGATGCAAATATAAAAGAGTTATGATTTTTTTTTTGAAGGGGAGGAGGAAAAAACGAAAGCGTAAAAAAAGGTCCAAATGGGCTGAGTCCTTAAAGGGTTAAATCAACTGATGCCAGAAAGTTAAAACAGATAAATAAATTACTGCTATAAAAAAAATCCCAATTCTTCCAGTACTTATCAGCTGCTGTATAATACACAGAAAGTTCTTTTCTTTTTGAATTTCCTTTCTATCTGACCACAGTGCTCTCTGCTGACACCTCTGTCCATGTCAGGAACTGCCCAGTAGGATAGGTTTGCTATGGGGATTTTCTCCTGCTTTGGACAGTTCCTAAAATGGACAGAGGTGTCAGCAAAGAGCAGTTGTGGTCAGACAGAAAGGAAATTCAAAAAGAAAAGAACTTCCTCTATATTATACAGCACCTGATAAGTACTAGAAGGATTGGGATTTTTTTTTTAGCAGAAGTAATTTACAAAACTAAGAAAGAAAAAACTATGTAGATGTGTGCAGCTCACAACTATTACGCACCGAGGTCAGACGGGGCAAGCAACTATACCTTAATTGCTAGAAAAGGAAAACCAAAAAATACAGTGTAGCCCGGACCTTCTAGGTGAGTATGAAGTGGATATACGTGGATCGTGCTTCAATAATAATTATCATTTATTTATAAAATATAAATAAGATTTCGACACTTCTCACAGGGCCCTTGTGAGAAGAACATACATATTAAAAGGCAACCTAACAATGTATTAGGCAATAGTATTATAATTATAAACTTGGCATAGAGTAATAGAATAAAATAACAGAGTGAGATCTGTACCATGCAAATATATTAGAAAGTTGCTCTTCTAGATGTTTAGGGTAAATATGTCCCTTTTAGATACAGTAGCAAACAGACAACACAGACTGTTTGCTACTGTATCTAAAAGGGACATATTTACCCTAAACATCTAGAAGAGCAACTTTCTAATATATTTGCATGGTACAGATCTCACTCTGTTATTTTATTCTATTACTCTATGCCAAGTTTATAATTATAATACTATTGCCTAATACATTGTTAGGTTGCCTTTTAATATGTATGTTCTTCTCACAAGGGCCCTGTGAGAAGTGTCGAAATCTTATTTATATTTTATAAATAAATGATAATTATTATTGAAGCACGATCCACGTATATCCACTTCATACTCACCTAGAAGGTCCGGGCTACACTGTATTTTTTAATTTACAAAACTGTTTAACTTTCTGGCACCAGTTGATTTAAAAGAAAATGTTTTCCAGTGGAGTACCCCTGTAACGCTGTGACAAGACAAAGCAATCTCAGCATTAACATGTGACCACAAATCCATAGAAGTACATGCATACATTCACCCCTGTACCTTTCCGATTCCTCTGGTAGGAGATGGTGCTGGCGATACTGGGGCAAAGTCAAGACGTTTTGGAGATGAAGGCTTGTCCAACTTGTCATAATCATTGTCACTCTGTAAGAGAACGGTTTACAACTGCTGAAACCATGTTTACTCCATCTTTCTTCTAAGGGTGGTGACGAATAGGGGGAGATTTATCAAAATCTGTGCAGAGGAAAAGTTGACTAGTTGTCCATAGAAACCAATCAGATCGCTTCTTTCATTTTTAACAAGGCCTCTGGAAAATGAAAGAAGCGATCTGATTGGTTGCTATGGGCAACTGGTCAACTTTTCCTCTGCACAGGTTTTGATAAATCTCCCCCTATGTATTTGTATGGTTCCTCTGTATTTAAACAAGTATAAGTCTGCCAAGTGTAGGCCAAAGCCCAAAACCATGGCATAATCGTATGCTGAAGGGGAGCAACATCCTCTAGAAGCCTTTTAAGAGATTCTTTTGGCACCATTTTGGGTTCAAGGGCTACTTTGCTGCTAGACATCTTATCCCCTATCCAAAGGATAGGGGATAAGATGTCTGATCATGGGGGTCCCGCCGCTGGGTCGCCCCCCGGGATTTCCCACAGCACCCAGCGTTCTATACGAACACCAGGTTCCTGCAGCAGTGGTCATGATGTCACAGCCATGCCCCCTCGCGACATCACGCAACGTCCCCTCCATTCATGGCGTGACGTCTCGAGGGGGCGTAACCGTAACATCATGATCACAGCCTCCGGCTCCGAGCGTTCTGAACGAAATATTTAAAACGCTGCAGCACAGGAGTACCCCTTTAAAGGGTTAATCAGAATTAGAAAAACGTTGCCGCTTTATTTCAAAAACAGCTCCACATCTGCCTTTAGGTTGTGTATGGTATTACAAATCTGCTCCATTTAATTCAATGGAAAGGAGCTGCAATAACACATAAAGGCCGGGTTTACACAGCGGAATTTCTGCCCTGAATTCTGCATGAATATTTTTCATGAATTTATAGCCAATACACTTCAATGGGATTCCACTGTCTCATCCACACGGCAAAATGTCATTGAAGTGAATTGGATATAAATTCATGTAAAATTTTCATGCAGAAATTCTGCCATGTGAACCCGACCAAATAGAGGTGCCGTTCTGTAAGAGAGCAGCTTTGTTTTTCCAACTGTGGATAACCTTTAAAGACAAATACATTGCACATTTAAATAGACATTTCTTTTGAGGGCTATGGGTTGTACAATAGACCAGTGGACCGATACAGAAGAGAGCGCCACTTCTAAAATGTGCAGGTGTCAAACTGAAATGACAAGATCATGACTGAGGGCAGGGAGAGGAACATTTGTTATGAAAATGAAGGAAAGTTGTGATGCCACGTTATAAAAATACAAGGGTGAGTGTGTGGAGTTATAAGGTCAGCCTAACCAAAGGGTTACACTTTATTTTATGTACATTGTAAGGCTGGGTTCAGACTACGGAATCTCCAGGCAGAAAATTTCCGCCGGGGGATTCCGAGTGCGGCCAGCGTCGGCTGAATCAGTCGGTGCTAGGACCGCGCGGACACTGCAGACTCCAATAGACTGCAATGTGTTCCACGCGGATTTCCGCCAGAAGAAAGAGCAACCCCTTTCTTCAGGCGGAAATTTCCAAGCGGATTGTCCGTTCACAAATTCCGCTTCACAAATTCCGAAGAGTGCATTTGTGAACGGAAAATCATTCACTACACTATACATTTTAGAAAGCGGAATTTCCGCCTGCAATTTCAAAGCAAAATTGCAGGCGGAAATTCCGTAGTCTGAACCTAGCCTAACACTCTCAGTAAGGGTGTGTGCACACAGTAATTTCTGGCAGAGTCCATGCTAAATTTGCAGCACATTCTATGTCCAAATTGAGCATGGATTTCACCTGGTATCAGACTTCCATTAATTTCAATGGTATTTCTGCAACTATGTTCACACATAGTAACATAGAGCTGGGCGGTATGACCAAATATGTGTATCACGGTATTTTTGTAACTTATGGCGGTTCCACGGTATATAACGGTATTTCTTTCACCCCCCCAAATCATGTGACCCGCGAGCGCTGTTCTGCTCCCCCCACCAAATCATGTTACCCGCCAGCGCTGTTCTGCTCCCCCCCACCCCCCCAATTAATAATCAGCCAGCAGGGTACTACTCACATATGTCACCCGCAAGCACTGCCCTCCTCCTCTTTGTTGGGGGCCGCCGGCGATAGAACTCTATACTGTATGCCAGTGATCTCCAACCTGCGGACCCCCAGATGTTGCAAAACTACAACTCCCAGCATGCCCGGACAGCCAACGGCTGAGCCCACTGTCATGTAAGAAGCCGGCTCCTAACATGACAGTGGGCTCAGCCTATCACTGGCCGGGGCGGGACATCGCTCGGGCCGGTGATAGGCTGACGGCTGTCCGACATTCCAGTCCCCAGCGTAAGGTCGACGTAGGTAAGTTAAAGTTTATTTTCTTTATCTTTTGCAGCCCGGGCATAGGGATACATCGTACACCAGTTGTCTCCAACCTGCGGACCTCCAGCTGTTGGAAAACTACAACTCCCAGCATGCCCGGACAGCCGTTGGCTGTCCAGGCATGCTGGGAGTTGTAGTTTTGCAACATCTGGAGGTCCGCAGGTGGGAGACCACTGGCGTACAGTGAGTTCCAGTTCACCTCACACCGGCAGCCCCCAACAAAAAGGAGGAGGGCAGTGTTTGCGGGTGACATATGTGAGTAGTACCTCGCTGGGCTGATAATTAATTGGGGGGGGGAGTGGAACAGCGCTCGCAGGTAACATGATTTGGTGGGGGGAGCAGAACAGTGCTGGCGGGTCACATAGGATTAGTTCCCCGATGTGGGGACAGCGCTGCACTGGGCTAATCATTCATTCCCAAGGGGGATGGGCCCAACCGGTATTGCGGTATGGGGAAAAATTCATATCGTACAGCCCAAAAATTTCGGTATTTGGTATGAACCGGTATACTGCCCAGCCCTATAGTAACACTAATGCTGATCCGAAATCACATGCCTCTAGACATCTTATCCCCCATCCAAAGGATAGTGGATAAGATGTCTGATCGTGGGGGTCCCACCCATGATCTCTCCTGCAGCACCCCTGTTTTTCAGCTGCACAGAGAGAGGATCACTCTGTAGCTGATGACAAGCGATGCAGGGGATGGAGTATTGTGACATCACACCCCGCCCCCTCTATGCAAGTCTATGGGAGGGGTGTGGCAGCCATCACACCCCCTCCCATAGGCTTGCATTGAGGGGGCAGGGTGTGATGTCACGAGGGGCGGAGCCGTTACATTGCAATACTCTGTACCCTGCATCGCCTGTCATCAGCCGCAGAGCGATCCTTGCTCTCTGCAGCTGAGAAACAGAGGTGCAGCAGGAGAGATTGCGGGGGTCCTGCCACTGGGGACCCCCACAATCAGACATCTTATCCCCTTATCCTTTGCATAGGGGATAAGATGACTAGGGGCGGTGTACCTCTTTAAGACAGAACCAGTGAGGAAACATCCCATCAATAGGACATTTTGTATTTCAGTTTCAATCCTGCTACATTCCACACCAGTTAGGCCGGGTTCACACTACAGAATCCGTGGCCAGAAAAATTCCGGCCTGAGATTCCGAGTGGGGCCATTGCTGTCCTGACAGATGGCAATGTCTGTGGCGCGGATTACACCACAACACTGAGCAAATTTTATGCTCTGTCAGAATTTCCGCCCTGAAACTAATGCAGCGTGAACGGGTTAACGAAAAACCCATTCACTCACAGTTCACCCTATGGCAGCAGAATTTCTGGCCAAAATTCAGAAGCAAAATTCAGGGAGGAAATTTTCCTTGTAATTTTCCTCTTTGTGTGTACAAGGCCCCTACAGCAGTGTTTCCCAACCAGGGTGCCTCAGGCTTTTGCAAAACTACAACTCCCAGCATGCCCGGACAGCCGCTGGCTGTCCGAGCATGCTGGGAGTTGTAATTTTGCAACAGCAGGAGGCACCCTGGTTGGGAAACACTGTCCTATAGTAGCAAAACTTAGCAGGCTTATTTTGTATTTATTTTTCTTTTCTTACCAGGTTAAAGCTTTCCTCCCAGGACAAGCTCATCTGCATTGCTGTCTGCACTTCACTAATAAAAAAATAAATAAATACACGGCATATCATATGTGATTTCAGTCTTTTTAATATTACATAAAATATTTATATATCAGCGTCATTTTCTCTAACATACCGCTCACGGGCTGTTTCTCGATTCATTAAGTCAACTCCTTCTTCCTATACAGAATAAAGAAATGATGCTAGTCAGCTCTGTTTAACACCAGCACTAAATGACATTGCAGCCATATTTCTAGCACAATAAACAGGTGAAACATTCATCCAAACACGTGCTGTCAACTACTAAAGTAACAAAGCCTTAAAATGTGAGCAGATCTCAATTGCATGTGCAATGACAAACCTGCAGTGCTGGAAACTATTTACACTACTTACAATGCTGTGTCTGAGAAAAATCCATAAAAATAAAAAAATATATATATTTAATTTTGCAATTTAAGTAACAAGTAACAAACAGTACCAACAAGGTAAACAACAACAACAACAACAACAACAGCCTCCGTAGGTACCAGACTCTACAATAATGGCAAGGGTTTAAGTATGCTGAAACATTCACAATCATTAGGAAATGGTACATCTGAGACCCAGCCACAGAAAGCCAACCACTTCCCGGTAACACCAACCCCCCCCCCCCCCCCCAAACCTGCCCCCTACCATAACCCCTTAAGGACACAGCTCATTTTCACCTTAAAGGACTCATCCCTTTTTTTTGCTATTCTGACCACTGTCACTTTATATATTAATAACTCAGAGATGCTTTTACCTTTCATTCTGACTCCAAGATAGTTTTTTTTTGTGTGACATTTTCTACTTTATCATAGTGGTAAATTTTCATTGTTCCTTGCATTCGGATTTGTAAATGAAATGTTTTTTTTTTTTTCACTAAAATGCTGGGTTTTCCCCAAAATTTAACATGTTTGCAAGGGGTAATAGGAGAAAATGTCCTTCAAAATTTGTAACCCCATTGCTTATGAGTATGGAAATACCCCATGTGTGGACATCAAGTGTTCTGCGGGCGAACTACAATGCTCAGAAGAGAAGGAGCGCCACTGAGCTTTTGGAGAGAGAATTTGTTTGGAATGGAAGTCAGGGGCCATGTGCGTTTACAAAGCCAACCTGGTGCCAAAACTATGGTACCCCCAATATGTGACCCCATTTTGCAAACTACACCCCTCACAGAATTTAATAAGAGGTACAGTGAGTATTTACACCCCACTGGTGTTTGACAGATCTTTGGAACAGTGGGCTGTGCAAATGAAAAATTTCATTTTTTTTCCCCCATTTTCCCATCCAACTTTAACTAAAATTCATCAAACATCTGTAGGGTGTTAAGGCTCACTGTACCGCTTGTTACGTGAGGGGTGCAATTTCCAAAATGGGGTCACACATGTGTATTTATTTTTTTACATGTCAGAACGACTGAAAAATCAGCCACCTCTGTGCAAATCACCAATTTAGGCCTCAAATGTACATAGTGCACTCTCACTCCTGAGCCTTGTTGTGCGCCTGCAGAGCATTTTACGCCCACATATGGGGTATTTCCGTACTCAGGAGAAATTGCGTTACAAATTTTGGGGGTCTCCTTTTACCCCTTATGAAAATGAAAAGTATGGGGCAACACCAGCAGCTAAGTGTAAAATGTTTTATTTTTTACACTTCAATGCTGGTGTGGACCCCAACTTTACCTTTTCATAAAGGGTAAAAGGAGAAAGAGACCCCCCAAAATTTGTAAAGCAATTGCTCCCGAGTACGGAAATACCCCATATGTGGCCCTAAAATGTTTCCTTGAAATACGATAGGGCACTGCGCAATTGAGGCTTAAAATAGGGATTTGCATAGGGGTGGACTCAGATGCAATCGTTACAATTGGCTTCGCTATAGAAAATATTCTACACCAGTGATTCCCAAACAGGGTGCCTCCAGCTGCTGTTAAATTCACAGCATGTCTGGACAGTTAATGACTGTCCGGAAATGCTGGGGAGTTATTGTTTTGCAATAGCTGGAGGCTCTGTTTTGGAAACACTGCTGTATGATAAGTTTTTCATTTTTATTGGAGGGGGGGGGGGGGGGAGACAGTGTAAGGGGTGTGTATGCAGTGTTTTACCCTTTATTATTTGTTAGTGTAGTGTTTTTATGGTACAATCACACAGGCAGGGGTTTACAGTGAGTTTCCCACTAGGAGCTTGCCACAGCTCATACTTGAAGCAGGAAACTCACTGTAAAACCGACCGTATGATTGTATTCTGTACATTCACAGGGGGGGGGCAAACCTCCGGCTGTTGCAAAACTACAACTCCCAGTATGCACTGACAGACAGTGCATGCTAGAAGTTGTACTGTTGCAACAGCTGACTGGTTGGAGTTAGGTTCTGTTATTTAACTCTATTTTCCAACCAGTGTGCCTCCAGCTGTTGCAAAACTTCAACTCCCAGCATGTACTGATCGCCGAAGGGCATGCTGGGAGTTGTAGTTTTGCAACATCTGGAGGGCTACAGTTTAGAGACCACTGCATAGTGGTCTCCAAACTGTCACCCTGCAGATGATGCTAGGCAACTACTCACCTCCTGCAGTAGGATCACTGCACGCCGCGCAAGCTGGAGGATCGCCACAGATCGGTAAGGGACCGCCACCACCGCTCACATCACGGTTCCCCCGCTCTGCCCAGAACCCCCTCCCCACCCAAATGTGCTATTGGTCAATCGCTTCTGACCGACCTATCCCTTTATTAACTAATGTGCCGGGATGCCTGCTGAATGATTTCAGCAGGCAACCCGGGTCCGGTCCCTAACTGGCTAGCGGCAGGGGACCAATTTCCCACGGGCGTACCTGAAAGCCCTGCGCCCTTAAAGGAGTAGTCCATTGGTGAAAAACGTATCACCTATCCGTAGGGCATAAGTTTCAGATCCCAGGGGGTCCGACCGCTGGGGCCCCGACAGCACGCGAGAAGCCTCCTCAATATAATTATGACAGAGCAGGAGCGATGCCTTTGGCAATCTCCGGCTCTGCCATAAAGTTGTGTTGAGGAGGCGCATCAGCCGCCGCTTCGTGCGGTGGTCAACACGCGCTATCTGGCCAGCGAGCCTGGACCCCATACAGAGAGATCGCAGGGAGCCCCAGTGGTTGGACCCCCCCCCCCGTGATCTGAAACTTATCCCCTATCCTTAGGATAGGGGATAAGATTTTCACCACTGGACTACTCCTTTAAGGACTCAGGATGCAGGGCGTACATGTACGTACTGCATCCTGAAGAGGTTAAAGTACAGCAGCACACTATAGGAGACCTACTGAGACGATCTAGTCGGGGAGTCAGCCGACACATCAAGTAAAAGCCAGGGGTCCACACCATGTCAAATTTCCTAAGGCAGGCTCACATACAATGCCTGGTACAACGTGACATATTTGTTTACCAGATTCAACCACCTAGACAGAGGGGGAGGGCAGGTATCCTTCCAGGCCATCACTACCACTTTATGGGCACAAAAAAGGAAGAAACGGATCAATAGGCGTCTATGTGAACCAGAGACAACCTCATTAATAACGCCCAACAGGTATACTACAAGAGTAAAAAGGGGACGTCCAGGTTATATTCCAAAAACCCCATCACTTCCCTCCAGAAGGAGGGAATTACCGGACAATCCCAGACTGCATGTAAAAAGGTATGTACCTCTGAAGAACAATAAAAATACAGATCAGACGGGGAAACTCCTATACGCTTCAATTTAGCAGGGGTATAGTACAACCTCAATACATATCTAGACTGTATCAACAAGTCTCTACTACTAACTACCGTGGAGTGATAAGAACCTTCAACCTCCTTATACTGGCACAGACAGATCCGGGATATCAGACACCCATTTATGAAACACTTCTGAGAAAGGGCTAGGCCCCAATGACTGGAGGAGAGCATAGGACCGAGTAAGGGGTTTAGAAAGATCCGTGGTGCCCAGGAGAAGCTCCACATCAGGAAACACAGGAGTAAATGTTAGGGAGCTAAACTGCGCCTGAACCGCATGCCTGAGCTGAAGATACCTATAAAAGGCATTTCCATGGATGCTATAACGTTCCTTCATGTCCCAAAAGGATAAGAAAACCTGATCCTCTCCAAGCAAGTGGATCCCAAATTTGACTCCATGAGGAGAAAAATCCAGTTAACGATATTTATACCTTTTTTTCCCCCTGTATCTACAGATACTAGAAGCAGTTTTTAGTATTCAGTATAGCTGCTGTGGAAATTAAAGGGGTATTCCGGGCAAAAATATTTTATCCCTTATCCAAAGGATAGGGGAAAAGATGTCTGATCGTGGGGGGCCCACTGCTGAGACCCCCCACGATCTCCCTGTAGCACCCGCATTCTATGTGGAGCTGCGTCTCTAGTTTCGGAAACCTACGGGTTTCCTGGACTGAGGACGTGACGTCACGCCACGCCCCCTCCATTCATGTCTATGGGAGGGGGCGTGACGGCTGTCACGCCCCCTCCCATAGACATGAATGGAGGGGGCGTGGCGTGACTTAACGTCCCCAGTCCCAGAAACCCGGAGGTTTCCGAAACTGGAGATTCAGCACCCGCATAGAATGCGGGTGCTGCAGGGAGATCGCGGGGATCTCAGCAGCGGGCCCCCCACGATTAGACATCTTTTCCCCTATCCTTTGGATAGGGGATAAAATATTTTTGCCCGGAATACCCCTTTAATCCATGTTGTCACTTGTATTTTAGCTGTGCATATCATATGTATATAAATGCTGTACATCATGTGCCCTCTAATGAAAACACAAAAGGATGCATAGATGTTTCTTTTGCACACTGCATGAATGGTCATATGACTAGTGTCCCTTTTCTACAGGTTTTCCCATAAGGTGAAACACAATGGAATCAGATGGGTGAATTTACCCTTTTTAACTGATGAAGTCTGCTGCTAGGAATGCGGACAGGAGAGGATGACGGCACCTACATGGAGAGAATTAGTAAGAGTTATTAATGGAGTATCGCGCAGTGCAAACAAGTGGTCCAGGGTCTTTACACTGACAGATCCTTACCAATGACTGTGCACTGAAGCCACCAACAGCGATTGACTGCCTGGGAACTTAGAAGGAAATGTACTCTCTTTATCTGCATACAGAATTCATACTACTAGAATAGAGATTCATTTTGGGTCTAATAACCCAAACTGACATGGTTGGTCGGGCCTTGTGGTCATAAAGCAAAAATGCAACCAGATTACACTAGTGTCAACCCTGCCTAAAAATATTTGCACAGCGAGAATATTCCCATAGTAGAAAAATGCCCTGTAAAATACATGGCAGAAATTGAGGGTAGCCTCAATCATGGACACAGATTTGCCCCATTCAGTAGGACCGGTCAGTGTCCTGCATTTCTGAGGCAATTTTCGCATGGACTAATGGAGAGATTTATATTTATTAGCAACCAATCAAAATCTCTGAAATGTGTATGCTAAATGTGAACTACCATATGTACCGTATTTTTCGCCGTATAAGACGCACTTTTTCTTCCCCAGAACTGGGGGGGAAAAGTTGGTGTGTCTTATACGGCGAATACCTGCGGCCATCAATGGCCGGGACCCGCCGCTAATACAGGACATCACCGATCACGGTGATGCCCTGTACTAACCCTTCAGACGCGGCGATCAAAGCTGACCGCCGCGTCTGAAGCGAAAATAACACTAACCCGGCTGCTCAGTCGGGCTGTTCAGGACCGCCGCGGTGAAATCGTGGTGTCCCGAACAGCTTACAGGACACCGGGAGGGACCTTACCTGCCTCCTCGGCGTCTTCTCCGTGCAGGGATCCCCTGCGCTCTCCTTCGACGTCATCAAGTCGTCGCACACGGCGTCATCCAATAGGAGCGGAGTGCGTAGCGGCGTGATGACAACGACGTGATGACGGCGACGGAGAGTGTGGATCCCGGGGAAGAAGAAGCATCGGGGACACCATGGGGACGCGGCGACAGCGGTGGAGCGACATCCAGGGCACCGGTGAGGGGTCCGGAGCGGCGGGGACACGTGAGTACTACCTCCTATACCAGTGGTCTTCAACCTGCGGACCTCCAGATGTTGCAAAACTACAACTCCCAGCATGCCCAGACAGCCAACGGCTGTTTTGCAACATCTGGAGGTCTGCAGGTTGAAGACCACTGTTGGGTTCAGAATTTTGCACCTATAAATTGGGTGCGTCTTATATGCCGGTGCGTCCTATAGGGCGAAAAATACGGTACTTCCATTACAGAGAAGGCATTGGATGGGTTTTTTGAAACATATTTTGCACAACTTGCAACATTATTATTTTTATTTATTTATTTATTTTTTAACGCACACGCCATTTTGATGCAGATTTTTTAAGCCATAACCAAGATTTAATCCGATCTAACTGCAGTCCAGTTATTTGAAGGCCTGCAGAAGGCCTAAATGTTTCCGGTATTTACATAACATTAATATATTCGTATAAATGGAAAAAAATAACTACTTAAAAAGGGGTACTCCGCTGCTCAGCATTTAGAACAAACTGTTCCGAACACCGCCCCTTCATGACATCATGCTCCACCCCTCAATGCAAGTCTATGGGAGGGGGCATGACGGCTGTCACGCCCCCTCCCATAGACTTGCATTGAGGGGGCGGAGTGAGACATCACAAGCTCCCGGCGCCAGCGTTCGGAACAGTTTTTTCCAAACGCTGAGCAGTGGAGTACCCCTTTAAGGTGGAGCCACTTTCACACTGCCGTTGTGCCCCGTCGAGAACACCCATTAAGTTTTTTTTTTTTACTTTAACGGCCATTATCTGGATGGGGCACAAGAGGTCCCGATGGATCCATTATAGTCAATGGGGTCCGACAGGCGCCGTTGTTTTGTAGCGGGAGAAAAAGATGGCACTTGCAGTATTTTTTCACCCTGAGTTCCCCGATGGCTGTCACACTGCCGTGTCATAACGATAATGTGAAAGGGGCCTTAGCTGTAATGTAATACTTGTTACCTTTCATTGTGATTACACCACTGTCTTACCATGGTCTGACGGTTCACTACCGTAGTGCTGTTTCTGCGTGCCCGAGCTACATAGGGTTGAAACACTTGGGAGTGATCACTGAAAAGCAAAACAAAAAAAAAGGTACAAATGTATACACCATTATATACATACATTGCATTGTGTACAGATATTTCAAGGTAAACTCAGAGAATTGTCATGTATGCACAGCATTCAATGGATCTGCAAGGTCCGTTCTTCTGTTAGGCTCCATTCACACGGCAACATTTCCGTACATTTCTTTGCAAGAAGTGTTATTAGGATTTTATAAGCAATAATTCAATTGCTTATACAGATTTATGCAGTACATAAGTAGTGCAGTTATCTATTCAATTGTAACTCTGCTAGTACAGCCAGCTGAAGGCAGTCATGAAGGCCTAAATAAGGCCTCAGATTGCCATGACAACTAATCGGCACCCCAAGACCTCTGAACCTCCAATGATGCACTCCTTAACAGTAGAGCTGGGCGGTATGACCAAAAATGTGTATCACGGTATTTTTGTAAATGATGGCGGTTCCACAGTATTTAACGGTATTTACACCACCTCCCCCCCCCCCCCCCTTTATCAGCCCAGCGCTGCGCTGGCCTCCACATCGGGGGACTAATCATGTGATCCGCAAGCGATGTACCCAATAATTAATAGCCGATGCGCTGTACTGTACTATCCTGTGCCCGGGTTGCAAAAATAAACTTTAACCCACCTTCTTCCTACCTTCCCCCGTTGCCCCGGAACCGGCCTCACGGTCCCTCTGCTGCTCTTGCTGCTTCCTGGGGATGGGAACGTCACAGAGCAGTCAGCCTATCACCGGCCGCAGCAATGTCCCGCCTCGGCCGGTGATAAGCTGAGCGCACTGTCATGTAAGGAGCGGGGACGGGGAAAGAGAAGCAGAACAGCACCCGCGGGTCACATACGATTAGTTGCCCGATGTGGGGACAGCATGCTGCGGCTGATAATTCATTAATTTGAGTGGGGGCCCGACCAGTATTGCGGTATAGGAAAAATTCATATTGTGCCAGAAAAAAAATTCCTTGTTACTTAAACGTGTCACTTTATCTTGGATCAATTTTTATTGTCTCTAACTGGGATCCCCACTGAATGGAGGTCAGTCGCCCCCCTGCTCCATTTACTCTCTATGTCACTTCCAAACTTTATTAGTGCAGTGTAGTTGGCAATGTTTAGAAGTCCATAGAGAGTGTACAGAACAGTGACTGAGCACTGCTGCACCATTTACTTGGGGGACGATTGATTTTTGTTAGGCTGGGTTCACACCACATTTTGTAACTAAGGTTCCCGTATATTCGGGCGGGGCTTAATCGCGGCGCCCGCACTCAGCTGTATAGGGGAACCGTATTTACTGCATGTCTGTGAGCCGACCGGAGTGAACTGAAGCCTCCGGTCGGCTGCGTTTTCGGCCGTATGCGGTTTCCCGACCGCAGGCAAAAACGTGGTCGACCGCGTTTTTGCCTACGGTCGGGAAAACGCATACAGCCGAAAACGCAGCCGACCGGAGGCTTCAGTTCACTCCGGTCGGCTCACAGACATGCAGTAAATACGGTTCCCCTATACGGCTGAGTGCGGGCGCCGCGATTAAGCCCCGCCCCCTCCTCCTAGCCGTATACGGGAACTGTAGTTACAAAACGTAGTGTGAACCCAGCCGTAGGCAGTTTTCACATCACGTTTTTGAAATACGGTTGCCGTATCCGGTTTCAGCAAAAATAAAAACGTATTGAACCGTATTCCAAACCGTAGACATTACATTGACAACCGTAGCATCCAGTTGAGTACGTTTCCCTTCATTTACGGTTGTATGAATTTTTCCTCCGCACACAAAACCGTGGTCTACTACGGTTTGAAGTGCGGCTGAAAAACCGTATACAGTTATTTTAAAATGGAGTTCTATGGTAACCGTATTCAACCGTATGTGCGTACAGTTACATCCAGTTTGCACAATACTGTTTTTCTTTTTTCTGGAAATTCAATTAAAAAAAAAAAAAAAAACTTTATTTAAAATGTTGACAAACATAAAACCATATCTGGTTTTTTTTTCAAGGAAAACGTATTAAAACGGATGCAAACAGACATTCGTTTTCAAACCGTATACGGTTTAAAAACGTGAGGAGGCATATACGGTTGCATACGTTTCGGTCCGGTTTGGAGACATAAGTTTTTCGTACAGAAACGGGATACGGGACCCGTATTGCACAAACGAGATGTGAATGCAGCCTTATTTTGATCAGAGTGGGAGGGGGTCATTGGTTGGGCCCCCACTATCTATTAGATAGGAAGTCATTTCTATTTAGTTGCAGATGGTCTGAGCTTTTCTTCCAAAAACAAAACAACTGGATCCCTGCATCGTCCCATATAGTAGAGCAGTGGTCGCCAAACTACAACTCCCAGCATGCCCGGACAGCCAGTGAGTATAATTTTGCAATAACTGGGGGGTCCACAGTTTGGAGACAATATGGCTGCCATCTGTAAGTTTCTTTAATATAGTGATCTCCAACCTGTGGCTTTCCAGCTGTTGCAGCACAGCCTAAGTCTGTCCAGGCATGCTGGGAGTTGTAGTTTTGCAACAGCTGCAGATCAATACTCTAGTGGTCTCCAACCTGCGGACCTCCAGATGTTGCAAAACTACAACTCCCAGCATGCCCGGACAGCCTACGGCTGTCCGGGCATGCTGGGAGTTGTAGTTTTGCAACATCTGGAGGTCCGCAGGTTGGAGACCACTGCTCTAAAGCAATCAATGGGAGAATATAGGAGTAATGTGAATGATGACATTGTGTACACCCACCACTATAAGACCCCCGTGTACTCAGCTATCCCCCCTGCGCCCCCTGCTGTCCTCACCTGAGCCCGTTGATATGGGGGGCGCTATTGGACCTCCTGAGGCTGCCATCCCCCGGGATCTCCACCACGTCCAGCTCCATCTTCTCCTGAGCCATGATGTCAGCGCTGCTCCCCAGATCTCCCGGACTCCCCCCTCAATGGCTCATTCCAGCTTTAGGCCTCAGTGTGACCGGGGAGCCCCGTGAGGGGAGATCAGGGCTCCATGCTAGCAGTGAAGGAGACAAGTTGTCGGCCCGTTCCCCGCTCCCCCCGCCCCCAGCTGCCGCCTTGTGTGAGGCCGAGGCCCCGGGACACCTCCGGCCCAGTACAATCAGCAGAGCCCCAGCGAGAAGCAGCAGCCGACCGCGCATGCGCACTCCTGCCCGCCGCCACCGGCCTGGCCGAGACTATGAGGCAGTGGTGGAGAGCGCCTGCACCTCCCACCTCATACACCGTGTTGTCCCCACAGGTCCCGGGTGAACTACAAGTTTCAGCTGGGTTCTTGTAGTAATGTAATACAATGGCGAGAGCGCCACTAGTTGCCTCAGAATAACCTATATGTAGGTCATGATAACAACACAAAGCAGTGTTTCCCAACCAGAGTGCCTCCAGCTGTTGCAAACTACAACGCCCAGCACGCCCAGGCAGCTTTTGGGAGACTCTGAGAAAGAGCCATATAAGGGTGGGTTCACACCAAGTTTTTGCAATACAGTTTTTTTTTTATCAGGTTTTTGATAAAAACCCGGATTCCTCAAAACCTGACTAAATTGTATCAAAACGTGTGTACACAGTTATATCTTTATACGGTTGAAAACCGTATATGGTTTGAAAAAAAACATACGTTTTGATCTTTTCACTCCATTATGAATAAAGTTTCACTTGTTTGATTGAAATTCCAAGAAAAAAAACTGCAAAGTCAAAAACTGGATGGTAAAAACTGGATGGAACCGTATACACGTACAAGTCTGTACGGTTCCCATTGACTCCCATGTAAAAAAAAAAAAAAAAACATACGGGTCAATACGGTTTTTGGTAGGCCACGGTTTTCTGTCCAGAAAAAAAAAAAGTAAAAAACCGTGTGGTGTGAAAAACGGAGACAACCGTATACAATATGGTGCATATGGTTGAGAATGGAAAGTCTATGGCCACGATTTGCTGTACAGTTGCATACGTTAAAAAAAAAAAAAACGTATCCAAAAACTGTATAGAAAATCGTGGTGTGAACCAACCCTTAGGCTTGGTTCACACCACGTTTTTGCAATACAGTTCCCGTATCAGGTTTTTGATAAAAAAAAAAAAAGGATTCCTCAAAACCTGACTAAACTAAATCAAAACGTGTGTACAATTTTTTTTTATCTGTATACGGTTTGAAAAATGTCAGGTTGCATCCGTTTTTTAAGAAAAAAACGTATACGTTTTTAACTTTCCATTTTGAATAAAGTTTTACTTGATTGATTGAAATTCCAAGAAAAAAAAATGAGCAAAGCCAAAAACCGTATGGTGAAATCTGGATGGAACCGTACACGCATGCTCCTGCCCCCAGGGATGGTGAAGATATGAAGTTATAAACTAGTCACCGCCGCCGCCGTAAGTAGTCACCTGGGCGGAGAGCTCTTCTCATCTACTCCCGTTCTTCGGCCGGGAGCGACGCCCCCTCCGCTTGATGGGCAGCGTCATTGTTCCGCTCACTGAACAGACGGAGCAGAGCGATGACGCGGCCCATCAATCAAGCGGAGGGGACGTCGCTGCCGGCCGAAGAACGGGAGTAGATGAGAAGAGCTCCCCGCCCAGGTGACTACTTAGGCGGCGGCGGTGACTAGTTCATAACTTCATATCTTCGCGTGACGTCACGCCCACCCGCCCCCTCAAGGAAAGTCTATGGGAAGGGGGCGCGACGGCCGTCGCGCCCCCTTCCCATAGACTTTCATTGAGGGGGCAGGTGGGCGTGATGTCACAAGGGGCGGCCCTGAACACGGAAGCCCGCACGCAGCGTTCGGAACAATAAACTTCCGGACGCTGGGGAGCGGAGCTTCGCAAGCAGGGCAGCGGAGTACCCCTTTAACCCCTTAAGGACGCAGGACGTAAATGTACGTCCTGGTGAGGTGGTACTTAACGCACCAGGACGTACATTTACGTCCTAAGCATAACCGCGGGCATCGGAGCGATGCCCGTGTCATGCGCGGCTGATCCCGGCTGCTGATCGCAGCCAGGGACCCGCCGGCAATGGCCGACGCCCGCGATCTCGCGGGCGTCCGCCATTAACCCCTCAGGTGCCGGGATCAATACAGATCCCGGCATCTGCGGCAGTTCGCGATTAAAATGAACGATCGGATCGCCCGCAGCGCTGCTGCGGGGATCCGATCATTCATAACGCCGCACGGAGGTCCCCTCACCTTCCTCCGTGCGGCTCCCGGCGTCTCCTGCTCTGGTCTGTGATCGAGCAGACCAGAGCAGGAGATGACCGATAATACTGATCTGTTCTATGTCCTATACATAGAACAGATCAGTATTAGCAATCATGGTATTGCTATGAATAGTCCCCTATGGGGACTATTCAAGTGTAAAAAAAAATGTAAAAAAATGTCAAAGTAAAAGTAAAAAAAAAGTGAAAAATCCCCTCCCCCAATAAAAAAGTAAAACGTACGTTTTTTCCTATTTTACCCCCAAAAAGCGTAAAAAACATTTTTTATAGACATATTTGGTATCGCCGCGTGCGTAAATGTCCGAACTATTAAAATAAAATGTTAATGATCCCGTACGGTGAACGGCGTGAACGAAAAAAAATTTAAAAAGTCCAAAATTCCTACTTTTTTAATACATTTTATTAAAAAAAAATTATAAAAAATGTATTAAAAGTTTTTTGTGGTATCAAATGTGGTATCAAAAAAAAGTACAGATCATGGCGCAAAAAATGAGCCCCCATACCGCCGCTTATACGGAAAAATAAAAAAGTTAGAGGTCATCAAAATAAAGGGATTATAAACGTACTAATTTGGTTAAAAAGTTTGTGATTTTTTTTAAGCGCAACAATAATATAAAAGTATATAATAATGGGTATCATTTTAATCGTATTGACCCTAAGAATAAAGAACACATGTCATTTTTACCAGAAATTGTACGGCGTGAAAACAAAACCTTCCAAAATTAGCAAAATTGCGTTTTTCGTTTTAATTTCCCCACAAAAATAGTGTTTTTTGGTTGCGCCATACATTTTATGATATAATGAGTGATGTCATTACAAAGGACAACTGGTCGCGCAAAAAACAAGCCCTCATACTAGTCTGTGGAGGAAAATATAAAAGAGTTATGATTTTTAGAAGGCGAGGAGGAAAAAATGAAAACGTAAAAATTAAATTGTCTGAGTCCTTAAGGCCAAAATGGGCTGAGTCCTTAAGGGGTTAACTTGAGGCGGACTTCTGCAACGAAAATGCATCTTTGCGAAATTTCTCATGTCTGAACACAGGGGGAGAGTTATCTAAACCTTTCCAGAGAAAAGGTTGTCAAGTTGCCCATAGCAACCAATCAGATCACTTCTTTCATTTTTAACAAGGCCTCTGCAAAATGAAAGAAGCGATCTGATTGGACAACGGGGCAACTTTTCCTTTGCAAAGGTTTTGATAAATCTCCGCAGTCTTACTGTGTTACTGCACAAGACCATCGGGGCCGGTGATAAGAATATATTATTAAAACTATTATAGGGGACATTTATCAAATTGACTATAGGTGCACTGGTGTTATACACAGGTTTTTATGGTATAGTTGGCGTATACATGCCCAAATGTATTCAATAATGCAGGGCATGTGGTAAATATGAGGCTAGTACACTTTGTGAAGTTTCACTTCAGAACAACACTTTGTAGGATTCCTTCTCTGCAACTTTCCTTAGACTTTTTTTTTTCTGTGTAACTTTTGTGTGACTTTTTAAAACGGCTGTCTTTGGCCAGTTTTGTGATCTAGGCTGGTGTATGTTTTTGGTGTAATTCAGGGCTATGCGACAAATCTTTTACATTTTGAGAAAAGTTGCATATAAATCTCTTACTACTGCAAAGTGAAAAAGCAAAAATGTTTACCTACAGTAAGTCATATTAGTTAAAGGGGTACTCCGGTAAAAACCTTTTTTCTTTTAAATCAACTGGTGGCAGGAAGTTAAACATATTTGTAAATTACTTCTATTAAAATTTTTTAATCCTTCCTGTACTAATTAGCTGCTGAATACTACAGAGGAAATTCTTTTCTTTTTGGAATGCTCTCTGATGACATCAGAGTTCTCTCTGCTGACGTTATTATAATAATAAAAATGCTTTATTTATTGTTGTCCTTAGTGGGATTTGAACCCAGCACTGCAAGGCAGTAGTGCTAACCACTGAGCCACCAGGCTGCCCTTAGCATACATCTGCTATGCATCTGCTATGCATGGTTGCTAAAATGGACAGAGATGTCAGCAGAGAGCACTGTGCTCGTGATGTCATCAGTGTTCCAAAAAGAAACGAATTTCCTCTGTAGCATTCAGCAGCTAATAAGTACTGGAAGGATTAAGATTTTTTAATAGAAGTAATTTACAAATATGTTTAACTTTCTGCCACCAGTTGATTTAAAAGAAAAAAGGTTTTCACCGGAGTACCCCTTTAAAATCACCTTTCAAAATCACTTAGCAAAAAGCCTTACAAATCTGCATCAAATTTACACCAACAAGGGGGCGGAGCCTGACCGCGGACTGGAATGGCTGTGTGAGACGGAGCTCTCCTGCCACGCACCGCTCCTACACTACTTTATCCCCACTTTATTTGGACCGTGATGGTGAAGTTTGGTCGCTATCAGCCCAGCGACCCTACGGACATGCCCAAAGCTAAAAAAAACCAGGCTGACGTGGCTAAATTCTTCTCTAAACGATCGAACCGCTCCCCGGCCCCCTCTCTCAAAATGGCGCCGGAGCCCGCGTCACAGTGCAACTCAGAGGATGAACTGAGACAGGACAGCGACTCGGACGAGGGGACCTCGGCGACTCTAACCCCGGCCTTCCTCAAGTCGTTCATGAAGAAAGCTCTATCTCAAGCTCTCAAACCGGTACGTGCTGATCTTGCTGAGATTAAATCTGATGTTCACGCCATCGGCTACCGCACTGAAGCGCTGGAAGCTGCATGTGCAGACCTCACCTCACACTCGGCGGCCATGGCGAGCAGAGCGGAGGTCCTGGAGACCCATATTAATAACGCTCTTACCTTGATCGAAGATCAGGAAAACAGGAGCCGCCGCAAGAACATACGGCTCAAGGGTCTCCCGGAGTCCTGGGCGCCTGACTCGCTGCCTAAAATAGCTAAAGAAATGTTTGGAGGTCTATTGGGTGCTGAGAGAGCGGCCTGGATCGTTATTGAGCGTATCCACAGAGCTCTGCAACCTAAACCTAAACCAACGGAACCGCCTCGAGATGTTATCTGTGGCCTCCTGTCCTATGTGGACACAGCGGCTATCCTACAGGCGGCGAGGGAAAAGAGGCCGATTTACTACGGGGATGATGAAGTGTCACTTTACCAGGATATTGCCCCCACCACGTTAATGAAGCGGCGCATCCTACGCCCCCCGCTGGACAAGATACGAGACAAAGGGCTTTCTTACGCTTGGCTGTTCCCCTTCGGCCTGTCAGTTCTCAAGGAGGGGAAGAGAATAGTCATCAAGACGCCTGAGGACTTAGAAAAGGCTTGGTCTATCCTGGATATAACCCCAGTTCCGATACCATCGTGGATGCCGCTTTCTGACCACATCCCTCTGCCTCAGCTTCCTCGCATAGAGGAATGGAAACAGGTGCCTCGGTCCAAGCCTACCAAGCAGAAGAAGACCCCTGTGAAGACCTTACCTCCTGATCGCTGAAGTTGAATGCCACTCTCTGATGTCTCCTCCACCCGTAGACCTACTGAGTTGGAGCTCTGTACTTGTCCCGGTTTGTTCTCATGCACCCCTCTGAAGACGCAGCCTCGGCTTTATTTGTTTGCTGCCCACCTAGTGTTCCGATGTGCTGGCTTCTACCTGATGATGTTCTACGGACGCTCATGGAGATCCATCTGAAAGATAAGTTTTTTCTTTTTTACAGCCCCGGCTACTTCCCCCCCCCCCACTCCGACCCGTCCGTCAACCCAGGGACTGTGACACCGGGGTCCGTGGTCCCGGTTCTTGGACAAGCCTCCCCCCGCCCCCCCCTCGGACTAGTCCATGTGTCGGAACTGTCGCCTGTGTCTGCCTCATGCAGTGGACCTCCACCCTGTACCCCCTCTCCCCCACCTCCACCCCACTCTCACTCACCTCCCCCCTATCCCCCCTTCTCGGCTCCAACGGGGAGCTACGGCTCTCGAGCCCTACTCGAAACACCATGAACTGCGTTCTTCTGCTGGGACACCGTCACCTGAATCTCCCTGCCGGCCCTTGCTGTGCCCTTTTCGAAAGTAGCCCCAGATGGCTGGCTATGTATGTCATGATATTCTCGTTATGTGACGTCACTTGATGTTTCTGCCTAACTGATCCTTATAGTTTATTTAAGTTACGCCTTGGGCTTGGGGTCTGAAACTTCAATTTCCCATATGTGATAGCAGATATTGAATGCCCTTCATTGCTACTTATGCCTGTCAACTGCTTTTTTCCTTTCTCTTTTATTTTATTTTTCCCGCTGTACAGTTACTTCCCCCCCCACCTCCCTCTCTGCACCTTTGACCGCCTTCCCTACTTGCCTTCCTCGACACCCCCCTCACCCACTGGACCCCCTCCCTTTCCCCCTCCCTCTTTCCTTGCTCCCCCTCCCCCCCTATCCGCCCTCCTCTACTTTTCCCCTCTGCTTGCTTCATACTGGTCCCAGATGGGATCTCCATGTCATATGGCTAGCACTATGTCACTTTGTTATAGAGTTAGTCTTTCTACATTGTTGAAAATACTCTGTTATATGTCCTACATGTCTGGTTGTACCTGATACAAATGTTCGATACTGCTGGGCTTAAAGGTTTGGGTGCTTCTGCACTTAAACACTTACTTTCACTTTTTCCTGTCCAGTCACTTGCTAACTGTGGTGTACGAGGTGCGCCACAGGTCAGATAACCCTCCTACCCCCACCTCTTGACACTTTGCTCTAAAGTAGCTGCCTTCCCATTGCCTACCCTCCTACCGCTCCTTACCCCCCTGTGACACACCCCTCTTTGTGAGGAGCCCCCCTCCCCCCCTCTCTTGCCCCCCTCCGACCTCCCTCTTACCCTCACCCTCACCCTCTCCTGTACTCTCACATCCCCCTGACCTACTCCCATTCTTCCTTCTATACCTTTGATTCCCTTCCTATATTTCCCCCTCTCTCTCTGCATATCCTTTGTCTCTTCACCTTTCCATCCTCTCCCTCAGCGCCCCCCCCCCCCCCCCGTTATCTATATACCCTCTCTCTATCATTACCCATTCACCTCCACCTATTGTCTGCTCAAGTGTTCCGTGGTTCCAGAGTCTCCTGCCTTCCCCATATTCCCACCTGCCTTCCTTTCTCTCCCTCCCTGGGGCCTAACCTTCTCTCACCTTTACAATCATGGCCTCCTTAAACTGTGTCTCCTTTAATGTGAGGGGCATGTTGACCCCTAACAAACGGAATCATGTTTTGTCTATGGTTAGGAGACTCCGTTCTCATGTCCTATTCATACAAGAAACTCATTTCAAACATGAGAAAATCCCTAAGATGCCCTTGAAACATTACTCTACATGGTTCCACGCTTGCCACGCGACCTCTGCATCTAAGGGTGTGTCCATCGCCATTCACAGGAGTGTGCCATTTAAAGTTCTCCAACAACACTCTGACGAAGAGGGAAGAGTTCTCTTTTTAAGAGTACTCCTTCATAACTCCAAGTACACACTGGCAAACTTGTATGCACCAAATCATGCGCAGGTCCCGTGGCTCCTGAAGGCCTTAGATGACCTGAAATTGTTCGCTTATGGCCCTATAATCCTAGGTGGTGACCTGAATGTCACCTTGAATCCTGCCCTAGACACCTCTGCCTCAAAACCCTCCATCCCTTATAGGGCATTGGCGTGCTTACGTAACAAACTGTCTGACTTGTCTCTTTTAGATGCCTGGAGGACGCAGAATCCCACGGTCAGGGACTACTCTCACTTCACGGCTGCTCACAACTCCCATCAGAGACTAGATTACTTGTTCCTGCACTCTTCCTTGTTACCATCTCTAACGACCACAGGTATTGATGTGATCTCTATTTCCGACCACGCTCCCGTTTTCCTCTCTATTCTCGCCTCCCCCTCTGCTGCTAGGGCCAACCGGTGGCGTCTGAACGAGCACATTCTTGAAAACCCCCAGGCACGAGCTGATATTGAGTCGCTCCTGGTGTCCTTTTTTGCTACTAATGTGGACTCAGGGCCACCGATCCCCATTGTCTGGGAGTCCCATAAGGCCTATGTCAGGGGTATTTTTATCTCTTGGGGCACCAAACTTAAAAAGATTTATCAAAGAGAAATAGACTCCCTCTTGAAGCAAATAGCCTCGCTGGAGCGGATACATAAAGTGTCCAGGTCAGAAGACACCCAGAAGGAGCTAGTCTCTCTTAGAGAAAAGCTCCTAAGACATCTAAACTACAAATCCTCCAAGGCCTACTTAAATTTCCGGCACCGCCTCTATGCCCATGGCGACAAGGGTGGTAAGCTCATGTCCTCCCTCCTTAAAAGAGCAAAAGAGAAACGACACATCCATGAGGTAAGGGGAGAGGATGGCTCTCTTTGCTCCGCTACCCGGGATATTGCAGTAGCTTTCCAACGTTTCTACTCTAAACTGTATAGCCTGGATGGCGAAGCTGCTGATATACGTAGGGCTGACAGAGCCCCATTAATCTATAAGTTTCTGGAGGAAATTTCTCTCCCATGTGTTGATGAGGGCATGGCGGCATCCCTCCTCGAACCCGTCACATAAGAAAAAGTCAAAAAAGTATTGTCTTCATTTCCCAGCGGGAAGAGCCCAGGCCCGGATGGCCTGCCACTCTCATATTACAAAACGTTCCAATCTGTGCTTCTTCCCCAGCTGTCTAGTTGGTGTTCCTCACTCTTTTCTAGTGCCACGCTACCTAATCAATCACTAGAAGCACACATAACCCTGATTGCTAAGGATGGCAAGGATCCATCGAATTGTGGGAGCTACCGCCCCATATCGCTCCTAAATCTTGACCTCAAGCTGTGGGCTAAACTACTTTCTTTACGCATTAAAAAGTTACTACCGCACCTGATAGGGGAGGAACAGGTGGGCTTTATCCCGGGAAGGGAGGGCAGCACGAACACAGAGAAGCTCCTTCTCGCTATATCTCACGCACAGGCCACTGGGAAGTCACTGGCTCTTCTCGGGATCGACGCCGAGAAGGCCTTTGATAGAGTCAGCTGGCAGTATATGGAAGCCGTCCTACGGAAATTCCTCTTCCCTGAGCCCTTCATCGCTGCCATCATGACGCTATATTCCAATCCTACAGCATCCCTGCTGGTTAACGATTCCATCTCCCCCCCCCTTCCACATACTAAATGGCACCAGACAGGGCTGCCCCCTCTCTCCCACTCTGTTCGTTCTAGTGATGGAGACTCTCCTACAGAAGACACGCCAGCTTTCCTCTATCTCCGGCTACGACACCACCCGCGGAGAACTTAAAGTCCTAGCTTTTGCTGATGACTTACTCTTCTTGCTTACAGACCCCCTGGGTAGCCTGCCCTCGTTGACAACCCTCTTCGCTGACTTTGGAGCTATTTCCAACTTCAAGGTTAACGTCACGAAATCTGAATTGCTCAATGTCACTTTACCACCTGTCACAGCCGCACGTCTCCACAGCCAGTCCCAATTCAAATGGGCACCCTCTCATATTAAATATCTAGGAGTAAATATAACCGCCACCATAGGGACTTTATACGATTCCAACTTTGACCCAAACTGTGGGCCCACTTTGCCCGAACATCATACCCCTCGGGGATTGCGGAGTGGGCCAGAACGGTATATAGTGGTGACATGCTGAGAGATCTCTGGTTACCCTCTAACTCTTGTAGCAGGTACAGTCCCTATACAGAGGGATCTTCTCCTCTTGGTCCTCTCTATCTCCTATTCTTTCCCCACCTATTTCCCCCCTGCTCCCCTCTCATCTGATACCTGTGGTCGTGGGGATGCCCTCTCCGACGTTCTTCCCCATGTGGGCGAAGATCTCTAATATTCCACTGATGCAGCTCTGCCCTGACAGTGGGAATCTGTCCGTAGAACGCCTTAGACCCCTGTAACCCCTGTTACCTGGCTAGACTCAGACCTCGCGGGCCCCAGGGGATGAACATCCTACTGCTGTTGAGTTCCTCTTACCTTCTTTCTCTCTTTCCCCCTTCTTCGCCCTTTCTCCCTCTCACATTACTGCATTACTAAATCTTTAACTTTCTCTGGAACCCGGGACACGTACCTCTCTCCTGGATCGTGGCCTCCACGTACTTCTTTCTCTCCCTCCCTTCTCAGGCCCTTCCCGCTATCATCACCACCCCCCCCAGCCTCGTACCCCCCCCTTACCCACTTCTGCTATACGCCTCCCACCTCCTCCCCTGCCCCACCACCCCCTCCAGCCCCGACCACCCGACCCCCCCTCCCTTTAGATCACTCTTACCCTTACGACTGCTGCCATGCTAGCCTCCCTACCACCTTGCCCCCTCGTGCTTGCATTCCCCCCCCCCCCCACCTTCTGATTATTCTCATACCCGTATGACCGGATTGTTCTTGACCTCGTAGATCGATACGAGCATTAGTGTTGCAAGATTATCTGTCGGTACCGACTCTCCTCCTCCTTGTCCCGACACACAAATGGTACCTTCGGACTTGAGTTACATGTTTAACAATATTGAACCTTATATGTGTTATTGAAAATTGTGAGCATTGCAAGTGTACCCACCTGCGTGTGGGTCTGTTATGTTTAAGACATATTTGTTGTCTCGTGCTCAATAAAAATTATAGTTGAAAAAAAAAAATTTTACACCAACAAGCAGTGTAAAAAGCTTGATAACCCTTCCCCTATGAGTTTATTCAGTAGGATAGAGCGCTTGCAGCCTTGGGGATCGCATGTGACTTACCGTCTCTTTTTTGCGGCCTTTGGCATACGATCATTGATAAATAAATAAAAACAATGCAATAAAAAATAATGCATCCAAATAGAAATGTCAGATTACTGCAAAACTTGGCATTCTGTTATGTCGCAGGCAGATATGTAAATGATTATAAGTGTGGTTTGATTAGACACTGGATCTTGCTTCCTATACTGCTCTTCAAAAGGGGCTCTCAAAGGCTACATTTGGGAAGTGTAACTCTTGGGTAGTGCACATTTTGCCCAGTTGACAGACTATGAGAAAGGGTACATCCTTGGACTGAGAAGAAGGATGGTCATTTTGATGAATTGCCCACCATCTTGGCTGTTTTGACCGAGGGTGCATTCACACCACGATTATGCAATACCTACCTAAATTCCTATCTACAATCCTGACTACCTGGATATCTACATACCCAAGCTACCTGGATACCTACATACCCAATTGCATAGCTGGCTGCCTAACTACCTAGCTAGCTAACTACCTACATATCTGGCTACCTAACTACATACTTAGCTACCTGGCTACCTACCTACCTGCCCTTTTCTGTGCTTGACACCAAAGAGGGCATTATAACAGTTTGGGGGCCTATAGATGGGGAGATTGTATAGAGGAGAAGACCACACTGGAAAAATGCAAAGTCTAACATGTTTTTCCTGCAGCTGTTTAGAGATGAGTTTTGGATGATAGAAGTCTTCATGGCGGTCTGATCCGGGCGGAGAAGAAAAGGATGCCGCTGATCAGAAAAGACATCTGTGAGTTCCCTAAATGTAATTATAAACACTTATATGGTGTATATATCCTATATATGGATGATATCTACCTCTATATGGTCCTGCATATAATCCCTTATATGGTATACTGATCCTGTGTAGAGTTGATATCTACATCAATATGGTCCTGTATATAATCACTGATATGTTTTTTTGTTTTGTTTATAGGGGTTGGGCATGAGGAAGGATTTGAGGTGGGATGGGGGTATGACAGTGGTGTGGCTGACGGGGGGGTCGGGGTTAGGGGAGTCTCGCAGGAGGCCCTTGCTTCATTTGGTCCAGGGGCCCTGAGTGTTGTCAGTCTACCCCTGTGTTTGGTTCTTTTTTTGTGCCAAACAGCCCCAAAATGGGTAGGAACACAACTAACAACACCGAGTCCCGATGAATACCATTGACGTGAAGCACTAGTTTTTTCTCCGCTGAACTCCTGGCGTTTTTACAGACTGGCCAATGGAACTGCATATAATAGGAAATAGGCCTAATCTGTTAAAGGGTTTGGGGAGCAGTGGTTATGTGAGGGAATACACTCATGGGATACAGATTTCAGATGGCCCAGACAGACCACCAGTAGAGAGGATCATTTCATCTGCCAACACAAGCAGCTCCCACCAGCATTGTCTACAATCCAGACACAGGGGGCACCTTTATTCCACACCCCTGTGCCCAGACCATTTCCAAGCACTTAGCAGAAGGAAATTTAATGTCATGACTATAGAAACAAATCCAGGTTCTATTTGGGATCGAGTGATGGTCGGGTTCGAAGATGGAGGCCATTTGGTGAGTACTTTGATCCTGCATTTGTTTGACACATTTTCCCAACTGCATTGGAAAAAGGTTGCTTATTGTCAGATAATACATTCTTTTTAAATCAAGTTTTACAGTATGTTAAGTATAGTTTTTTTTCTCTGTTGTGTTCATTTGTGTTTCACATTACCGTTTCTTTAAATATTCCTGAAATCTTGCAGTGAGCCTTTAAAATATAAATGACACTTGAGTTCTGTAGAGATCACTTCATGGGATTCTGTCCAAGTGTAAAAACTGATTGGTGCCAACTGGAAATAGATTTTTTACAATTTTTGCGCAAACTGAAATTAAAAATCTGGTTTTCGCAACAACAGAATACAGTAGTAGAAACTAGTGATGCTGTAGGGGTAGTCCCATTGCGATTAAAAGACTTTGACTTAAGATTAGAGAGTGATTTTCAACCACCAGTGGACTCACATGCTATAACTACCTTTGCGGAACTAGTTAGACAGGATTTTGAAAAGATGCGACAAAATACAGATAAACTTAATCATCCCAACATGACAACTGAAGAATTGCAGGCTATGGATCAATTAGTCCATGACCACGACCTCGTCATCAAAGCTGCTGATAAGGGTGGTGCGGTCGTGGTCATGGACCGAAAACAGTACTTAGAAGAGGCCATGCGACAATTAAATGACAATACGGTATACCAACCATTGCCTAGGGATCCTAGGAATGAAATTGAAACTCAAATTAGGGGGGTAGTAGACAAAGGATTCAATGAAGGATTGATTGATGAAAAATTGAAGTCATATTTAATAATGGACTTTCCTGTAACACCTATTATGTATTTTCTACTGAAAATTCACAAAAATCGTGAAAAACCGCCGGGACGTCCAATAGTATCAGGACGCAACTCTATTACTTCACACATTTCTATTTTTCTTGATAAGGTACTAAGAACGTATGTGATGGCAACCAAATCCTACATTAAAGATACCTCTGACTTTTTGTTCAAGATCCGTGATTTGAAGATTCCAGAGAACACAATAATGGCAACACTGGACGTGGTGAGTCTCTATACTTCAATAAAACATGTAAATGGTATAAGGGCTGTGAAACAAGTATTGGTGAAATCTAATTTCAGTGAGAGCAAGATTGAATTTTTTGTTTCTCTACTGAAGATCGTGTTGGAATGCAATTACTTTTTGTTCAATGATGTCTACTATCTTCAATGCAACGGCACCGCGATGGGTAGCAATGTGGCACCAAATTACGCAAACCTGTATATGGCGGGGTTGGAGGAGGACGTCGTCTATGGATCCCACCACTTCAGTCATGTACTGGGGTGGTGGAGATTCATTGACGACGTCTTCCTCCTGTGGACAGGTTCTGCAGACCAATTATGTGAGTTCCACTCTTTTTTAAACAACATCACGGATGGCATCAGTTTCACACTAACGTACTCAGATGAAAAGGTGAATTTTTTGGATGTGACATTAATGATAAGAAATGAGACTATCTCAACTGATATATATTGCAAGCCTACAGACTGTAATAATTTACTGCGCTTTGACAGCTGCCACCCCAAGTCGATGATAAGATCATTACCGTACAGCCAAATGTTGAGAGTGGATAGAATAGTGGATTCAGATGATAAGAGGGAGAGAGCTTTGGAGAGAATGGCTGCCAGTTTTTGTGAAAGAGGCTATCCAAAAATATTGGTGGAAAAACAAAAAATGGCAATCATAAAGAAAAATCTGAAGAAAAATGACAAGAAAAACGTAAAATGTATACCATTTGTAACAACCTATGGCGAATGCTCCAACTTGGTGGCTAAAAGTATACGTAGACATTGGCATGTTATTAAGGACTGTCATAAACAAGTACCTGATTTTGAACATTCTCCCCTCATGTCATACCGCAGATGCTCTAATCTGAAGGACAAGCTGGTAAAAACCGATGTAGCTATTCCGAAAAATGATACACAAAAATATTTAACGGTCAAGAGAAAAGGATGTTATCCATGCTGTATGTGTGTGAGTTGTAACTACATGTGCAAAGGGGAAAGATTTGTCCATCCACACACAAAAAAAGAATATGATATTAGATTTTATCTTAACTGTAATTCCAGTTTTGTCATCTATGTCTTGTGGTGCCCGTGTGAGATGCTTTATGTAGGAGAAACCAGTCTAGATTTCAAAACTAGACTGAACCAACACCGTTACACCATACGGAAGAAGAGACTGGATTTACCAGTCTCAAAGCACTTCACAGAGGCTAACCACAAAGAAAGAGACCTAAAGTTTATGATTATTGACCATATCCCAGTGCCAAAAAGAGGTGGTAATAGAAGTTTACTTTTAAAAAAACGTGAACTGCAATGGATCTGTAGACTGGGCGCATTAAAACCTAGAGGGCTAAATGTAGATTTTAAAGTAACCCCTGGTATGTCAATCTAATATATCTAATATTTGTAATTTATTTTTTTAGAATACCAGATAAGTTAGATTAATATTTAGGATTTATTCATATTATTTTATCACATTGATATTATTAATTACACAATTTTATGGTATTTTTCTGAGACATTATTTAGATTTTAGACTATTATGATGATGTGAAATCAGGAGATTAAGTCTACATGGTGGGATTACTTGGATTGGGGCACCCCCGCAGTGGTCCTCAAGGTAATGGGTTTGTGGTGATCCGAGTAGGATGTTCATTTGACAGTAACATATTCTAAACATTTTTTTTTCTCTTTTATATTTCTAGAAACGTGGAATGGGGAGGCGTTTGCACATAACCATTTACTTTAGAGTCAAGATCCTCATTAATAATGCCCGTCCAAATAATGTATATCATTGGAAAACTCTGAGTATCTATACTTATCACCTATGGCTTCCAACAGGTCCCATATTATGCATGAATGATTTGACACCCTATACCCTACACTGTGAGCGGCGGTGCGGGGTAGCAAACTGAGTGAGAGGAGCATCGCGCCGACTATGTGGTTGATGCGGTGCCTCGTTCCGCTTTTTCCAGGGACCGTGGTGCTGATGGCTCCATGGTCTCTGGATGGGTCTACTCACGCACCGCCGACAGGGTTATGGGTTAATCTTTTATATGCACGGACTTTATGCAACTTGCCCATTGTCACGATTCGGCTTGCGGGTTGTGGATCCGCTGTGTCAGCGAGGGATTGGCGTGGACCGTGCTAGTGGACCGGTTCTAAGAGGCTACTGGTTTTCACCAGAGCCCGCCGCAAAGCGGGATGGTCTTGCTGCGGCAGTAGCAACCAGGTCGTATCCACTAGCAACGGCTCAACCTCGCTGACTGCTGAGAAGGCGTGGGACAGAAGGACTAGGCAGAGGCAAGGTCAGACGTAGCAGAAGGTCGGGGGCAGGCGGCAAGGTTCATAGTCAGGATGGATGGCAGAAGTTCAGGTACACAGGCTTTGGACACGCTAAACGCTTTCACTGGCACAAGGCAACAAGATCCGGCAAGGGAGTGCAAGGGAGGAGATCAGATATAGCCAGGGAGCAGGTGGAAGCCAATTAAGCTAATTGGGCCAGGCACCAATCATTGGTGCACTGGCCCTTTAAGTCTCAGAGAGCTGGCGCGCGCGCGCCCTAGAGAGCGGAGCCACGCGCGCCAGCACATGACAGCAGGGGACCGGGACGGGTAAGTGACCTGGGATGCGATTCGCGAGCGGGCGCGTCCCGCTGTGCGAATCGCATCCCCGACGGCCATGACAGTGCAGCGCTCCCGGTCAGCGGGACTGACCGGGGAGCTGCAGGGAGAAAGACGCCGTGAGCGCTCCGGGGAGGAGCGGGGACCTGGAGCGCTAGGCGTAACAGTACCCCCCCATTAGGTCTCCCCTTTTTTTTGTCCGGTGACTGCCTCCCCTGGGATGAGGACACCGGGAAAGAATGGAGGGTTTCCTCAACGGCAGGCAGTACAGCAGGAGTTGGAATGGGGAGGGAGGGCAGAGGGTGAAGCTTGGCACGGGGCAGGGAGACACAAGGACGGGAGCCATGAGGAGGCACAGAGGCTTGCCTGACGGGACTGGGAGGGGGGGAGAGGCACTTCCTGTGGCAGGCAGAGTCCCAGTTCCTGATCTCCCCGGTAGTCCAATCAAGGGTGGGAGAATGAAGCCGGAGCCATGGCAGACCGAGGAGGACCTCAGAGGTACAATTGGGGAGAACGAAGAGCTCAATCCTTTCGTGGTGGGGTCCAATAGACATCAGGAGGGGTTCTGTGCGGTAACGCACGGTGCAATCCAATCTGACTCCGTTGACCGCGGAGATGTAGAGCGGCTTGACGAGACGGGTCACCGGGATGCTGAATTTATTCACAAAGGACTCCAAAATAAAATTCCCAGAGGCACCAGAGTCCAAGCAGGCCACGGCTGAAAGGGAGGAGTTGGCTGAAGGAGAAATCCGCACGGGCACAGTGAGACGTGAAGAAGCAGACTTAGAACCAAGAGACGCCACACCCACGTGAGCTGGGTGCGTGCGTGCGTTTCCCAGGCGTGGAGGACGGATAGGGCAATCCACCAAGAAATGCTCGGTACTGGCACAGTACAGACAGAGATTTTCTTCTCTACGGCGATTCCTCTCTTCCTGGGTAAGGCGAGACCGATCCACTTGCATGGCCTCCTCGGCGGGAGGCCCAGGCGTAGACTGCAAAGGATGCTGTGGGAGAGGTGCCCAGAGATCTAAGTCTTTTTCCTGGCGGAGCTCTTGGTGTCGCTCAGAAAAACGCATGTCAATGCGGGTAGCCAAATGGATGAGTTCTTGGAGGTTGGCAGGAATCTCTCGTGCGGCCAGCACATCCTTGATGCGACTGGATAGGCCTTTTTTAAAGGTCGCGCAGAGAGCCTCGTTATTCCATGATAACTCGGAAGCAAGAGTACGAAATTGGATGGCGTACTCGCCCACTGAAGAATTACCCTGGACCAGGTTCAGCAGGGCAGTCTCGGCAGAAGAAGCTCGGGCTGGCTCCTCGAAGACACTCCGGACTTCAGCGAAGAAGGACTGGACTGTGGCTGTGGCAGGATCATTGCGGTCCCAGAGCGGTGTGGCCCAAGACAAGGCCTTTCCTGAAAGAAGGCTTACTACGAACGCCACCTTAGACCGTTCTGTAGGAAACAAGTCCGACAACATCTCCATATGCAGGGAACACTGAGACAAAAATCCACGGCAGAGTTTAGAGTCCCCATCAAATTTGTCCGGCAGGGACAAGCGGAGGCTAGGAGCGGCCACTCGCTGCGGAGGAGGTGCAGGAGCTGGCGGAGGAGATGGTTGCTGCTGTAGCAGAGGCAGAAGTTGCTGTAACGTGGCGGTCAACTGCGACAGCTGCTGTCCTTGTTGGGCAATCTGCTGCGATTGCTGAGCGACCACCGTGGTAAGGTCAGCGAGACTTGGCAGCGGCACCTCAGCGGGATCCATGGCCGGATCTACTGTCACGATTCGGCTTGCGGGTTGTGGATCCGCTGTGTCAGCGAGGGATTGGCGTGGACCGTGCTAGTGGACCGGTTCTAAGAGGCTACTGGTTTTCACCAGAGCCCGCCGCAAAGCGGGATGGTCTTGCTGCGGCAGTAGCAACCAGGTCGTATCCACTAGCAACGGCTCAACCTCGCTGACTGCTGAGAAGGCGTGGGACAGAAGGACTAGGCAGAGGCAAGGTCAGACGTAGCAGAAGGTCGGGGGCAGGCGGCAAGGTTCGTAGTCAGGATGGATGGCAGAAGTTCAGGTACACAGGCTTTGGACACACTAAACGCTTTCACTGGCACAAGGCAACAAGATCCGGCAAGGGAGTGCAAGGGAGGAGATCAGATATAGCCAGGGAGCAGGTGGAAGCCAATTAAGCTAATTGGGCCAGGCACCAATCATTGGTGCACTGGCCCTTTAAGTCTCAGAGAGCTGGCGCGCGCGCGCCCTAGAGAGCGGAGCCGCACGCGCCAGCACATGACAGCAGGGGACCGGGACGGGTAAGTGACCTGGGATGCGATTCGCGAGCGGGCGCGTCCCGCTGTGCGAATCGCATCCCCGACGGCCATGACAGTGCAGCGCTCCCGGTCAGCGGGACTGACCGGGGAGCTGCAGGGAGAAAGACGCCGTGAGCGCTCCGGGGAGGAGCGGGGACCCGGAGCGCTAGGCGTAACACCCATATCTAAGATGGCGACTTGGGGAGCAAAGGAGGTGGGCGCGCATGCGCAAATCACTACTGAAGAGTTTTCGTGACTACGGTGAAGCTTCTACACTATTGGATGAAAATGGGAGCTACAACTTCCGGCTTATCCGGTGCGCGGCTGCGCACCAGAGAGGATCCACGCCAATATGGAGGACAAGCATGGAGATGCGATGTACTGTGTTTACAATGGTATGTGCAACGCCCCCCTCCACCGATTATCGCTATTATTGTTTTTATGAAACACAGGTGGATTAGTTTATAAGGTATTACATGCACTGGCACTTTATTTTTGTAATGTTTTTGAATTTGCACTTATCTTTTATGTGAGACTGTACACTGATGCACTTTATAATGTGTTTACTTGAAAATGATACCTTATATGCACTTTATGATGTTAAATTATGTATAATTATGTATAATTATGTAAAGACACTGATTAATGGGAGGGGCTATATATACCCTCCCCATAAGTCACTTGAACATGCTTGAAAATGGCGGCGTGAGGCTGCTGAAACGTAGCACCTATTTTGTAACACTGGGAATGGAATAAATCACCTTCTCTTTTTTTTGGATAAACTCCTGTGTGCTGTGGAATCATTGGATGTTACCTACATATCTGGCTACCTAACTACATACTTAGCTACCTGGCTACCTACCTACCTGCCCTTTTCTGTGCTTGACACCAAAGAGGGCATTATAACAGTTTGGGGGCCTATAGATGGGGAGATTGTGTAGAGGAGAAGACCACACTGGAAAAATGCAAAGTCTAACATGTTTTTCCTGCAGCTGTTTAGAGATGAGTTTTGGATGATAGAAGTCTTCATGGCGGTCTGATCCGGGCGGAGAAGAAAAGGATGCCGCTGATCAGAAAAGACATCTGTGAGTTCCCTAAATGTAATTATAAACACTTATATGGTGTATATATCCTATATATGGATGATATCTACATCTATATGGTCCTGCATATAATCCCTTATATGCTATACTGATCCTGTGTAGAGTTGATATCTACATCAATATGGTCCTGTATATAATCACTGATATGTTTTTTTGTTTTGCTTATAGGGGTTGGGCATGAGGAAGAATTTGAGGTGGGATGGGGGTATGACAGTGGTGTGGCTGATGGGGGGGTCGGGGTTAGGGGAGTCTCGCAGGAGGCCCTTGCTTCATTTGGTCCAGGGGCCCTGAGTGTTGTCAGTCTACCCCTGTGTTTGGTTCTTTTTTTGTGCCAAACAGCCCCAAAATGGGTAGGAACACAACTAACACCACCGAGTCCCGATGAACCCCATTGACGTGAAGCACTAGTTTTTTCTCCGCTGAACTCCTGGCGTTTTTACAGACTGGCCAATGGAGCTGCATATAATAGGAAATAGGCCTAATCTGTTAAAGGGTTTGGGGAGCAGTGGTTATGTGAGGGAATACACTCATGGGATACAGATTTCAGATGGCCCAGACAGACCACCAGTAGAGAGGATCATTTCATCTGCCAACACAAGCAGCTCCCACCAGCCTTGTCTACAATCCAGACACAGGGGGCACCTTTATTTGATGTCATGACTATAGAAACAAATCCAGGTTCTATTTGGGATCGAGTGATGGTCGGGTTCGAAGATGGAGGCCATATGGTGAGTACTTTGATCCTGCATTTGTTTGACACATTTTCCCAACTGCATTGGAAAAAGGTTGCTTATTGTCAGATAATACATTCTTTTTAAATCAAGTTTTACAGTATGTTAAGTATAGTTTTTTTCTCTATTGTGTTAATTTGTTTTTCACATTACCGTTTCTTTAACTATTCCTGAAATCTTGCAGTGAGCCTTTAAAATATAAATGACACTTGAGTTCTGTAGAGATCACTTCTCACCAGTCTCCTCTTTATCATTACATGCAGAATTACAAAGATAGATGACACATCTAGTATACAGCTGAGGACAAATAAAGTCATGTTCTTACTGCATCACATAGTGTATGTCTAAAGTATACATTGGGAGGACCTCCATAACACATACCCATGATGAATGCCACTTAGGATTCCACAAACAAATAAAAAAAAAAAACAAACGTATATTTAGTGGTATACACAATGTACTGTTTTTTTTTTTTTTTTACTATATACAGCTATGAAATAGCACCAATGTCTGCAAACCCTGGTGTATATATGGAGAACAAAATTATACTTTTTGTTCTCCATGATGTATGGGTGGAGGGGGGGGGGTCTAAGGATAGGTTTACCATATATGCTCATAGCTTTCCTATCACATACCGTATTTTTCGCCCTATAGGACGCACCGGCGTATAAGACGCACCCTATTTTTAGGTGCAGAATCTAAAAAATTAAAGATTTTGAACCCAATAGTGGTCTTCAACCTGCGGACCTCCAGATGTTGCAAAACTACAACTCCCAGCATGCCCGGACAGCCGTTGGCTGTCCGGGCATGCTGGGAGTTGTAGTTTTGCAACATCTGGAGGTCCGCAGATTGAAGACCACTGCATAGGAGGTAATACTCACGTGTCCCCGCCGCTCCGGACCCGTCACCGCTGCCCTGGATGTCGCTCCATCGCTGTCGCCGTGTCCCCGTCGCTCTGCTGCCGGCCGGGTATCCTCGCTCTCCGTCGGCGTCATCACGTCGGAACGCACGCCGACGCACGTACGCGACAACGTGATGACGAGGAAGGAGAGCGCCGGCCATACAGGGGAGCCCTGAACGGAGAAGACACCGAGGAGGCAGGTAAGGTCCCTCCCGGTGTCCTGTAAGCACTAACCCGGCTAACCGCGGTGGTCCCGAACAGCCCGACTGAACAGCCGGGTTAGTGTCACTTTCCCTTCAGACGCGGCGGTCAGCTTTGATCGCCGCATCTGAAGGGTTAATACAGGGCATCACCGCGATATGCCGTGTGTACAATGCAAACTTGATGTGAACCTAACCTTAGAAGCATAGTAATCGTCACAGGATTCACTGAACAAATATGATTATCATTACAGAATATAAGGTATAAATATGGGTGGAACCATGTAAAGTGTAATTACGGGTGGAGTGTTCTTACAGCAGTTGTGTCATGCAGAAGGAAGCTTGGAGCCTTTGTAGGCAGCTTATTTACAGTGTAGTAAATCAAGGTAAAGAAATGTACTTCCATGCACACCTGTGTGTGTGCTTGTTAATGTTTTATTTTCCTATTTTCCCATTTTGAACTGCTTGTTCACTTGTTATAATATTTGAAAAATAAAAATTATTTCGAATTACACAGGCTTGTAGGTAAAACATATAGGGCCTCATTTACTAAGCTGAATCTGACCAGTTTTTGTATGGTTATTTTGGCGCAGAGTGTCTGCGACATGTCTGCGCCAGGAAAATCTGACAAACCCGACATTGCACTGTGAAAAGCCAAAAAAGGGGCGTGCTCTGGCCCAAAAACGGGGGTGGTTTCACAACCCGACCTATTTACTATTGAATTCACAGAAAATCCTGTGGAAAAATGGCTGGAAATTTCCATTTTATGTTGCTGTCTTGACATTGTGGAAACTTAATTTTAG
Source organism: Hyla sarda (assembly GCF_029499605.1). Lineage (NCBI taxonomy): Eukaryota > Metazoa > Chordata > Amphibia > Anura > Hylidae > Hyla > Hyla sarda. Next base: position 126,156,920 of record NC_079197.1, on the reverse strand, counting down.
AAACGTATGAAAATGTAATAAAAAGTAAAAACGAAAATTTTGCATAGATATCATATAAGTATTCATACACTTGAAATTTAGCGTTGCGCCTCCTATTTCTCTTGATCATCTTGGGGTTACATAGTTACATAGTTAGTACGGTCGAAAAAAGACATATGTCCATCAAGTTCAACCAGGGAATTAAGGGGTAGGGGTGTGGCGCGATATTGGGGAAGGGATGGGATTTTATATTTCTTCATAAGCATTAATGTTATTTTGTTCCATGAATGTATCTAATCCTGTTTTAAAGCTGTTAATTGTTCCTGCTGTGACCAGTTCCTGAGGTAGACCGTTCCATAAATTCACAGTCCTCACGGTAAAGAAGGCGTGTCGCCCCTTGAGACTAAACTTTTCCTTCTCCAGACGGAGGGAGTGCCCCCTCGTCCTTTGGGGGGGTTTAACCTGGAACAGTTTTGCTCCATATTTTTTGTATGGGCCATTAATATACTTATATACGTTTATCATATCCCCCCTTAAACGTCTCTTCTCAAGACTAAACAATTGTAACTCCTTTAATCGCTCCTCGTAGCTAAGATGTTCCATGCCCCATATTAGTTTAGTCGCGCGGCTCTGCACCCTTTCCAGCTCCACAGTGTCCCTTTTATGGACAGGCGACCAAAACTGAACAGCATATTCCAGGTGAGGCCGTACCAATGCTTTATAAAGGGGGAGTATTATGTCCCTGTCCCTCGAGTTCATGCCTCTTTTTATACATGACAATATCCTGCCGGCTTTGGAAGCAGCAGCCTGACATTGCATGCTATTCTGTAGTCTGTGATCTACAAGTACACCCAGATCCTTCTCTACCAGTGACTCTGACAGTTTAATCCCCCTAAGACATACGACCCATGCATGTTATTAGTACCCAGATGCATAACTTTACATTTATCCACATTGAACCTCATTTGCCAAGTGGATGCCCAGACACTTAGTCTATCAAAGTCATCTTGTAACTTATGCACATCCTCTATAGACTGTACCGTGCTACAAAGCTTGGTGTCATCTGCAAAGATAGAAACAGAGCTGTTAATACCATCCTCTATATCATTGATAAATAAATTAAACAACAGCGGGCCCAGTACTGAACCTTGGGGTACACCACTAATAACCGGGGACCAATCAGAGTACGAATCATTGACCACCACTCTCTGGGTACGATCCATGAGCCAGTGTTCAATCCAGTTACAAACTAAAATTTCCAAACTAAAACTTCTACACCCTGAAGTAATCTGTGGTAAATTCAGGTCTCACAGCTGACAATGCATATCAGAGCAGAAACCAGCCCATGAGGTAGAAAGAACTGCCTATAGAACTCAGGGACAGGATTGTGTTAATGCACAGACAAAGAGAATGGTACAAAACATTTCTGTTTTACTACAAGTGTCCTAGAGCACATGTGGAAAGGTTAATATGTGATCACCAGTTGTCATGTGAGTTGTCATGTGATTGTTACCTAGTAGGTACAAGTGACCAGGTGACTTAAGGGTGACCAATGGGATCCCCACAGAGCCTCCCCATGGAGGCCCTGGATGGAGTCTCTGCACGCTCTCTTAGTCTTTGCTGAGGTCCAGTCAAGTCGTGCCTAAGTGTGTGTCCAGAGTCATAGGAGGCCTCAAGTCCAGTCTGCAGCACAAGCTACAAACCTGCAAGTAAGCCACAGTCACAGTCTTGTCAGTCATCAGTCACAAGTCAAGTCAGTCACAGTCATCATTTGTCAAGTCAACGTGGCCTGCATTAAATTGACCCCATCTACTGCAAGTCCCAGCAAGCCCTTAAGGTCTCTGAGTCACTGGTCACCTCCGTGGGCCTGGCTGAACTGTATACACTTTTCCATCTGTCTAACCTCAGTAAAGCTACTGTTATCCGTAACTTTGTGTCAGAGTCATTATTGCCCCCGTGCCTATTCCAGGATCCAGCAGTATACCTCCGGGTGGTATTGAGGATAAACCACGCCCTGGAGTCACGAATACAAGGGGTTAATGCCATCTGCCCCTAGGGTAATTCCATCTGCCCTTTTGCATCACACCCCATACCACAACTTTTGGCATCCTATGAACAGGATACGGGTGTGAGCCTTATGCCCAAAGTCCTCCCTCAGTCTAAACTGTGTCCAGTATTGTCAGAGAATTGCATAATGATGCGAATAAAATTTGCACCAGAAAGTGTACGAGACTCTGTCAGTGTAAGGTGTTTTACCCGAGGCGCTTGTAAAATAGAGGAGGTGGTGAAGAAAAGACTGTTGCCTGCCATTGTGAAGTGTTTAAGTACCGTGTCAACCATGTGCAAGATCAGGTCTGAAGCTATGTTGCATTACAAAGTGTTGCCTGTACCTGCAAGGGTTAAAGATGTGCCAGAGAAGTGTGCAAAAATGTCCCACGCTGGTCAGCGTCCCCCCTGGGTGTGGAAACCATGTTGCTGTATCGATGCCGAAGTGGAACTGTAAAGATCCACCCCTTGTTGCCGGGGGAGCGGAAGTCAGCGCTGCACCACTGACGTACTTCTCAGCAAGTGGAGCAACATGGCGGAACAGGCAAGCACGAGGTCGGAGAGTCCCAAGTTTGCGCAGGAGGCCTGGAAAGTCGCCACAGCGCACATGTATAAAGAGTTAGCTGACCATCCCCAGAGGATCTCCATCGGGGTCAGGGAGGCCTGCTACCAAGTTCCGCTGCCCGAAGACGATGGAGACTGGCCAGCAACCCCGGCGGAGGGTACGCCGAGATCTTCAAGAGGATCATCACTAGTGAGGCTTTCCCCTCACCACTGAACCTGTGGGTCCTGGGCCGAAATCCACACCGAGGAGTCAGAAGTGAAGTACTTTTGTTGTTACAGGTTATGCAACGTTCAAGAAGAAGTGCCTGACGAACTTGTCAAGAAGTTTATTCGTAACCATATACGTAAGCATGTGCATGGCTTTTAGCCGTGATTATTTACTGAGAACTCAGAATGTACCAGAACTGTGGAACGGTACTAGAAAAATATGTATATACTGTCAGAGTAATATATTTTCGTTTATATTTTTGCACAAGTGAATGCACATGGTGGTGTACTATAATGTTTATGGTGTGCTGTAATAAAATGTATATAATGTGTTTGTACGAAAATGTTTAGGTGTACAGTATCTTTTGTTCATGGCAATTTATATAGGAGGTATCCTGACCAGATCAGGAGAAGCAAAGCCACTACCTCACCGCCATGACAACTACCAGCTAGGTACAAGGCATAATGGTAGTGCTGTGTACAAAGTTGTCAGTATAACACATAGGGGGTGATTTATCATTGCTTTTAGAGAATTTTTTTGTCTATGTTTTGGCGCAGTTCAGGCGCAAGCAGCATATTTAGTGACTTTTATGGGTCTTTTGATATAGACAGTTTCACTCTTTTTGCCTACCTGTAGAACTTTTTCTTTTTGACCATGCCGAGGCCATGGATTTATCATTTGCGACTTTTGTCAAAAGTCGCTATTTAGTGCGCAAAGGTACTTTTTTAGGCGCAAAGCTACACCCTCTACCAGTAGGCATGAAAATCACTTCTACCTTCCACAATTCAACCTTTAACCTCTTGTGGATGACAGCATCCCACTCCCCTTCCATGATACGTGCTGAGGAGCTGAGTGCAGGTCATAGCTGGGTGGTCCCATCTCTAATGCCAGGCATAACCGATCACGGTGATGCCTGGCTTTAACCCCTCAGACACTGCAATCAAATTTGATTGTAGCGTCTAAAATGCAAGTAAAAATGTCACGGCAGCTCTGTGAAAGTAATTAAAAACACCTAACCTGTGAAATTAAGGACCCAGGAAAGTGTCTACTTCCCTCCCACACAAGCGTCTAGAAAAAGTGTATGTGGTAGAGCTTTTCCCACCCCAGCAGAGCTGCGCAAAATTCATCATCCTGCTGCAACTTCTTGATAAATAAGACGCATTCTAGTCAAAACCACCACCCAAATAAACAATGGGAAAATAGCTCTACTGTAGACATTCTTTGATAAATCTGGACCAAAGTCTAATTCAGTCAGCTTACATAATGTATTATATAAGCTAGTCAAATGCCCAGTAAGGACTGTATCTAACATGTACATTTCCAGTCCATAAATCACCTGTCTAACATTTCTCCTGTCCACATGTACAGGGTACTCTCCTGGCCAGAGGGTTCCCCTGAAAATAAAATAAAGCACGTAGAGCGACAGAGTTGTTATATATAAAGGTAACACTGGTATGTTATATAAAAACTAAAGTCACAGCTTAGTAAACTTTATAAACTAAAGTCACAGCTTAGTGAACTATATAAACTAAAGTCACAGCTTAGTCTGTCTCCAGTCAAGTCAAGTCAGTCACTGTCATCTATTGTCAAGTCAACGTGGCATGCACTAAATTGTCCAAAACCAATGCAAGTCCCAGGAAGCCCTTAAGGTCTCTGAAGTCACTGGTCACCTCAATGGTCCTGGCTGAACTGTATAGACTGTACCATCTGTCACTCAGTAAAGCTACCGTTGTCTGCAACTTGGCGTCGGAGTCATTATTGTCCCCGTGCCTAGCACAGGATCCAGCGGTATACCTTCGGGTGGTATTGAGGATAAACCACGCCCTGGTGTCATGAATACAAGGGGTTAATTCCATCTACCCCTAGGGAAATTCCATCTGCCCTGAATCACAACCCATACCACACACAGTGGCCTAAATAATTCTTACATAAAAGAAGTTTTGATCAACCAAGACTCTTCCTAAAGCTGTCTGTCCAACTTAACTTAGTAATTGGCGGAGAATGACTTGGTAAAAGAGGGGACCAAGAACCTAGGGGGGAGATTTATCAAAACCTGTGCAGAGGAAGAGTGGTGCAGTTGCCCATAGCAACCAATCAGATCGCTTCTTTCATTTTCCACAGGCCTCTAAAGAGGCCTGTGGAAAATGAAAGAAGCAATCTGATTGGTTGCTATGGGCAACTGCACCACTCTTCCTCTGCACAGGTTTTGATAAATCTCCCCCCTAGTGATTACTTGGGCTGAGCCCCAAAAATCCTGTGTGCAATCTAGGCTTCATCACAGAGTGGCTAGAAAGAAGCCTCTCCTTCAAAAAAGCCAAATGAAAGCCGTATGGAGTTTGCAAAAAAAAGCACATAAAGGACTCTCAAACTATGAGAAACAAGATTTTCTCATGTGATTAAACCAAGATTTAGCTTTTTGGCCTCAATTCTAAGCATCATGTCAGAAAACCAGGCACTTCTCATCAGCTGCCTAATGCCAAGCTAAAAGCTGAACAGAGCAAATTAAAGGGATATTCTTAATGAAAACCTGATCCATAAGGCTCTGGACCTTAGACTACTGGGCCGAAGGTTCATCTTCCAACATAACAATGACCGTAAGCACGCAGCGAAGACTACACAAGAGTGGTTTAGGGACAACTCTGTGAATGTCCTTGAGTGGCCCAGACAGAGCCTTGACTTGAACGCATTTGAACATCTCTGACTGATGCTTGAAAATGGCTGCCACCTGCATCTAACCTGACAGGGCTTGAGAGGCTCTGCAGAGAAGAACGGCAGAAAATCCCCAAATCCGGGTGTCCAAACCTTGTGGCATCATATCCAAGAAGATTGGAGGCTGCAATCACTGCCTAAGAGGCTTCAACTTAGTACAGAGTAAAGAGTCTGAATACTTATGTCACTGCAATATTTTAGATTTTTCCTTTTTTTAATAAATGATCGAAGGCTTGTATCATTCTGTTTTTACTTTGTCATTATGGGGTATTAAGTGCAGAAGGATGGGGGAAAACATAAATTTATAATGTTAACACAAGGAAACGTCATGCCAAAATGTGTTAGGGTCTGAAGATGTTCTGAATGCATTGTATGCGTATACTAGGGGAGTCAATAGGTGATGTATTCCATTGTCTGGATTTCCTGGCACATTCAGGAGACATACACCTCAGACAGAGACTGTGTACAGACCCTCAGGCACCTACAAACACGTGCACTGCATTGTGAAATACTGTAAAACACAACAAAAACAAGTATTGCATGATAATAATAACCTTTATTTTATTGTGGTAACATTTTCAGCAGTGCTTTATGATTAGGAGGTCATGCCACAGGGTTTGATAGCTTTCTTCCTGAAGTTTTGAAAAGTATTTTTGTTTGCAACCAAATATTAAAGAAATCTCAAGATAACATTTTATCCCCTATATACTGGAGAGGTTCCCTTTTTTAATGATTGTTTGGGGATCTCAGAAGTCGAACCCCCACCTTTTTTGTAAATAGGTGATAAGCTGTAATCTCAGATAACCCCTTAATAGTAAAATATAAAACGTGAGTGTGTTTTATTTTTCAATTTCTTAATTTTTTTTGAGGAGGGGAGAGTTTTTTTTTTTTTTTTAAAGAACACAGCATGCTCTTTATGGCTTTTTTTCATATGCTTCTCTTTAGGACCTAAATGCAAGGAAAAACCTGTACAAAATGCCACTAAAAAGCCAACAAAAACACCATAAGGGCAGAGTCACACACAGCTGCAAGAAATCTGGCGGACAGCAGGAAATATGCTGCGTATGCGATATGAGCAGATACACAGGGCTTTCCCTGCAGGAGCCCTGTGTATGAAATAAGGTTTGGAGGTAAGCTGCGCATCAGTGTTACACCGGTGCACTCAACCCAATTCCGACCTTCCGGCACACACAGGACTGCAGCAAGGAAAGCCCTGTGTGTCTGCTCATAGCGCTTATGCTACGTTTTTACCCCTGCCTGTCAGATTTTTTGTAGCGTTAAACACGCTGCGGATGCGCTGTGTGTGACCCTACCCTAAAAATGCATGTCAATTTTAAAAACACTGGTGATTTCACATCTGAGCCATCCAGTTTTGTTGGAAAGGACCCTTTACAATAAGCTGACCACATAAGTTCTGATCCTCGGATCCACAATGATCAGCTGTAATCTGAGGGATAATTGTTTGTTCTTTACATACCTCATACATTTTATAGAAGGGCTGCATTTTGCCTGGTCAGTACTCCTGCAGTGTTACCAGAGGGAAAATAAAGTAATACACAATGCCCATTGGAATCATTGTTCATGGAATACCTGGTCTTTCCAGCTGTTGTCCACTACTGCTGGATGATAGATGAGAGTTCTCAATGGAGAACCCCCATATATTAACAGAAGAAGTGTCTGAAATGGGTTAACTAAAACAGACCCTGAATTGTCCTTAAATTCTCCTGTTTTGTATAAAATAACAGTTTGTAATTTTTATAGTAATGGTGTTTTTTAGTGGGATCATTAAAAAAGAAATGCATTTACTTAAAATGAAGAGCAAATGGTGTATAGATGCTGGAGCTGCATTTTATCTGCTTTGCTGCCTTTTTATCCTGTGGTTTTGGATAATCTGGATTGTGCCAACAATAGATTTGCATAAATGCTATTATTTACAGGACCCACAGTTCCTCGCGGCGTCGGTTCACAGAGATGTATTGTGCTATTAATTCTTTGTGATTTACTTACTGGATCTCTTTAACAATTTCTTCCATGGAAACGTGCTCAGATTTTCATTTCTGTGAAATGTGTTTCCCTCCAGCTAGGGATTTTATAAAATGTTACAAGTCTATTGTTTTCTATATTGCAAGGGAATCCAATTCCTCTTATCATTGTATGTGAGGTGTCGCACTGTAGAAGGACTTCATTGCTCTCAATTAAAATTAGAAAGCCTAAAAGGATGATCATTATGGGGCCAATAACTTGGCAGGGATGTGGTTTCAATGCATGGCTGCAAACCATTATTGTTTTGTCATAATATACTATACACTATATGCCTCCATAAGGCTGGTTTCACACACTGCAGTTTTTGAGCCAAAGCTGTCAGTTTAAAGGGGTACTCCACACTAGACATCTTATCCCCTATCCAAATGATAAAGAATAAGATATTTGATTGCAAGGGGTCTGGTCGCAGGGACTCCTCCCCCCCCCACAATCTCCGGAGTTCTGAAATTCCACCAAAATGTACTGCCCATTGACTTCAATGGGAAATTCTGCATTCCCCAAAATTTAAAAACCTGTGTTTAAATTTGCAGAAGTCCACAGCAAAATCCCATTGAAGTCAATAGGGTTTGGAATTTTAGCTGAATTTTGTGTTTTGAGAACAATTCTGATGGAATTCCGCAATTCTGTTCAGCAAGCTTTGCTGAATGGAAAATCTAGATAGCTGGAATGGCTCTCAACACAATCACCCACAATGCAAATAACCATGCTGGCTAAGAAATGCTCCTATGGGGATGAGCAGCAGGGAATTAAGTAAAATGTCCCTGCTGTGATTGCCTTCAGAGATGAGGAGCGGGGGGTTTGGGGGAATGAAGTGAGATTCTTAACAGTAGAAGTTTGTAAACCCCGCCAAGAGCCATGAATCGCCACTCGGTGCCGGCCATTCAGGGCTCCTGGCAGGGGATTTGAAAATGAAAGTACAAGACAGTATATACATTGCTGTTACGCCGAGCGCTCCGGGTCCCTGCTCCTCCCCGGAGCGCTCACGGCGTCTCTCTCTCTGCAGCGCCCCGGTCAGACCCGCTGACCGGGAGCGCTGCACTGACATTGCCGGCGGGGATGCGATTCGCATAGCGGGACGCGCCCGCTCGCGAATCGCATCCCAAGTCACTTACCCGTCCCGGTCCCCGGCTGTCATGTGCTGGCGCGCGCGGTTCCGCTCTCTAGGGCGCGCGCGCCAGCTCTCTAAGATTTAAAGGGCCAGTGCACCAATGATTGGTGCCTGGCCCAATCAGCCTAATTAGCTTCCACCTGCTCCCTGGCTATAATACCTCACTTCCCCTGCACTCCCTCACCGGATCTTGTTGCCTTGTGCCAGTGAAAGCGTTTAGTGTTGTCCAAAGCCTGTGTTTCCAGATCTTCTGCTATCCACATTGACTACGAACCTTGCCGCCTGCCCCGACCTTCTGCTACGTCTGACCTTGCCTCTGCCTAGTCCTTCTGTCCCACGCCTTCTCAGCAGTCAGCGAGGTTGAGCCGTTGCCGGTGGATACGACCTGGTTGCTACCGCCGCAGCAAGACCATCCCGCTTTGCGGCGGGCTCTCGTGAATACCAGTAGCATCTTATAACCGATCCACCGACACGGTCCACGCCAATCCCTCGCTGACACAGAGGATCCACATCCAGCTAGCCGAATCGTGACAGTAGATCCGGCCATGGATCCCGCTGAGGTGCCGCTGCCAAGTCTCGATGACCTATCCACGGTGGTCGCTCAGCAATCGCAGCAAATCGCCCAACAAGGACAGCAGCTGTCGCAGTTGACCGCCACGTTACAGCAACTTCTGCCACTGCTACAGCAGCAACCATCTCCTCCGCCAGCTCCTGCACCTCCTCCGCAGCGAGTGGCCGCTCCCAGCCTCCGCTTGTCCCTGCCGGACAAATTTGATGGGGACTCTAGACTCTGCCGTGGCTTTCTGTCTCAATGTTCCCTACATATGGAGATGTTGTCGGACCAATTTCCCACAGAACGGTCTAAGGTGGCGTTCGTAGTGAGTCTTCTTTCTGGAAAGGCCTTGTCTTGGGCCACACCACTCTGGGACCGCAATGATCCTGCCACAGCCACAGTCCAGTCCTTCTTCGCTGAAGTCCGTAGTGTCTTCGAGGAACCAGCCCGAGCTTCTTCTGCCGAGACTGCCCTGCTGAACCTGGTCCAGGGTAATTCTTCAGTAGGCGAGTACGCCATCCAATTTCGTACTCTCGCTTCCGAATTATCTTGGAATAACGAGGCTCTCTGCGCGACCTTTAAAAAAGGCCTATCCAGTAACATCAAGGATTTGCTGGCCGCATGAGAGATTCCTGCCAACCTGCAAGAACTTATCCATTTGGCCACCCGCATTGACATGCATTTTTCTGAGAGACACCAGGAGCTCCGCCAGGAAAAAGACATTGATCTCTGGGCACCTCTCCCACAGTATCCTTTGCAATCTACGCCTGTGCAATCTACGCCGAGGAGGCTATGCAAGTGGATCGGTCTTGCCTAACCCAGGAAGAGAGGACTCGCCGTAGGGAAAAAAATCTTTGTCTGTACTGCGCTAGTACCGAACATTTCTTGGTGGATTGCCCTATTCGTCCTCCACGTCTGGGAAACGCACCCAGCTCACGTGGGTGTGGCGTCTCTTGGTACGAAGTCTGCTTCTCCACACCTCACGGTGCCCGTGCGGATTTCTCCTTCTGCCAACTCCTCCCTCTCAGCCGTGGCCTGCTTGGACTCTGGTGCCTCTGGAAATTTTATTCTGGACTCTTTGGTGAATAAGTTCTACATCCCTGTGACCCGTCTCGTCAAGCCGCTCTACATTTCCTCGGTCAACGGAGTTAAATTGGACTGCACCGTGCGTTACCGCACAGAACCCCTCTTAATGTGCATTGAATCCCATCACGAAAAGATTTAATTGTTCGTCCTTCCCAATTGCACCTCTGAAGTCCTCCTCGGTCTGCCATGGCTCCAGCATCATTCTCCCACCCTTGACTGGACCACCGGGGAGATCAAGAATTGGGGCCCTGCTTGCCGTAAGAGATGCCTCACATCGGCTCCCAGTCCCGTCTGTCGGGCCTCAGTGTCTCCTCCTGTGCCTAGCCTCCCCAAGGCCTATCTGGACTGTGCCGTGCCTCCTCATAGCCCCCGTCCTGGTGACACTCTGCCCTGTGACAAGCTTCACCCTCTGCCCCCCTCCCTATTCCCACTTCTTCTGAACTACCTGCCGCTGGTATAGCTACCCAGAACTTCTTTTTTCAGATGGAGACTCAAGAGGCGTCCCCTATGTTGTCGTCTCTTTTGAAGGGACAAGGAGACAAAAAGAGGGGGAGACCTAAGGGGGGGGGTACTGTTACGCCGAGCGCTCCGGGTCCCTGCTCCTCCCTGGAGCGCTCCGGGTCCCTGCTCCTCCCTGGAGCGCTCACGGCGTCTCTCTCTCTCTGCAGCGCCCCGGTCAGACCCGCTGACCGGGAGCGCTGCACTGACATTGCCGGCGGGGATGCGATTCGCATAGCGGGACGCGCCCGCTCGCGAATCGCATCCCAAGTCACTTACCCGTCCCGGTCCACGGCTGTCATGTGCTGGCGCGCGCGGCTCCACTCTCTAGGGCGCGCGCGCCAGCTCTCTAAGATTTAAAGGGCCAGTGCACCAATGATTGGTGCCTGGCCCAATCAGCCTAATTAGCTTCCACCTGCTCCCTGGCTATAATACCTCACTTCCCCTGCACTCCCTCGCCGGATCTTGTTGCCTTGTGCCAGTGAAAGCGTTTAGTGTTGTCCAAAGCCTGTGTTTCCAGATCTTCTGCTATCCACATTGACTACGAACCTTGCCGCCTGCCCCGACCTTCTGCTACGTCTGACCTTGCCTCTGCCTAGTCCTTCTGTCCCACGCCTTCTCAGCAGTCAGCGAGGTTGAGCCGTTGCCGGTGGATACGACCTGGTTGCTACCGCCGCAGCAAGACCATCCCGCTTTGCGGCGGGCTCTGGTGAATACCAGTAGCATCTTAGAACCGGTCCACCAACACGGTCCACGCCAATCCCTCGCTGACACAGAGGATCCAGAACCTGTAAGCCGAATCGTGACAATTGCAAGGGGAGCAGAGCATGCCACCCGCTCCTTGGTTAATAGCTTATGATCTCATCGGTTCTCAGAAGTGAGACCTGGTGCGACCAATCCCTCAGCCCCTGTACTGCTACAGGGATAGTAGTATAAGCACTACTGTAGTCTCCCCAGCCAAACTCAGCCGCTGGCGAAGAAAAAAATACTGCATGCAACATCTTTTCTCCGCTAAAAATAAAAGAATAGGAACCAAACAAGTGCAAACGGGTGACAAAGAACTGTAAAAAAATCCTATTGACATCAATGGGATCTATTTACAGCGGTCTGCAAAAGGCTTGAATAGATTTGAGAACAGGCATTAATTTAACGGGGACAGACATTAATGTGAGACAAACAAAAAAAGGTAAGGAATCATAAATGAAAACACTGGAAGAGGTTAGCGTCCATAAATGTCCTATTACATTCTGACGTCATAGAAGGGGCATTCACCTAGAAGACTTCACTATTACTGTATCTGGAGATAAGAGTCTCTGGAACAAGTAACGCCTACAGCTTGTTTCCTTCCTTGTGGTGCATTTTTTAGTTCAAGCTATTTTTTCCCAAATGTAGCAAGATGTAGGATTGAGGTTTTTTTAGGCTGCCATTACACATGGCAGCCATGCTTCTGTGATCTTAACTCTTGCATATTACCTGAATTGCAGTACTAGCTAATAACATTTCTCTATGGCTTCCTGTTATTGCTGGCAATCATTTCACAATGGAATTTATAGAAGTTTACTAAGACATGAGGAGATCTGTGTAAGATATGCAAATTCACTCAACATTATATGTAGATTTAACCCCTTAAGGACCCGGGGGTTTTCCATTTTTGCATTTTAGTTTTTTCCTCCGTGCCTTTAAAAAATCATAACTCTTTCAATTTTGCACCTAAAAATCCATATGATGGCTTCTTTTTTGTGCCACTAATTCTACTTTGTAATGACCGCAGTCATTTTACCCAACAATCTACGGAGAAACGGAAAAAAAATCATTGTGAGACAAAATTGAGAAAAAAACGCTGTTTTGTAACTTTTGGGGGCTTCCGTTTCTACGTAGTACATTTTTCGGTATAAATGACACCTTATCTTTATTCTGTAGGCCCATACGATTAAAATGATACCCTACTTATATAGGTTTGATTTTGTCGTACTTCTGGAAAAAATCATAACTACATGCAGGAAAATTTATAAGTTTAAAATCGTCATCTTCTGACCCCTATAACGTTTTTTATTTTTACGTGAATGGGGCGGTATGAGGGCTAATTTTTTGCACCGTGATCTGAAGTTTATAGCTGTACCATTTTTTCATTGATAGGACTTTGGAATTTTTTTGCGCGGACGCCATTGACCGTCCGGTTTAATTAACGATATATTTGTATAATTCGGACATTTCTACACGCGGCGTTACCACATATGTTTATTTTTATTTTTATTTACACAGTTTTTTTTATGGGAAAAGGGGGGTGATTCAAACTTTTATTAGGGAAGGGGTTAAATTATCTTTATTCACTCTTTTTTCACTTTTTTTCTGCAGTTATAGCTCCCATAGGGACCTATAACACTACACACACTGATCTTTTACATTGATCACTGGTTTCTCATAGGAAACCAGTGATCGATGATTCTGCAGCTTGACTGCTCATGCCTGGATCTCAGGCACTGAGCAGTCATTTGGCGATCGGACAGCGAGGAGGCAGGTAGGGATCCTCCAGCTGTCATGTAAACTGTTCGGGATGCCGCCGCGGCGATCCCGAACAACTCCCTGAGCTAACCGGCATGCTTTCACTTTCACTTTAGATGCGGCGTTCAACTTTGAACGCCGCGTCTAAAGGGTTAATATCAATGTCGTGCGCTATTAGCCACGGGTCCCGGCCGCTGTTAGAGGCCCAGCCCGACCCGCTATGACGGGGGGCCACGCCGTGGCCCCGCGTTATAGATCGGGAGCGGACTCATGACATGTAAGAGGTTAAACATATAGGGGGAGATTTATCAAAACCTGTCCAGAGTAAAAGTTGCTGAGTTGCCCATCAGATCGCTTCTCTCATTTTGCAGAGGCCTTGTTAAAAATGAAAGAATCTGATTGGTTCCTATGGGCAACTGGACAACTTTACTTCTGGACAGGTTTTGATAAATCTCCCCCATACATTTTTGTACAAAAACTACCCACCCAACCAGGCTTCCTGGCTAGTCATGTGCAAAATTGAGGGGGGGGGGGGGGGGGGGGGTGCTTTCACCACTTAAGTGAGGCTTAGAGGGAGGATGGGAGAATTGAAGAGACATCAACATTATCTTTACTGCATGTAACCTTTAAAGGAGAACAAGTGTTATTTTAGTATTATATACTGTATGTACAAAATACAATATAACGAGCAGTACAAGTTGTTCTACAATTAAATATTGCATCAGGCGAGGCATAACAATTTTTGGTAAGAATTTTTCTGTTTTAATGCACTGATTCTTATTTTCTAGACTGCACATTAGCCAGAATCACGCCTTTGACTGTGTACAAGATGATGGGACTGAGCTACTGAGCATGTGTGACCACTGCACTGGACAGGGTGCAAAATAATACAGAAGTACGGTGTCCATTTTAGGACATTTTCAGTCGTAACTTCGTCCTCCGTCAGGTGAAATGGTTTCCCACCTCCTCCCTCAGGCCAATCTCCGTCAGGCATCAAACACAACTCCATCCTCCCTCCTTTGTCATCCTAAAGTCTCACATCCGAAACTCCATCATCCCTCAGACAAAAAACTTTGTAGCAGGGCTGCGTCAGTTTCGGCTCTCTGCTATACGGGTTCTGCTGTACATGATATTCAATGTCGGCTTTGTTATACAGACTCTGTAGCACATGTAGTATCTGTAGTATACACGTGCAAGTTTCACAGTTTCGGCTCTGCTATACATGCTGTGCAGCATCGGCTTTGCTATGCGGCAGGAAATTGCGTCTGAGGGAGAATCGTCTGAGGCATGATGGCGTTTTGGACGACAGAGTTTTGGATGAGGGAGGATAGAGTTGTGGCTGAAGGAGGACGGCGATTGGTGTGAGGGAGAAGGCGGGACGCCGTTTCACATGACTGAGGACGGAGTTGCGGCTGACGACTGATGGAGATTGGTCCGAGGGAGGAGGCGGGACGCTGTTTCACCTGAAGGAGGACGGAGTTGCGGCTGACGACTGACGACTTGGGCCGAGGGAGGAGGCGGGACGCCGTTTCACCTGACGGAGGATGAAGTTATGTCTGACCACTGACGATGTCCTAAAATGGATACCATACAGAAGACTTCCATCAACTGGTCTATCATTTTATTTTTATCATAGGATAGATACACGTTTATCCCAGGCAGGTTTACATTCACTTACTGTTCATTTACTCACCACATTTTCTGCAAGTTTCTTGCCCCCTCCCATAGACTTGCATTGAGGGGACGGGCGTGACGCCACACGGGGGCGGAGTCCTGATGTCACGGACTAACGTTCCCGGAGTTGCGACTCAGACCCTCCAGTGGTTCCAGTGAAAAACCAGGTGGGTGCTGCATGCAATAATGTGGGGGTCCCCAGCGGCGGGACCCCGTGCGATCAGACATCTTATCCCCTATCCTTTGGATAGGGGATAAGATGTCTAGGGTGGGAGTAACCCTTTAAATGCTTGACATTGTTAGTTCTCGCCACATACCTTCATTGTATTGAGCAAAGCAGATGACTACACTGTAAGGAGCACAAATAAGTTATAATTTCCTGTTATAGATACATAATTGTCTCTTCTCCGGGAAGTATAAACCATATTTAAGGAGAACCTATCACTGGGAGGGGGGGTCACAAAGAGCGTTTTGGGGAAAAAGGCCAATGCAGTTTTTGAGCCAGCACCAGAATTCCAGAATTGAATTTAGCAGGAATGAGACATACAATTTTATCCTTTATATTTCTTGTTCATATTGAATCCACTCCTGGTTTTGGCTCAAAAACAGCTGCAAAAAGTGGCATTTTTTACTAAACATTCAGAAAAAAATGACCTTCTAGGTTTTCCATGATTTTACATTACCAATTGCCTATAGTACAGGCTGTCGGTGTGTGATCAATGCAGGCCGAGGGGATTCTTAAATGGGCTGTGCTGCAGTACCAAACCCAGTCACATGCCGATAGATGTCATAACGCTAGGCACTCTCTATTGTACGGGTCAGTGAGCTCTATTGCCCCCTAATTCTGCTGATGATCCAAATCTTTACTAATGTATGCTAATAAAAATACTT
The DNA here is from genome assembly GCF_029499605.1 of Hyla sarda. Classification (NCBI taxonomy): domain Eukaryota; kingdom Metazoa; phylum Chordata; class Amphibia; order Anura; family Hylidae; genus Hyla; species Hyla sarda. Next base: position 126,141,059 of record NC_079197.1, on the reverse strand, counting down.
ACATGTGTGAATACATACTTTGCTGACATGCTCCAGCTGTGGTTGAGTACATGATAGGACCTGCTGGATAGCTTGAATACTTGACTCCATCAATCAGACTTATGGGAGGACATTAACAATAATGGAAGCAAGTTGTAATTTCCATTTCTTCCCAGCCTCATTGTAATGTATCTTTCAGTATAACCACATAATATGGAAAATTCCTGACTTTACAATTACTAATGACTATACAGTATCTCACATAAATAAGTACATATTTTATTCTATCTTCATGTGACAACACTGAAAAATCACCCTCTGCTACAATGTAAAGTAGTGAGTGCGCAGCCTGTATAACCATGTTTAATGTTGTGTCGCCTCAAAATAACTTAACACACAAATGTCTTAACCTTGGCAACAAAACTGACTACACCCCTAAGTGGAAATGCCCAAATTGGGTCCAGAGTGTCAATATTTTGTGTGGCCACTTTTATTTTCCAGCACTACCTTAACCTCTTAAGGACGCAGCCCTTTTTCACCTTAAAGGGGTAGTCCAGTGGTGAAAAACTTATCCCCTATCCTAAGGATAGGGGATAAGTTTGAGATCGCGGGGGTCCGACCGCTGGGGCCCCCTGCGATCTCTCTGTACGGGGCCCCGGCTCTCCGCCGAGATAGCGGGTGCCGACCCCCGCACGAGGCGGCGGCCGACACGCCCCCTCAATACATCTCAATGGCAGAGCCGGAGATTGCCGAAGGCAGCGCTTCGGCTCTGCCATAGAGTTGTATTGAGGGGGCGTGTCGGCCGCCGCTTCGTGCGGAGGTCGACACGCCCCCTTCCCTCGGGCTGTCGGGGCTCCGTACAGGAGATCGCAGGGGGCCCCAGCGGTCGGACCCCCCGCGATCTGCAACTTATCCCCTATCCTTAAGTTAAGGGATAAGTTGTAAACCACTGAGTCACCACTGGACTACTCCTTTAAGGACTGAGCCCTTTTTCGCAATTCTGACCACCGTCGCTTTACGCATTAATAACTCTAAGATGCTTTTACCGAATATTCTGATTCTGAATATTTTTTCTGAATTAGTTTTTTAGTGACATATTCTACTTTATTTTGGTGGTAAATTTTCGTCGTTACTTGCATCCTTTTTTGGTGAAAAATGCCAAAATTTCATGAAAATTTAGAAAATTTAGCTTTTTCTAGCTTTGAAGCTCTCTGCTTTTAAGGCAAATGGATATTCCAAATAAATTTTATTTTTATTCACAAATACAATATGTCCACTTTATGTTGGCATCATAAAATGGACATATTTTTACTTTTTGAAAAAATTACAGGGCTTCAAAGTAGAGCAGCAATTTTCAAAAATGTCATGAAAATTGCAAAATCTGAAGGGACAGATGTTACAGAACTACAACTCCCAGCATGCCTGGGCAGTCTAGGCATGCTGATAATTGTAGTTTGGCAACATCTGGAGGGCTACCGTTTGGGCACCACTGTAACAGTGGTCTCCAAACTGTGACCCTCCAGATGTTGCAAAACTACAACTCCCAGCATGCCCAGACAGCCTATGGCTGTCTGGGCATGCTGGGAGTTGCAGTTTGGCACCCACTAGGAAGGGCAGCAGTAAATATCGCTTACTGCCCCTTTCCTTCCCCCCCACCGTCCCTTTCCTACCTGTGCCGTGATCTCTGCTGTCTCCAGCGACGTTCGGCGGTCCCCACGCATCTTCTTTGCAGGTACCGTCCTCCATCTTCTCCCCCCGTTCTGCCCGACATCCAGGGGTGGGCAGAACGTGGGGTTTCCATGGCAACCCACTGTCCTGCGCTGCCATTTGTCAGAATCAGTTCTGACCAATGGCAGGGGATAGGAGGAGATCGCAGCACTGCGACCTCGTTCCTATCCCTCAGGATGATTGGGGCTGTCACTGACAGCTCCGATCATCCCTATTTTCCAGGTGATCGGGTCATCAGAGACCCGATCAGCCTGGAATAGCAGAAAGTGGCATGTCTGAATTGACATGCGATTTTCTGCGATCGCCGACATGGGGGGGTCTCAGGACCCCCCTCGGCGATGTGCCGGGATGCCTGCTGAATGATTCCAGCAGGCATCCCGGTCCGGTCCCCAACCGGCTAGCGGCGGGGACCGGAATTCCCACGGGCACATGCATACGCCCTACGTCCTTAAGGACTCGGGATGCAGGGCGTATGAATAAGCCCCACGTCCGCAAGAGGTTAAAGGGATTTTTTATTTTTTATTTTTTCCATTCTGTCCGGGCTGCAACAACAAAAACAATTTACTTTAACTTAACTCCTGCGGCTCCCCTGATACCACCAATATTGGTCTCTGAATCTTCAGCTCTGGTGCCTGGGTGTGGGCCTGTTACTTCACACTGCTGCTCAGCACATCACCGGGTAAGGCAGAACAATGCTGCGGCCCGCGATAAGCTCAGTGCAGTGGGACTTGTCAGACCCAGAATTGAGTAAGACCATGGCTGAAGGACGGGAGACCAATATCAAGTGACTAGTTTAAGGGCTTCTCAGGAGGAGAAAGAAAAGTCTGATGATATGAAGTTGAGCCAGGTGTCAGTAGATTCCTCATTGTCTACAGCTAATATTGTGGTGGAAATGTCTGTCCTATTCCCCCATAGTGTTAAGCAGAAGGATAGCATTAGGCACAATGAGTAGTTGTGTGAGGACAGTCAGCCTTCGGAGTGTGTTGCAGAGGTGGTAGAGGAGAAAGCAGTGGCCGAGCCTAGCACTTGTGGGACTGGAGGTGGACGGCTTGGTGGTGAGATTGTTGAGGGGAAGCAAGGAGCTCATGATCAGACATCAGAAGTTCATGCTGAGAGAAGTGATGGGGACGATGAGGAATAGTTGGATGATGATGTGTTAAAAAGGATGCGGAGGATAGTGGAACTGTCAGCAAAGAAGAGAGTAGCCAAGGTAGGGCAAAAACACATGTCAAACATACAAAACAAGGCCCTGATGATCTGATCACCTCAGGTGACGGTGGCATTCTTGCATCTGTAGGCTCATAATTTTCAGAGGAGAGGCACAGTCAGGTGGTGGTGTACCTGTCTGGTATTTTGCTACCTTACCAGATGCAGAAACTGTGCTGTCTTTGCAAACAGAAAGTAAGCCATGGTACGAGAATAGGAACTATTCCTCTACATAGGTACGTGGAGTAGCATTACAAGGCTGAGTGGGGCAGCTGGTAGTACAGGCTTTACAGTACCATCTTGTTGACTTGTTGACTCTAAGGCCTTTAGGCACCAAAGGGGTTGTGCCCAGTCACCATTATGTTGCCAAAAAAGCTGTCCCCACTGCACAATCATGTGGAGAAGAGGGTGAGCCACTCCATGCAGTTGTTGGTGTGAAGTATAGTGCATGCCATGGCAGATACTTGGAATAGTAGCTATGGCCAGGGTCCATACATGTCTTTTTCAGCCCACTGGGTCAACATCTTGCAGAACTAGGCTCCACTACAACAAGGCCAGGAAACAATAGTGACACCATCACAGTTATGTGAATTCGGTTCAACTTCTGCTACCTATCGTCTTCCTTCTCGTCAACCAGGTCCTCCTCCTCGGACACCTTGAAGTCATCTACAGAGAAGAGCATTTGGTCTCTAATAACGGCACTAACATTGTGGCTGCCCTGCTCTTAAGCTTATTAAACCTTTCTTAAAAAAATGGTGGCAGTCTCAGTGATGCTCAATATGTGCAGGAAAGTTTGCATTAAGTTTAGCTGTTTTATGCATTTAAACATGCCCTCCTTGACCTACAGCACCAAAAAGGTCTTCCTCAATACCATCTTATTTGTTTGTTTGTTTTCCAAAATATTTTTATTGAGTTTTACAATAGATATTACATTGTGCAATAAAATAATACATCGTAGATTGAGTATTTGTTACGCCGAGCGCTCCGGGTCCCTGCTCCTCCCCGGAGCGCTCGCGGCGTTCCTCTCTCGGCAGCGCTCCGGTCAGACCCGCTGACCGGGAGCGCTGCACTGACATTGCCGGCGGGGATGCGATTCGCATAGCGGGACGCGCCCGCTCCCGAATCGCATCCCAAGTCACTCACCCGTCCCGGTCCCCGGCTGTCACGTCCTGGCGCGCGCGGCTCCGCTCCTTAGGGCGCGCGCGCGCCAGCTCTCTAAGATTTAAAGGGCCAGTGCACCAGTGATTGGTGCCTGGCCCAATCAGCCTAATTAGCTTCCACCTGCTCCCTGTCCATATTACCTCACTTCCCCTGCACTTCCTTGCCGGATCTTGTTGCCATTGTGCCAGTGAAAGCGTTTCCTTGTGTGTTCCTAGCCTGTGTTCCAGACCTCCTGCCGTTGCCCCTGACTACGATCCTTGCTGCCTGCCCTGACCTTCTGCTATGTCCGACTCTGCTCTACTCCCTTGTACCACGCCTATCTCAGCAGTCAGAGAGGTTGAGCCGTTGCCGGTGGATACGACCTGGTTGCTACCGCGCTGCAAGTCCATCCCGCTTTGCAGCGGGCTCTGGCGAAAACCAGTAGCAACTTAGAACCGGTCCACCGACACGGTCCACGCCAATCCCTCTCTGACACAGAGGATCCACCTCCAGCCTGCCGAATCCTGACAGTATTAATAGTAAAAGATCAATAATGTGACGAGATCCTACTACCAACATAATGGAACTCAACATTACACATGTTGGACTGTCTGTACCAGCAGCGCAAAGTGGTGACAGACTTTCTCATGCAGCAGACAGACAGTTTTTGGAGCCAGTTTGACTTTCAGCTGAGCCACTGGCAGCTAATCAGAGGCACCTGTTGCGTGCTTAGGCCTTTCGAAGAGGCAACAAGATTTGTCGGCATGGACAACAATGAAATTAGTGATGTATTGACGCTGATATTCCTTTTCGAGCAAATTCTCATGATAATAATTGAGCAAGAAGGGATGGAAGAAGGTTCACGTCTGGCTGGCAGTAGTATGGATGTTCTTCTTGATGAGTTGGATGTAGAGGAGGAAAAGAGGAACCTAAGGAGGACAATTTGGAGATGGAATTTGTCAAAGTAATAGAGAACAAGGAACCTACACAAAGTGGCAAAGATGTTGATGATGATGATAAAGACAACGAGCACCATGATGACCAACCTTGGCAGTATGTGACGGAGCCAGAACAAGCTGCTGAACACCCCTGCTGTCTGCTGGCTACTAAAAACCCCACCAGTAGTCAGCTATCTCTTGCTGTCCTGTCTGCTGGCTACTACAACTTCCACCAGTCCACCCCTGCCTGCTGTCCTTCTGCTGTCTGCCTGATGGCTACTGCAACAGTCCATCTCTGCATGGTGTCTGCTGGCTACTACAATTCCCACCAGTCTGCCACTACCTGCTGTCCTGTATGCTGTCTACTACAACTACAACTAGTCCTCCACAGCCTGCTGTCTGCTGCACACAACTATCACCAGTCCACCATTATTCTTGCTGTTGCTACTACCAGCCATGCCTACAGATACACTTTTAATACAAAGGCTATTTTGGGGCACCAATCCTGTTACAACTCCCAAAGAGAAGAATTTTTGCAATGCTTGGAAAATACATTTCATCTTTACTTGCCAGACTCAAAACCTTTTGCTTCTCCTACAATGGGAGAATTTTTAAACCCTTTGGACGTTGCTAGTTACCATGGGTAACCGCATGTCACTGTAAGTCTAGGTTTCCACACACTGTAAGTCTAGGTTTTTCCTGGCATTTTTTGGAAAATTGCAAAGTCAGAAATGGATTCATCAAGCAGGAGTATAAATCCTTCATTTATATTTCCCATTACTTTTGAATCTACTTCTGGCTTTGGCTCAAAAACTTCAGTGGCAGTATTCAAAAATATGCCAGAAAAAAACCTGTATTGAAGCCTAGACATGTTTTGAGGCTTATTATATTGGTGTTTCAAGGAAAACCTGTTCGCCATAAATCGAAAGTTTGGTGAGCTAGCTGAGCAAAAAGTTCAATCATCTCTAGTTGTTGTCAGGGCTCCTTACGTGACTGGCGAGACTTACCTACACCAGTAGATAATACTTCTTCGGTGGTCCCTGTAACGGAACTAATTAACAAATATATATATATATATATATATATATATATATATATATATATGCATATATATATATATATATATATATATATAACACTGTATAGTAAAAAAGTTGAACTGTACCCAAAAACCGCGACCGAGGGTTAGCCTTAAGTGGGCATACCCTATTAATTGATAAAGAAGAAGGGGGGAGGGGGGGGGGTTTGCCGAACGCAACGCACGCACCTGTGGACAGGGGGCATGCGTTAAATATCCAACGCCCCTCCCCAAATACGCCTGCACCTGTGTGCCGGGGGGCGTGCAAATTATTCAACGCCCCTCCCACAAATACGCCCCTCAGCCAAATAGGCTTATCACTTGTGGTCAGGGCTCCTTACGTGACCGGCGAGACTTACCTACACCAGTAGATAATACCTCTTTGGTGGTCCCTGTAACTAAACTAATTAACACACATATATATATATATATATATATATATATATATATATATATATATAACACTGTATAGTAAAGCGGTTGAACTGTGCCCAAAAACCACGACCGAGGTTTAGCCTTAAGTGGGCAAAACACAAAACCTGTGTAGGAATAAATCATTTGTTGGCATTACAATACCAAGTGGGACATAGGTAGCATGCAGCCTGGCTTCCATCTGTCTAACTTCTGTATAATGTGCGGAGGAACCTTGTGTCGTGACGCTGCTGATGCTGCCCCAACAAGCAAAGAGTGACCTGAAATTTCCCGATGATTACTTCCCCAAGTGGTGCTCAAGTAACAGTAGAATCAACCAATTAATTGAATGAAGGTTCTACCTAGTGATGGATAGTTGTAACCACTAACCTACTCTGCCGAACAACCAGCGCTGCCTCTGGACAGTGCTAGCATATATGCTACATAACCTAATGTGTATCATTGAACTGAGAGAACTGATAGCTGCCTATCAAGCCTAACCTACCCTATCCACTCCCTATTTTAGAGGCCAAACCCAAACTGTTGGCCAATTAACATACGGTAACCTGACCCCATGACATACCTTGACCATGATGTACAAGTTTACCTATAACCAGAACTAAGCTCGAGACTTAGCTGAATACAACCTGAACTGTCTGACAGCCATACCCTGAACTACCCACCCACTGTACTCTGAACCGTTGGCCTGTTGCGGGTAATCGAAACCTTGCATCACTATCATGCCTGTAGACAGGACAGGATTATGCGCAGACAATATGCTATCGACTACCCTCAAATAACCCCCTCCTGGACACTGGCCCCACCTAACACTGCTGAACCTCTGCCTTGAACTGAACTCCGGGGTGACGTGCTCCTGCCATTGACAGATAACTTCATGTCCAACGTGCCTGCCACCATGACAGCGCCTTGCTTAACCCTCGAACCTGTAGTTCTATTCGAGAACCCACATGCCTGCACCTTTATCAAGTCTTTTCGTAACCGTCATGCCTGTAGACGTGACAGGTCTTTTCGTAATCATCGTACTTGTGTGACAGTTCTTGCATACCCTCGTGCCTGTACATGTGACAGGTCTGGCATAACCATCTTTATTTTTTTTTTCATATATTTTTTATTTATTTTTTTACTCTAAGAGCATGTCATTAACAATAACTCTGCAGTGCATTCTCCTCCAGCCGTGTTAGACATAAAGAGTATGCCGCCACATGAAAATCGCGCCGTTGTCGCCCTGAAGACGATTCCACGAGAAACAACTGTGCCGTGTATTACTCTGCACACATGGCAGGTGTGATGTGTATACCATCCATGTCTACCTTCTGTGAATCGTGATATTGTCGCTCTGAAATGTATCGGCAACACCAACTATGAAGTGTATTCACTGCAGACGTGGCAGGTAAGACGTGAATGCTACTGCCAATGTGTCGCGATGGTATTGTTCTGAGACATGACCATAACAACAACTGCTCAATTAATTCCCTGCAGCCGAGACACCCATGATCGGTATACAACCGCTTATGTGCTTTGATGTTGTCCCTCTGAAAATGTGTCAGTAGCAGCAACTATGCAACGTATCCCCCTGTAAATGTGGCAGGTATGGTGGGTATTCCACCGCCTATGTGTTGTGATGATATTGTACAGAAATGTTCCAATAACAACAACTGCTCAGTGAACTCCCTTTCAGCCCTGTCACGTATGATTGATATTCAGGGCCTTTGTGTGACGATGTTGTTGCTGTCGATGATGTCGTGATGTTTTCGCTCTGGAGACGTGTCAGTAACAACTGCGCGGCGCATCCCCTTGCAGAGGTGACAAGTACGAAAGATAAACCACCACCCCTATGTCCTGATGATGTTTCTCTGAATATGCATCAGTACCAATGAGTACGCAATGAATCCCCCTGCCAACGTGGCAGGTATGAAGGATACACCACTTGCAAAATGTGTCAGTAACAAACAACTATGCATTGTATCCCCCCCGGCAGATGTGGCAGGTATACTGGGTATACAACCACCTAATAGTCGTGATGCTGTCACTCTGAAAACGTGTTAGTAGCAACGACTATGCAATGTATCCCTCTGCAGTCGTGGCAATGCGGCCAAGACCTGACTCACTAGTCAGCTGATGACAGGGAGCCTGTCTGCTTCAATGGGTGGAGGGATCACTTGGTGGGAGAGAGATCAATCTGCAACTAATGCAACAGCTGTAGATTTGTAGTCAAAAAAGGAAAACTCAAACAGGAAATACCAGTTCACAAAAAGCTAGCCACAGTGTTATGGTAATCTCACAACATAGCCATTTAGCCCCAAGACAAGCGCAGATCCTTCCTAAGCATGTCTTTTACGGTCTGCCTGGTACATATTAAAATCCCCTTATGGTGGATAACACCTTTAAATTCCACCTCTTGCAAGCTGCGTTTTAAACCAAAAAATAAAAACGCCACTGGGGTATTCAAGGAATTGTTTTTATTTGACTATGCTACAAGGGCTGTAAAGTCAGTGTAGTTCATATATATTGTGTGTACCTGTGTGTGACAGTGGTCTCGCAATTCTTCTGTCATTTTCGCCCCAATATTTATTTTTAACAGCATACAAAATTACTTAGGTCTCAGGTTTTCCCAGGTTGAAGTGCGGCCGAGACCTGACATCACAAGTCAGGTGTGCAAAGGGAGCCTGTCCTGCTTCACTGGGTGGAGCGACCGCTGGGTGTGAGAGCATTTTGCAACTAATTGTATTTGGGCAACAGCTGTAGGCACCCCTGTTAGAAAACACTGGTCTTTTGAATGGAATGCAGCTCATTTGTGTTTCAATGAGTGGGGTGGCTGATGTGTGGGAGGGAGGAAAGTGACCTCACACTTATAAACAAAGAATTATGGGATTTTTAGTTTGAGAGAGCAAACTCCAACAGAAAATACCCAGTTCACAAAAAGCCACAGTGTTATGGTAATCTCACAACATAGCGATTTACCCTAAGACAAGCGCAGATCCTTCCTAAGCATGTCCATTACTGTCTGCCAGGTACATACTAAAATCACCTTATGGTGGACAACCCCTATAAGACTGGAGTTTTTATCTCAATAACTTTGCCGGATCATAGACAGTTTTAAAGACCCAAAATAAAAAGTACTCCTGTTATAAGCATGCATAACAATTTGCATAATAAAATCCAATCTATCCCAAAGATTGTACCAATAAAAACTGCACTTTGCAAAACCCAAAGCTGAGCAGTAATAGTGCTCAGAATATTGCGAAGCATCAAAATATATATATTTTTTATTACAATTTTTTTTAATGTAGTAAAACATAACAAACTTACACTACACATATACGTTATAATCCTGTCGAATTGCATGTCGGCATATATGTGCTCATATTAGTACAGCTCCATTCACGTTGATGGCCTGAAAAATAATGAATGTGCCATTTTCTGCATGTATGGGTGTATCCACTGGGATGTAAAAAATTTAGTCTGCTTAACTTTTGAGTCCAGGTATATAAATGTATATGTGCAGTTTAGCACTTGTTCAGAAGCCTTGTAGAGAATGAATGGCGCACTGGCTGTGTACGTTTGTTTAATTCGCTTAGGGGACAATTAATCAGCCAATTATCCCCAATTCTATGGATTCTTTTTTGGGGTGGGAATGAGTAAGAAGGTCAAACACATTTTCAGCTTGGACAGATTGTGCTTTTGTGAATTCTTTGTCTTAGCTAGAACATTGTGTCCTCGTATTTGCCTGGTGGACACAATGGGGCAGATTTAACAATGTATTAGGCCAAAAAACAGGCACACGTGCTGAAAATTGCTGCAGAAGACATTAACAAACAGCTGCAACAATTTTAGAGACTGGTAACATCTGTTAAATTCTGTCTTGAACATATGAGGTGGTATGTTAATCAGTGATATACAGGGTGGTCCATTTATATGGATACACCTTAATAAAATGGGAATGGTTGGTGATATTAACTTCCTGTTTGTGGCACATTAGTATATGTGAGGGGGGAAACTTTTCAAGATGGGTGGTGACCATGGTGGCCATTTTGAAGTCGGCCATTTTGAATCCAACTTTTGTTTTTTCAATAGGAAGAGGGTCATGTGACACATCAAACTTATTGGGAATTTCATAAGAAAAACAATGATGTGCTTGGTTTTAACGTAACTTTATTCTTTAATGAGTTATTTACAAGTTTCTGACCACTTATAAAATGTGTTCAATGTGCTGCCCATTGTGTTGGATTGTCAATGTTACCCTCTTCTCCCACTCTTCACACACTGATAGCAACACTGCAGGAGAAATGCTAGCACAGGCTTCCAGTATCCGTATACACTGCTATATACTACTATATACACCACAGGAGAAATGCTAGCACAGGCTTCCAGTATCCGTATACACTGCTATATACTACTATATACACCGCAGGAGAAATGCTAGCACAGGCTTCCAGTATCCGTATACACTGCTATATACTACTATATACACCGCAGGAGAAATGCTAGCACAGGCTTCCAGTATCCGTATACACTGCTATATACCACTATATACACCGCAGGAGAAATGCTAGCACAGGCTTCCAGTATCCGTATACACTGCTATATACTACTATATACACCGCAGGAGAAATGCTAGCACAGGCTTCCAGTATCCGTAGGTTAAGGTGCTGCACTTCTCGTATCTTCACAGCATAGACAATTGCCTTCAGATGACCCCAAAGATAAAAGTCTAAGGGGGTCAGATCAGGAGACCTTGGAGGCCATTCAACTGGTACACGACGACCAATCCACTTTCCAGGAAACTGTTCATCTAGGAATGCTCGGACGTGACACCCATAATGTGGTGGTCACCATCTTGCTGGAAAAACTCAGGGAACGTGCAGCTTCAGTGCATAAAGAGGGAAACACATCATCATGTAGCAATTTAGTATATCCAGTGGCCTTGAGATTTCCATTGATGAAGAATGGCCCCACTATCTTTGTACCCCATATACCACACCATACCATCAATTTTTGTGTTCCAACAGTCTTGGAGGGATCTATCCAATGTGGGTTAGTGTCAGACCAATAGCGGTGGTTTTGTTTGTTAACTTCACCATTCACATAAAAGTTTCCTCATCACTGAACAAAATCTTCTGCGTAAACTGAGGGTCCTGTTCCAATTTTTGTTTTGCCCATTCTGCAGCACCTGAAACTACGGATACTGGAAGCCTGTGCTAGCATTTCTCCTGCGGAGTATATAGTAGTATATAGCAGTGTATACAGATACTGGAAGCCTGTGCTAGCATTTCTCCTGCGGTGTATATAGTAGTATATAGCAGTGTATACGGATACTGGAAGCCTGTGCTAGCATTTCTCCTGCGGTGTATATAGTAGTATATAGCAGTGTATACGGATACTGGAAGCCTGTGCTAGCATTTCTCCTGCGGAGTATATAGTAGTATATAGCAGTGTATACGGATACTGGAAGCCTGTGCTAGCATTTCTCCTGCGGTGTATATAGTAGTATATAGCAGTGTATACGGATACTGGAAGCCTGTGCTAGCATTTCTCCTGCGGTGTATATAGCAGTATATAGCAGTGTATACGGATACTGGAAGCCTGTGCTAGCATTTCTCCTGCGGTGTATATAGTAGTATATAGCAGTGTATACAGATACTGGAAGCCTGTGCTAGCATTTCTCCTGCGGTGTATATAGTAGTATATAGCAGTGTATACAGATACGGGAAGCCTGTGCTAGCATTTCTCCTGTGGTGTATATAGTAGTATATAGCAGTGTATACGGATACTGGAAGCCTGTGCTAGCATTTCTCCTGCGGTGTATATAGTAGTATATAGCAGTGTATACGGATACTGGAAGCCTGTGCAAGCATTTCTCCTGCGGTGTATATAGTAGTATATAGCAGTGTATACGGATACTGGAAGTCTGTGCTAGCATTTCTCCTGCGGTGTATATAGTAGTATATAGCAGTGTATACAGATACTGGAAGCCTGTGCTAGCATTTCTCCTGCGGTGTATATAGTAGTATATAGCAGTGTATACGGATACTGGAAGCCTGTGCTAGCATTTCTCCTGCGGTGTATATAGTAGTATATAGCAGTATATATGGATACTGGAAGCCTGTGCTAGCATTTCTCCTGCGGTGTATATAGTAGTATATAGCAGTGTATACAGATACTGGAAGCCTGTGCTAGCATTTCTCCTGCGGTATATATAGTAGTATATAGCAGTGTATACGGATACTGGACGCCTGTGCTAGCATTTCTCCTGCGGTATATATAGTAGTATATAGCAGTGTATACAGATACTGGAAGCCTGTGCTAGCATTTCTCCTGCGGTATATATAGTAGTATATAGCAGTGTATACGGATACTGGAAGCCTGTGCTAGCATTTCTCCTGCGGTGTTGCTATCAGTGTGTGAAGAGTGGGAGAAGAGGGTTGCATTGACAATCCAACACAATGGGCAGCACATTGAACACATTTTATAAGTGGTCAGAAACTTGTAAATAACTCATGAAAGAATAAAGTTACGTTAAAACCAAGCACATCGTTGTTTTTCTTGTGAAATTCCTAATAAGTTTGATGTGTCACATGACCCTCTTCCTATTGAAAAAACAAAAGTTGGATTCAAAATGGCGGACTTCAAAATGGCGGCCATGGTCACCACCCATCTTGAAAAGTTTCCCCCCTCATATACTAATGTGCCACAAACAGGAAGTTAATATCACCAACCATTCCCATTTTATTAAGGTGTATCCATAGAAATGGCCCACCCTGTGTATGTGCAAGGCAGAAAAAATATAATGGCATTAAGCACGTGCCTGCTTTATAGCAGTCTTTAGGGTTGAAGACATTCATCATAGGCTGCGCAATATTTTATAGTCTGATAGTTCTACAAGGTGCCATATTCTTCACTGCAGCACTGATGATAAATCTCTCCATTGTTCCTGGAGTAAACTGGTATAGTACTGAAAATAAAGAGTTCCAGCCATTTCTATTTTATGGAAATTCTTATAAACTTTTTAAATAGCGCCATTCTCAATAATCTCCGCATATGAGCAATGACTTCAAGGTATCAATATTTCTCAAATAAATACACAAGTTAAAAGCAAAACTAAATCAAATTCTTCTCCTCATAAGCTGAACATCTTTGCCTGTGCACCGAGAAATAAAATTGATTTAGACAGCAAATCAGCATTGACTTCTGGAACATATGTGCCCGCAGAGGTGCCAGGAATGTGCCACTGGGTACAAGTGAATTAATTGTGTTGAGTCCATTACTGTGACTGCAGACTCTTTGATTCATGTAGTCATTGTACCTGTTCAATGCTGTCATAGTCCCGAAATCATCGTCCACAATGTGAACACAAATAATTCTTCTCTACTGCGGTAACTGCCCAGCAATACAGATTAGCGTTGCGAGGCTAGGTACTTGGAATTGGTGTCTGTATGGTGTAGATCAGAGGTCTACAACTTGTGGAACTACAATATTTAAAGGGGTACTCCGGTGAAAACCTTTTTTCTTTTAAATCAACTGGTGGCAGAAAGTTAAACATATTTGTAAATTACTTCTAATAAAAAAATCTTAATCCTTCCAGTACTTATTAGCTGCCGAATGCTACAGAGGAAATTCCTTTCTTTTTGGAACACTGATGACATCACGAGCACAGTGCTCTCTGCTGACATCGCTGTCCATTTTAGTAACCATGCATAGCAGATGTATGCTAAGGGCAGCATGGTGGCTCAGTGGTTAGCACTGTTGCCTTGCAGTGCTGGGGACTTGGGTTCAAATCCCACTAAGGACAACAATAAATAAAGTGTTATAATTATAATAATGTCAGCATAGAGAACTGTGCTCGTGATGTCATCAGAGAGCATTCCAAAAAGAAAAGAATTTCCTCTGTAGTATTCAGCAGCTAATAAGTACAGGAAGGATTAAGATTTTTTAACAGAAGTAATTGACAAATATGTTTAACTTTCTGCCACCAGTTGATTTAAAAGAAAAAAGGTTTTCACCAGAGTACCCCTTTAAATACCTGACCTCTATAGCCTGAGTACAAAATGGGTAAAGGCCAATGTAATGGGAGAGCTATCAGCAAACCAACCAACAAATGCTTGTCTGTCTGCTGAATGGATCTTTTGTGCAGTTATTTTACTCTACTCTTTTCTGACTCACATCGCCCTGTATAAACAGGATAGGTGTGGAGGATAATAAATCATTTTAAGGGTCACGTGATTAATTGTACCTTGTGAAGGCTTATCAAACCGGCACCAATCAGTGACATCGGCACTTGTTGTCTGCCTCATGTCAGCCCATGTAAAAGGGCCCTAAGGGGCTCTCCAATTTGTGATAAGGCACAGCATACCTCCTAAGCTTCATGCGACAGTCCTGTTGTCCTCCATTTATATACAACTGATCACCTAGCTGATCACACAAGCCTTAAAGGGGTACTCCGGTGCTTAGGCATCTTATCCCCTATCCAAAGGATAGTGGATAAGATGCCTGATCGCGGGGTCCCGCCACTGGGGACCTCCGTGATCTTGCACGCAGCACCCCAGTTAAAATCAGTTCCCGAAGCGTGTTCGCTCCGGGTCTGATTACAGGCGACCACAGGGCCGGTGGTGTGTGACGCCACACCTCCGCCCCCGTGAGACGTCACGCTCTGCTCCTCAAGCCTACGGGAGGGGGCGTGACAGCTGTCAGGACATGCTCCGGGGACTGATTATAACAGGGTGCTGCGTGCAAGATCATGGGGGTCCCCAGCAGCGGGACCCCCGTGATCAAGCATCTTATCCCCTATCCTTTGGATAGGGGATAAGATGTCTAAGCGCCGGAGTACCCCTTTAAATTTAACATCCACTATGTGCAAAATAAGATGCAACTTTTATTAAAGTGCCTCTTTCAGATTAAAAACCTCAACCCACTGGCTCCTCGATATGTGTTAAGATTAGATAACTCTCTTATCGAAACTTATATTACTTATCTCTGGAGAAGTGTGGCTGCAGTCCACACTTGCTCTATTAAAACATTTAGACCAGAGGGATGATAAAAATCCTAAATCATAAACTCCCCCCCCTAACTGCAAGCTGGTGCAAGGACTGTTTAAAAATGCACCGTCTCCACAGTCAGCAGTGCAATGCCGAGCGGACTCTGCAGAAAGATCTGACATGTCAATTCTTTCTGTGGAGTCTGGAATTTGCCATATGCGCAGTGCAGCAGAATCCTATTAAAAACAATGAGGTTCTGCTGCAACGGAATTCTGCTCTGCGATGTGAATGGGGCCTAACATAACTTCAGTCAGGATGACCCTTTCCTGTGCAGATATACACAGGAATAGGATATGGTTCACTGTGAGCCATTGTGGTAAGTATAGGGGGCCCTGGCTGAAGCTAGGATCTGAAGCAATATGGTTACCTTTATTGTTGTCATGGGTACTGGGGCCTGAGGCTCTATCAGCATTTTTGGCTTTGACACGGACCACTAGTAAGACCAAGGTGTTACCATGATTTGGGTAGGGAGGTCTTGAAAAAAGAAGTCCTGCTATTGTGCTCTATATGTAGTTGGTTAGTTCCTTGCCATGTCCATACCTTTGAGGTGAGTAAAATTTAATGTCATTGCCTACATGTCACAGCTCTCTACACTGACACTTAGGAACCTTTTATAAAGGAAAACCTGTGCCCAATACAAGGGCTGATATAGTAGGGAATTACTGAGCCCTTAATGAGCCTTCTACACAGCTCAATGGTTGTGCCGCCACTGAATTGTTCATGCAGCCCTTGACTTGTCAGCCACTCATCCTGGTTACATGGAGAGATATTGGCCATCCATCAATGATTATAACAGCTGCACAATCCAAGCGATTACAGTGATCCCTCAACTTACAATGGCCTCAACATACAATAGTTTCAACATACAATGGTCTTTTCTGGACCATCATAAGTTGAAACCAGACTCAACATACAATGTACGGACAGTCCAGATCTGTGAAACATGTCAATGGCCGGAAGAACCGACCAATCAAAATGGGCATTCACTGGTAAAACCCCTGTATTACTGAAGCGTATGCACTGACTGGTGTCTGGTAGCGCCCCCTACAGTAGAGGGAGGTATTACATGTTCTGTACACTTTACCTGTACCAGGGTTAGCTGCTCCTTTGGACACCAGGTGAGGCCGATTCCATTACTTTTTTACTTACAGGACCCTGAAGAAGCTCCTGTCCTCTACATAGACCAGTGTTTCCCAAGCAGGGTGGCCCCAGCTGTTGCAAAACTACAACTCCCAGCCTGCCCGGACAGCCTTTGGCTGTCCGGGCATGCTGGGAGTTGTAGTGTTGCAACAGCTGGAGGCTCCCTACTTGGGAAACACTGACATAGACAGTGATTTACAGCTCCCAGCAGATCATTCCTACTTTTATATGTAAGGACTTGCTTTACCTATATTAGTTATCTACTTATTTTTCTTGAATTCTCACTTTTTTCCTATTTTTGGATGACATTTTGGTGCCTTTAGAACCAATTACCAGGTTTCCATAGAGTTCTGGTCTCAACATACAATGGTTTCAACATACAATGGTCGTCCCAGAACCAATTAATATTGTAACTTGAGGGACCACTGTAGAAGAAAATGAGTGTCATTGTTGACTGATTGCTGGGCCTTTTACACAGGGATATTACTGGTCAAACAGGCTTTACGAATCCCCTTAAAGGGGTACTCCCGTGCCCCAGCCATCTGTACATCCGGTTCATAAGGCTTGGAGCAGTGGCCGCGGTGTCACGGCCCTGCCCCCTCCATTGATGTCTATGGGAGGGGGCGTCACGCCCTCTCCCATCGACATCAATGGAGGGGGCATGGTGCGATGTCACAAGGGGGCGGGGCCGTGACGTTGCGACCGCTGCTCCAAGCCTTCTGAACCAGATGTTCCGAAGGCTGGGGCACGGGAGTACCCCTTTAAACTGCATCTAGGAACCAGTCCGTTCCCTAAAAAAAGAGCCCATCTTGTAGAAAGGTGCTTGTTTAAGGAGCCTTTAGGAGGCTTGACTTTCATGCAGACAGGGCTGCCCTTGACTTTCATCAGCTGCACATCCCCTATTTAGTCAGAGAAGCCAGCAGTAATGTGATGAGCTGATTGCCTGTTCTATTAAGGCTTTGTTCACACAGGGAATCAAATTAGTGGCACCGCCACTAATTACTATTGTAATGTCACCACTATTTTCCAAAACTGAAGTAAATATTTAGCAATTTTACAGCAATTTCGAACATATTGGTAAATTAAACACCCTGCGTGAACACAACCAAAACAGGGTGATATTGCGATGTTGGGCCTATAATTGCCCTGTGTAATAGGACCCTAAGCCCTCTCTGTCTATATCCTGCTCTGTATGGACTAGTGGCAAGAACCCCCAAAAATACAGTACGTCTATATATGGGTGACTTTTTTCTTATGGTGAAGCCATAGTTTTCTTCCATTTGGAGGAGTGTGAATCTTCATACTTTTTGTTTCACGGAGCACTGCCTGAAAAATAAGTCTCCATAACAATGATCTCTTCAAAAGGAGTCAGTACCCCAACTAATAGATGCATAACGGCCGGGAATCGAAATTCTATAGAAAATTAGTATGAGTATGTTCATTGTGTACAACAATAAGTAAAGTTTTATATTACAAATAATTTTTTATGGCGCTTGGAATGATTGTACTTTAATATTAGGAATGATCTAATTCTACAATGATTCATACATATACATTAGTCAACTATTTTCCTAATAAAAAAGTACCCGGCGCAGTAATCTCTACACACATTACTGAATACACGGATTCTGCAATGTTACACGATACAGGGAGGACGTGACACGGTATTTTCGATATTTTTATTATTACTGAAAAATGAAACACAAACAAAATGTAGAAAATGACAGTCCATTTTACAATAAAATTATCGTCTAGGCATACATATAAAATGCAGTATCTTCAGATTTCTTTCACAGACGTCATTTAACAAAGAATCTTGGTTGTCTGTAACAAATTCACCAGTAATGTTTTCAGCCACTCAGTTACAGTAATACACGGTTAAAATAGATTAGGTTTCTGCCATTTTTCATTAAAACCACTGCTACGTCTGTATGGAGGGAGAGGGCCGCCGCAGCAACTGAATGCGGTCCACATGATGAAGTGAACAAATGCTCTTGGAGTCCAGGTGAACTAAAACCTTCATGTTCGCAGGACAACCATTGTTATAAGACCTGTCAAAAAACGGAGACAACCCAGGAGTCAATATTGTTTGAGTTCTTGTCGCTACATACGTCACAATAATGCAGGTTTACCTGCGGTGAAGGATGTTCGGTTATATTTGTGCCAAATACCGTATTTTTCGCCGTATAAGACGCACTTTTTCTTCCCCAAAACTGGGAGGAAAAAGTCGGTGCGTCTTATACGGCGAATACACCCCTATCGTGGCGGTCCCTGCGGCCATCAACGGCCGGGACCCGCGGCTAATACAGGACATCACCGATCGCGGTGATGCCCTGTATTAACCCTTCAGACGCGGCGATCAAAGCTGACCGCCGCGTCTGAAGGGAAAGTGACACTAACCAAGCTGTTCAGTCGGGCTGTTCGGGACCGCACAGCCCGACTGAATAGCCAGGTTAGTGCTTAAAGGACACTGGGGGGGACCTTACCTGCCTCCTCGGTGTCTTCTCCGTTCAGGGATCCCCTGTATGGCCGGCGCTCTCTTTCCTGGTCATCACGTCGTCACGTACGTGCGTCGGCGTGCGTAACGACGTGATGGCGGAGACGGAGAGCGAGGATACACGGCCGGCAGCAGAGATGTTCCGGAGCGACGGGGACACGGCGACAGAGATGGAGCGACATCCAGGGCAGCGGTGATGGTCCGGAGCGGCGGGGACACGTGAGTATTACCTCCTATGCAGTGGTCTTCAACCTGCGGACCTCCAGATGTTGCAAAACTACAACTCCCAGCATGCCCGGACAGCCGTTGGCTGTCCGGGCATGCTGGGAGTTGTAGTTTTGCAACATCTGGAGGTCCGCAGGTTGAAGACCACTATTGGGTTCAAAATCTTTATTATTTTAGATTTTGCCCCTAAAAATTGGGTGCGTCTTATACGCCGGTGCGTCCTATAGGACGAAAAATACGGTATATGTTTTGATATATTTTATAACATTTTAAGATACAGTATATCTTTATAGAATTAAAGGGGTATTCTAATTTATTTAAAAACTAAACTGCAACATACTCACCTTGCTCAGTCCAGTGCCGGAACTATGTTCCGCCCCGATGCCTGTCTTTACTTACCCTAATGAAGCCGTCTTCCTACTCTGCTGATGATGTTCCGAATCAACTGCAGCCAATCACTAAGGCTGTACAATCTCTTGCATCTATTGGATCTGTTTACACACAGTATTTTGGACCATTTTTCAAGCCATAAAGCGACCACTTTACAGCTCTAAAAAATACATTTTTTTTAAATATTGGGTTCTAATAAAAATCAATGGAAAAACAGCTGGTAATTCTGTTATCAGACTTTTACGTTCTTCACATATATGTTTTTGGCTGTTTTCAGACAGTTTGCAAACTGCATAGTAGCATTTGTTGTAGAAACAAAAAAACTGAAATAAAATTTAAAAAATGCTGTTTTTTTTAATGCAAAAAATAGCTAAACATTCCAGCTATTCTTTTCTGTTACCTGTGCCATTTTGAGCCTTTTCTCTATTTTTTTAATGTTATTTTCGGATGTTTTTCATGTGTTTTTTTTTTGCAAACCAAATACATTCTTTAGGACGAAAATGACCCCAAAAATGTGCACAAAAAGGTATGTTCTTTAACCCCTTAATGACCAAGCCCATTTTCACCCTAAGGACCAGGCCAATTTTATTTTTGCGTTTTTGTTTTTTCCTCCTCGCCTTCTAAAATCCATAACTCTTTTATATTTCCATCTACAGACCCATATAAGGGCTTGTTTTTTGCGTGACCAATTGTACTTTGTAATGAAACCTCTCATTTTACCATAAAATGTACGGTGAAGCCCAAAAAAAAATTTTTTAGGGAGGAAATTTAAATGAAAACCAAAATTTAGCATATTTTGGAGGATTTTGTTTTCACACTGTACACTTTATGGTAAAAATGACGTGTGTTCTTTATTCTGTGGGTCAATACAATTAAAATGATACCCATGACTAAATACTTTATATTTTTGTACTGCTTAAAAAAAATCAAAAACTTTTTGTACTTTTTGTAATCTAAAATCGCCCTATTTTGATCACCGATAACTTTTTAATTTTTCCGTATATAGGGCGGTATGAGGGCTCATTTTTTGCGCTGTCATCTGTACTTTTTTTAGATACCACATTTGCATATATAAAACTTTTAGATCATTTTTTATAAAAATTTTTTTTTATAAAATGTGACAAAAAAGTAGCATTTTTTGACTTTTAAAATTTTTTACGTTTACACCATTCACCGTACGGGATCATTAACATTATATATTGATAGTTCGGACATTTGCGTACGCCGTGATACCAAATATGTATATAAAAAAAATGTATACGCTTTTTGGGAGTAAAATGGGAAAAACGGACAATTTTCATTTTTATTGGGTGAGGGGATTTTTCACTTTTTTTTACTTTTTATTTTAAAATTTTTCAACTTTTTTTTTTTACACTTTTTATGTCCCCATAGGGGACTATCTATAGCAATCCTTTGATTGCTAATACTGTGCAGTGCTATTCATAGGACACAGCACTGATCAGTGTTATCGGTGATCTTCGGCTCTGGTCTGCTCGATCGCAGACCAGAGCAGAAGACCCCGGGAGACGACCAGAGCTAGGTAAGGGGACCTCTGGCTGTCATGCTGGACGATCGGATCCCCGCGGCATTGCTGCGGGCGATCCGATCATCCAATCAAAGTGCCGCAAT
The DNA here is from genome assembly GCF_029499605.1 of Hyla sarda. Lineage (NCBI taxonomy): Eukaryota > Metazoa > Chordata > Amphibia > Anura > Hylidae > Hyla > Hyla sarda. Next base: position 126,119,645 of record NC_079197.1, on the reverse strand, counting down.
GGCGCAGATGCCTTGATCTGTATTGATCACGGCATCGGAGGGGTTAATGGCGGACATCCGCGCGATCGCGGATGTCGGCCATTACGGGCGGGTCCCCGGGTGCTGCTAGCAGCCGGAACCTGCCGTGTATGACGCAAGCACCCTTCCGATGCTCGCAGTCATACACAGGACGTAAATGTACGCCCTGGTGCGGGAAGTCCCGCCAAACCAGGACGTACATTTACGTCCGTGGTCGTTAAGGGGTTAAGCTGAAAACATACAAAAAGAGACATTGCAGTTAATTTATGATTTATGGCCCTAAAAATACAGCCATAAAATGTTACTGAATGTGAATTACCAGCCATTTTGTATTGAGCTCAACAGAAAAATAATTGTTTAAACAAAATATTCCAATATACAGAGATCCCTCAACTTACAATGGCCTCAACATACAATAGTTTCAACATACAATGGTCTTTTCTGGACCAGTGTAACTTGAAACCAGACTCAACATACAATGCTATGGAATCTGCGAAACGTGTCAATGGCTGGAAGAACCGACCAATCAGAATGGACATTCACTGGTAAAACCCCGTATTCCTAAAGTGTATGCACTAAGGTGTCTGGTAGCGCCCCCTACATTACAGGGGGTGTTACATGTTCTGTACTCTTTATCTGTGCCAGAGTTAGCTGCTCCTTTGGACACCAGGTGAGGGCGGCTCCATTTTACTATTTTTAGGACATTGTGTGTTCTGTACAGGACCCCAAAGAAGCTTCTGTCCTCTACATAGACCAGGGTTTCCCAAAGAGGGTGCCTCCAGCTGTTGCAAAACTACAACAAGTTGTAGTTTTGCAACAGCTGGAGGCACCCTCTTTGGGAAACACTGAAATAGACATTGATTTACAGCTCACAGCAGATCTTTCTTACTTTTATATGTAAGTATTTGCTTTATCTATATTAGTTATCTACTTATTTTTGTTTAATATTCACTTTTTCCTATTTTTGGATGACATTTTGGGGCTTCAGAACCAATTACCAGGTTTCCATAGAGTTCTGGTCTCAACATACAATGGTTTCAACATACAATGGTCATCCTGGAACCAATTAATATTGTAACTTGAGGGACCACTGTACTGTGTGTGAAGATAGCCTCACAATTAGGCTAAAGGGCAACATAAAGGGGAACATCATGGAAGAGCAGAAATAAGGCGATCAGGTTTTCTGCTGTTCTTTAATCACTACAGGAGGTGTTGTACGTTACATGTATTTTTCTAATGCGCATGAATGTCAATGCTTAGCAACGTGCCCTGTTCTTAAAATACAGGCTGACATAAATATCTCCTGTATTCTGCTGATGGTTGGAGAATACTTACAAGAATCTGATACCCCTCTGCCTGCTCATCCTTACAAAAATATATTAGGAAATTGGTGATGAGCACCAAGGGTGTGTACCTATGAATCATACAAAATGTATCACTCAAACACATGCACCTCCCTGCGTAAGACATGTCATAATGGGGATTTATCCATCAACATGAAAGCTGGAAAAAAAAGTGTCGCTTAATGTCTGCACAATGTTTGATCAATGGATGTGTAGGTAGAAATGTACAATTATATAGAGGTTAGGAGGAGTTATTTTTAAATAACCTCTTCAATAATACCTGCAGTCATAAAAAAGGTAGCTCATAAATACTTTATGTAAATGCAACTATAAATAAAACAAGACTTAAACACCTCAATGCCAGTATTATTTAGTTTTTTTAGTGTGACAGGGCCATTTAAACCTAGGTAGACCATTATTTCACTAGACTACCGTATATACTCGAGTATAGGCCGAGTTTTTCAGCACAATTTTTCGTGCTGAAAACGCCCCCCTCGGCTTATACTCGAGTGAACTCTCCACCTGTCAATCCCTTCTCAGTGCTCTTCAACCTGCGGACCTCCAGATGTTGCAAAACTACAACTCTCAGCTGGGAGTTGTAGTTTTGGGTAGTTTTGAAACCCAGCATGCCCGGGAGTTGTAGTTTTGAAACATCTGGAGGTCCGCAGGTTGAAGACCACTGGATTGACAGGCGGTGATGATGAAGGGTGGGGTGTGGGATGATGACAGGGTAAAGATGAAGGGGGGATGATGACAGGGTAATGATGAAGGGGGGGATGATGACAGGCGGTGATCATGAAGGGGGGATGATTAAGGGGGGGATGTTGACAGGGTAATGATGAAGGGGGGAATGATGACAGGCGGTGATGAAGAAGGGGGGGATGATGACAGACGGTGATGATGAAGGGGGGATGATTAAGGGGGGGGATGATGACAGGGTAATGATGAAGGGGGGATGACAGGCGGTGATGATGAAGGGGGGATGATGACAGACGGTGATGATGAAGGGGGGATGATTAAGGGGGGGGATGATGACAGGGTAATGATGAAGGGGGGGATGATGACAGGCGGTGATGATGAAGGGGGGATGATGACAGGGTAATGATGAAGGGGGGAATGATGACAGGCGGTGATGAAGAAGGGGGGGATGATGACAGACGGTGATGATGAAGGGGGGATGATTAAGGGGGGGGATGATGACAGGGTAATGATGAAGGGGGGATGACAGGCGCTGATGATGAAGGGGGGGGATGATGACAGACGGTGATGATGAAGGGGGATGATTAAGGGGGGGGATGATGACAGGGTAATGATGAAGGGGGGGATGATGACAGGCGGTGATGATGAGGGGGGGATGATGACATGGGGGGGATTATGTATTTCCCACCCTAGGCTTATAGTCGAGTCAATAACTTTTCCTGGGTTTTTGGGGTGAAATTAGGGGCCTCGGCTTATATTCGGGTTGGCTTATACTCGAGTATATACGGTAGAACAGTATTGTGGCCCATAGACAGGACAGAAGCAGTTTTGCTTCAAGTTTCAAGTGTCCAGCACAATATTCTTACCTAAAACATAGGCAGCCACTAATTTCTGATTCACACTTAAGTGGAGGTAGAGAGGCACCACAGTTTCCATTTCACCCAAAGTGGGCATCATCAGTGCGGCAATGCAAACCATGCCAAGAAAGACCATCAGCAGACTGGGTCCTGAGGAAGAATGTCTGATATCTGGAAGAATAAGTTAAAATTAATACAAAATATTTGCTTGCTGTTTAAACACTGGCTGAGGCGAACACCAGAGTGGCCACTGTGACTGTGCGGAAAGGTCCTTGTGTTACATAGAAGTGATACAAGGAAATGCAGTGCTGTGGGAGACTGTTCTGGAGATAGCGGTGACAGTGGAGGTGACAGCAAGGGGGTGAGTATAGGTTGTTTTTAAAAACTGAACTCTGAGCAAAGTTAACTAGCAAAACATTTATTCAGAATACCTCTTTAATTTAACTCACCCGGTTGGCATGGTGTCTGCTCAAAGAAGACACTTTCCGCTAAATGTTCCTTGATCCGCTTCTCTTCTTCCTCTTTGTGCTGTTGCTCTTTAGATGACGGAAGAAGTGTTGCTATTACCTCCTTGCACCCCAGTGCTTTTCTCTGGCTTTGTTCAGACACTTGAAGGCGGAATTTGTCAATAACGCCAAAGTGACTGGTTCGGACATCTTTGTGTCGGATAACACTATTGGAGTACAGAATAACGGACACAACCGATAAAGTCACTTTATATTCTTAATAAAATAAATGTTGTGATTATATAACTGCAAATGCAAACGTTAATGTGTGTTCAGTATTGATGTACTGTGTGTTATAACTGACTAAATCTTATTAAAACATTCCCAATTAATGCAAAGTATTACTGTCTATGCTTTGCATTGGAATGTAAGGTAGAACTTAAAAAGGATGTATTGCATCTGGCATTCCAAGGGCTCAAATGGTGTATGGTGCCAATGCTTGACCCTTTAAAGAGCCAGATTGAGAAATGCTGCACTGAACATTTTTAACCAATTGATTCCCATTCTGGTGAAATACCCCCCCTCCTCCCCCCCCTGGGAACACAGGACCCGGTGCACAGTGAGGAGCAAATGCTGCAAACGGCACGCGCTCCATTAATTTCTATGGGAACACCAAAAGGACCCGAGTACAGCACTCGGCGCTCTCATTGTCGGCGCTCTCATAGAAATGAATGGAGTGGATAAGAGAGTCGGGGTCCAGTCCTGGAGATCACGGGGGGTCCCAGTGGTGGGATCCTCCGCGATAAGCTACTTATCCCCTATGCCCTAACTCCTTCGCCAGAGATCTCCTTTAGGGTATGTTCACACTACGTAATTCCTGCGGTATTCCGTAAGCGTAATTCTGGGAACGGAATTACGTGCTGTGAACATAAACATCAGTGTGAATGGGTTCCTGCGAGACCCGTTCACACTGCGGAATTTCAGCAGCAGACAATTCTGCCACTGAAATTGTTCAGCGCAAAGAAAGAACATATACTTTGCGCGGAAGTCTGCGAACACTGCATAGCCGTCAATGGTGACAGGTACAGTGCCGCGCGGTCCTACTGCCGAAGTATTGCAGCGGCGGCCACCAGAATGGAATCTCCGCTCACGGAATTCTGCGAGCGGAGATTCAGTTCATAATCCGTAGTGTGAACATACCCTTAAAGAGAATCTGTGATCAGATACCTCCCCCTGTGCTGAGGCTTTTATGCTGCAGCGGAGGAGAGGTGTAATGCTGCAGAGTGGAGCTCCATTCTGCAACATAGAAGCCTCCGCACAGTGGAGGAATTGCTTCCTCTGAAGATTGAAAATGGAAGCTCTGGTTATAATAAAAAAAAAAAAAAAGAATATAAACAAAACTAAAGCACGTATAGGGGAGCGGTAAGTATGATTTTCATTAGTATCACCCAGACTACAAGCCTATACCAATAGGTTAATGCAGATGATAGTGATTTACTTTAACAGATCCTTTATATCTAGTATTCACAGGGCAGTGAAGAGTATAAAGCACACAACTATAATATACTCACATATCAACACAGCACTGAGGCTTCACTGCACCAGCAGCATCAACAACAGCGTACTTGTTTGGGGATGTGCACAGGACTGCAGAGAAAGAACAGAGAGGTGGTGAATGGAGACCTGCATTTTATTAATAGCCTTTTACTTCATAAAACCACATTTCACTCTGCAGAAAAAAATCAGCAGCATAACTTTTATGTGACATATTTTACGTATTAGTAGAAGAGCAGAAATCCGTAGAAAAATAAAATAGATCATCTAAATTTTAATCCAGGTAATTTCCAGCTACAGACACGTGATATGTCATGACTTTACAGTACATAGCACATTATTATGCATGTGGTCCACGAAGATGAATCCTAAAGGTAATTATATTAAATAGGTGGACTCAAGCTGTCCTTGTACTGTATTACATGGACAGCCATTCACTTAAAGGCGCCACATTGTACGGTATTTCCCCTGTGGTAGACACTGCAGGGAAAAAGCCTGGCTTGCCGCAACTTCGCCTGGCAAATCAGCTGTTTGCCCATGAGCAAGACCCAGGTAGATCAGCTGACTGCCCTGGTGGCACATTTTTAAAGATACAACAAAACCACCCTTTAAAGTTGTACTCCCGTGGAAAACAGATTTGTTAAACAGATTTGTAAATTTTAATTGTAACAAAGAAAGGGGTCCGGCAACTCACCGTCTCGGCGCTTACTGCTAGGAGGCTTGGATACCGTCCATGGGGCAGAGGTTTGTGTGGGAAGCTCAGGAGGCGATTAACCGGTTGATTTCGTGAAAGAGCACTTCATCCGGCCGGATGAAGTGCTCTTGCACGAAATCAACCGGTTAATCGCCTCCTGAGCTTCCCACACAAACCTCTGGCCCATGGACAGTATCCAAGCCTCCTAGCAGTAAGCGCCGAGACGGTGAGTTGCCGGACCCCTTTCTTTGTTGCAATTATTGTTTCCTCTGCATACCTCAGTCCTGGCACCACCGCAGCGCATGGAATTTACTATGAACATGGACTACCACTATAGCCTTTAGAATTTTGGACCCAGTGTATAGACTGTGTTGAAGTATTGGATTTTTAGACCGTTAGGTGCCACCACTATTATCTTTTTCTACTTTATTTAAGTTAGATTTGTAAATTACTTCAATTAAAAAATCTTAATCCTTCCAGTACTTATTAGCTGCTGAATACTACAGAAGAGGAAATGGTTTTCTTTTTGGAACACAGAGCTCTCTGCTGACATCATGAGCACAGTGCTCTCTGCTGACATCTCTGTCCATTTTAAGAACTGTCCAGAGTAGGAGAAAATCCCCATAGCAAACATATGCTGCTCTGGACAGTTCCTAAAATGGACAGAGATGTCAGCAGAGAGCACTGTGGTCATGATGTCAGCAAAGAGCTCTGTTTTCCAAAAAGAAAATCATTTCCTCTGTAGTATACGGACCCTAATAAGTACTGGAAAGATTAAGATTTTTTAATAGAAGTAATTTACCAATCTGTTTAACTTTCTGGCACCAGTTGATTTAAAAAAAAAAAAAGTTTTCCACGGGAGTACCCCTTTAATTAACCTTGGATAACGGAGCAAAATTTACAATACATCTGTGAATACACATGCCCTGATAAATAACAGGAGAGGCACAGTGGTCGGCACAAAGCCCCAGGAAAGACTGGACTACACATCTGCGAGGGAATTCGCAGAACACAATAGTGCATACAGTTCCTTATGAAACCGCAGGAAAATACTGTTATGCTGGGTGCTGTACCAAACTAGAGAGGACAGTCAATGCATAAATTCCATGGAAGGAGAAGATGACAGCACTCACCGAAACAGTTGAAGGATATTCTTCTTTTATTTTAAAGTGCAGAAGTGAACATCAAATGTGGACGGCCACGGACACCAAACCTCGATCAGCTGATCGAGGTTTGGTGTCCATGTCCGGCCGCACTTGATGTTCACTTCTGCACTTTAAAATAAAAGAAGAATATCCTTCAACTGTTTTGGTGAGTGCTGCCATCTTCTTCTTCCATGGAATTTACACATCCACTGATAGTTGGCTAAGGTAATTAGGTGCCGTATAATTATTGTTTTGTTTTTTATTTAAAAAAAATGTCACTGAATTTATGGTAGGGGTCCCTAAACCACATGAATGAACATTTACAATGTGGGTTTAAATATGTCAGCTTACTAAGAACAACGGGATAGGATATAAAAGTGTGATGGCTGGGGGTTCAACCACCTTGAGACCCCCACTGATCAAAACAACAGAGGTCCCAGAGTGCCCATTTGTGAATAGAGCCGTACTGAACTTATGTGAGACCCCAGTAATCATACATTTATAGTCTATCTTGTGAAAAGGTTATAAATGTGTCAGCAGGGGCTCTGCCAGAGGCCGATATAGGGAGAAGCAACAGGTATCCTAAAATAAAAATGTGATGTACTCCTAGGAACGGAAGGTAGAAAAAGAATCTTTAGACTTTTGATATACAGTACAGACCAAAAGTTTGGACACCTTCTCATTCAGAGTTTTCTTTATTTTCATGACTATGAAAACTGTAGATTCACATTGAAGGCATCAAAACTATGAATTAACACATGTGGAATTATATACATAACAAAAAAGTGTGAAACAACTGAAAATATGTCATATTCTAGGTTCTTCAAAGTAGCCACCTTTTGCTTTGATTACTGCTTTGCACACTCTTGGTATTCTCTTGTTGAGATTCAAGGGGTAGTCACCTGAAATGGTTTTCACTTCACAGGTGTGCTGGTGTGGAGGAGGAGGTGTAATGGTGTGGGGGGGCTTTGCTGGTGACACTGTTGTTGTTCAGAATTGAAGGCATACTGAACCAGCATGGCTATCACAGCATCTTGCAGCGGCATGCTATTCCAGCCGGTTTGTGTTTAGTTGGACCATCATTTATTTTTCAACAGGACAATGACCCCAAACACACCTCCAGGCTGTGTAAGGGCTATTTGACCAAGAAGGAGAGTGATGGGGTGCTGCGCCAGATGACCTGGCCTCCACAATCACCGGACCTGAACCCAATCGAGATGGTTTGGGGTGAGCTGGACCGCAGAGTGAAGGCAAAAGGGCCAACAAGTGCTAAGCATCTCTGGGAACTCCTTCAAGACTGTTGGAAAACCATTTCAGGTGACTACCTCTTGAAGCTCATCAAGAGAATGAGTGTGCAGAGCAGTAATCAAAGCAAAAGGTGGCTACTTTGAAGAACCTAGAATATGACAGATTTTCAGTTGTTTCACACTTTTTTGTTATGTATATAATTCCACATGTGTTAATTCATAGTTTTGATGCCTTCAGTGTGAATCTACAATTTTCATAGTCATGAAAATAAAGAAAACTCTGAATGAGAAGGTGTTTCCAAACTTTTGGTCTGTATTGTAAATCACATAAATTCCATGTGGTATTGGTAAGATAATGAGAATTTATAGTAGACACTAACTGTTCCAATGATACGCTGTCAGTTTGATTGATATGTCCACCAACATAAGATAAAAGGTTATGTTTTATAGCAGTGGTCTCCAACCTGCAGACCTCCAGATGTTGCAAAACTACAACTCCCAGCATGCCCGGACAGCCAACGGCTGTCCGGGCATGCTGGGAGTTGTAGTTTTGCAACATCTGGAGGCCCGCAGGTTGAAGACCACTGTTTTATAGGGTAAAACTAGGCACGATGCACACAGTGATGTCACAGAATAGCGGTAATACACACCACAATATCATGGTACAGGAAGTTAGAATAAAAAATAGAGCAGGAAGTGCTCCCTAGTGTGATACCGTAAGGTGTACAGGTAACGCAGAATGTGAATGTGCGCTTACCAAGTCGGGTTGTACTACGTCCAAGTACAACCATGGATAAGAGTGCATAGAGTGTGAAGTTCCAGCAGCCGCTCCACCTTTCACAGACAACAGATCCAAACTAATTTCCTCCAAAATGGGCAGAGTCAGGAAGGCGCTTGAAACCGAGGTGAGGGTAAAACTTCTACTTTATTCCCATAATGCAATGCGTTTCGCGGAGGTTCCGCTTCATCAGTTGCCTGATGAAGTGGAACCTCCGCGAAACGCGTTGCATTATGGGAATAAAGTAGAAGTTTTATCCTCACCTCGGTTTCAAGCGCCTTCCTGACTCTGCCCATTTTGGAGGAAATTAGTTTGGATCTATGGTACAGGAAGTGTCAGTGCACAGATTAAAAAATAGAAGTAGCAAAGAGTCGGCACTCGTGCAATAGTGTGGTGCCCGCAGACAGGTAATCAGCAGGGTGGGTAAATAAATCCCGGCACTCACAAATGATGCTTAAATCCCCTTGGTTGTTTATTTACACATAGGAAATATGCGACTCGCAGGACGCGTTTCGGCCAGCAGGTGGCCTTTGTCAACTGATCAAAGGCCACCTGCTGGCCGAAACGCGTCCTGCGAGTCGCATATTTCCTATGTGTGAATAAACACCCAAGGTGATTTGAGCATCATTTGTGAGTGCCGGGATTTATTTACCCACCCCACAGATAAAAAAAAACTGTGATATCACAATACATGGATAATACATACAGTGACATCACCATCCAAAATAAGCATAGTGATGTCACAGGTCAGGGATAATAAAGGGAAGGTATTATACCGGTATATAGAAAGTAAAAATCTCAATACACAGGGATAATGCAAAAAGTGATGTCACAGAACAGGGATAAAACAGTGATGTCACAGTACGAGAATAATAACTACCTGATGTACAACAGTTATCACATTTATCAAAGCCTGCGCAGAGGAACAGTGGAACTGTTGCCTATAGCAACCAGATTGTTTGTATTATTTTTCAGATCTTTAGAGCTATGGGTAACTTCTCTACTTTTCCTCTGCACAGGTTTTGATAAATCTCCCCTCATGTTGATGTTATAGACAAAGCATAGTCATATCTAGCTATAATGCACACAGCAATGTCACAGTAGAGAAGCAATAGTGTTACCCCAATACAGGGATAAGTGGTGTGGTGATGTGGCAATAATGGGCGATAAACATGGTAGTAAAGATAAAAGATAGGACCGACTAACAAATAGTGATAGTGACAAAATAAACCCTGGTATTACCCTATGTAACAGAATCGTCAATGGGGCCTTCAGGCCTTTGTGTGACTGCAACCTCTGCACCCTTAAAGGGGTATTCCAGGAAAAAAACAATATTATTATTTTTTTTTATCAACTGGCTCCAGAAAGTTAAGCATATTTGTAAAATACTTCTATTAAAAAATCTTAATCCTTTCAATAATTATCAGCTGCTGAAGTTGAGTTGTTCTTTTCTGTCTGGCAACAGTGCTCTCTGCTGACATCTCTGTTTGTCTCGGGAACTGCACAGAGTAGAAGAGGTTTTCTATGGGGATTTGCTTCTAAACTGGGCGGTTCCCGAAACACGTGTCATCAGAGAGCACTTAGACAGAAAAGAACCGCTCAACTTCAGCAGCTCATAAGTACTGAAAGGATTAAGATTTTTAAATAGAAGTAATTTACAAATCTTCAATAAAGAAAAACTTAGGTGCACTCACTGCTCAGCAGAGACTACTGCATGCCAGGGTCCGGTACACGGGGAGCTGAATCTCAACGAAGGCGCAGGGAGTGTGGCGCTCGGAGGCATAGCCTACGAGCGCCACACTCCCTGCGCCTTCGCTGAGATCCAGCTCCACGTGTACCGGACCCCGGCATGCAGTAGTCTCTGCTGAGCGGTGAGTGCACCTAGGTTTTTCTTTATTGAATCTTTCTGATACTTCATGTTTGTATGTGTGCACCCCACAGGAGATACGAATACAGGTACCGGGGTTTGACCACAATCCAGTCCAGGTGATATACGCCCTCAGAGTGCTCTCCCTTTTCTTGTCTTTACATATTTAATTTACAAATCTGTTTAACTTTCTGGAGCCAGTTGATATATATAAAAAAAAAGTTTTTTCCTGGATAACCCCTTTAAACGTAAATGGCCTCTGTCATTTGAAATAGCTTTAGACATGTCCTTGCGACATGTCAAAAGTTTAGATCGGCAGGGGTCTGAGTGTTCAGACCTCCGCTGATCAGGAGAACAGGCCCGGAGAAGTTCATGCTCAGCGCATTCTCTCCCGGCTCGGTGTCATGTTATCGAGACATTGGAGGGTATCACATGACACAGATCAGGGAAAGGAGAGTGCAGCAGCGCAGAATTCTCCCGGCTTTCTCTCCTGGTCGATAGAGGTCTGAACACTCAGACCCCCGTCAATAAAAAAATTTTGATATGTCCCTTTCATTTTTTATTTTATCAGTCAGGGTCTTGGAGAATGATAAGTGCATGGTATCACGTAGAGATGAGCGAACTTACAGTAAATTTGATTCGTCACGAACTTCTCGGCTCGGCAGTTTATGACTTTTCCTGCATAAATTAGTTCAGCTTTCAGGTGCTCTGGTGGGCTGGAAAATGTGGATACAGTCCTAGGAAAGAGTCTCCAGCCACCGGAGCACCTGAAAGCTGAACTAATTTATGCAGGAAAAGTCATCAACTGCCGAGCCGAGAAGTTCGTGACGAATCGAATTTACTGTAAGTTCGCTCATCTCTAGTATCACGCTTTACTTTCTGGATCTTTGTCTTGCTGCTCCATTATAAGTCTATGGGGCAGTAAGACAAAGATAACTGATAGCGGGGGTGTAAGGGCTGGTTCACACTACGTTTTCTCCCATATGGGAGCGCATATACGGCAGGGGAGAGATAAAACCTCGCGCTCCCGTATGCCTTTATATGCGCTCCCGTATGTAATTAATTTCAATGAGCCGGCTGGAGTGAAACGTTCGGTCCGGTAGGCTCATTTTTCCGCTGTATGCACTTTATCCCCGCACCTAAAACTGCGGTCAACCATGGTTTTAGGTCCGGTTGTAAAAGCACATACAGCGCAAAAATGAGCCGACCGGACCAAACGTTTCACTCCAGCCGGCTCATTGAAATGAATTCCATACGGGAGCGCATAGAAAGGAAAACGGGAGCGTGAGGTTTTATCTCTCCCCTGCCGTATGCGCTCCCGTATGGGAGAAAACGTGATGTGAACCCAGCCTAAGGCGCGATACTACACACTTATCCCTGCTCATTCTCCTGATTGGTGGCAGTCTCAGCACTGAGACCCTCCACCTATAACATTTTTTGACAAGTCTCTGACACCAAAAACGTTTTTTTTTTTTAAAGTGATAGGTACACGTTAACTTTGAATAGTGGTCATGTTTTACTTTTTTGTCTACCACTGAATTTCAGAGGAGACCAAAAACAACACTGAGCTCACGCTGAGATCTAGACTGGCCTACTTAGGATTTCTGCAATCGCAATCCACCCATCATGGAACATTTCTCATGTGAACCACGTAACATAAGGGTTCTTGGAAAATAACAATGCAAAGTAACAATGTCTTGGCAGGTTCAGAAAGTACCGTACTACCTTCTTAAGTAAACTGTAATGTCCTGCCAAGCAAGATAACATATACACGTGCACATAATCCCCTACTATATAACCAAGAATTGTATACATAGAAAAGGACTAGAGCAATTGCTACAGATAAAAGTATATTTTTATTAATCAATCTATTAAAACCAAATACATGTGAAGAAAATTCATTTACTAATACAAAGTAAGGTAGATATTTAGACTATTGAATCCAAAAAGAAGATGGGACAGGTCACACTTATAATATACTGTCTAACACAAGCTAGAGGGCACTGCTGTGGAGAAAGACCAACTGTGTCAGCATGTACTGTGGAGGCTAGCGATCGGTCACTGTAACAACGCCGAGTCCTGATGCCTGTGGGTCCGGAGATGCTGGGAACCAAGAAACCCGAAATCACTCAATAACATACATAAGAAGACAAAAAGGTACCTGCACTCACCGCGAGGAAACAGCAGACCAACTTCTATGGCATCTCGGACAGATCCGACTTCAGGCTGACAGCAGGGCGCTCAGAGTGGAGGCGACTGCCGGCAAAGGCTGACGAGGCCGGAAAAAGCACGGTCTGCGCGAAACTTTGCCGGTGAGTACGGGTACCTTTTTGTCTTCTTATGTATGCTATAATATACTGTCACTAGACAGTGCGCAAAACTTTGCCAGTGAGTGCGGGTACCTTTTTGTCTTCTTATGTATGCTATAATATACTGTCACTAGACAGTGCGCAAAACTTTGCCGGTGAGTGCGGGTACCTTTTTGTCTTCTTATGTATGTTATAATTTACTGTCACTAGACAGTGCGCGAGACTTTGCCAGTGAGTGCGGGTACCTTTTTGTCTTCTTATGTATGTTATAATATACTGTCACTAGAAAGTGAAAAATTGGAAATAGAGTTAGCAGTGATATATAGGTCTCACTTAATATAATATGCCTATAGGGGGACCGGGCCTCAGCCTCCACTAGAATGCAGCCTAAGGGTACGTTCAAACGCGCAGATTTTTTTGCGGGTTTTCCGCTGCGTATTTGAAAGTGGGCAGACTCTTCTCGGCTGCCCGCAGCAGATTTTCCGCGGCGGAATTTACGCTGCGGAAAATCCGCCATAGTCCCTACTGACTTCAATGGGGCTTGCGGCAGATTTTCCGCAGTGTACATTCCGCAGCGGAAAATCTGCTGCGGACAGCAGAGAAGAGCCTGCCCACTTTCAAATACACAGTGGAAAACCCGCCAAAAAATCTGCATGTGTGAACGTACCCTAACAGTGCTGACTGGACATGCACCACTCCCTATACAGTTAGCATACCGTATACCATACGCTGTAACACTTACCCATAATAGGGTCCTGTCACCACCACCCCAACGTACGTTACGTCTGCTTGATGAACTTTCTCAAGGGATGCTTGAGAAAGTCCATCAAGCAGACGAAACGTACGTTGGCTAACTATGCTCTAGTCCTTTTCTATGTATAAAATGTTTTGTACAGAGCTATACTTTATATAATCACTAGCTAGACCCTCAGCACTTTACATTTGAGGAATACGTACATAGATATTTCTGTTTGGTGCTGTCTATTTTTGTATCTAATATATAACACTCAGTAATGTCTATCTTACACCTTCCCTCATGGGAGGATTCACACCCAATGTTTTTCTTAAATAATTTTTCACAGTAGAAATGATACAGCAGGCATACCTTACACATATCGCATATAAATGCCATTTATTACAATCTAAATCACATTGTGCACTTTACATTTTTTTTTTTATAACTTGCTGCATTGTTTAGCTGACAAAACACAGACATCTTTCATATATTTGTGGCCTTTTTTTCTGAAATGAGTAATAAGTGTAGGTCTGAGCCTTCAGGCATATACGGTGGGATTATTCCCTAACTTTATAGCCATGAAGAGGTTAACCACAAATTGAAAAATAGAACTGATTTCTTTCAAAAACTGCTCCACACCTGTCCTCAGGTTTTGTGTGGTATTACAACTTGGCACTATTCACTTCAATGAAACTGAGCTGCATGATTTCCTCCCCAACATGTTGATGTACATATACATCAAATATTGTGGTAGGGTAAAAGGTACACCCATACAGTGTGAAGAAATATTATAATTTCTCCTACAAAACAAGGCCTCATACAGCTATATCAATGACATATTTTTAAAGGAAAACTGTCAGCTTGCACCCCCCGCACTAACCAGCAGTACTGGCTGGTAGTGCGGGGGGCGCTGATCAGTTTGGTGCTTACCGTGCCCGGATCCGCCGCGCCGTTCGGTCGTAACCTTCGATTTTCAGTATATGCTAATGAGGGGCTAACTGGCACTGGCCGGGCTAACTGGCACTCTGACGTCAGTGCCGCCGACCGCAGTGCTTCCCCACTCATCAATGTTCCTCCCCTTCCTTCGCCTCTCCCTCTTCTCCCCGCTCTGTAATGAAGAGGTAGGGGAGGAATATTGATCAGCTGGGCCCCTGTGGCCAGCAGCGCTGATGTCAGAGCGCCAGTTAGCACCTCATTAGCATATATCGAAAATCGAAGATTACGGCCAAACGGCGCGGCGGATCCGGGCACGGTAAGCACCAAACTGATCAGCGCCCCCCGCACTACCAGCCAGTACTGCTGGATAGTGCGGAGGGAGCAAGCTGACAGTTTTCCTTTAATAGATTCAAATTAAAAGGGCCCAAACAAGATTAGGGCCCAAATAAGACTGATCGTTAAAGGGTTAATCTCAGCTGTTCCTACATGGATTGCCAACTTACTAACAGTATGGCCTTTGGGAGGTGCTGTGATAGACTGCTCATAACTGGGTAGTCATTAGTCTTAAGAGGAATTCTGATCTCCATGATAAAATATCTTGGCCTGAAGAAACTGACCTCTCTCTCTTCTCCAGGGTCTGGGAAACCTCAGAGTGAGCACAATGTACTTTCTGTGGCAGCCCCCAAATCGTCTAGTCATTAAACAGCTTTTTTATTAACCCCTTTAAAGTCCTTCTCTATATATGTTTCCCTGTAAATTATCCTATAGAACTAATCGCTCTGAAAAACACTATATTTTAAATAAAAACTTACAGTGAAGGAAATAAGTGTTTGAAGCCCTATAATGATAATAACGATCAGTCTATAATTATAATTGTAGGTTTATCTTAAGACAGAATAACGACAAAAAAATCCAGTAAAATCCATTTACTAATAGGTATTTGATACCCTGTCAATGGGCAAGATTTCTGTCTTTCAGTGTTCTTTTATACATATATTTATATAAATAATGAGCTGAGATAAGAAACCCTTCCTTAACCCCTTGAAGACTGGGCCACTTTTCATTTTTGCACTTTAGTTTTTTCCTCCTCCCCTTCTAAAAATCGTAACACTTTCAATTTTCCACCTACAGGCCTATAGGAGGGCTTGTTTTTTGCACCACCAATTTTACTTTGTAATGACATCAATCATTTCACCACAAAATCTATAGCAAAAACAAACAAAAAAATATTTGTGGTGCAAAATATTAAAAAAAAATGCAATTTTGTAACTTTTGTTGGCTTTCAATTCCAGGCAGTGCACTTTTCAGGAAAATAACACCTTATATTTATTCTGTAGGTCTGTACAGTTAAAATGATACCCAACTTATATAAGTTTGATTTTGTTTTACTTCTTTTAAAAAATGATAACTTTTTGTATGAAAATTAGCATGTTTAAAAATGTCCTCTTCTGACCCCTATAACGTTTTTATTTTCCGTATATAGCGATGTGTGAGGGCTAATTTTTTTGCGGGTATACAAAGTGACCAAAAATAAGCTATTCTGGTATTTGTTATTTTTTAACGTATACACCAGGGGTCCTCAAACTTTTTAAATGGGGGGCCAGTTCACGGTCCCTCAGACTATTGGAGGGCCAGACTATAGATAACAAAACATGAACAAATTCCTATGCACATTTATATATCTTATTAGTGGACTACCACTTTAAGTACACAGCACAGTTCCCCCCACATTAGGTTGGCAGTATAGATCCCCCCACATTAGGTTGTAGTTCCCCCACATTAGGGTTGGCAAAACAGTTCCCCCACATTAGGGTTGGCAGTACAGTTCCCCCACATTAGGTGCAGTATAGCTCCCCACATTAGGTGCAGTACAATTCCCCCACATTAGGTGCAGTATAGTTCTCCCACATTAGGTGCAATATAGTCCCCCACATTACGTTGGCAGTATAGTTCCCCCACATTAGGTGCAATATAGTCCCCCACATTAGGCTGGCAGTGTAGTTCCCCCACATTAGGTGCAATATAGTTCCCCCACATTAGGCTGGCAGTATGTTCCCCCACATTAGGTGCAATATAGTCCCCCACATTAGGTGTAATATAGTCCCCCACATTACGTTGGCAGTATGTTCCCCTACATTAGGTGCAATATAGTCCCCCACATTAGGCTGGCAGTATAGTTCCCCCACATTAGGTGCAATATAGTCCCCCACATTAGGCTGGCAGTATAGTTCCCCCACATTAGGTGCAATATAGTTCCCCCACATTAGGCTGGCAGTATAGTTCCCCCACATTAGGTGCAATATTGTCCCCCACATTAGGCTTGCAGTATGTTCCCCCACATTAGGTGCAATATAGTCCCCCACATTAGGCTGGCAGTATGTTCCCCCACATTAGGCTGGCAGTATAGTCCCCCACATTACGTTGGCAGTATAGTCCCCCACATTAGGCTGGCAGTATAGTTCCCCCACATTAGGTGCAATATAGTCCCCCACATTAGGCTGGCAGTATGTTCCCCCACATTAGGTGCAATATAGTCCCCCACATTAGGTGCAATATAGTCCCCCACATTACGTTGGCAGTATGTTCCCCTACATTAGGTGCAATATAGTCCCCCACATTAGGCTGGCAGTATAGTTCCCCCACATTAGGTGCAATATAGTCCCCCACATTAGGCTGGCAGTATAGTTCCCCCACATTAGGTGCAATATAGTTCCCCCACATTAGGCTGGCAGTATAGTTCCCCCACATTAGGTGCAATATTGTCCCCCACATTAGGCTTGCAGTATGTTCCCCCACATTAGGTGCAATATAGTCCCCCACATTAGGCTGACAGTATGTTCCCCCACATTAGGCTGGCAGTATAGTCCCCCACATTACGTTGGCAGTATAGTCCCCCACATTAGGCTGGCAGTATAGTTCCCCCACATTAGGTGCAGTATAGTCCCCCACATTAGGCTGGCAGTATGTTCCCCCACATTAGGTGCAGTATGTTCCCCCACATTAGGCTGGCAGTATAGTCCCCCAAATTACGTTGGCAGCATGTTCCCCCACAGGCATACAGCCTCCAGCCATAAAGTATGGCTGGAGGCTGTATGCCTGTGTACTGCCCCATTTCAGTGTTCCGATTACCGTTCCGGCCATAGCAGGACCGGAGAATCGGTGGTCAGAACACCGAAGGGACGCACCGCTGGTAAACACTTACCTACTACCAGCGTGCGCGTCCTTGCTTCTTCTCCGCTCCTCTGCTCGGTTGCCATGGGCGCACGCATGGGACGTCAGTGACGTCGCTGCGTGCGCCTGCTCCCGGCGGTCCCCGCGTTTTTAAAGTAAACACGGGCCGCAGGGACTTCACAGAGGCATCCTTGTGTTCCGAAAGCATCTTTCGGAACACAGGGATGTCCTAAGGCAAAAACACCCGGCGGGCCGGGTAAATGCACTCCGCGGGCCGTAGTTTGAGGACCCCTGGTATACACCATTGACCGTGCAGTTAAAGTAACATTACATTTTTATAGTTCAGACATTTACGCGGCGATACCACAAGTTTATTTTTGTTTACATATTTCTTTTTATAAATGGAAAACGGGGGGTGATTCAAACTTTTATTAGGGAAGGGGTTAAATCACTTTTATTAACTTTTTTTTTTTACACAATGTTATAGACCCTTGGGGAACCATTACAAGCAATCTTCCGATTGCATACACTGTTCAATGCTATGCCATAGCATAGCATTGATCAGTGTTATCGGTGCTCTGCTGCTCCAGCCTACCATGGCTGGCTTGAGCCTCAGATCATTGATCGGACGGCAAGGAGGCAGGTAAGGGCCCTCCTGCCCTCCTCTCAGCTAATTGGGAAACTGTGGTGCCAATCAGCACCATTCAGCAGCCGGGGTGTGTGTTTTTTTTAAACATTTTAGATGCCGCAATCAAATTTGATCGCGGCGTCTAAGGTGATAATGTTGGGCATCATGGTGATGCTGGGACTACACCGCTATGACGCGTGCTCAGCTCCTGAGGGCACGTCATTGCAGGGGAGCGGGACAAGGGCGTACAGGTACGCCCTTCGTCCTCAAGAGGTTAAAGGGGGTGCTCCTAATCTCACCTTGTTACCTGTATAAAATACACCTGTCCACAGAAGCAAACAATAAATCAATCAGATTCCAAGCTTTATGGTCTATTCACATGTACAGTATTTTGCGCAGATTTGTCGCGCAGGATTTTCTGCTACAGATTTCAATGTAAACTGAATGACTGAGCACAGCTTGAAATCCTGCGCATCACATCTGCGCTTAAAATCTGCGCAGAATACTCTATGTGTGAATAGACCCTTAAAGGGGTTATCCAGCAAGAGGGATTTTTCTTCAGGACTTAGGCATCGAAGGGCATTTAAAAAACAAATTTGACCCGCCTCGACTAGTGATTGGCTCTTTGGTCTTGGCCATGGTGGAGAGTTTGGAATCTGATTGATTGCTTCTGTGGACAGGTGTGTTTTAAACGGGTAACAAGCTGAGAATAAAATCACTCCCTTTAAGAGAGTGCTCCTGATTTCAGCTTGTTACTTGTATAAAAGACACCTGGGAGCCAGCAATCTTGCTGATTGATAGGAGATCAAATACTTATTTCACTGAGTAAAATGCATATCAATTCATAACATATTTGAGATTATAGACTGATCGTTTCTTTGTCAGTGAGCAAACATATAAAATCATTTTTTCCTTTATTGTAAGATCAGAATATTTATTCCTTTCAGACTGGTCCCTCTAGAAATATCACATTAAAATCAAGCAATAAGAAGAACATACCATGGCTTTATCTCTTCACTAAAAGTAAAAAGACGAAAACAAAGCATTGTAAACTGTACTACTGTGAAGCTTACCTTTAAACTTTAAGGCAAATTCATAGGGGTTATACAGAGTTAACACCTGCTTGTGAGTTGACTGATCATCAGCGTAAAATATAAGTTCAGTCGGAAAGACAAACACGGGAAGGTTTCCTTCCACTAACTCTGGCTGCCGTCTATGTTGCTGCATTGGCACAGGATCCGTGTTTCCTCCCCAGCTCCTTTTGTCTCCTGGACTTTCAAGTCTTGTTTTCTTGGTGCTTGGAAGACCTCTAGTGCATGCTTTCAGTTCTGCAGGAGGAAGAGGAACATTAATACTGCAGTCTAGAGCACGGCGCTTACAGCAGGCGGACAATCGCAGTAACCCTAAACCTAGCTTCTTTCTGCTCAGTAGAGATAATGGAGCTGGAACAGCATCTAATATTAGGAAGCTTTCTAAGCCATTAGCAGTCGTCTTTGATAGAAGAATAGGCCTTTAAAAGCTGCCTGATTTCTATTCTGATACCTTTTTCAGCTATGTTCACACAGGCCATATTTAGCCAGTGGAAAATCCAATAACATTCCACCTCCAATGCAAACATTGGAAATTTTCTGTGTGAATTTCAATCTGTGGCAAATAATTGCGGACCCCAACCGGATAACCCATGGATTAGCCCTATTGATGACAATGGGGCTAAGGGGGCGTTCACATTACAAGTTAACCATATGTGATGTTTATATATCATAATCCCATCAAACAAGGAGGTTGACTATACCGTCACATACTGGCATCGGCCCCAGTCACAACAATGGCCTGAACGTCGCCAATTTGTGACTACATTTGGATCATATCCCACACATATATGTTTATTTAGTGGAACTTAAAAGCACAGTCCCACAAAGTAAACATATACATGTGGAAAATGGCCTTAACATAGTCCCTAGTTAGAGACGCTTAGGCTATTAATGTGAATGAATGGGGCTTCTGCCTGTAAGTGGTGCTATACCAACATTGCTTTTTGACAGGTTGGATATGCTGACATATACCACTCACATATGGTGAATTTGTGATGGGAACGCGTTCTAGTCCATGCGTAGCTCAGAAGCAGGGCACCCCCAGAAATCTGAAAGTCTGCCTTAGGTTTCTGCCATTGAAATAAAAGTCACATATTATTATCCATCTTGTGATACCCTTATTTGTTTTTAGATCATATTATTGTTTAATAATTTTCTTGATGAGTTATTGGAATATTAAAAATGCTTTGCAATGTACAGTCTACGAAATAAGAAACCCAATAATAACATGGGCCTAAGCTTACAACCCAGAAAATTGTCTGTAAAAAAACATCACTGTATAAGCAGATTATGAAGAGTTAACAGATCATTGTATATGATAGAATGGTGGTAGAATTTACCATTGTAGTACAGTAAAATTGATGGAATCTAATATGAACAAGGGTTTAAAAGTCTACGAGTTGTTAACAAAAACTTTTTATATACTGTAGATAATACCATTATGTGTATATTTGTAATAAACATTAATAAAAAAAATGTGTATACTTATGGGTGAAAAAATGCTGTCCCTGCAGCTATTGCCTGTGTGTCTTTATGAGGAGACCAAATACAGGAAGTGAGGGTGGACAAGCAGGGCTCTGTGCAGGCTCCTGGATTGTCAAATCATCCTAATGTGTGAGTCGGGGGTGTGTAATAGAGCCTCAGTGTACAGAGCCCTGCTTGTCCCTGGTGCACAGAGCCCTGCTTGTCCTCAGTGTACAGAGCCCTGCTTGTCCTCAGTGTACAGAGCTCTGCTTGTCCTCAGTGTACAGAGCTCTGCTTGTCCTCAGTGTACAGGGCCCTGCTTGTCCTCAGTGTACAGAGCCCTACTTGTCCTCAGTGTACAGAGAACTGCTTGTCCTGCACTGCTTAGCATAGCTGTTTGGTGTATGTGAAGAGTGAAATTTCAGAAAATGTATCAAATGCCCTACGACCATTTAATTAATTTGGCACGCAAAATATCACGCAAAAAAAAAAAAAGAACTATAAAATTAACTACATCAAACATATCTTAGTAAATGCCCCCCCATAGTGCCTGAGCCACATGTACAGTGCATGTGGCTGAGGGGTCAAACTCATAACACCCTGCCAACACCAGGGGGAGTTTACTGCACTGAGCTATTATTGATTTCAATGTAAAACAGTATGCAGTAAACTCATCATGCTAGAGGTGGCAGAATTTTTTCTTAAAGGAAATCTGTCACCAGTGTCACCTGTGCTAACTTGTCGGTACCAACAGGTAGTGCAGGTGACACTGATGACATCGGTACTTACCTTGTTCCTTTTCATGCAGGGGATCTCCGGTAATCTTGTCAGTTAGCTTCAGCTCCAGGCCCAGCTTGAGGCACGGGCGGAGTTTAGAGACGTCACTGCTGCTGTTCTTTAGCAGCGGGACCCAGCAGACAGCAGCGGTTTGGGACATGGGCAGAGCTTAGTGACGTCACCGCTGCTGTTCTCTGCTGGGTCCCGTTGCTAGAGAACAGCAGGGGTGACGTCACTTAGCTCTGCCCATGCCCCAAGCCGGGCCCGGAGCTGAAGCTAACGGACAAGATTAATTGGAGATCCCCTGCAGAGAACGGGACAAGGTAAGTACCGTTGTCATCAGTGTCACCTGCACTACCTGTCTGTACCGACAGGTTAGTGCAGGTGACACTTGTGACAGATTTCCTTTAATATCTGTACCAGAAAATTTGTTCCAGCTCTATAAAAATATTGTCACGATTCGGCTTCCAGGTAGTGGATCCTCTGTGTCAGCGAGGGATTGGCGTGGACCGTGCTAGTGGACCGGTTCTAAGAGGCTACTGGTTTTCACCAGAGCCCGCCGCAAAGCGGGATGGTCTTGCTGCGGCAGTAGCAACCAGGTCGTATCCACTAGCAACGGCTCTACCTCGCTGACTGCTGAGAAGGCGTGGGACAGAAGGACTAGGCAGAGGCAAGGTCAGACGTAGCAGAAGGTCGGGGGCAGGCGGCAAGGTTCGTAGTCAGGATGGGTAGCAGAAGTTCAGGTACACAGGCTTTGGACACACTAAACGCTTTCACTGGCACAAGGCAACAAGATCCGGCAAGGGAGTGCATGGGAGGAGATCAGATATAGCCAGGGAGCAGGTGGAAGCCAATTAAGCTAATTGGGCCAGGCACCAATCATTGGTGCACTGGCCCTTTAAGTCTCAGAGAGCTGGCGCGCGCGCGCCCTAGAGAGCGGAGCCGCGCGCGCCAGCACATGACAGCAGGGGACCGGGACGGGTAAGTGACCTGGGATGCGATTCGCGAGCGGGCGCGTCCCGCTGTGCGAATCGCATCCCCAACGGCCAAGACAGTGCAGCGCTCCCGGTCAGCGGGACTGACCGGGGCGCTGCAGGGAGAAAGACGCCGTGAGCGCTCCGGGGAGGAGCGGGGACCCGGAGCGCTAGGCGTAACAAATATATTAGGAGATTAGAGAGTACATAACTTTGAACTTATGGTAAAAAAAAAATACATGTATGTGGTATAAAATCTAAATTACAAGGGTTTCAGCATCATGCTGTCCTCATTGTATTTTTTTGCGGATATTTCTTTTTGGCAGAGAACTAGCCCGATAGGTGGAATTTGCATCAGTTATTTGGATATTGCACCAGTCACTACTGTGTCTATATTGTGCTGTCACTGGGAGCTTCTTCCCACTGAATCTATCAATCAGGGGTGGCAGGGTGGGGAGAAGCTGCCCAGAACCCTGATGTACTGATACCCGCCAATGTTGTAAGTATGAGCCCTCAGAAACACAGCAATGCTTAAATGGGCCCTCTCTTTAAAACTAATTTTTGCTATTGCACTCCTTATGGGAAATAAAAAATCTGTACTTTGTTTAAAAAAAAAAAAAAGAAGTTTTCTATGTTTTACTTGTGTTTAAAATAGCTGCCACTAGGTGTCTCCCTACTTGTCCAGAGCACCATCTCTTGCACAGACTTTGGACTCCTGCTGGCCTGGCAGAAGTCCAAAAACAGGAAATGCTGAGGGGGGGGGGTGCAGTCCAGTCTTAATCAATCATAGCTCATCTCACACTGAACTGCTCTGGGCTGTGAGTAGCAGAGTGAGGGAGGAAGTTGTCCCCTGTATGGCTTCAGATGATGTCACGCCTGCTGGGGAACACCCCTTCCCAGTCTGTGAATCTGACTGAGACTGAGCAGAAAATACAGAGCAATATCAAGGTAGAGAACTAGAAAATAATAAAAAAAATAAAAATAAAGGCAGGGGGTGGTTTATCACTTTTGGGGCAGTGATCTGGGAGGATTATAAAATTTAACAAGATCATGAGAGGTACTCTTTAAGGGTGAATCATACTACTACTAATGTAATAAGGGAGACTGTCAGTGTTTCATTCTGCATGTGGTTCGGGGAGCATAAAACTGATGACAGGTTCTGATGTGCACATGGCATAATGGAGTAACATGCTATTTGCACATTTTTTTTTACGTATACATATTTACAGAACACATATAAAAGCCCCATCACAGATAAAAGTTCTTTATAAAGTAATGTCCTGCCATGCACTTTTGAACTGCAGCAAATGTTGTGGCAGTAACTACAGCAGTGCGCAGTAACATGAGGTGAACACTCTATTGTACACACTTGGCAGTGATCGCTGCTTACATTGTGCTGCCAGACAAATAGGTAAGAAAGAATACTGCGTTCTTCCAGGGCTACAAGGATGTCCTATTTATCTTCCTACGTAGAGCTTTATTGCTCAGATGATCTTCTTGTTGTGTAGTCTGTAATGTGCTTCAGGTAAGTCTAGCCTTTAAATCTGATACAGACATCCATGATTGTCACTAATAACTCCCAATCACCTTATTACTGTTCAGTCCCATTATATTGTTTTACAATTGTACAAAAGAGAAATTAGCTACAAGGCAATCTTCAGTCAGCCATAACATTAAAGGGGTACTCAGGTGGAAAAAAATATTTTCATATCAACTGTGGCCAGAAAGTTAAACAGATTTGTAAATTACTTCTATCAAAAAATCTTCATCCTTCCAGTACTTATCAGCTGCTGTATGCTCCAGAGGATGTTGAGTTTTTTTTTTTTTTTTTATGTCTTACCACAGTGCTCTCTGCTGACACCTCTGTCCATGTTAGGAACTGTCCAGAGCAGGATAGGTTTGCTTTGGGGATCTGCTCCTACTCTGGACAGTTCCTGACATGGACAGAGGTGTCAGGAGAGAGCACTACAAAACAACTCAACTTCTTCTGGAGCATACAGCATCTGATAAATACTGTAAGGATTAAGATTTTTTAACAGAAGTAATTTAATAATTTGTTTAATTTTCTGAAGCCAGTTGATATATATAAAAAAAAAAATTCCACCGGAGTACCCCTTTTAAACACTGGTGGGTGAAAAAAATAAAATGGATTATCAAGTTACAATGACAGCTGTCAACAGGTGGGATATATTAGGGAGCAAGCAAACAGTCAGTTGTGGTACTTAATAGAATTAGACAGTTTTAGCAAATATGGGCCACTGTGTGCAAAACAAGACACATGGGCGGTTGTGTAGCCACATACCCAACAATGGCAATGGTATATAAGAAAGGTCGTCTGCCGCTATTCGGAAAGTGTACGGCAATGGATAGTTGGCTTCAGAAGAACCTGGCTCAGCTGCGCTGATCGACCAGACAGGTGAATGGATAAAAGAGGATTTATTGACCAGAATGCAACGCGTTTCGCTGCGCATGCGCAGCGAAACGCATTGCATTCTGGTCAATAAATCCTCTTTTATCCATTCACCTGTCTGGTCGATCAGTGGCGCTGAGCTGGGTTCTTCTGAAGCCAACTATCCATTGCCTATCCTCAGCATAGGCCATTAATATCAGCAGTTTGCCAGAGCCGCATTACCTGCATATACAGTACTTAGTGTAGTGGTCATGCTGGATTACTGCAGCTCAGCTCCTACTGAAGTAAATGGCAGCTGAGCTGTAGTAATCCAGTATGGTCACTATACAATATTTGCTAATATCTGCTATTTGCTTCCAGCTCTGTTCTCTGCATATGGTTTCCGGTGATCATCGGGGAATCAGACCCCGACCAATCAAATTTGGCGCCAAATAGCGTGGACCGTCCCACCACGGTAAGGTGACCTCACGGTCCACGCTATTTGGCGCCAAATTTGCAAGCTAAGTACCTCATAATTTCATAGTTTCATATCTTCATTTATTGCATTACAGCTGTATAGCTTTTCATGTTCTATCTATATACTCATGTTTTATCTATATACTATTCTATATCTTTGTGCTAGCAGTGTGCTGCTGTATTCTCCTGTTGCTGTATATTTAGCCCAGCAGCCGGCACCTGCAAGCCAGGTTTTTACAATAATTTGGAATTAATAGTGCTGGCCAACTTATTCTTTGGTTTTATATATATATATATATATATATATATTTATATATATATATATATATATATATATATATATATATATATATATATACACATCTTGAAAGCATGGTGACAATACGATTTGTTCTATCTGTAATAAGTATAATAATGTATTTTTTATGATGTGAAATCTATAGAGAAAGAACAACATATTTACCAAAGAGAAATAAACCAAATCCGTTTTATGTTTATTTATGACCTCAATATGATACAATAAAGATGTAGAATAGCTTGTATGCATCGCTTGTCTTCTCTGAGGCTATGGTGCAGATAATAAATATCTACTATAAATAAATAATAGCAGTCTTATTATATTGAAAGTGTATTTCAAGTTTGCTGTAGGTTGTAGATCATGTGTAAGAAGATCCAGGCTTCATTTCAGGTTCTCTATGCTAATCCCTTTACCGGGTGTATTTAATCTGTGACTGCATGTCCCAGAAATGATATGGCTCTCTGGTCACAACCCCTTGCAGCAGACTGATAAAGTACACTCAGGAGAACTGCTCTGACTCGTACTCTCCATAATGTTAATGACTAGCTACGTACTACCAGAATAAATAACTAGTATGACGGAGTGGAAAGACAAAGTTCTTACTGCATGAGTCTGTCAGATGCAAACAATGTATCCATGGGGGAGGTCCTGTACGTGTTATGCTGCCTGCGTCACCTGTATAGCAACAACAGGTTCCTCAAACACATCATATTATATCTAATCATGTACAAAGCACAAAACCCATAAAGAAAGTTAACCTAAAGGAGTTGTCTAACCCCATGAAATAGTTGGCAATTGGCTTACAATGGTATAAAATAACAAAGATAATAACTAATCTCTTGCTGCTCCTGTGCTGACTCCTTGTTCCCTGCTGATCTCTGTTTACCAGAGATGTGGCATCTCAGCATGAAAGTGCTGCGGCCCATCACTGGCTTAAAGGGGTACTCCACCCCTAGACATCTTATCCCCTATCCAAAGGATAGGGAATAAGATGTCTGATCGTGGGGGTCCCTCCACTGGGACCCCTGCAATCTCTGTGCAGCACCCAGGTTTGGTTTAGAATGCTGGGTACCGGCGGCGGGGGTCGTGGTGTCACGACCACGCCCCCTTGTGTCGTCACACCATGCCCCCTCAATGCAAGTCTATGGGAGGGGCGTAGCAATTGCCACACCTCTCCCATAGACTTGCATTGAGGGGGCGTGGTCATGATGTCACCACCCCGGCCGCCCGCTCCAAGCGTTCGGAACAAAATGTTCGGGACGATGGGGCAGCGGAGTACCCCTTTAAGCAGTAACATGTCGAAACCACCGAGGTCACTGCTGCAACAAGTGACTGGCCGGAATGGTCACATGTCATGGTCACCCAACATTGCTAGTAATTGGTGACGCTAGACTGGTGGGGAGACTAGGGTAGTGTTAGCACAGGAGCAGCATGGGACCAATGAAGTATTACTCTTTTTGTTATTTTATACCATAGGGTAGGAAAAACCTTTTTTTTTTTTTTTTTTTAAACTGTAGATTTTTATTAAGATTTTCACAAGGCAAATCAAACAAACAATAAAAGTTGGGGATAAATTCCCCAGTGGTAAGGAACGCATTATATCTTATGCAAACAAAGCATCAATGCAAGATAATAAGAATCACCTTTTTTTACGAACAACAAGGAGGGGGGTGTGGGGGAAGGAGGGGGGGGGGGAGACAACAGCGAAGAACATCCAGGTTAAAGGGGGGGGGAGGAAGACACAAAAGAAATACACAAAGATAGGGAAGGAAACAAAGGAAGAGGAAGGGAGAAGGTCTATGAGAGGCATACAGTTTAGGGAGGTTGTCTGTCAGCGTAACGGTCCCATGGGTCCCAAACGGAGAGAAAGTGTGGGATGGTGTTGTTCAAGGAGTGGATTTCCCGAACGCCGGCCATAAGTTCCCTCTCAGGAGGGGGGGGTAGTCTGTTTCTAATGTTTAGCAATGAGAGTCTTGGCTGCCAAAACAATATGTAAAAATAATTTGAACGGTTTCTTGGCCAAGGCTCTGGTGGACAAGTGTATTAGGTAGACCAGGGAATCTAAGGGCGCCCTAATTCCATAAACCTCCCGGAGTAGATCCTGCACCCAAAACGGAGTTAACAATGGACAGGTCCAAAATATGTGGTAGACATCGCCCAATCCCACCCCACATCTAGAACATTGGGGTGGTATGTCAGGGTTTAACTTATTTAGAAGAACAGGGGTGTGATACCAGCTCATAAGCATCTTGTACTGTGTTTCTTTATAGGCCGTACAGATCGAGGCCCGAGAGGCCCTGTCCCAAATCACCCTCCACTGAGGAATCGTCATAGTAGTGTTGAGAGCTTTGTTCCAGCTTTCCATGTAGCGGTGAGAAGGGGCAGTACCATCCAGGGGGAGATTAAAAGGGAATAGATGCTCGAAAGAAGTCCCTTCGTCTGAGGCCCACTCCTACTCAACCTCTTGTAGCTCGTGGGAAGTGACACCATCAACGAGCCTCATTGCGAAGACAAATAGTGCCTCAGTTGCATATAGTGGGCCAGAGCAGAGGCAGGGAGGTCTGAACG
Organism: Hyla sarda; assembly: GCF_029499605.1. Taxonomy (NCBI): domain Eukaryota; kingdom Metazoa; phylum Chordata; class Amphibia; order Anura; family Hylidae; genus Hyla; species Hyla sarda. The sequence continues at coordinate 126,091,179 of NC_079197.1, read as the reverse complement.
GGATTGTAGCTTATCAAAGGGTAATAGAACACGGGTGACCGGGTTCACGACATCAGCCCAGCAAAACAACCCCCTCGACCCCCACATCCCTACCATATGAGAAGTGCTTCCTGGGGGAAAGGCCGGGTGATACAAAAAGGACTGCATTGGAGAGAAGGAGGAAAGGAGTTGGAACCACCTGGTGCTGTAAGTCCAAACATACCGCGTGAAGGACATAGGGCCCAACAGAAGATGTGTCGGGGACAAGAGTGGAAAGGACCACAGGTAAGTACTGGGGTGCACCGGTGCCAGCCACAGTTTTTCAAGTTCCATCCATTTACTATAGGCCCGATGAGTAGCCCATGCTGCCAAGTGACGTAAGTGGGCAGCCCAATAGTACTTTGCAACGTCAGGCACACCCAGACCCCCAGAAAAGCGACTCGCCATCATCACCGACATAGGGAGTCTATGCCGTTTGACATTCCATATAAACCGAAAAATAGCGGACTGGAACGACCTCAACGTCGCCAAGGGGACCCGCACCGGCAGCATTTTGAAAAAATAGAGCAGTTTTGGTAAGATCGTCATCTTAACGGCAGCGATCCACCTAAAAATGGAAATGTATTGAGACTGCCCTTTGTCTAACAGTGCGCGGAGCTCTTGGAACAAAGAGGGGAAATTAACAGAGTACAGAGAAGAGTAGAAAGAGTAGTGAGAATGTAATTGAGATATCAGAGAAGAAGGGAGATTGACAGGCATAGCTTCTGACTTGGAGAGGTTGACCTTATAGCCCGAGACCAGGCCATACTCATGCAAAAGTCTGTAGAGGGTAGGTAAGGACAGAAGAGTGTTAGTAAGGGTCCGCAAAACATCATCTGAGAAGAGACAGATCTTAAAAGTCCTATCATGCAGGGTAACACCAGAAACGTCCGGGCTCTCCCAGATCAGGGCCGCTAGCGGTTCTATGCAAAGGGCAAAGATCAGGGGGGACAGCCGGCAACCCTGCCCTGTCCCATTGTAGAGGGTGAAAGGAGGGGAGGAGTCGAAACGGAGTTTGAGAGAGGCAGTGGGAGAGGAGTAGAGACCCTGCAGAGTCATGAGAAAATTACCCGTGATTCCAAATTTTTGTAGAATAGCAAACATAAAAGGCCAGCCCAGCCTATCGAACGCTTTTTCAGCATCCAGGCTTAAAATGAATGCTTGTTCTGATCTCCTATTGACAAGGTCGTTGAGATTGACAACCCGTCGCGTGTTATCACTACCCCCCCCCCCCCCCCAGAAAAGAATTAGGGGATTAGCTTGGGAAGAAGTAAAAGAGGAGGAAAAACCATTTCATAAGAATGATAGTGCTATGTGCTTGGAACCTTTTTTAGTGATCTGCACCAGACAGGGACCCTTAAAGGGATACTCCAGAGGTAAAAAATATGTTTTCAAACAACTGGTGCCGTTAAGTTATACAGATTTGTAAATTACACCTATTTAGAAAAAAAAACAAAAAAAAACAATGTCTTCCAGTACTTATCAGCTGCTATATGCTCGAGAGGAAGTTGTATAGATGTTTTCAGTCTGACCACAGTGCTCTCTGCTGCCACATCTGCTCATGTCAGGAATTGTCCAGAGTAGGAGCAAACCCCCATTGTAAACCCTTGGAAAGAACTACACAATTTTCTCTGGAACACACAGCAGATGATAAGTACTGGAAGGCTTGAGTTTTTTAAATAGATGTAATCTGTTTAAAGTTATACAAATCTGTATAACTTTATGCAGCCAGGGGATTTGAAAAGTATTCACCGGAGTACTCCTTTATTAAAGTTCCCCCCCCCCCCCCCACCACCCATAGTTCATATGGTTCTAAATAAGGAAGCAATAGGCACTTTGTGTACTGCAATATGAAGCCTTCATATGGCTCTACTGTCCAACTTCAATAGGGTAATAATTCCATAGAACTGCATGTGATGTAACATGCCACAAATTGGAGGCACATAGAGGTACAATTTTATGCCACACACTTCTATGGGGAAAAAAAAAAATCATCGATAGGTTCCTGTCTTGAGTTGGCCCTATACGGGTGTTAAAATGTTTCATGTATGGCTTAAATGTTTCATACGGCTTAAAATAACAGAGAAGCTATACTTACTATATGATGTTCCGGGTCCCTGCTTATCACCGCTACTACCTGGTGATTTATTGTTCCTACAGGAACTGCCCCACTAAGCAAATCATTGGTCGCAACCAATATACCGGTATCCTTCCACAGCTACTGACTGATGGGGCACTTCTTCTGAGGACCATGACAAGTAGGGGTTTGAGAGCATCGACGCAGCACCTGTGGAGGCTCGTGTAGGTGATTATGGCTTCTTTATTTTAGAGCTTTTTAATATTTTGATGTTTTTCCCCCCAAACAGCCCCTTTAAAGTCAAGTGAACACGCTTATTTTGTCAGGATCGGCAGACCATCTAATGTGTATGTGAGCCACCTGACTCTCCACAACAGAACATGTCAGAAAAAAGAAGGATGAGGCATGTTGAATTTTAACTTGCCGGATCTTTCTGTTCTATTTTCTCACCTCTCTGAGGCCAATCACAGTGTGCACATCTCTTTTGACCAACAAAGCATTAAGGCAACAGCTTTATAATCTTTTCTCAAGTTGGGGAAGCTGGCTAATAACAAATATGGATTATGTTACAACTTCCATGAGGTTCTTCATCTATCTTTCCCACAATCCTGAAGGTAAATCCAGTGACATAATGGAGTGAGATATGTATTTCCATAGAATACAGCAGACACAGAAAAAAACTAGTGGCACCAGTACCTTGTAATGCAGCTCCACGAGATGGACCATATAGGTATACGGGAAACCAACTAGAAATAGTCAGAAAACAGTGGTGCTAGGACAATGAAAACGTAGTAAATACAATGCAGTAATAAGAAAAACCAGTGTCCTGCACTCATTGTGTAGATTCTGGATCTTCAGCTCCCATCTCGGGCTGCTAATCCGGCATCGGAGACAAAGTGGCGTAGGGTGCTCCGAGGTGACTGCCGATAGTTTCAAGTATACAATTCCGCTTCTTCCGGCCGGAGGCCGGAAGAAGCGCATTTGTATGCGTGAAACCACCGGCAGTCGCCTCGGTGTGCCCCACGCCACTTTGTCTCCGATGCCGGATTAGCAGCCCCAGAATCTACACGATGAGTGCAGGAGACTGGTTTTTCTTATTACTGCAATGTATTTCCATAGACTTGGCATTCCTATGTTCAAGTAACGTAGGTGAAAACCCCTGTGAAAGCTGTAAGAGTACAATCACACAGACAAAACCAGCGTTCATATCAAGTTATGCCCCAAGGCTTTCTAAAGTGACACAATGTGGAATTTGATGAAGGAATTTCTGTGGTTCCCATATCAAAAATCGTGTTGGTTTTGCCAGTGTTAACATACCCTAAAGGCTAAGTTTCCACTTCCACTTTTTTCTGGCAGTTTTTGGATATCTGCCACTGCAGTTTTTGAGCCAAAGTCAGAAGTGGATCCATAAGAGAGAAGAAGTGTAAGTCCTTCCTTTATATGTCCTATTCCTTTTGAATACATTTCTGGCTTTGGCTCAGAAACTGCAGTGGCAGAAATCCAAAAACTGCCAGAAAAAAAACAAGTGGAAACTTAGCCTAATGGTGGCCAAATGAGTGATTACTGCATGCATGATATCACAAGATGCCCACTGGGAAAATATGAAGCACATCACTGAAAAACAGCAGGCTGTATTACTCGTAGCCACTAGTGAACCAGGCCCTAACTCCCCACACATTAGGTCATCGAATGCGAATGAAGGCTTCTATTGTCTATGGCTAATTCAAGAGGTTTTATATTACTGTTATGTTGTGCACCAAAAATTACTTTACTTTGTAATGTAAAAGGAAGGAATTTATGAGAAAAAACGAGTTAAGCTGTAAAGCATGCCGCTCCTTGTTTTCATGGGGGATGTCATGAGGATACAAAGAGAGTAGTAGAGGTCATTGACAGATGTCTTGCTACTAGTATATACAAAGAGTTCAGTGTACACTGGACGTTCATATACTATGCTGCATAAATGTGTATGCACAATACTTCCGTATGACACAGTGGTTTAAAGGATAAATCCAGTCAATATGACCTTAAAGGGGTACTCCGCCTAAGACATCTTATACCCTATCCAAAGGATAGAGAATAAGATGTCTGATCGAGGGGGTCACGCCACTGGGGACCCCCACGATCTCTGCAACACCACCCCGCCGTCATCACTACAGAGCAAACTGGCTCTGTGCATGATGAGGGGGCGATGCAGGGGATGGAGCATTGTGTCATCATAGCTCCGCCCCCGTGACGCCACGTCCGGCCCACTCAATACAAGTCTATGGGAGGGGCGCGGCAATCGCCATGCCCCCTCTTATAGACTTGTATTAAGGGAGCGGGGTGTGACATCATGGGGGGGGGGGGGGGTTGGGGGGGGGGTTTAGGAGCCATGACATCACAATGCTCCATCCCCTGCATCTTTCCATCACCATGCACAGAGCCAGTTTGCTCTGTAGTGATGATGGCGGGGTGGCGCTGCAGAGATCGCGGGGTCCTTTGGATTGGGGATAAAATGTCTGCGGCGGAGTGCTACTTTAAATTTCATAGATCTGAGGAGAAGATCACACTGGTGAAGTGAATGATTTACAGAATGAACCCTCAAATCCCCTCGGTACTGCCCGACATACATTCTAAGCATTAAAGGGGTATTCCAGGATTTTTTTTTATTTGACTATGCTACAGGGACTGTAAAGTTAGTGTAGTTCATAATATAGTGTCTGTACCTGTGTGTGACGGTTTTCTCACAATTCTTATGTGATTTTCACTCCAATATTTATTTTTATCAACATACAAAATGACTGTTGTCTCAGATTTTTCCCAGCTTGCAATGCGGCCGAGACCTGACTCACTAGTCAACTGATGACAGGGAGCCTGTCTGCTTCAATTAGTGGAGGGATCAATCTGCAACTAATGCAACAGCTGTAGGCACCATGATTAAAAACCATAGGTCTTTTGTTTCAATGGGTGGGGTGGCTGATGTGCGGGAGGGAGGTAGATGGAATTGTGGGATTTGTAGTCAAAAAAACATAAGTCAAACATGAAATACAAGTTCACAAAAATCTAGCCACAGTGTTATGGTAATCTCACAACATAGCCATTTAGCCCCAAGACAAGTGCAGATCCTTCCTAAGCATGTCCATTACTGTCTGCCAGGTACGTACCAAAATCACCTTATGGTGGAGAACCCCTTTAACCTATACACATCCTTTATGGTTACATGGCTGTATCGAGGCTCCTTGTTCTGGAAATCAGAAGGGTCCATAAAGATAATTCAGACTGTATTTTCTTTTAGGCCTCATTAACGCAACTAAGATCCCGCACCAAATTTCCACAAGCAAATTTCAAGCGGATTCTGCCTCCTATTGATCTTAATGGGAATTTTGCTCCTTAATTCACAGGTCGGAAGTTACACATCAGAGGAATTGGAACACATTTAATCTTCCGTAGGCATCTTCCAGGGATTATCACAGACTATAAGCGCCGATTCTGGACCATTTTGAACGGTTCCACTCACGATAAACAGTGAGTAAAATTCCTTGTGCTGTGGGAGTTACCTTGGGCTGTGGCTATAATAGTAAGGCCAGTTTAAGATGGTTTTAATAAAGCTGTACTTTTACATCAGTATTGTGAAGGCCGTCCAGGATATCATTCGAAAAGTGTATGGAACCTAGTTGTGTTACTACTCATAACCTGTTTAAATGCTTGGCACTGTTTTTGGAAGAAAGCAGACATACAGTGGTCCCTCAACATACGATGGTAATCCGTTCCAAATGGACCATCGTTTGTTGAAACCATCGCATGTTGAGGGATCCGTGCAATGTAAAGTATAGGACAGTGGTCTACAACCTGCGGACCTCCAGGTGTTGCAAAACTACAACACCCAGCATGCCCGGACAGCCGTTGGCTGTCCGGGCATGCTGGGTGTTGTAGTTTTGCAACATCTGGAGGTCTGCAGGTTGTAGACCACTGTTAGAGGAAGTTGTACTCACCTGTCCCCGCCGCTCCGGACCGTCACCGCTCGTCACCGCTGCCCTGGATCGCTGTCGCCGCGTCCCCGAGGTGTTCCCGACGCTCCGGTAAGGCCTCTGCTTCCCCGGCATCCGCGCGCTCCGTCGCCGCCATCACGTCGCTACGCACGCCGCTCCTATTGGATGACGGGACTGCGTGCGCGGCGACGTGATGACGTCAATGGAGAGCGCCGACGATGCAGAGGATCCCGAAGAGGACGCGCCGGAGCCCCGAGGACAGATGAGTGACCATCACCGGAGCTCACGGGGCACCGCAAACGGCTATCCGGTGGTAGCTGAAGCAGTCTGCGCTGCCGGATAGCCGTTTATGTGATGGCCCCGACATACAAAAGCATTGTATGTTGATGCTGCCTTCAACATGCGATGGCCTCTGAGAGGCCATCGCATGTTGAAATTATCGTATGTCGGGGCCATCGTAGGTCGAGGGGTCACTGTATATTTTTTTTACAATGTCTTCAAAGCTGCCCACAGCTTCTTTTATGTTCATAAGAATAGTGACATCAGTTATCCATGCTCAAAAGAAGAAGAAAGTCGACCTATCACTGGTTGAGGTGGGCCGCTGCTCTGCTGTGTCAACATTGAGACCACTAAGTGATAAGCAGCGTGCACAGAGAATATGGCAGCAGTAGAGGGTCGCGGCAAATGAGTACAGTTTTTTTTTTCTTATTAGCTCCCAACTATTCATATTAAAAAAAGTCCAAACTCATCAAAGAATAGTCAGCCTAACCCACCAATTTCAGAGTCCAGCCTACTATCTAAGGATGCATTCACACCACGTTTTTGCAATACAGTTCCCGTATACTTTTTCTATGTGAAAACCGTACGGAACCGTATTGAAAACCGTATGCATTGACTCTCCATTGAAAACCGTATGCCAAAAGATGCATCAGGTTGTGTCCGTTTTGCATCCTGTACGGTTTTGTCAGTTTTTCTCCCGTACCCAAAACCGTAGCCGTGGTCCGGGTGAAAAACTGTATTAAACCGTAAACGTTTGTTTTTAACATGGGAGTCAATGGGAACCGTACAGAACTGTATGTACGTACGGTTCCATCTGGTTTGCACCATACGGTTTTTGACTTTGCACAGTTTTTTTTCTTGGAATTTCAATCTAACAAGTGAAACTTTATTCATAATGGAGTGAAAAGTTCAAAACGTATACGTTTTTTTTCTTAAAAAAAACAGATGCAACCGGACAACATTTTTTAAACCGTATACGTTTTTTAACTGTATACGGGTTAAAATTTGTACACACGTTTTGATACAGTTTAGTTAGGTTTTGAGGAATCAGTTTTTCATCAAAAACCTGATACAGGAACTGTATTGCAAAAACGCAGTGTGAATGCAGCCTAACGTATATGGAGATGTCCTGTTTCTCTCCTGACAGATGATGCCAGGGAAGGGAAGGATAGTCTCATTCTTTTGTTTTCTATAGAAATAAGCAACCGCCAGAGGAGTCTGGGAGCGGCTTCTCTAGTCTCACAACTGAAGGGTCACACTTGGTCAGGTTCAGAGCCACTCCTGGCTTTGGATTTTTTTTTTTTTAATGCACCAGACTGGATTGTGTATATCTAACAGTACTTTAAAAGTCAAATGTTATAAAAGAATAAACACTTCTGAGCACCTACTCCTTTTCTCATTCTTTTTAGCCTGTATTAGCTTTTACTAAGGATTTGATGAAGAGTGTTTTCTGTCTTGAAACACGTAAGTAAGCATTCTGGAGTGTTTCTTTGTCTTTTAAGAGTGTTTACAATATAATGCTTTGGTAGTCACATAATTGTAATGCAGCGGCTATTACAGAAGAAATGTATTTAAAGGGGGACTCCGGTGGAAAACAATTTTTTTTCTAATCAACTGGTGCCAGAAAGTTAAACAGATTTGTGAATTAGTTTTATTTAATAATCTTAATCCTTCCAGTACTTATGAGCTGCTGGAAGTTGTATAGTTCTTTTCAGTCTGACCACAGTGCTCTCTGCTGACACCTCTGTCCGTGTCAGGAACTGTCCACAGTAGGAGCAAATCCACATAGCAAACCTCTTCTGCTTCGAACAGTTCCTGAAATGGACAGAGGTGTCAGCAGAGAGCAATGTGGTCAGACAGAAAAGAACTACACAACTTCCTCTAGTTGTATAGTTCTTTTCTGTCTGACCACAGTGCTCTCTGCTGACACCTCTGTCCATTTCAGGAACTGTTCGAAGCAGGAGAGGTTTGCTATGTGGATTTTCTCCTACTGCGGCAGTTGAAAAGTACTGCAGCTGATAAGTACTGGAAGGATTAAGATTTTTAAATAAAAGTAATTTACAAATCTGTATAACTTTCTGGCACTAGTTGATTAGAAAAAAATTGTTTTTCACTGGAGTACCCCTTTAGGGTGCGTTCACACTGCGGAATCTCCGCTCGCTTAATTTCGCAAGTGTAGATTCTGCCTGGCGGCCGGCGAAGTTGCTTCGGCGCTAGGGCCGAGGGCACTGAGCCGTCACCATTGACGGATATGCAGTGCTTGCGGAATCCGTGTAAAGAATGAACATGTTCTTTCTTTGCGTGGAACAATGTCAGCGGCGGAATTGTCCGCCACGGAAGTTCCGCAGTGTGAACTGCATTCACACTAATGTTAAGTTCCCACCGCGGAATTCCGCTCGCGGAGTTCCGCTCGTGGAATTCCGCTCGCAGAGTACCGCTCGCGGAGTTCCGCTTGTGGAATTCCGCTCGCGGAGTTCCGCTCGTGGAATTTCGCGGGAATTCCGTAGTGTGAACGCACCTTTAAAGGGGTACTCCGCCCCTAGACATCTTATCCCCTATCCAAAGGATAGGGGATAAGATGTCAGATCACCGGGGTCCCGCTGCTGGGGACCCCGGGGATCGCTGCTGCAGCACCGCGCTATCATTACTGCGCAGAGCGAGATCGGGCAATACAGGGGCCGGAGCATCGTTATGTCACGGCTCCGCCCCTCGTGACGTCACGGCCCGCCCCCGTCAATACAAGTCTATGGGAGGGGGCGTGGCGGTCGTCACGCCCCCTGCCATAGACTTGCATTAAGGGGATGGGCCGTGATGTCATGAGGGGGCGGAGCCATGACATCACGTTGCTCGGGCCCCTGTATCGCCCGTCATTACGCACAGAGCGAACTCTCTCTGTGCAGTAATGATAGCGCAGTGCCGCAGTGGTGATCCCAGGGGTCCCCAGCAGCGGGACTGCGGCGATCTAACATCTTATCCCCTATCCTTTGGATAGGGGATAAGATGCCAGGGGCGGAGTACCCCTTTTGTGGATCAGTTAGCAACTTGCACTCACAATGAAGGACATTTAACAATGTTTGCTTATGGATTCTTTTTTTTAGTAATTTTTCCCTTACTTTTTCTTTGCTTATGTGTGACTTATTTATCAACTGGTTTCAGCCTGTTGATAATTTTCTTTCACGTAAGCAATTTTTCCTTTTTTACTTTGGTAGTGGCTTTTTCTGCTCCACGTTTGAGCTGGAGTAAATTTAGTCAATTTTTAACCCTGTTGTGACTTTTTTTTGCACAGTTGCGACTGTCGCAGTTAATAAATACCTGACTACCCGTAGTCCATTTTAAAATGATTACTACGTAGTTCATTTTTGGAAAACTTGCTTTTCTCGCTTTGCAGTCAAAATGTTGCACGAAAAATCGCGTAGTCGCAGTTGCGACAATTTTGCCACAATTATAGTAAAGAAAACCTGACTAAACCCATTGATAAATGTCCATAAATATTGTTATGATGAAGCAAAGCCACAGTACAGAGAGAGAACGTGTCTTTGTGGACCTGGGACATGCAAGACTGACAGGATATCGGCTATTCCCTAAATTCTCTGTACAATATATTGTAACCACTGTATAGATCGGTGATCTCAAACTGTGGCTCTCCAGATATGGCAAAAATTCAACTCCCAGCATGCCCGGACAGCCAACGGCTGCCCGGGCATGCAGGGAGTTGAAGTTTTGCCACATCTGGGGGGGCCATAGTTTCAGACCACGGTATAGATAGACTACACGTATGCGAAACTACTTTAAAAAAAAGTTTATACCATTATCGACACGTCAAAAAGACTTTTTTCTTTTCTTTAAAATCCAATTATATTAGTAACTTACGATACTTTGTAAAGGAAGCCAGCTCTAACCGAAAGCACATAGATCAAATCAAAGAAAAGACGGAAAGGCAAGTCTTACCTGTTATAACACCGTGTTCCTTTCCATGATTCAGGCTGTAAAATATCAAAGGAATGTATTGTAATCACCGGTAGGGTACTGTCTATTACATTTCCAGCCTAATTGGTGACTCACGCTGAGGAAGAGATGACATCCCTGATGCACGCCAAAACTAAACATGGCATCCCTTGTGTACCCCAGCAACCTACACAATCTGATTTTATACTGATGCCCTGGATTCTGTAATCCTTTAATTACCAATTACTTTGTGATCAACTACGCCACTTGTAACTGTAATATCCAGGAGCTGCTGCTGCTTGTCTGACAATACCTGGCTATGCTGAAATTGCACCAAAATAGGAAATAGTTAATATAAACTATTGGAAGGATTAAGATTTTTTAATAGAAGTAATTTACAAATCTGTTTAACTTTCCGGAGCCAGTTGATATATATATATATATATATATATATATATATATAAAAGGTTTTGCCTGGAATACCCCTTTAACTTTCTGGCACCAGTCCATTAAAAAAATTTAAGTTTTCCACGGGAGTACCCCTTTAACCCCTTAAGGACACATGACGTACTGGAACGTCATGTGTCCACTCCCGATCTATAACGCGGGGCCACGGCGTGGCCCCGCGTCATAGCGGTTCGGGCCCGGCCTCTAACAACGGCCGGGACCCGTGGCTAATAGCGCGCGGCATTGATCGCTGTGCCGCGCGCTATTAACCCTTTAGACGCGGCGTTCAAAGTTGAACGCCGCGTCTAAAGTGAAACCGAAACCATGCCGGCTAGCTCAGTGGGCTGTTCGGGATAGCCGCGGTGAAATCGCGACATCCCGAACAGCTTACAGGACAGCGGGAGGGCCCCTACCTGCCTCCTCGCTGTCCGATCGCCGAATGACTGCTCAGTGCCTGAGCATCGGCAGAATCATCGATCACTGGTTTCTTATGAGAAACCAGTGATCAATGTAAAAGATCAGTGTGTGCAGTTCTATAGGTCCCTATGGGGCCTATAACACTGCAAAAAAAAAGTGCAAAAAAAAAGTGAATAAACATCATTTAACCCCTTCCCTATTAAAAGTTTGAATCACCCCCCTTTTCCCATAAAAGAAAAAACACAGTGTAAATAAAAATAAAAATAAACATAAATGGTATCGCCGCGTGCGGAAATGTCCGAATTATAAAAATATATCGTTAATTAAACCGCACGGTCAATGGCGTGCGCGCAAAAAAATTCCAAAGTCCAAAATAGTGCATTTTTGGTCACTTTCTATATCATGAAAAAATGAATAAAAAGCGATCAATAAGTCCTATCAATGCAAAAATGATACCGTTAAAAACTTCAGATCACGGCGCAAAAAATGAGCCCTCATACCGCCCCATACACGGAAAAATAAAAAAGTTATAGGGGTCAGAAGATGACAATTTTAAACGTATAAATTTTTCTGCATGAAGTTATGATTTTTTCCAGAAGTGCGACAAATTCAAACCTGTATAAGTAGGGTATCATTTTAATCATATGGACCTACAGAATAAAGGTAAGGTGTCATTTTTACCGAAAAATGTACTACGTAGAAACGGAAGCCCCCAAAAGTTACAAAATGGCGTTTTTTTTTTCAATTTTGTCTCACAATGATTTTTTTTCCCGTTTCACCGTAGATTTTTGGGCACAATGACTGACGTCATTACAAAGTAGAATTGGTGGTGCAAAAAATAAGCCATAATATGGATTTTTAGGTGCAAAATTGAAAGAGTTATGATTTTTTAAAGGCAAGGAGCAAAAAACGAAAATGCAAAAACGGAAAAACCCCCGGTCCTTAAGGGGTTAATGTGAATTACCCAACATACCTCCAACAGAACACTCTGACATATACCACTATGTAAGAATACAGAGGCACAGAGTGCAATTGTAGTATTATATGCCTTTAGGTCAGTGTTTCCCAAACAGGGTGCCTCCAGCATTTGCAAAACTACAACTCCCAGCATGCCCGGACAGCCTTCGGCTGTCCGGCCATGCTGGGAGTTGTAGTTTTGCAACAGCTGGAGGCACTCTGGGAGGGAAACACTGCTTTAGGCACTGAAAGCTGTACTTTCCATAATATTAAGAAATCATAGAGCCTCCTATGGACAAGCAAAATGCTGTGATACATCCCCACTCTTACATTATAGAAATATGAAATAAAGTTGCTGTTTAGGAACCTGGCTTCTGGATGACTACTACCACGAATGTTGTAATTGCAGCCATGTTGGTCATTAAGCTTTGGCAGAGGCGTAGCTATAGGGGGTGCAGAGGTATAACTCACAACGGGGCCCTGATGCTTTAGGGGGCCCCAAAGGACATCTGCCCCATAAGAAACCAGAATTATAATTGGAACAAGGGGCTTGTAGCACAATTGCATCAGGGCCCAGAAGCTACAGGTAACGCCTCTAAGCTTTGGTACATGTAACTATGAAATTAGCGAAAATTTTGTACACTGTTTATTTTTTGTACTTATGCCCAGGATTGGTCAATTTGCAGTTATTTCAGATATATTTCTGTTTTCGTAGACAACTGCTTTTTTAGGCTTTGCTCACACAACCATAATGACTTCTCTTGTTAAAGGGGTATTACCGCCCTTAAAGGGGTATTCCAGGCAAAAACTTTTTTATATATATCAACTGGCTCCAGAAAGTTAAACAGATTTGTAAATTACTTCTATTAAAAAATCTTAATCCTTTCAGTACTTATGAGCTTCTGAAGTTAAGGTTGTTCTTTTCTGTCTAAGTGCTCTCTGATGACACCTGTCTTGGGAAATGCCCAGTTTAGAAGATGTTTGCTATGGGGATTTGCTTCTAAACTGGGCGTTTCCCGAGACAGGTGTCATCAGAGAGGACTTAGACGGAAAAGAACAACCTTAACTTCAGAAGCTCATAAGTACTGAAAGGATTAAGATTTTTTTTAATAGAAGTAATTTACAAATCTGTTTAACTTTCTGGAGCCAGTTGATATATAAAAAATTTTGATTTCTTATGCCAAATAAATAACTTTTGTAATTGGCTTCCATAAAGAAAAAAATAAAATGTATGCGAGTTTTTCTGCTGTATACTTCTGGCCACCGGGGGGTCTTCCTTCTTGGCCAGAACACATTCTGTCTGGTCAAAATCTCAGATTTTGGTCTCCTGCTTGTAATGGCAGGAGACCAAACTCAGGAAGTGTTTCTCTGCACTGAGCTTGATTGACAGCTGCAAAAAGCCTCACTGACAGCTGCACAGACTAAGACTGCTTTCACACTATAAAAATACTTCCGTAATGAACGCCCGTTATAAAAAGCCTGGAAATCGGCCGGTATAAAATCACTAACGGCCTTTAGAAAATTCCATTATAGTCTATGGGATTTTTCTAATGGCCGTTTTAACCCATTATCGCCCGTTATTAATAACGGCTGTTATTTTGTGACGGCCAATGAACGGGAGAAATAGTGCATGCCCTAATTCTCCCGTTACTATTGCCCGTCACAAAATAACGGCCGTTATTAATAACGGGCGATAATGGGTTAAAACAGGATTTTCTAACAGCCGTTAGTGATTTTGTACCAGCCATATAACTGCCGATTTTCAGGCTTTTTATAACGGAAGTATTTTTATAGTGTGAAAGCAGCCTAAGCTGCACAGAGCCTCACTGAAAGATACACAGACTGAAAGCTGCATCACAGAGCTGGAGATCTTCTGTTCATCTCAGTGCTGCAACAATGTAAGGACAGAAGTGGTCCCCCAGCAGGCTTCAGTGATGTCATGCCTGCTGGTAAATGCCCACTTTATCCTGCTGGGAGATTGCACTATATGAGCAAGAATAAAAGGTAAGATACACAGCTTTTTAAAGATCTGAATTTTTTTTTATGGGTGGGAGGGGTGTTAGGAGTAGTTAGGGAACATAGCCTGAGTTAGTTTACAAAAGTTTATTTGGTGACAAGTACTCTTTAAAAATGTATC